>NC_141694.1:478648064-479248064 GCF_964263255.1 Lissotriton vulgaris
AGGCGAACTCTGCTTTTACGGCTGTTTTCGGCTCTCGTAGGAAAAGGGTTGTACTGTGCGCACCCAACACAAATCGTACTTGCTGGGTCGGTAAAACCAGCCGCGAACCATACGGATGTCGCGTACAGCGGGTTCCAAGGGAGAATTGTACGGGGATTTCATTCGTACGGTCTCTGTACGATTAGTACGGAGTACAGCTCCTGATACGAATCGTACTTCGTCGCACGTACGGGGGTCAATGCAGGGTACGATTCGTACGGGAAAAACAATCCGAACGGCTATTCGGAGCAGTTTTTCCTGAATCGGAATTGACCCCCCCTTGTGTTTGTAGGGGAATAGGTTGGAATATTCATTAAGTAATAAATAAATTTAACTCCAGGAGAAATATCCGGAGAGAGGGTACCAGTTGTACACTCTGACACGGTAGTTACACACCTAACTCCCCAGCCAATGACAATGCAAACAATTTCCCCAATTAACACAGGGAATACGGGGGGAAGGTGCATGACTGTTGGCAGCAGCCATGCACAAGGACCTAAGCAGGCAACAAACTTGGGCCTGGGGCCTAGAGTACTGGGCCACAGCAGGCCCCAGTTGCCCTGCCTAGGTTTGCCCCCGGAGTCAGCCCCATATGTGGTGGTCCTTGCTGGGGTCCCTTCCCTGAGCCCGGACAAGGTTGAGGACTACAGAGACCTTAAAAATAAATGTATTTACTGATTGAATTGCCATAGACCTCTCCCGGAGGGGGGAACCAGTGAAATCCTATTCGCTAGACGAATAGATTGGTTGGGGTCGGGGAGAAGAATATAGATGGGGACTGCATTGTGATTAATTTTTGGGACAGTTGGACAGTTAGGCAAATTTGTAATCAGAATTCAGGTAGTCCAGACACATGTATCAAAACCCTGCCGTTGACTTATTTTTATCCAGGCACATAAAGCAAGAAATGCCCTGAGTATAAGAGGGTTGGGACAAATCGGATGGGTGAAGATAAGCGAAGAGATAACCCCATACTAGGAAACTCAAATTGGGACAGGCCACTATATAGCCCAACGTTATTTGACATGTTTTATCACCGCAACAGATTTAACAATCTGGATTCCGTCGACTGACTACTGAGATTAAATAAGTCCCATTCCCACATAGTTGACTGTAAGAATATGCCAGAAGTAAAGGCTAACTTCCTGAATATGAAACATCTTTTTGCCGCGTATTGAACTACGGCAGAGGAACGTCCATCAGAGGATAGAAAGCGTATAACTAGTGGCTATCCATTGAGTATGACAGGAGGTAAAAAGGGAAGCAGTGGTACTAAGGCTAAGGATGTAGGGATTAGAGGAGACAGCAATGTGAGCGAAAAGAGGGGACCGTTACAGTCTGAATGTCGGACCCACAGACCATCCAATTATAGTGCAAGTAGAAGTCTAGCTCAAAGGGAGGATAAGGGGAGCGTCAACATAATTTCTTGGAATGTGGCTGGGCTGAAAAATAAATTAACTACAGATGACTGGGGTCTGTTCATGGATAAACATGACATCTGCCTTATGCAGGAGACGTGGGCCATGGACGACTACCAGCAAAGTGGGTTTGCTACATTCAATGTCCCTGCAACAAAAGGGGGTAGAGGGAGACCGTCAGGAGGGCTCAGTACATGGGTAGCACCTCACCTAGGAGTCATGGCTCAGCAGGTACCAGCTATTTCCCCAGACATTTTATGTGTCCTATTAAAACTACGGGGGAACAAGCACTTAGCCATAATTAACATCTACTCCAGGCCAACACAGAGTGGTCAGTAGTCCCTGGTCATTGAACAGCTAAGGGGATTCGTTAAGATCCTAGGTCCTGAGGTCGGCATAATTATTAGGGGGGATTTCAATTGCCAATTTGAACCCCTCAGTAATTTAAGTACTGAGGATCCCGATGATGAAAATCTATATTGGAACATTCCAGAACCCTCAATTACTACAGTAAAAGCATGGACACCATTGGTATTGCAAATTCTCTCCCTTACATTGTCCCTATCAGTAAGGCCTTGTAATGGCCGACTAAAATCGAATAGGCCCGGAAATGTGACCTTTAATAGAGTGGGCCAATCTTCGATCATCGATTATATCATGATCGAATGTAGGTCATGGGACAAAGTCCAGGACTTCAAGATCCATTATCGGATGGACAGTGACCATAACGAACTGGTAATGTCCTTGAAGCCCGGGAGTTGGGGCATGAGAAATACTGTACCTGAGACCAACTCCCCTCTGTATCCCCTGCTCTTGCATAACAATAGGAGGAGAGTTAAATGGCCTCATATTGTGGGCTCTCCAAATCGGCAGTCCGAAATATATCGCCAAGTCTTGCCCTACCTCAGCGATATGGCTGAGGTGGAATCCGAGGGGGCTGTAGTTGGAAGGGATAACAGGCCGGTAGGAATTCATCAACAGTTAGCCTCAATATTGTTAGAGGTCTTTTTTCCATTTCAGGTATGCAAAGAAAATTCACCTAAGACCCATCCCTGGTACACTGCTGAATGCCGCAAAATCAAAGGAGAGCTGGTCAAAGCAGTCAAAGCAAAAGATAGACCCGGAATTAGGTCGCTAAGGGTGCTGTATAATCATGTCCTAGAAAGGGAAAGAAAGACGTGGGAGGAGGGTCAATGGGAAGATCTGAGGGAGGCACTACAACGCAGAGATCTCAAATCATTCTGGGCAATTGTTGGTTCGGAGGGCAGGGGTGTGAGAAACGCTGTAAGTCCTAACATAGCCCCAACATCATGGGAAGAACATTTTAGTGGCCTTTATGCTCAACCGGGCACTGGTGATCCCGAGCTGGAGTCCCTGAGCCTCCTCCATGAATATCGATTGGAGGGGGCACAGGAGATATCGATCCTGGAGGTCGAGACTGCCATTGCTAGGTTACTACAATAAAGCACCGAGGCTTGATAAAATCCCTGGTGACTTGTTTCGGTCCGAACCCAAAATATGGGCCCTCTATCTCTGCGTTCTATTCAACACAATACTAATGGGTATAAGTCCTCCCGAGACCTGGAGGGGGGATGAGATAGTTCCCATCTTTAAAAAAGGCTGTCCCTTGCAACCCTCAGATTACAGGCCCTTTAGCCTAATAGATATTCCGCAGAAGGTATTTGGGAGGATACTCCTGGACAGGATCCAGCAATGGGAAGAGGAAAACCATATCTTAAGCAATTTACAAGCTGGCTTTAGATCTGGCATTTCCACTATTGATCAGATCTTCCAGTTACAAGTCCTCTTTTGGAAAACAGTGAGTGTGGGGGGTGGGAGTCTCTACCTCATTTTTGTGGACCTACGGGCCGCGTTCGATTTGGACCCCAGGGATAAGCTCTGGAAAGTCCTCCATGATCTTGGAATGCCCCACTATCTACTGGACGTACTGATCAGGCTCCATTCACGTAATTTTGCCCAGGTTAGATGTGGAAAAATGGGAGAATTGTCAGCACGTTTCCCAGTGCAAAGGGAGGTACGCCAGGGGTGCATGCTGGCTCCTACCCTCTTTTGCCTGTATATAAACAGGCCTGTTAAACATCTCTTAGCCATAAAGGATATGGATGCCCCAAAATTTGTTACAGGAAGAGTGCATGCATTAATGTTTGCGGATGACACTCTACTGTTGTCACAAACAGCTACTGGTATGCAACGTGCCCTTGATGGATTCGCTGATTTCTGTGCCTCAAGTGGACTAGAAATCAATTTGGCTAATACCAAATTTATGATTTTCAATCCACCAAGGCAAACGCGACCAAATCCTACTCTGAATGGCATATCTCTTGAGAAAGTTAAAACGTTTGATTACCTAGGGTCTCAAGGAAGACCTGGGTTGGGATGCACAATTAACTAAATCCTCATTGAAATTGACACAGACTGTTGGTGGGTTAACTAAAAGGTTCAGAACATCTACATTTAAGCCGGCTGCCCCTATTATCGAGATATACCACGTTCAAGCTAGAGCAGCAGCACTATATGGGGCAGAATTATGGGGTCACTGTCGACCGAAAAGTCTGGTAAGGGCTGAACACACATTTATGAGAGAGTTGTTTGCCCTACCCGTTATCACCCCATTGGTCCCACTCAGATTTGACCTTGGTTTTCTCCCAGTGGAAGAGGAGGCTGCCCTGAGACCTTTAACTTATTGGAGAAGACTCTAGTCTGTCCAAGAATTAGCCCATATCGTGCAGAGTTCAAGGAGGTTTGGGTGACTTTGAGGTCAAAGAAAGTCACCTGTCTATCACATATTAAGGATCTCTGCGAACGGCTTGGTCTTTCTGGACTATGGGAATCCCCGGAGGTAGTCTCTCCGACTATAGCCAGACTTGACCTGGTAAGAAGATTTAGGTCTAATAATTTGCTGGCCCTGCATGCTAACATGGCAGTAGGGAGACTGACCAGTGCACCCTCAATATAAAAACAGAATATAAGATGGAGGAATTCCTTGACAAGATCTGTCCGGTTCAAGCCAGAAAGCTGTGTTTACAACTAAGAATGGGTAGCTTGCCATTAAGGTCACTGACATGTAAATGGGATGCGAACAAATGTACAGAGTGCCCGGCGTGTGAATATCCACTAGAAAATGAAAGTCACGTATTTTTCTTTTGTCCAGCTTATGTGCTGTCTCGAAAGAGGTGGATTAAACCCATTTGTAGGAATCTGGGTTTTCGTGAATGTGAACACGCGCTTAGAGTACTTAAACATGATACTCAAGTCACAACACTCACCCACCGATTGTTTTTGCTGTGTTCCGTTTTTTAAATAGTATGTGGATCAAGCGCAGAACTTTTATAACAACTTAATTCTAGATCCTAGTTTCTTTTAACAGTTACAGTTGAATCAATTGATAACTATTTAGTAGGTTTAATTCTTATCTCTTAACCACGACCATTTTTATTGTAAATTATGTGAATATATATGAAATGTGTTCCTAACCTATTTACTAAAAGCATTTTATTGTTTATTCTGTACTATGTCATGTACTTTTATGGCCCATCGTGGTCAAAATAAAGTTATCAATAATGATGATAAATAATGATCAATTAATTATTAATTTGTATTAATATATTTAATTGAATTATAAATACTACATTGTTTAGTAATTTGTTTTTATGTTATATGTTAGTTGCAGGTGTTTTGTAGTAGTAGTGGAATATGGTGGGTATTTAATTTAAGTAATATTTAATTGACACTTAATTATCCAGTTATTTATAATTATTTTACTTTTTATTTAATATGTTAATTGTTTTATAGTGTTTTTATTTTAATTATATTTTAATTCTGTACTATTAGGTTTGTTGAAGTATAGTGTGGTAATGTAATTAAATAATGAAATGTTTATGTTTTATTTTATTAAAATAACATTGTTAATAATTATGTAAATTGTTTTTTTTTAATTTATATATATTTTTAGATTAACAATTTTACATCAATGTCGAATTAATGTAGTTATGAAAATATGTTATGTGTTTGAAGCGAACTCTTTTCTTTATTGTTGTACAGGCTGGAATGGGAACAGTAAATGTAACACCTCTAGATCCAACGCTTTCCCTACTGTTATTAGAGTGGGAATAGTACACTTTCACCCTCCAGAGCCCAACACTTTCCCTACTGCTGGCTGTACAGACTGAAGTGGTAATAGTAAATTCCCCAGCCCCCCCTCCTATGGAATCCAACGCGTTGTCCCCTGTTCCGCAGGCTAGAGTGAGAATGTTGCTCAGACTGGAGCAGGAATAGTAGATTTTCCCCCTCCAGAATCCAAAGCTTTCCCTACTGTTGCCTCTTCTGGAGTGGGATTCGATAATTGTCCCTCTCCACAGTCAATATTTTTGTACTATTGTACGAAAATAGTGTTAAACAAAATAAATGTTTTTCAATATTGTACCATATTTTTGACACAATTTTTTGGTATCACGATATTTGTGTTTCCAATATTATGTCAGTGGTCCCTAAATTGTATGAATAGGGTCAAAACATTGTTATTTTATTTGTTGACAAACTAACAGTGTACCGTTTTTATTTGATTTTCGAGCATTTCACTTTGTGTGTCAACCATCTTTGCATCTTGAATCAGTTAATATTTAAATACATAGACTGTATAGCACCAGCACAATTTACACACACCTATTTCACTTACACTGCACTGCTTCACCATTTGGGATCATCTTTTTACTTTCAAATTGATTTGATTATGAAATGCCGATGAATGTTTCTGGTATTGAACAAATTGAACACACCTTTTGTATTTATAAATGGAACCAATCTGTTGATGGTTATACTAATTTCTTCCAAGGAAGTAGAGGTTCACACTTCCCTCTTGATGGACCACTGTTTATCTGTATCACTTTATTACCTGGGTCCCAGCGTTATTGGGTTGCCCCTTGTCCTTATATACACCATTGCTTTTTTAGGTGTGTGTATGCCAAGACCATTAGATTTTAATAAAAGTGTGCATAATATAGTTACATACAGCGGTTTTCAGACGGTCTTCATCTATTGGAGTGTGAATCTATCATTCACATTTGTCTTTCATTCACCCCAGCACACATCAAGGGGCAATATTAGCCCAATTCAGCCAGTGGCTGACTTCACTATGAGTTACGGCATGCTGCCTTCTCACAAGGAACAAATCCACAAACATGTTAGTTCCCTTCAGTGCAGGCTATTCCATTGTAATGTGTACATTTGTTTGACCAGAAAAACACTTTTGCCTTTAGCCATATCTAGGAAGTACCTTGGTATATATTGAAAAATAATTACATGTGACAAAAGACACTCTACAATAAGCCACTCCAGTCTACGATATGTCGTTACACTTTACATTACAACAACAAAAAGAACTTGAGGGTCTGCAGAATTGAGAAAAGGAAGTGGCCACAAGATAATATCACACACCACTATCACGACTAACGGTGAAGGACCATCAGTTGTAAGGAAGTCCTATCTTTACATACATATAGATATCTCCCTGGCCCTGAAGAATGCCGGTAAAATATTACCTTTACGGCAGAAACATGTTGGCCTAGATTCTTTACACTTACTGTACAGTGATTTTTTTACACTGTCATCACTTTTTTTACTTGACGTCCAGGGAGATATCAATAAAGAAATGTTTCTACCCTGACCGTCATTTTAAATACACATTTTTTCCTTTGAGCACTGCACCCTATCAGTACCACTCTCAGTAAGGACACATCTTCTTTCAGATTTGGATCTATTGGTACCAAGCACTAATACTCAGGCTTGGCCGTAGATAAACCTGCTGATAAAGTCCTAGATGACGATGCTCCGCCATATGGGTGGGCTGATAGGACTTCTTTACAACTGATGGTCCTTCACTGTTAGTCGTGATAGTGGTGTGTGATATTATCTTGTGGCCACTTCCTTTTCTCAATTCTGCAGACCCTCAAGTTCTTTTTGTTGTTGTAATGTAGTTCAATAGGGGTATGAACTTGACAGGTCGGTAAATATTGTCCCCTGGACCCTTTCCTAATAGTTGTATTCCTAGTTACACTCTACATGCCACTTCACTTTATTATATGCCACTCCACTTTACGACACTGCACTCCACTCTACATCACTCCACACCACCTCACTCAATGGCATGTCACTGCCCTCTACGACACACCACTATACCCCCTCCACTCTGCATCATTCTGTGACACTGCATGCTACTCTACTGTGCAACAGAATACGCACTCCACTCTAATCTACAACACTCCACACTACTCTACAATACTGCTCTCCACTCTACGACACTCCTCTCCACTCCACAACATGCTACTTAATTTTATATCACTCCAATTACGCAACTCTACTCTAAGGCATGCCACTCTATGGCATGCCACTCCACTGTACTCTATGACATGCAACTTCATGCTATGCCACTCCACTATACAGCATCATACTACAGTCTATGCCTCTCCACGGTATGCCACTCTATGACATGCTACAGCTCTCCACTCTACTCCATGGTACTCCACTGTATGACACTTTACTCCACTGTATGCTACTCCACTCCAATCTACTCCAATCCATGCCACTCCACTTTACAAAACAATACTTCCCTCTATGTTTCTCCAAACTACAACACTCTTCTCCACCCTGTGACACTCTGCTCCACTCTATGGAACTCCCGCTAAGCCACTCTACACTGCTTTACTCCACTCTACCCTATGACTCTCTACTCCACACTACTCCACTCTACGCAACTCCACTCTAAGACACTGTATGACACAACACTGTATCACAAGTAATTACACTCTACTTTATGGCATTTCACTCCACTCTACGCCACTCCACTCTACTTCACTCCACACCCTTCCACTATGGGCCAATCAATGACACACCACTCCACTCTACGCCACTCCACGCCACTCCGCTCTATGACATGCCAGTCCACTCTATGACATACCACTCCACTGTACGCCACTCCACCCTATGACCCTCCACTCTAAGTTACTCTGCAACGTGGCACTCTATGACAGGCCACCCCACTCTATATTATGAAATGCCACACCACTCTAAGCTACTCCATGCTACAATACAAGATGCCACTTCACTCTACGGCACACCACTCCACTCAACGCCACTCCAGGACACATCACTTCACTCCACTCTACATCAGCCAGTCCACTGTATGAGACACCACTCTACTCTATGACATGCCACTTCATTCTACACCACTCCACTCTATGCCACCCGACTGTTAGACACTACGCCACGCCACAGTAAGAAATGCCACTCCACTGTACTCTACGACATGTCAATGCACTCTACACCATTCCACTCTACAACATAGTACTCCACTCTATGCCCCTCCACTCTATGCCACTTTACTCCACTGTATGACACTCTGTGACACACCACTCCACTCCATTCTACTCACCTCCATGCCACTCTACTCTATGACAAGTCACTCCACTCTGACATGCCACTCCATTCTATGGCACTTTTCTCCACTCTACGCTAAGCCACTCCACATCGCTCTGCACCACTTCAACCTACTCCACTCTACGACACTTTACTGCATCTACAAAACTCCACTCTATGCCACTCCACTTTATGCCACTTCAATGTACAACACTCAACACCACTCTATGACACGCTACGCCCCTTCACTCCACAACATTCTACTCCACTCCATGACACTCCACTCTACAACACTATACTCCACTCTAAGCCACTCTATGACACTCTACTTAATTATCTAACACTCTACACAACTCCCTGTACACTACTCCATGCTGCTTTACTCCATTCTACTCTACCTCACTGCTCCACTCTATGCCACTGTACTCCACTGTACAACATTCAATGACAATCCACTCCTCTTCACTCTATGACATGACACTCCAATCTATGACACACCAATCCACTGCACAACATTCCATTCAACTCCACTCTATGCCCTCCACTATAAACAACTCTGCAACATGCCACTCTATGACACAGCCCTCCACTTTACTGTATGACACGCCACTCCACTTCACTCTATGACATTCCATTCTGCTCTATAACATGCCATGCCACTCTATGACATGCTTCTCTACCCTACGACATTCTACTCCACTCTTCGCCACTCCAATCCACTCAAAGACACTCTACGACACACCACTGTATACCACGGCACTCTACTCTACTCTAGGGTGTGCCACTCCATTCTAGAACATTCTACTCCACTCTGCGCCTCTCTACTCTACAAGACGCCACTCCACTCTAATGAATAGCATCAATGAAAAAACAAAGGTTTAAGATTAGTAATAGTAAGGAATACATAATTCATTATTTCTATACAAAACCAACTTAAACTACACAAACATTAGAAATTCTAGAGTCATAGTTTGAACTTAATATAATTCCATACACAGTGTTGTCAACTCGCTAGCCACAGTAACTTAACTATAACACACCCCTCTACCATGCACAGTATTCTCATAAATAATTGATTTCAGATGTCATGAGTCTTGTTATGAAATCTATTATTTAACATGCTAAAAGTGATGTAATATGAATGTGTGCAATCACTACACAGGGAAGGGATGAGTTACAGTGTATTTACTGTGGCTAGTAAGTTGACTAGTTCCGGGGTCCTATAATGCAGCCACAACATATTTCTTCAAATTGCTACCTGCGAATCCCAGAGCGACAGAACAACAAATCCATTCTTGGCTACACAGATCCAATATAGATGATGAGAAAAAAAAATCTCTTGTCCAGATGGATTTGATTATTTTATCAAATTTGGGTCAATGGATAGCCCACAAATTTTGTGTTACAGATTGACTCAGTTTGAGGCCAGTAAAAGTCTCTTTTCTAATGATAATTTCTCAAAAACTACTAAAGGGATTTACTGCAAATCAAGCTACACCACTTCCTTGAGTGAAATTCTTTATTCATTCCATGTTTGGTGTAATTCTGTCAGTTGTTTTCTTCTGTAGCACAGTTGAAAGCTTTCTATAGAGGTTAAAACGGAAAATACTTTTTTATCCCTACACAAAGGATCTGAACAAAACTTATCATGCCAAATTCAAATCAGATTATTCTTTTCTTTTTCTTTGTTTTAAATAGGCTAATGTTAATATAACACATGTGTGCCTGCAATCTCAGTATATAAGCTCGTCTCTAAATTCCTTATTGGAATTCTGTTGGGACATCTCTTGTCACCTGTAATAATGACATAACGTAGGTGTAACATTTAGTTGTGTGATCATAATGCCTGCAGCCAGGGCCAGCAGCTAAGGTGAAAGTCAGATTATGGTACATCATTACTGCTGCAGTTTGAGCAAACAGTGATGCATCATTATACTAAAATGCTGAGCTGGAGCATGTTTTTAATCTGATTTACATAAAACTCAATATATTTTTGCAAAAGGATTCTAAATGCTTTTTGGTGTGTTTATTTTTGCCCTACAGCTTCTGCATGTATTCGTCATGCTTGACACCATACTTTCCCTTTCATATGAAAGAGCAAGACACCAAGGATTTAAGTTGTTTGTGGCAAGGATGATTTGAGGCATTGATGTCACATCAAACTCTGAATTTGTTTGAACTAAGTGTGAAAACGAATCCAAAACAGATTAGTTACATCTTAAGTAATAAACATATTCTTACAAAAAAAGAAGAAGAATGCTTGAGCAATCTTGCTAAGAATAAGGATATAACTAAAAAAGTTGCAATTAACTGTCCATCTTAGCCCAGTATTGGCACACAGGTAGCCTGCCGCAGAAGTCTTCGGGGTTCTCCATCTGCCCCCTTGCCATTTTCGGGATGACGCAGGTACACCCTACTCTAAGCCTGCCACAGATCGGACCCTTTAGAGACTGGAGCAGATCTGGTGTAGGCCTTATAACGTGGGTGGGCATTCATTGTGTAGATCGGTAGTGTGTATTAAAAAGTCGTCGTGCCCACTGCATTATACCATGGGGGATATCTGCACCAGCACAGTTTTACCAAACATAGGCCTAAAGATACTGGTCAGGTATTAATTTTAGGGTTAGCATGTACACCAAGTGCTGATCCACTCTCACTTTTGTGATAACTGTACTCCTTATGGCACACTGAGAATTGTCCTATTTCCCCAGCTCAGCTAAAATCAGATTCCAGGCCATTGTTCACCCTACTGGGTGAAATTGATTACTCTGCTGGCCAGCAGGAGGGTCAAAGGTTTCCCCACAAAAAATGAGTCACTACCAGTGCTTGGCCCGGTTCCTGGAAAAGGAAGGGGTGTGGAAGAAATCTGTATGTGCTCATTAACTCCTCAGCCTGCACCTGGGCAAGACCTACATCACAGAAACAAGAGAGGAAGGCCAGACCTCTGGAACCAAACACAGGAGGAGCTCTCCTTTGATGTTTGGGTAGGAAGGGATCAGCTAGCTGTATCATTAGGGGGTAGAACTGATTTTCCTAGGGAAAATCTTTCCATGGACCATTTGAAGGGATCACTGAAATAATATCGAGCCCATTAATATCGACTTGCAAAAATATCGATGAGAAAATATCGAGGGACAAAATATCGAGTTTCTATCTTTATACAGGTAAGTACAAAAATATTGACTCTAAAATATCGACTGTAAATAATATAGACCGTCAAAATATCGTTTTTTTTATATGTCTTTAAATGAAGTTAAAACTAATATAAAAATTAATATATTTAATATAAACTTAGCTAAAATGATTAAATAAATGTAATATTAATAAATAATTATTGTAAATTACAAAACAAAATAATAAATATATATATATATATAAATACATATCATTAACTAAACATATATAATATTTTTACCGTAGCATAGCAAATTGGTTAAAATTTATAGTAACAACTATAGTGAATTCAACAGTAGAAAAACACAGGATAGCGTAGGGGTAAAAATTACTATTCCCACTCCAGTGGGTGCAACAGTAGGGAAAACATTGGATAGCGTAAGGGTTAAAATTACTATTCCCACTCCAGTGGGTGCAACAGTAGGGAAAGTGTTGGATAGCGTAGGGGTAAAAATTACTATTCCAACTCCAGTGGGTGCAACAGTAGGGAAAGCGTTGGATAGCGTAGGGGTTAAAATTACTATTCCCACTCCAGTGGGTGCAACAGTAGGGAAAGCGTTGGATAGCGTAGGGGTTAAAATTACTATTCCCACTCCAGTGGGTGCAACAGTAGGGAAAGCGTTGGATAGCGTAGGGGTAAAAATGACTATTCCCACTCCAGTTGGTGCAACAGTAGGGAAAGCGTTGGATAGCGTAGGGGTTAAAATTACTATTCCCACTGCAGTGGGTGCAACAGTAGGGAAAACATTGGATAGCGTAAGGGTTAAAATTACTATTCCCACTCCAGTGGGTGCAACAGTAGGGAAAACATTGGATAGCGTAAGGGTTAAAATTACTATTCCCGCTCCAGTGGGTGCAACAGTAGGGAAAGCGTTGGATAGCGTAGGGGTTAAAATTACTATTCCCACTCCAGTGGGTGCAACAGTAGGGAAAGCGTTGGATAGCGTATGGGTTAAAATTACTATTCCCACTCCAGTGGGTGCAACAGTAGGGAAAGCGTTGGATAGCGTAGGGGTTAAAATTACTATTCCCACTCCAGTGGGTGCAACAGTAGGGAAAGCGTTGGATAGCGTAGAGGTTAAAATTACTATTCCCACTCCAGTGGGTGCAACAGTAGGGAAAGCGCTGGATAGCGTAGGGGTTAAAATGACTATTAATTAATTAACAATTAACAATTTTAATTAATTTACATAATTAATTAATTATTATTAATTAACTTCCCACCCTATCCCCCTATAAACTCACAACCCACTACAGAAAATAAATTACTAAATATTAATTATTTATCAATTAAATATTTATAATTAAATACCAATTATATTTTAATTAATTACCAATTAATAATTATTTAACAAATATTATTAATTTACATAATTAATTAATTATAATAAAATTACTTCCCACCCTATTCCCCTATAAACCCACAACCCGCTACAGACAATAATGTACTAAAAAATAATTAATAAATATTTATTATTTTTTACCAATTATATTTTAATTATTTACCAATTAATAATTAATTAACAATTAATAATAATTTACATAATTAATTCATTATAATTAAATTACATCCCACCCTATTCCCCTATAAACCCACAACCCGCTACAGATTTATATTACACAATTATTAAAAATTATTAATAACTACCGTATTTTCTATTTTTTTTGTCTATATTCTATCTAGTCGATATTATGTCTAGTCTATATTTTTGATTCGATATTTTGCCTATTAATATCGATATTACTCGATATTTTTGTAGTCTATATTATGTCTGGTCGATATTTTGGCTAGTCTATATTTTGTACTCGATATTTTGTCCAAACGATATTTTGGAATCGATATTATGTCTGTTTACCCATTTGAAGTTGCCCAGAATGTTGTGCAGGAGAGTTGGGGCAGTAGTGAAGTGATTGTGTGGCACCCTAGGATTGGCCAGTAGTGCCTGATTTTTAGAACATTCTACTCCTACTTAGAAACCTCTGCTCAAGGGAAAGGCACTTGAGAAGACACTGAAACTGTGGCTGCTATTCCTAAATAATTCCCAGCATGAAGGAAGAAGACAACTAACTTCCCTGCAAGGAGGGAGATTGGAACTCTTTAACTCTAACTGTAACCAAGGATTACGATGTATCTCTCCAGGGTCCCTGACACTGGCTCTGTCTTGTCCCTGAGGAACAGTTGGGCGGGGTGGACCTGATGGGGGATGGTTCCCATGGAACATCTGTGGGTTGGCCCTGGATGCAGCTGACACATGGGTGCCCTTCAAGTAGCTAGGAGACTGTGGTTACAGGGGAATGTGGCAGGGAAGGTTTTCGGCTTCCTGACTGTGGAGGGGCTAAGGAAGATGCCCCCAAGTACAGAGCTTCAGGAGCCCAGGCAGAGGACAGAGATGACAAGGGAGCAGCAAAACCAGGTTCCAACATGAAATACCAATTTAGAGGCCAGCGTGCCTGAAATAAAATGCTCCTGGTTCCCAAAACTGGCCCACAGGACAATATGAGATCAAAAGTAAGCAAATTAGTGTTACGAAGCATGTTAAACCAGTCTCAGCAGCTTGTCCTTAGTGGGGACCAGGCTGGAAAACTAGCACATAGTATTCCGCTGTAGTTCCTAAAACTTCCTCTTGGAGAGCCAAGCCATCAGGGTCGGTGGATTCTCATCACTTTAATTTTGATGGGGTGGGGCATGCACGAGGCCTCCTCTCTGAGCCGGTCTATATCTCTGGGGACCCCATAATCCAGGGCCCAAGGCAAAGTCTGCTGTCCTTGTGGGCGCCATCTCCCCCGGACAAAAATGGTGAGGCCTGCAGAGTCTGTGGGCTGCTCCACCTGCCTCCCTGCCAATTTCGAGGGTCAGCCTGGTGCATACCTCTTGAAGCCTGCCACCCGTGGTTACCATGTGCAGGATCAAAGAACTAGCCAGCTCCTGTGCAACACTGAAGAATGGTGCTGTAGTGCAAGAAGCTGGCAGGGCATCACTGGAGTGGGCCTCCCATTTTGCCATGACCGAAGGCAATATCCCAATGCAGATGGACACCGACATCAGGCATCTAAAAAAGGATCGCAGTGCAAGACACTATATGAAGAGAGAAAAGCATTTTTTTTAAAGCATCAAAGCCCCTATTGAAGTATTCTTGCCTAAGGTGGTGGAGGAGCACCCATAAGTCATTGCAAGGGCCCATAATGCTACATACCTGGCTTTAGTGGTGACCCAGAAGGGCCCGGGGCTCCACCCACTTTTTCATAAGAGGTCTGGGAGAATGTGCACCAGCTCCCCCATAAGTTGTACCAAAACTCATCCTAAGTCTTCCAGGAGCTCACAGGCAAGCCACTGAGAGAGTTTAAGGTTTTCAAGCTCTTCTGGATTCTGTGCTTTGGCACATGGGTTCAACATTGTGGGGACCTCTGTTGGTTAGTCCTAAAGCTGCGGAAGCAGCATAGAAAAACTAGAACTAAAGACTCTGGGAGACTTGTTATTCAATACAGTGCTTTATTGGCAATGTAGATGGTTGGCAATGCAAAGTCATACAGTATAATGAATAGTACTGAGTGTGGGGACTATCCACATTGATTTGATTGGTGTTGCAGTGGTAGATTGTAATATGTCTTCTGCTTTTACTAATGTGGTGACACCCTAATACAGCCGGTACCCCTGCTATATAGATACTGACACCTACTTTTATTGTGATATTATATCTATTATAAGGGAAGGATGGAAAACAAGTGCTTAGGGATAGCTGCAGGTGTACAATGTTCTGCGGGTGTCACCAAAGGTATTTTCATCTATCTGACTGTATATATTTGTAATTAATGTGTAGTATTTAATAGTATCTGTGTAATAAAAGTATTTTTTCTTTTCATAAGAAAAGCTCTGACTGGCAATGATTTATTGTCTGTTACTTGTTCTGTACCAACAAGCGTGAGTACTATCTCGCACCACTTCACTTCCCCTGAGTGGGCCTTTGACTGCTCTACTTCGTTAACCCGGCGAGAGTCAAGTGCTACAATGGAGTTCTTTGTTCCCAGTAAAGAGGATGTTGCAGACTTATTACTTATGAATAATTCAGATCCTTCTTAAATAACAACGCTTTTTTTACATCATAAAAGTAACATGAAAACGTGCAAGATGAGGGCACCAGTGACGGTCCAGTGGAAAGATCAAGGATATAATATTAAAATAATCAGATTTAAAATTTTGGAGTAAAATCTTCACCCCAAAAGGAATTTTGTGGATCAATAGGATAATTATACTACAGCCAACAGTACTGATTCCTAAAGTTGAGCTTTGATGTTTCATTTGAACTTATTCATTGATATCTGTTACCAATATCATTAAAAGATTGTTTAAAGATGTAATGTAGGGGCGTGGCCAAGATGGCGGGCTGAGCGGTCGCACTCGCTGTGAGCTCCGCCGGACCTGAGCCCTTAACCTACTAATCTAGCACTGGTCTCCCCCCCGGGACCCTGCATTTAGCGAGATATAGGCGCAGGATGTCGGAGTGGATGCTGTGAGGGCGGAAATTGCCGGAATCGGAGGTTGAACGGTCCCGGAGTCCTTGCCGGGAACGAAGAGGGCCTTTGGCCCGGAGCGGAAGTGGAGCCGAGGCTTGGTTTGGGAGACCGTCCGCCTTGGTGACTGCAGAGGAGCCGCCGTTGCTTCTCGTCGGACCCCGACCTTCTCCACAGCACCCTACCCTGCGGCGAACCCCGAGGAGTTGAACGGCTTGGCGCCCGGAGGCGGGGCATCGAAGGAGGGAGCCGCGGGGCAGGGCATTACGCGAGGCCGTGGCTTTGGCCTAGACCCCCGGACGGCGAAGGCACCAGGAGTCGCGAGGCGCTGTGCTCGCCCGATAACCCATCGGAAGGACCCTCTGGGTACGGGACTGCGTTCCCGGACCCGCAAGTACTGAGAAGGGGGTCGAGAGACTTGATACTGCGGCCCAGGAAGATCCCGCACGTGGCGCAGAGACTGCGGCCTACCTCTCCGGGAGCCCCGGAGGCGCACTTGTGGAGGTTTTTGGCGGAGATTGGATACCTGTATCCCCCCCGGAGGCGACCCCTCGACCGACGCCGATTCATCGCCTTTGAGAGGCTGGAAAAGAGGACGTTTGGTGTGAAATGTCCAGTACAGACTTGGAGGTAATGCGGTGGTACATTGGGAATTAGCGAGGCCCCCCATGCTGAGGTGCCTGAGAAGTATTTGCCAGACCGATTCGAGGGGGGCTATCCGAGGAGGAGTCGGGGATTTTGCCGGTGGTGTCGGAGGTGGTGGACGAGGGCACAGGGCCAGGCTGGTCGGGCCTGGAGACTCGGGTGGGACGCCAGTCCCCGGGTTGAACGGATCATGGGTCGCTCCATTGCTCGTCGGACGAGACCTGCTGGCGGTGTGGACAGAGACCCCCGTGGCTGTTGGTAGTGGGGTACGTAGCAGTAGCGGCCTGGCCGGAGAATCGACTAGCGGCTTTGTCGAGGCCCCGCCGAACGTTCCGGAAGGCGCCCTAGTAGACTCAATGGTGAACAACAAAGGGTCCAAGAAGGGGAATCACACCCTGCCGGACATGTTGAGCAGTACTGCCGCGAGACAGGATAGGGGGCAGCCATCTCCGAGTCTTCCGGGTGGCTCCGAAGGAGCGAGTGGAGGGGAGCCCCCGGTCACGAGATCCTTCCTTGAGTCCCTCTTCGGCACATTGCGGGACGACTTCGAAACACTCAAGCAGGAAGTGGCGGGTGAGGTCGGGGAGATACGACGAGAGGTGGATGGCCTGGGAGAGAGAGTGGCGACGGTGGAGGGCGGTGGCCATGCCAGGGACGAAGAGATTACGCAGTTGCAGCAAGAGGTTATAAGGCTCCGGGACCAGAATCTTGATCTTCAGTCACATACTGAGGACCTTGAAAACCGTTCCCGGAGGAACAACATCCAAGTCTGGGGAGTTCCGTCCCGAGAAGAGGGGGAGGATGTGGCTGCATACCTGCGGGACCTATTCAGAGATGTGCTGGGTGAATCGGCTGATTTCCCTATTCGTATCGATAGGGCGCACAGAGTGGGCCTACAGCGCCGGGCCTCGGCGCCCCCCCCGGACATCCTGGCCTTCCTGGCGGACTATCCCCTGGAAGAACGAATACTCCGCGAGGCACGGAAGAGATCGTCCATGGACTTTAGGAGTCACCGTGTGGCACTCTACCAGGATCTCGCAGCATCAACCCTGCAGAAACGCAAGGCCTTTAAAATTGCGACGGATTTTCTTCGGGAGCATGGCACTCAATACTCCTGAGGGCACCCTTTCCGCCTTATTTTCCGGTGGAACGGGACTCTACACCAGATCCGTTCCCTTCAGGATACATGTAGGGTGCTGGGTATCACTGCTACGGACGACGGAACGTTCATACCTCGCCAGTGCCGTATCACCAGGGATGGCTGGCAGACGATCCCTGGCCGGCGGTCCTCGGCCTCCTCAACGAAACCGGGTTCGCCTACTGCAGCTGCGGACCTGGATGATGCACCACGAGCTGTAGCCACCGACGCAGCGACAAGTGACGCTGCGCTGACAGCTTGAATGAACTCCGGGGGGAGATTGACATCGCCATGACTGTAACGCAGGTTTGGGGGTTCGGGGGGGGGCGGGGGGACGGGGTAGTGCGTAGTGGCTGGACGTCCACTTTTTTGACTTTCCACAGGCTTGGACAATGGTTTCTGGTGGGTTGTTGGGGGATCGGGGGGTGGGGTCGGGGTTGTTGAGACAGTCCCAGTTGCGGGTGGGGACTGGGGTCAGTTGGGATGTTGGAAGGGGGGAACAGTTCTTGGGGGGATTGGAAGGGGGGGGACAGGCAAGGGGGAGGGATCCGGGTGTTGGCGGGGGTGGGGGAGGGTTGTCCAGTGCACAATGGGGTTCCTTGTTATTCAGACAATGCATATGCTTCTTGGTTTGCTCAGGCTTGACTGCCGCAATTACAGTTTTTACTTTCTATTTGATTTGCTGAAGAGAGGGGGGGACGGGGTGGGCTGTCCAGTGCTTGTTGTGGCCTATGGCTATCCGGACATTGACTGGGCCTCTGGTTTTGATCGATCACTTCTGCCCCACACATGATAGTGCTCTGTTCCCTATTGTGACACCTCTATCACACGGAAGCATTTGTGCCCTTGTTGCCCTGGTATTATGGGGCCCCATTGCTTCCTGCTACACCCCTTTGCATGCCTCCTGACACTTGCAAGGTAGTGACTCTGAATGTCCGGGGGCTGAATAATCCAGTCAAGAGACGGGCTGTGCTCTCACTTCTGGAGAATACCCAGGCAGACATTTTTCTTCTCCAGGAGACGCACCTCCTATCGCAAGACACGCACAGACTCCGTTCTCATAAGTTCTCATCACAGTTCTTATCCTCTTGTACTACTAAAATGGCTGGGGTGGCGATACTAGTGGCCAGACACTTTAGGGGAGAGGTCCTTCACAAGTTCACCGAACAAAAGGGCAGGCTCCTTGCATATCGGTTCAGGATAGGGGGCCTCCTGTTTACGATCGGGTACCTATATAGCCCTAATGAAAGGCAGGACCGTTTCTTGAAGACCGCGATCGAGGATGTCACTTCCTCCCAGGACCGTCATATTATACTCGGTGGTGATTTCAACATGGTCTTTAACTCTGCAATGGATAGATCGGCGCAACGCTCCCCGCAGTTGGGAAACTCTCCGCGGACCGTAAGGCTCAGCTGGAGGAGGTTGACCTCCTTGATTTGTGGCGATACATGCACCCCACGGACAGGGACTACTCGTACTATTCCCATGCGCACACGACGTACGCGAGATTGGACCATCTTTTGGTTACCTCCCCGGTGCAGGCGCTAACCTCGGGGTCAGAGATAGGTGTGATCTCCCTTTCGGACCATGCCCCAGTTGAGGCTACGTTGTGTTTGCCGCCGGCCGTTTCTCAGCCCAGAACATGGCGTCTACGTGACACGCTGTTACATAGGAAGGAGGTGGTGGTCCATATTGAGGAGGCGATCCGGGACTATCAATCCCATAATGACAACGCCGACACTAGCCGGGCCACGCAATGGGCGGTGCTAAAGGCGGTGATTCGTGGGGAATTCTTGGCAATTTCCGCGGCTGACAACAAAGAACGGCAGGCCAAGAGAGATGAACTCACAGGTCGGGTTAGAGAACTTGAGCAGATACATCGTAGGACTGGGGCTCCCCGGATTTGGAGGCAGCTTAAGGAAGCGAGGAAGCTTCTGGCAGCCTTGGATCTCGATCGGGCGGAGTATGCGGCACTCCGGCTGCGTCACACCTTTTATACTGGAGGAGACCGCTGTGGTAAATTGCTGGCACACAAGCTCCGGGTGACACGTCAGAACCAGCTAGTTAAGGAAATTTCTGATCAGGCAGGGAACATGGAGACGGAGGACGCTCGGATCGCGGCCGTTTTCCGCGATTTTTACAAGGGCCTCTACACTGGAGAGCCCCCGGACAAGATAGCTATGACTGCCTATTTGGATTCGGTTACGTTGCCGTCCCTGGATCCTTTGCAGGCAGAGTATTTGGATAGAGACATCCGGATAGAGGAGGTGATCTCTGCTATTGCCAGACTTAA
Source organism: Lissotriton vulgaris (assembly GCF_964263255.1). Lineage (NCBI taxonomy): Eukaryota > Metazoa > Chordata > Amphibia > Caudata > Salamandridae > Lissotriton > Lissotriton vulgaris. The sequence continues at coordinate 478,668,712 of NC_141694.1, forward strand.
ACATGGCAAGGCGCCTGGACCGGATGGCTTCACGGCTCTCTGTTATAAAACTTTCTGCACATCTTTAGCCCTCGTGCTCACGCATCTCTTCAATTCCTTTGCTGATCCCGGAGCTATTACACCTGATCTACTTCGGGCCTCTGTTACGGTTATCCCTAAGCCTGGGAAGGATCCGAAACACTGTGGGTCCTACCGACCGATTTCTCTTTTAAATATTGATTTGAAGCTGTACACTGGGATTTTAGCCGCGCGCCTAGCTCTTCACTTGCCCGGTCTCATCGACCCTGACCAAGTAGGTTTTGTCCCTGGGAGACAGACAGTGGACAATACGAAACGGATTGTCCACCTTTTGGAGAAGGCTTCCCAGATTCCGGGAGAACGAATGATGCTCGCGGTAGACGCCGAGAAGGACTTTGACCGAGTCCACTGGCCCTTTCTGGAGCGCGTTTTAATGAAAGCGGGGATAGGGGATAAGTTCCGATCCATGATTCTTAACTGTTACAAGCAACCATCTGCTGTAGTCCGGGTTAACGGGTTTACGTCTGCGACCTTTGACATTGAACGCGGCACCCGGCAGGGCTGCCCGCTCTCGCCCTTACTCTTTGCTCTTTATATGGAGCCGTTCGCTCAACGGGTGTGTGATAACCCTGCGGTGACCGGAATCCGGATGGGGGGTTTCACGCACGCTATCAGCCTCTACGCAGATGATGTCATCCTGTCCATTGACGGAACCCGGACGGCCCTTCCGGCGTGTATAGAGGAATTGGACTCCTTCGGCATGGTAGCGGGGTTTAAAATGAATATGGGGAAGTCGGTGGCTTTAGACATCTCCCTCAAGACGGCTACCAGAGCCTATTTGCAACACAGGTTTCCTATGCTTTGGTCTTCGGGTGCAGTACCTTACCTGGGGATTCAGATCGCTCCCACTTTGTCGGCCATGGTGTCGGCCAATTATCAAGCCCTAGGAGCCAAAATTAGGGAGGAATTAGGGCGATGGAATCGCGGGACACTCTCATGGCTGGGCAGGATAGCTGCTGTCAAAATGACGATTTTGCTACAAGTACTTTATCTTTTCCGGGCCTTGCCGCTCCAACCGCCGGTTGGGTGGATACCGCAACTACAAGCAGATGTTTCACGCTTTGTTTGGCAGGGTAAGAAGCCTAGGATGCGCAGAGCCCTCTCGCTGCTGGCCCCCGAAGCGGGCGGTTTGGGGATACCAGATTTCCGCAAATACTTCCAGGCTGTGCAGCTCCGTTACCTAGTGGAATGGAGTAGATGGGAGTCCGATAAACATTGGCTCTTCCAGGACCAGGCGGTGGCGGGGAGACCTTTGCAGGAGATTCCTTTCTTGTGTCGTCCCCATAGGCCTAAAAACCTCTACGCCTCCTTTATTACGAGGGTCCCCCTACGGGTATGGGACGCTACTAACCTTCCACACGGTCTCACCACGTTCCCATCCCCGCTCACACCGCTAGTGGACAACCCAGATTTCACACCAGGACTGGAGAGAGGGGCGTTCACGCATTGGAGGCAGGCGGGGTGTCGAGCCCTGTGCCATTTGTATAGCCCTGAAGGGGTTGTCCCCTTCTCCCAACTCCGCCAGGAGTTTTCACTACCGGAGAGCGACCGACACCGCTATATGCAGGCTCGCCACTGGGCCCTCCAGCCGCAAGTGAGGGAGTCAGCCGATAGGCTTTTTCTTCCTTACGAAAAGTGGCTCTTATCGCGCACATCAGATGCCAAATTGATCACAGATCTCTACAAGCTTCTGCAACCACCTGCAACACACAGTTATCACCCCGGGAGGGAGCGCTGGGAAAGGGAATTGGGGAGGACACTGAGCCCTAGGGAATGGGAGCACATATCTTATAGGGCAAGGCACTCGGCATACCACATGGGGCTCACTGATACTCTGACCAAGGTCTCCACCTACTGGTATTACACACCTGAACGAGTCCACGAATTTGATCATAGCAAGGAGGACACATTTTGGAGGGGGTGCGGGCACCGGGGGACACTCATGCACATTCTATGGGACTGCCCGTTGCTGGAGCCTTACTGGAAGGAAGTGTTGGATAATATTGATACACACTTCAACATTGAATTACCACGCTTCCCTGCTTACACCTTGTTGGGGCTTCCAAACGGATTGATGTACCCCCTTAGATCCCGTAGGGGCAGACAGATAGCGATAGCTCTAGGCTCTGCAGTCCAAAACATTTTAATACACTGGCACACTGCTACGATACCCTCCACCACAGGTTGGCTCCATAGGCTGTGGCATGTGTTGGGGATGGAGAGAATGTCCCTCACGGTGGCGGGAGATGTGGAACAATTCAGGGAGCTCTGGCAGCCATTTCATTCCCTATTGCTCACGGAATTTAGAGAACTTACCTGCCCTAGGTACCTCCGCCTTCTGCGGCTTCCAAACCGGATGGAGCCTGCCCAATGATTTGTTACTGAACTTTTTCTCCAAGTGAGGCATAGCTTGATGTATTTTCCTTCTGGTTGGGGACTGTGCACTGGACGGGGGGTGGGGATGGAGGGAAAGGGGGGTTGGGGGAAGGGAGTTGGGTAGTTGGGGTTCGGGGTGGGGTTGTGCGGGGAAAGTCATTTCATGCTGTGACAGAACATGATGCATATTTCTGTGGGGGCGTAACCCGTCATGATAATCTTGGCTGAGGGTGCATTTGAGCTTTGTGGGTTGTTTCCGCCCTGTCGTATTGCTCTTTGAAGATATGTCTTGTCCCAACATGTTATGTCGAATAAAATACTTTAAACCTAAAGATGTAATGTAAAGTTTTAGATAAATATTATGTCATAGGTAGCAATCAATGGAGGTAATAAATGTTAGAGTTGTGATAAACTTTAAGACACTGATTCATCTAAAAGACTTTTCCATTGATTTCCAAGTATATGGATAAAAGTTTGTAATTCTTGATTTGACAAAGTCTCTGTACCACGTGTCACATAGGCATTGTCAAATCCTATAGGTATGGTGATACTCCAAAACCTACCCCAGGATGCTTGTTTCTGCTTCAAGGAGGATCTGGCCTGGCAGTTTGGGCTGGACTGTTCCCATGGGGAGCGGGGTCAAAACAGATTGGCATGTGGCTGGGTTTAAACTGGAATGGTATGGTGGGCAAAAAAATTATGGATTTAGGCCCAGATATCTGTACTGGTGAATGTTTGACATTGTTCAGCATTCTGCCCATCAGTTTTTCGTGTTGCGATTGTCACTCCGAGTGGGACTGTATGCTCAGACATGGATCCCATGCTCACCTTGCCACTGGATTCAAGCTATCCTGGCTGATAAGGGAATGATACCAAGAGAGCAGGCCCAGGATGCTTGTTTCTCCAGGGAGGACCTGTCTTGGAAGTTCAGGCTGGACTGTTCCCATTGGGCGCAGGGTCAAGACTGATTTGCATAGGGCTGGGTTTAAACTGGAATGGCATGGTGGGCAAACAATGATGGAGTTATGCCCAGATCTCTGTACTGGGGGTGAATGTTTGGCATTGTTCAGCATTCAGTCCATTGATTGTTCTTTTTGCACGGCTTAAGTTGGCCTTTCTTTGAGCAGCTCCTAATCTGTTCAGTTATATCCCTGCTTATCAGGGTGCCTTAATGAGGCACAAGCGGTTTGGGGAAAAGGAGCAGCTGGGAGTGAGATCTGAAAGAAAAAGCAGGCTTGTTATTAAATATTCCATTCACTCTCCCACTCTCCACCAAGGGCCTGATTTAGAACACAGCGGCCTGGTTAATTCATCGCAGCGGTGACGAATATCTTCTTCCAAAATATAAATTCCATAGGATGTAATGGGATTTCTATTTCGGTGGACAGCATATCCATCATAGTTGTGATGGAGTACCCTGTCCGACAAGTTCTAAATCAGGCCCTAAATATTTTTATTCTGCTGTTAATTATCTTTTGAAAGCTTCTTAGATTGAACTTATGTCAGGTTGAGACGTAATGAGAAAAATCTGAACACAGGAACAACAATAGCAAAATGTTACTCTTCATCTGTTATATTGATGACAGAGGCGTGTCTTTGACTTCACTCAATCAACAATCTTTATTAGTTGTTTTCTTGAAATGACATAGATAAGCAATGTTAAACAGTAAAAAAAAAAGAAGTTAAATATCCACGTGGCATAGTCTGAGTGCACACGTATCCAACTGAATATTTCTGAGATGGATATAAGTACAATATTTATCAAATACATAACACTACAAAACATAAAAACACAAACAGCTCAATATCAGGCATAGCTATGACGATTGTATACTTGGATAACATCTGAGAAATCGATACATATCTCTTTATATACATAAACGCCATATAAAATACACATTTAAAATCTTACAAAAAATATGTAAAACAAAATGAAAAGTACTGTAGGATAACAAATATGGCATTCATAATAAGATGAAAAATTGAAGGCTGCATTATACTTGAAAGCAGGATGCTTCAGCTGCCCTCCTCACCTCCTGGACCCCTCCAGTGACAAAATATGCATGTATACGAGGGCCAGTGTTAGAAGAGGGAAAAGGGAAATGTGATAAAAGCGAGAACAGAGACCAGAGGCGACAGGCACCAATTGGGTGTGGATGGCTTAGCCAAGGAGCGGCCACTGACAGAGACTCACGGCTCCATCACTCTTCCTTGCCAAATTGGCTGTTTAATGAGTTATGCTGTAAGTAGTGTAGCTCTACATGACAATGAGATTTCTTACGTAACTTGTCTTTAGAGTGCTACACATCCAGCTATACCTCCAGCACAATGCCAAAATTAGAGTAGCCACAGACTCACGAATGGACAGAGGTACACTGTGGCCTAATTAATGTGAGGTCACTTGCCAAACATAAAGTTGAAATAGCAGATACCTTCCTACAAAATAATCTGGATGTGATATTCCTCACGGAAACATGGGCAGACCCAGTGTCTGATCCTGATTTTGTGATCGCAGTTCCACAGGGCTTCGTTTCATCTAGACTTGACAGACCTATTAAGAGAGGAGGTGGGCTAGTGGGTATTTACCGTGAACATTTTGGTGCTATATTCTCCCCAGCGGCCGATCTTCATTACGAAGGGCTGAACTTCTTGCTAGAACTAAACCCCAAGAATACCTTTAAGGGCACCCTAGTCTATCGCCCCCCTGGGTCTAGAGCGAGTTTCATTACTAATTTAGACTCACTAGTAGAACCCTACCTCTCCACATAGAGTTCTACAATTTTGGGTGACTTCAATATACACCTAGAGTTGCTGTCAAACAAAGACACAGCCATGCTTACGGAAACATTAGGCATGTTAGGATTAACTCAATTGGTACACAAACCCACGCACGAGGCCGGACACACCCTTGACGGTATGTTCTCCTCGGTTCCAGGGATGACAGTGAAGGATATTTATCCTCTTATCTGGTCAGACCATTCCTTAATTTTATTTGACTATCCATTTCAAACTATACCCGAAGCCAGGGCTGCAAAAGTACAGGAAAAAACCTACAAAACATGGAATAAGATAGATATAAACATGCTTGAACTCAAACTGGAACAGACACGACCGACACTGAGCATGCAGGTGGATCAGGCCGTCGAGGAATATACAGATTGGTTGAATGACGTCTTTAGGGCTACAGTGCCGATTTGTAAAAACTCTGGGAACCATACTCAACCCTCGGCCGCCTTGTTTTTGGAAGCTCTCCGACATGAGAAACAAAAATGTTGCAGACTGGAAAGGCGCTGGAGAATGAATTATGAGGCAGAAGTAAAAAATAGTTATAAATATGCACTAGCTAATTACAAATCCCTACTAGCTACTGAAAAAAGGATCTTCTTTACCCAACTGATAGAACATTCCAAAAATTGAGCACAATTTACATTACAGAAGAACACATTTATTTGTGGTAGGCACGGGGAGACAACGCGATTTGCCTGGAGTCACAGGATGTTGAGCTGATGCCGAGATTCGAACGTAGCTCCCCAGCTCTGAAGTTCGCAATTCTAGAACTTCTGTCGGGAGGTGTGTCTAAAAGTGTACGTCGGTGCTGGCCATCAATGAGAGAGACCTGTGCATTTTTAAAATGGGTAGTGAAAAAATATGAGTATGTTGCTGGAGATGTTGGCCGCCGTGCCACCAATCTACTTACCGGGGGAGGGATAGTCCCTTTCTTGCTATTTCCGTGGAGGCGGGCTTTGTGTTCAGATGCGCGTGGCGCGAGGCATGTGCGCAACAGAAGTGGAAAATCTCCAGTGTCCGCATCAGGCGTCACCGGAAGTTAAGGCGAGATTAGATTTCCTGCACAATGGCCCCTGTTTGCGCTCCTTTCAGCCATTGGGAACAGCGCCATGCCTGACCTCCATACAGTAAAGCAGGTGCACGTCACTGGGAGCGCGGGGCAAGCACACCCAGAGCTGGAATGTACTGAACCTGGCCCGGAAAAACAATGAAATATTGGGCACAACGCTCGCTTTTATTTTTTCGCAATTCCACGCCCCACACACGCCCACGCCCCCAGCACAAGCCCACAGCACACGATATGTGACATGGCATGAAGGGCGGAACGTACCACACGCCCCCAGCGTTTGTCACGCCCCCAGCACACGCCCACAACAACACAACCCAGACACGCCCACAATGGACTACTTTGCTGGCACAGTCCTTTTACCTTTTAAATGTATATGGTGGGCGACTGCATAGCCTATGTCCTTCTGCTGCAACGGCCCTTTCCAACGCTGTATTGGGTGTTGTGATTGGTGCTGTGGTTCCTGAGATTACCCGCCTCAAAGGTTTGGGCTCTCTCTTTATTATATCAGTATAGATATAGATTCAACCTTGACTCGCAAATACGTATTCAGGCAAGCACTAATACCTAGGCCCAAGGTCACTGGTTGATAGGTCACAGGTGGGGTGGCACATAGCCGGCAGACAAACACACAAACAGGGAACCTTAGATCAATCCCACAGATATGTGCAGCAACACTACAATGGTCAAGGGAGACTGGCCCCAATAAAGTACACATGGCTGTAGGGTGTACGCGCACTCCTAAAATACCATAAAGTCAGACGCCACATGAGTTAGGATCATATAGAAAATTAGGACACAGCACATGCAATGATCACGGGCTCCCCATGCCGGACATTTGGATACGTTATTCACTGGCCACATTGTGTCCATGCAAGGTCGAGGTCCACCTGTATTTTGCATTAAACAATTAATTTTTGACTCCAAAGTCAGCAACTTACATTCCTCACCATACATGGTTCACAAGAAACCTTTCATTACCTACAATGAACTGTACAAATGGAGGCTGCAGACTGATTGTAAATTGAGACCGTCCTCAGAGTATGCGCCTGTAACTGTTCTCCCGGCTGCTATGTTTAATTAAACAAACTGTTCCTGTTTTGCCAAATGCCTCTTGTTTTTTAAAAGTATTTCATGTTCAAGTAACATTTTCGGTGAGCCACCATCAGAGCTGATTGGTACCTCGAACCCGACTGCAGCCAAAGGAAGGAGACCCCGCCTGGGCGGATTCACATTTGCGCATCAAGGAAAGTGAGCTGACACTGCAATTGATTGGATGTTTTGCTGAATCCCTGGGTCTGAGGTCTGTCCTGAAGCAGCCTCCACAGAGGGTAAGAGACTACAACAGAACCTAAGTTAAAATATTTGGCATTTGGTAAACTAGGGAGAAGAGGGAAAAGATAAACTGAGCACCCTGCCACTTACAGAATCTGCCATATTACCTGTTTTGTATGTCATAGCTGAGTAGTCGTAAGGCAGCCTCTGAGGCTATCCCACAGAAGTCACCTTTTTTCATTAGTCAGCATGCAAGGAAAGGTGAATATTTATTGTATAGCCGCTGATAACTCCCAGGACGCTGTTTTTGTGATAGAGCTATCCAGATTGGGCGTGGTTGGCACCTCAATCTTATTTTTTTGTTAAAAAGGTTTTCTCATTGCTACTGGTTCCTTACCACCATTGGTATCTGAAAGGGGTGAGAGGTGTTGGTCACTTGGTCCACTGGGCATAACACAGACAGTACGCTTTTTCCGCTGGATGTGACACAGACAGTATGCTTGGACTGCTGGGCATAACACAGGCAGAATGCTTTTTCCATTTAACTTGACACAGACGTTACACTTGGATCGCTGGGCGTGACACAAATGGTATGCTTGGCCCCTTGGTGTGATACAGGGTGTGATTCAGTGCACTGAGAAATGTTTGACAAAGCAAGAATTATTTTTCTGTGAACCTTTGTTGAGTTGGTGTGATATACATATGATGATATGGTACTATTCTTTATTGCATACTGTATATTGTGCAAGAATTGATATCATGTAGTTACTGTCCAAATATTGCATGCTTTTTCACCCATGTTTCAATACTACAGATTAGGGTTCTGTTATTTATTGCAAACAATATTTGCTGCAACAAGTTGATATTGTGCAGATACTGTTTTTATGATGCATTTTTCACCTTTGTTGCAGCCCTTCATATGCAGTTATCTTTGTTTATTCAATTGTTTGAGGTGAATTTGGGCAGCTGTGAATAGTACTGAGCTCATAGTACGTTAAATTTTAAGACTGCATCAAGCATGTTTGTCTCCACAATTAAAGCAAACAAAAACTCCAAAAAGATTTTAGTCATATTTTATCCACAAAACCACTAAAATTGTCATTGATACCATATTAAAACACATGGGGCCATATGTATCAAGCCTTTTTTCCATTTTCAAATGGGCCGATTCTCAGAATCCTCCAGTTTGCGAATGGGAAAAAGCCTTTTGGGATGTATCATCCCAAAAGACCGTTGCAAAATAGAGAATTGCAAAATATGCGATTTTCTATTTTGCGAATGCAATAATGCAACTCGTAATGCAACTATCAGGCAGTTCGTAATGCAAAAATAATGCAATTCATAATGCAACAATCAGGCAGTTCTTAATGCACAAATAATGCAATTCATAATGCAACAATCAGGCAGTACGTAATGCAAAAATAATGCAATTCATAATGCAACAATCAGGCAGTTCTTAATGCCCAAAATAATGGACTCCGGCACCAATCGCAGTGCTCTGTACGGTCTCTATGCCACTTTTACTGACTCGCAGTCAGCTACTGCCAAAATATGCCCCTAACACTGTTATGATGGGGGAAAACAAAGTGCAATCTCCACACTCCGGCCTCGGTGCTGCCACTCCTCGGCAAGTACCGTCCGCGATACGGACTTGAGCGGAGGCTCGCGCTGCAAAGATGGGAAAGTAAATTTCAATGGGGTACACCCTAAGAAATCTCTGACCTGGGTCAGTATAGGTAGTTACAGTAAAAATGGTCAGAGTCTATCGATTCGTGAGAACAATAAATGTTAAGCAAGAAATTAATCAAAATGTAGAACAAGACAATGTTATATCCAAAGTGTGCTTACACTATTTATTCCTTAATTCAGCATAGTATAAATCAGGTACATGGTTCAATTCCATGGGTACCTTGACACAAGAGGTATCTTTACATGCAGACACAGGAGATACAATAATCAATTACGTCATTGAAACATATGTACACCAGTAGGTGTTATTCTTATATTGAATACACCGTTTATAAACTTCATATAGAAAAACCAAACATTTTGCGCCAATTATTTACATGAATGTCGCGCTCAGAGTGATAGAAATAGGGGAATAGTTAGGTGGGATAGGTGTGATAGGAAACAGGTGAGGACTGGGTAAAGGTGGTTGTGACTAAAAGCAATCACAGTGGAATAAAATAAGCCCTTTACAGTCTGTAGTTCGATCTGAAGTTCCAATATACACATATGCATAGGATTCGTATTACTCTGTAGATTTAATCCTATGATTGGAGATTGGTTGTGATCAGGTCTACGTTTCGACCCCCAGGTTTAAAGGGTAGGTTGGATCCTCATAGTGGGGTCTTCATCAGGACGGGGCAGAGCAGGAGCGCTTTAGCAGAGGCCCTTATGTGGCCGTAATGATAGGACCACCATGGGTTCCTTTCTTTCGGGGTGGTTACTCCGCCTTTGTTGGGATTAAAAGCTTTCCATCCAAAGGGTTGTTTCTCTTTTGTGAAGGTTCACAGCTAATTCACCGATTATGTGGTCGTGGTTCTCGCACCACACGCGATTCGTAAAGTCTTGACAGCAGTGGCTGTCTATCAATTGCTTCTTCCTCGTATGCCGGCTGTGTCGAGGAATAAGCAATTGATAGACAGCCACTGTTGTCAAGACTTTACGAATCGCGTGTGGTGCGAGAACCACGACCACATAATCCGTGAATTAGCTGTGAACCTTCACAAAAGAGAAATAACCCTTTGGATGGAAAGCTTTTAATCCCAACAAAGGCGGAGTAACCACCCCGAAAGAAAGGAACCCATGGTGGTCCTATCATTACGGCCACATAAGGGCCTCTGCTAAAGCGCTCCTGCTCTGCCCCGTCCTGATGAAGACCCCACTATGAGGATCCAACCTACCCTTTAAACCTGGGGGTCGAAACGTAGACCTGATCACAACCAATCTCCAATCATAGGATTAAATCTACAGAGTAATACGAATCCTATGCATATGTGTATTTTGGAACTTCAGATCGAACTACAGACTGTAAAGGGCTTATTTTATTCCACTGTGATTGCTTTTAGTCACAACCACCTTTACCCAGTCCTCACCTGTTTCCTATCACACCTATCCCACCTAACTATTCCCCTATTTCTATCACTCTGAGCGCGACATTCATGTAAATAATTGGCGCAAAATGTTTGGTTTTTCTATATGAAGTTTATAAACGGTGTATTCAATATAAGAATAACACCTACTGGTGTACATATGTTTCAATGACGTAATTGATTATTGTATCTCCTGTGTCTGCATGTAAAGATACCTCTTGTGTCAAGGTACCCATGGAATTGAACCAGGTACCTGATTTATACTATGCTGAATTAAGGAATAAATAGTATAAGCACACTTTGGATATAACATTGTCTTGTTCTACATTTTGATTAATTTCTTGCTTAACATTTATTGTTCTCACGAATCGATAGACTCTGACCATTTTTACTGTAACTGCAAAGATGGGAAAGGCATAGAGTGTTTCTATTGTAGCCCACACCCCGCCCCAGGCAGCGACACACGCATGCTCGCTGAGCGTTACTTGGAGGGTACGATATCACTCTCCTGTCCTCGCGGCTTGGGCCTCTGATGCGACTTTGGCTGATCTTGGGCAGTGGAACTCAGACCCCCGACGGTGATGGTTTGAGGTCTCTCCTTGGCAACAGCAGTCTCGGGCCGGCGCCGGTGAATCCTCACAGCTCCTCTGGGGATGCCGGCTAGGGCTGATTGCAATGACTATCACAGCACTTCTGGTCACGCTGTCGATCAAAGCAGAGAATAAGACTGCTCCCGTACACACAGTCATGGGGAAATGTCTCACAAAGGTCTCAGGCTGCAACATGCACACGCACACAGCATCGCTGAGACTCACTTGAGCTCCGGGTGCACATGATCACAAGGCAATTCTCACGAAGGTCTCTAGTTGCACGAAGCTCACACACACAGTGTCGCTGAGACTCACTTGGACTGCGGGTGTACAGGATCACAGGACAATCCTCACGAAGGTCTCAGGCTGCACGAAGCACATGCACACAGCGTCGCTGAGACTCACTTAGAATCCGAGTGTACGCAATCACAGGACAATCCTCATGAAGGTCTCAGGCTGCACGAAGCACACGCACACAGCGTCGCTGAGACCTACTTGGACTCCGGGTGTACGAGATTACGGGGCAGTTATTAAGAAGGTCTCAGGCTGCAACAAACACACGCACAAAGCGTTGCTAACGCACACTTGGAAACTTTTATGTTCCTGAGTTTCCACAACAGGGAGCCAGCTCTCCTCGAGCCCTTGGAGACACGTTACTTTGGGAAACAGAACACAGCAAAGTCCTTTCAAGCAGGGTGACACAGCACACAGCAAAGTCCCAAAGCCTCTCCTTAGTTAGATCAGCAAACTGCAGGCCAGCCCCAGAACACACCGCAAGGGTCAGTCCTTCTCTTCACTCTTTTCATCTGTTCTTCCTGTGGCAGAGGTTTAGTGAGAGGCTGAGTTTGCTTTGGGAGAGTAGGAAGTGGTGGCGCTCTGAGCAGTGTGATCTTGTTACTGAGATAGTTGTGCAGTAGGCATGCGGTGCAGAACAGGACAGGGGAACACAAACCCAACGGGAAAAACACCCTGGAAACAGTGTAGGGAGGCCTAGACCAAACGGAAGGAGAACAGATCCTGACGCCTTGCAGCCCTGATGAGTCATACCTCCTTCACGGTGTGACGAAACACGTGTCGGCTGGCTACTATTTTTCTGTACTGACCATTGCTTAACTTATAAAAACTTTATTCACATGAACCTTGATATCCTACGTTCTTTTGTACAGTGAAGCAACAATTTTCTCTCAGTAGAATCGCTAGTCCTCATATCAGGACTACACACTACACTTGCGTGTGCATAGGATCTGTTCTCCTTCCTTTGGCAGAGGTTCCTCTTGACCACAAAGTAGTTTCAATCCTTTTCAGTCTTGATCAGTCCAAAGTCCAGGGGTTTCAGCTCTCATAGTTATACCCCTAAATATCTTTGAAGTCTTTATGTTCAGGGGCACTGACCCCTGTCCAAACCAGTTCTGCGTGTCTCCCTGCCAGTGACACCTTCTTCCTATGATAGTGGGGGTCTGGATCCTCAATTCCTCAGCAGGAGAGGGAGCCATTGTTTTATGGCAGCAGCCTAGGCCTCTTCACCTCCAGGGGCTACTCGTCCCCCCTACACTCCAGATGTAGGTCAGCCTGTTGCTGTCTCACCTCCTTCCCTAGGTCAAGACATTTCCCAGATCCTATGACATTCAAATCCAAGCAGTCAATCCACAACCAGGCTGAGACACACAACTTTGTTAGAACAAAAAAAACAGCCACTTCTAAAAGCGCGGTTTCTAAACACACAATGCAAAAACCACCTTCACAAAAAGATGTGCTATTATATTGTGAGTTCAGGCACACTAAGCTTCACCTCTCCATCTTAAGCCTTTGGGAAGATAGGCTGGAAACATACTACACAGCCTTCCGTATTCTTTCCTATGAGCAAGATGGCCTTGCAACAGTGAAAAATGAAATGGAGAGTATTTCAATGTCAGGACATGGTACACACCTAAGTACATGTCCTACCTTTCACATACATTGAACCCTGCCCAGGTGGGTATCCTGGACCTACCATAGGGGTGTCAGATGTGCATGAAAAGGGAAGGGTAAGGCCAGGCAAGTGGGTGCACTTGTCAGGGCAACAGGGCAGTTTAACAAACTGTACGCAGGTACTGCAGTGGCAGCCCCGAGTTCTCTCTTTAGGGCTACCTGTGTGGGTGGCACAAATAGTGCTGCAGGCCCACTAGTAGCATTTGCATTACCAGCCCTGGCACACATACTGCACTTTACTAGGGACTTTACTAGTAATGCAAACATACCAATCAAAGACAACCAATTACCATTGCACTTTACACAGGGAGCACTTGCACTTTGACACTGATCAGCAGTGGCAAAGTGCCCAAAGCATCTACGTACATGGCAACACCATGTCAGAAAAAAGGTCTAGGGGAAAGGCAAAAAAGTTTAGGGCACTTTAGCCAAAAAGGGTCAAGTATAACACCCACACAAACAAAGAAATGTAATAAGTTTTGCCAAGAATGGCACGCACACACAAAGGCACACACATTTCCCTGGCCTAAGGAGAGAGCATCTAACACTAACGCAATTGCACATACTAAAACATATATAAAAACGAAATATACAGGTCAAAAGAGAGAAAGGAGAGAGGCATTACAAGAGTTATGGGCCATCTTTGAAGCGGCACAGAGCAATAATCCTACACTACCGATAGCAAGCAAGGCGTCAGCACCTCCCCTAAAACATGCAGGAATGGAGGTGCTCACACCAACTTTCCTGGCATTAGGATATTCTAATCCACCAATAGTAGGAGCAGACGGGCCCCCCATGAGCAACAGACAGTTAGGCCCAAACATGAGAAACCAAAGGCCAGCGAGACAAGCACTTCCAGCACAACCCAAGTCCCTTGAAAAAGTCCCCAAAAGCTTGACCTACCCGTCTACCATGTCCAAGACATAGGACCTCAGCAGCAAGAAGGACATGCACTCCCCCTGGTTTGAGCAAACACAAATGAGTTTTATGGAGGTTCGTGGCAGTTCTAGATAGTGATACAATGAGTGTGGGAGAGGAAGGGATTCTCAGTCCACTGGGAACCCATGATGAGGGTGAGGCTACAGGATTTGCTTGGGTAGCTGAGGAGGCAACAGAGAGTGAGTTTGGAGGAGTAACCCAGCCAAAAAGAAATAGGCATGGCTCAGAGCAGAGGAGGTAAACCAGATGGGGTGAGAAAGAAAGAAGTGAGCTGAGGCGAAAGAGAGAGAGAAAGAGCATGCACACAGGAAGTGAGAAAGAACACAGGACAGTGGGCTCTTGATATGAGGGAAACAGGTGTTGTTACAGAGCACTGATTGGGGAACAATCAGAGGCAGAATTACATAAGAGGCTTTTAGCAGGGATCAGAGAGAGCCTCACCAATCAGTTGACAAAGGAGAGGGGCTGACCAGGGAATAAAAATACAAAGCAGGCTGGTACACCAACCAAGATGCAGGAAAAATAAGATGGCGCACAAGGGGAGCAGCGAAGAGGAAGCGCGCTGCTTCACACATGCGCACAACAAAGATAAACTAACCCAGAGGGAGACAGCAGCAAGAGAGGAAGGTGCAACCTTTGCATGACCATTTTGGGTAAGGGACCAATATGATAGACCTTGGCCGAAGAAATTATTATTATTATTATTATCGATTTATTAAGCGCGGTTGCTGCCCAGGGGCGTCCAAGCGCTAAGTTTAGACAGAGACGAGACGGAACACAGGAGGAACTAAAAGGGCTTCCTAAATAGTATGGTTTTCAGTTTCCTGCGAAAAGGGAGTAGGTCGGGTGTGGATCGAAGATCAAAAGGGAGTGCATTCCACAGCTTGGCGGCGTTCAGTGAGAACATCCTGCCCCCCGACCTAGCTCTCCTTACTCTGGGTACCACTGCCAGAAAAGCACCGGAAGATCGGAGGTTCCTGTTAGGGTGGTAAGGGGTAACAAGGCTGGTGTTGATTGCTGATCCAGTCTTCCAAAAAGCTCGATGTGTGATACACAGAGCCTTAAAAGCCACTCTCTGTCTCATCGGTAACCAGTGTAGGCTTTTCAGTCCCTGTCTGACGGACTGTGACCGTGGGATTTGGAGTATGGTACGTGCTGCACAATTTTGTACCACCTGTAGCTTTCGAAGAGTCATCTCAGGCGCCCCCAGATATAGGGCGTTATTTGAGTCTAAGCGGGACTGAATAAGGCCTTGCACTGCCACCTTCTTGGCATCTAGAGGTAAAAGTGAAAGGACCTTCCTCAGTGTTCTTAAAAGGCCAAAACAGGTGGCAGACAACTTAGTGGCCTGAGTGGAAAAGGAGAGTTTATGGTCCAACCAGACTCATTTGAGTCAGTGGAGAGGGCTATAGTATAACATTTCATCTGACATAGAGGAGGGGACCACAAGTGGAACTTCCCTTACATGCAGGAATGCCTAAAAAGAAGGAAACACCATGTTAGGGAGAAACCAGTGGAGTCACCTGAAATAAGAATGTACCCATTACTACAGAGGGCCCAGACAGGGATTGTATACGTGTTGTGGGCTTAGATGGACAAAGAAGGTTTAAGGACAAAAGTTCGCACCATTGCTAGATGGAGCAGGGAAACGGATTTCATGCTTCAAGAAAAACACTGTAGGTATCAACATAGCGATAGGAGACATTATTGGGCATATTTATAAGCCCCTATTGTGACAGGAACATTACTTTTAGTGACGTTCCTGTGGCGATATATCATTTGCCTTATTTACAAGGCTGCATTAAGCCACTTAACGAGGGCAGCTTAAAAAGGAGGCAGTACCAAAATGAAGACCAAGGAAAACCTGGTCTTAAACAGGCGAAACAAGGAGTAATGTTTAGTTCTCCTCCTTTTTTACTGTTTCCATGTGTGCTGTGTTGTGCAGCACACATAGTAATAGCAACAGGCTATTGATTGTTTATGTACAGGAAGGGGACCCTTCCTGCACATAAAGAATCTTTTTTTTAAAATGACATTTTGCAACTTCGTCTTTAAGCAGCACACATAGAAGTTTCAAAATGCCATTTATAGATTGTTTATTTGCAGGAAGGGACACCTTCCTGCACATAAACAATCTTCCCCTCAACCCAGACACTCTTGCACTGTGGTGCAAGGGTGCCTGCGTTGGTGCTCGACTGCAAGATTTAGCAGCAGCGCAGGGGGAAATGCAGGGCTGCACCATATTGTTGTAGATATGGTGCAGCCCTGTGTTCCAGAAGTGGCGGAGCATAGTGTTAAGCTAAGGAGGCTAATGCCACTTCCCACCACTTCATTGTAAATATGCCCCTAAGCGCCTGTTAAGTAGCTTTATTGGGGAACAGACCAGTGCGTTGTTCACTTAAGCCCACATTCCAGCAATAATGCCAACAGAAACAGAGTATGATGGGCCTCTTTTAATTCATACAGGCACCAGATATTGACACCCTTGAGAAATATGTCCTCTGACCACCCAGATGTAGGGTGGTTAATTGCAAAGACAATGAAACCATGGGAAAGCATAACTGATATTCTGAGTAGAATAAGGGAATGATGGGGACAAAAGACAATTCAGCCGTGGAACGAAACAGGCATACAAGGCAGATTCTTCTACAATATTCGTAAAAATGGTTTACCCAACGAGATTGATAGCGGGCTGAAAGGTGTGGTTGAGTTAGATTCCAAACCACGGCAGGAAATACAAGCCCATATATTACATTGCCACAAAAAGAAGCAAGAAAAAGACACAGAAAACAGGCGCAAGCCCAGAGAGATACCGCTGAATTGGTCCAACACAAATTGAAAAAGCCAGCCCTCGAGGAGGCTGCAACTGTGCAAATGGCACCAATCTCCAGTGTAACTCCACCGCAGAACCCCAGAGGGTTCCAACCCAGCCATAGCTGTGGAGGCCAGGGAGGCTGGCACCAACCAGACCCTAGAGAGTGCTACTAATGCCACAGGCTGGGCCACCTGTCGGACAGATGCCATTTAAAGGCATACCATTATCAGAGATCGATGAGCCAGGGTCAGCCACCACATAGCCCCACAAATGTCCATCCACATACCTACACCCAGGGGGAATCAGAATGCACCCTACACTCACCCTCAGGAAGGTCCGCCATCTACTGCACCCCTGCAGCAGTGATCAGGAAAGTTGTATAAACCTGTGGAAGCAACAACCACAGACAGGGACTCAGCACATCAGGGCCTGGGGCCACAGTACCAGCAGTGAGGGGTAACAGTATGGGGATGTAGTGCCCTCACACAACCTCAGAACCAAAAGTCAAAGCAGACTAGACAAATAATAACAATACCACCAACAAAAACCCTATTAAATACAAGCAATATCCCTCTCTCTTCAAAAAGAGTAATAAAAACTAACCTACAGCAATAGGGATCCACACATTTTAAAGGCCTCTGCATTGCACATAAAGACATATATGGTCAAGCCCGAGGCATATTGGAGAAGTGTGGCTCACTGGTTAGAGCAGGCAGACCCTGAAGCAGAGGTCAGACCCGGGACCAGGGTTCAATTCCCGACGCGGCAGGGTCTTGAGCTCAAATGTCCACGGACTTGATAATTCTCGCTTCGGTGCCTGACCTAATCATGGGTTCACACTCTGCAACTCTGGGCATTAAGCTTGCTTAATCTCCACAACGCCCCCCCCCTGCGGCGGGATGCCTGGCTTTCACCTTGGGGATGCCCTGTAGGGGCTATCTCACAGGGAAAAGCCAGGACGGGTTCCCAAGGCAAGCGCAGAGATACCTCCCCGGTGATTCGAGCGCTATATAAGAACATACAAAAAAATAAAAAATAAAGGTGCGCCAGGGAGTTTTGAGTGCATAATAGAACTCTTTGTAGCACCAGTATCCAACAGAAAAGGCTCTAACAGACCTGATGTAATCACCTCAACATAAGGCCCACTCTGATCTACTGGAACTGAAACAACTCCCTCTCTTTGTCCATGGCTGTCCTAGCAATCATTGCCTACCATATTCTCATCTTCTGCATAGTAGTCATCAGCATAGTACTGAGTTGTCCTATCAGACGCGTTATTCTGTTGGTCAAAACTGTTCATTGAATTCTGTGGTGGAAATGGACGTCCGTTTTGTGGGAACGCACTGCGCCCCCTACCTCTGGGCATTTGTTGAACACCGTGGACTCGCACACTGGTGGCACCATTAGCACGTTGTAACAAAACCGGACAGTTACTCTTAAAATGGCCTTCCTCTTTACAATACGCACACTGATTGGGACCGTACGGTAAACGCTGTTGAGAAGACTCGTTTCTTTGCAAATTCCTAGAATATTGCTGAGGCTGCTGATAGTCGCGCTGATTATTAGTGTGGGGTGGATAAGCTTGCTGCAGCAGAACTTTAGTTTTTAACTCTTTAGTCTTTCTATCCGCTTTCTCTAACTCATCTTTGCACCTATTTTCATAGTACTGGGCAAACTTCAGATCTCTTCCAAGGAACATGTACCCATACACGCTGAAATGCGGCGGAATGGCTGGATTAGCATTTGCGTCCCCTTCCCTCCAAACTGGTGGAACCTCTCTCATGGGGTACTGTCGCGCCTTTTTCCTACCGGGTGTGTTATGCTCAGATAGTGATCGAGAAGTGCCCCCTTTACTCCGATACGAAAACAATGTTGCGACCGCTTTTTCAACATCGGTGCCTATGATCATACCCTCCGTGAACTTGAACCATACACGGCACAATTCAGACAGGTCATGTTCCGGATCCTTTCCTACCAAATCTTCACGGAGAAGTACACACATTTGTTCAAAAACATATCTCTGCTTCGATGCCTCCCATTGACGGAAGACTTCTATGATAGACTCATCATCATATCTTGCAGTATCGACAACCCATTTACGCGCTAACTCATTCAGTAATTCTCTCTCTTGATAGTCAGGCAGCTGACTACGCAACTGCCTTCGTTCTGTGCTAGGGGTCGTATTGAGCGACCCAAGGAAAGGTGAGAGAAGACCGGTAACAGTGTTGGCCACTCTCTGCCGAACAGAAGGAGAAGCTGTCGGAAAGACAGGGGGAGAGACAGGGTGAGGTAATGCAGAAACGAAGACAGACATAGAAGCAGTATCAGGATAGACAGTCGGAGCAGTAGACGAAGTCGTAGGGAACATAGATGGAGTAGGTAGCAAAAGCGGCGGCCCTTGAGGGGGCAGCGCCGAAGGAGTCGGAACCAGCTGAAGAAGAGCTGGTTGTTGTGGTAGAACCTGTGGTCCAACAATGGGTAGTTGCACAACCAAAGGTTGCTGGGGTGCAGTAGCATTCTGCGCGGATCTATGACGTTACAACGCGTTATTTTACAACGCAGACCGTTACAGCGCAATTTTTACAACGCAGGTACCATTACAATGCATGCCATTACAACGCATGGCATTACATAGCAGATACTATTACAACGCATGCCATTACATCGTAAGTATAGGTAAGTATATCTTTTTTAAAAAAATGTAATAAATTTAATTTAATTAATTTAAATTAATAAATATAATTTAAGAATTTTAAAAACAATAATATAATATAATAAATGAAATATATTAAATTTATAAATAGTAAATAATATAATGTAATTTATTACAATAAATATAATTTAATTAAATTTAAAATAATACTTAATATAATTTAATATAATATAATTAAAGAAATTTAATTAATTTAAAAATTGTAAATAATATTATTTAATTATAATAAATTAAATAAATTAAAAAGTAATTAATTTAATTTAATTTAAGTAATGTAATTCAATTAATTTTATAATTGTAAATATTGTAATTAGTTTAAATAAATGTAATTAAATTAATGTATTTATTTTAATTTATTTAAAGTCGTAATACCCCTGTACCCCAATAACCAAACCTAGCCCTAAAACCTAAAAATACCCCTGTACCCCAAAAACCAAACCCAGCCCTAAAACCTAAAAATACCCCTGTACCCCAAAAACCAATCCCAGCCCTAAAACCTAAAAATACCCCTGTACCCCAAAAACCAAACCCAGCCCTAAAACCTAAAAATACCCCTGTACCCCAAAAACCAAACCCAGCCCTAAAACCTAAAAATACCCCTGTACCCCAAAAACCAATCCCAGCCCTAAAACCTAAAAATACCCCTGTACCCCAAAAACCAAACCCAGCCCTAAAACCTAAAATTACCCCTGTACCCCAAAAACCAAACCTAGCCCTAAAACCTAAAAATACCCCTGTACCCCAAAAACCAAACCTAGCCCTAAAACCTAAAAATACCCCTGTACCCCAAAAACCAAACCTAGCCCTAAAACCTAAAAATACCCCTGTACCCCAAAAACCAAACCTAGCCCTAAAACCTAAAAATACCCCTGTACCCCAAAAACCAATCCCAGCCCTAAAACCTAGAAATACCCCTGTACCCCAAAAACCAAACCCAGCCCTAAAACCTACAAAATACCCCAAAATTACTTAAATTAATATATTAATATTTTATTTTAATTTTAATATTAATTAAATTAATAAAATAATGTAAAATAAAATTAAATAAAAATTATATACTTACCTATACTTACGATGTAATGGCATGCGTTGTAATAGTATCTGCTATGTAATGACATGCGTTGGAATGGCATGCATTGTAATGGTATTTGCGTTGTAAAAGGTGCGATGTAATGGTAGTGCGTTGTAAAAGTTGCGTTGTAACGGTGCAATACCATTCTGCGCATAAGGAGGTGGTGAATTCAGTAGATGGGACATTAAAGGATCCTGATCAAGTTTGTCCTTTGACTCTTGTCCTTTACGTGGCAAAACTGGGTAACACTTATCTACCGCTAGCTTCTTACTTCTAAGCGTTTGTTCACTCTTTCGCTCTTCCTCACTACCCCTGAATGCAACGGCAGCTTGTACCATTGACATACCTCGTTTATTTTTCTTTGCTAATTTCATTTCTTTTTGTTTGGCTTCTTTGCGCCATATGCGAAAAGAGTCAAACATTGCCGGCCGGGCTTTCTTCTTAAAAAGTTTAACCTCTAGATTATCTAAAATCTCTGAGTCAAAACTACCATATTGAGGCCATTTTAAAACACCATCCTTTCTGGTGTATCGGATCCATACTTCATTATATGCGATGGGACCTACGCCGTGTTTAACATAGAGTTCATATGTTGGAGTTCCAATCGGAGGAACCCGACACGAGTCCTCCAATCGGGAATCCTTATTACAACCAAGACAAAACAAATTTCCAAGTCTGCTAAGACCAGGCATCATCGCTCTCTAGTCTAGCTTCAAACTTCGAAGGATTATCGAATACGATAGTCTCGTGAATACACGAGTCCTTCGGTTTTGGCACTTGCAAGTTCCAATACAAAATAATCCCGAAGGATACCAAGAACTAAGAATCAAAACTAAGGACTGGGAGACGCTCCACTTATACTATGTATCTCGTAATAGGTTTAATTTACTATCCAACACCTTCCCTACTATCCACGGGGACTGGAGTTGGAATAGTAAATTAAACTATTGACTATCCAGCGCCCCAAAGCGCTATGCGCTGTAAATGCATGCGTTGTAAAAACCGCGTTGTAAAGGCATGCATGGTAAAAGCATGCGTTGTAATGTCATACATCCTTTTCTTCTTTGTATTGAAACTTAGATAGGGACTGATCCATATTTTAACGTCGACGTTTCGACCCTAAACAATGCTGCTGATTCTGTTGCAACCGGGCGGGTCTTCATCAGGACTATAGTGCAGTTGGACAACCTGTTGCTTTAGAAGATGTCCTGCGTATATCTCATTAACAGCAGGGCAGAAACGATGTGTCAGCCGACACTATCTGACACCGAGGAACCAATCCTGATATCTTAATAGGTAACCGTTCTCAATTCCTCCACCAGCCGGCGGAGAAATATGGATGTATCCAGGGTAATTGCCGCAAATGCGATCACTTTTTGTTATTCCACCACAAAGCTTGTATTTCTTTAGCTTTCCGGTGGATTAAAATTCCAAAAATAGGATACAATTTGATACAATCCTCTAAAAGAGGTGTGTGTGGTTCCTTTCTACAGGGTGTTCTTCTGTTCTAATGTGTTGTTGTTATTGTATGAAATAACTTGTCTAATAATAGTGTAGAAAAATTAAGAGATTCACCTACATATGAGGTTTTTGAAAGAGATTGTTTTCCCGACAGAACCATTGTCTTTATATAAAAAGTAGAACAGGTCATGAATAATGAGATGATGGCATGCAGTGGACAGCAATGACTGTCTGGCTCGGATGAAACCAATTGCTGTTTGTTTTTTGTGCATGAAATGAATCATATGTCTTGTCTTAGTTATTATTTAATCTTTTACACAGTAATTGTAACTCATGTCTTTACCTTGTTTAATTCAAATTGTACTTCAACTTCAGGGACCACTATGTTGCATTTTCCAATATGCAAAATGTCATTGGAGTGGACTCACTTACCAATATACCATGATGATTGATTAAATAATATATTTTTTTTCTTTGCAGTCACTAACTGGGCTGGATGGATCATCAGTGTCCGTTTACGGAAGAACTATGGCCAATTTGTGAGTAACAAACAGGTATACCAGTCTACAACAACTACTACAGCAGAACTACATGTCTGTCTATTCGTGGTTGTAGTCGTCGAGGGCGAGGTAGTGTACTGTTGTTGATATACCATGCAGCGTCCACTCCACTCCAGACAGCAGTTCATCTAAAATTGGAGCTATGTGGCTTGCTGCATACAATTAAATATGCTTTGCCTGTCTGAGAAAGAGCCTAGGTGTGGCACATCAAGTTGCTTCACTCAGTGGTGCCTGCCTTGACCGTCTGCATGGCCCTGCCTCAAGCTTGGGCCAAACATCCGTTGTGTTTGCGAAATTTGCTGTTTTCCGGTTTTTCGCAAATCTTGCAAAATGACTGAAAATTTGCAAATTCTTGAGCGGAACAGATTTTTGGCCCATGCTTGCGGCAGGGCCATGCAGACGGTCAAGGCAGGCACCACTGAGTGAAGCATCCTGATGTAGCATACCTAGGCTCTTTGACACAGACAGACAACGCAGATCTACGGTTTAAGGTTCAGTGCGATGTACTAGTAATTTTGGGTTTAAGTTGGTAGGGTTCCCGCTGAGTCTAGGGCTCAGGGCCGGATGCAGGCTCGTTCATAATGATGTTGGCAAGGTTTTAGGGGGGTTTGGCGTTCTTAGGTGCAGAATTGGCAGAATTTTGGCCTTTTTTGGTGTTTTGCGGGCGCTTGTGTTTGGGTGAAAAGTGAAAACTAGTCGTAGACCTTCTTCTTCTTCTTCTTCTTCTTCTTCTTCTTCTTCTTCTTCTTCTTCTTCTTCTTCAAAGAGAGCAGTGGTTTGATTTTGTTCAGCCTTGCTGAGATTCTTGGGAATCGCTGGAACAAGTGTCCAGGTAAGTTTCAAGAGGATCGAAGTAGTGGAAGTGCTGAAAACAGCAATTTTTTGTGAACAGCGCAATTTGCCATGTTTTGGATATACCACTATTGCATGTTTTTAGGGGGCTGTTTGGGGGTGTTCTAGATTTGTGGGGGTGGGTCGGGGGTCTTGGAGCACTGCTGGGAAGGTCTAATTTTGATTTCAAGTAGTTTCAAGAAAATTCATGGTGGAAAAGGGGAGTTTGGGCCTAGTTGCAGACAGCGTTTTGGCACGATTTAAACTGAGGCCTAGCAGTATGCATGTTTTTGGGGGGCTGTTTGGGGGGTTCTAGGTTTTTGGGGGGTCTGGGAGCACTGCTGGGATAGTATCATTTTGATTGCAAGTGGTTTGAAGAAAATCTATGGTGGAAAAGGGGAGTTAGGGCCTACCTGCAGAGTGCGTTTGGAGTGATTTGTCAAGTAGGCCTCAAATGTTCTAAGTGTCACATTTTCCATTTTTGCTCTTGGCCTGTTTGGGGGCATTCTACTTTTTTGCGGGTGGGTTGAGGGGTCTGGGGGCATTGCTGGGGAGGTCTAATATCGGATGCAGGTGGTTTGGAGAAAATCCATGGTGAAAAAGTTTTTCCTTTTTTGCTCATGTGCGTGTTTTTGGGGGGCTGTTTGGGGGGTTCTAGGTTTTTGGGGTGGGTTTGGGGGTCTGGGAGCACTGCTGGGATAGTATAATTTTGATTGCAAGTGGTTTGAAGAAAATCCATGGTGGAAAAGGGGAGTTAGGGCCTACCTGCAGAGTGCGTTTGGAGTGATTTGTCAAGTAGACTCAAATTTTCTAAGTGTCACATTTTCCATTTTTGCTTTTGGCCTGTTTGGGGGCGTTCTACTTTTTTGAGGGTGGGTTGAGGGGTCTGGGGGCATTGCTGGGGAGGTCTAATATCAGATGCAGGTGGTTTGGAGAAAATCCATAGTGAAAAAGAGTTTCCTTTTTTGCTCGCTTGCATGTTTTTGGGGGACTGTTTGGGGGGTTCTAGGTTTTTTGGGGTGGCTCTGGGGGTCTGGGAGCAGTGCTGGGATAGTCTAATTTAGATTGCAGGTGGTTTGAAGAAATTCCATGGTGGAAAAGGGGGATCTGGGCATAGTTGCAGAGTGGGTTTTGGCACAGTTTGAAGTTAGGGTTCAACCTGGTAGCAGTATTGCATGTTTTTAGTCGGCTACTTGGGGGTGTTCTAGATTTCTGCGAATGGGTTCAGGGGTCTGGGAGCACTCCTGGTAATGTCTAATTTTGAATGCAAGTGTTTTGAAAAAAATCCATGGTGGAAAATGGGGGTTTGGGCCTAGTTGCAGAGTGCGCTTTGGCACGATTTGGAGTTAGGGTTAGCACTTTCGCATTTTTTCTGGGGGCTACTTGGGGGTGTTCTACATTTTTGCAACTGGGTTCAGTGGTCTGGGAGCACTCCTGGGAATGTGTAATTGTGAAAGCAAGTGGTTTGAAGAAAATCCGAGGTGAACATTTTTTTTTTCTCCAAAATTGCATTTCTGCGGAGGGCTACTTTGGGGGGTTCTAGATTTTTTGCGACTGGGTTTAGGGGTCTGGGAGCACTCCTGGGAATGTCTAATAATCATTTCAAGTATTTTGAAGAAAATCCATGGTGGAAAAGGGGTCTTTTGGGCCTAATTTCAAAGTGCGCTTTCTGCTTGATTTTCAACTAGGCCTCATCGCCGTCGCAGTATTGCATGTTTTTGGGGGGCAACTTGGGGGGGGTTCTACAGTTTTGCGACTGGGTTACAGGGTCTAGGGGCACTCCTGGGAATGTCTAATTTTGATTGGAAGTGTTTTGAAGAAAATCTACGGTGGAAAAGAGGGGTTTGGGCCTACTTGCGGAGTGCGTTTTGGCACGTTTTGAACTTAGGCCTGTCGCACTATCACATGATTTTAGGGGTCTAATTGGGGGGTTGTACATGTTTGCAACTGGGTTCAGGTGTCTGGGAGCACTCCTGGGAATGTCTAATATTGAATGCAAGTGTTTTGAAGAAAATCCATGGTGGAAAAGGGGGGTTTGGGCCTAGTTGCAGAGTGCTTTTGGCACAATTTGAAGTTAGGGTTCAACCTGGTAGCAGTATCGCATGTTTTAGGGGGCAACTTGGGGGTGTTCTGCATTTTGCCGACTGGGTTCAGGGGTCTGGGAGCACTCCTGGGAATGTCTAATTTTGTTTGCAATTTTTTAAAATAAAATCCATGGTGGATCCGCAGAATTCAACCATTGTTACTATTACTATTTTTGTAAAGGAGAACCAGGTTACACACTTTTGAAGTGATGATCGTATATAATAATAATGTCAGCTCTGAAAACTGAAAGTGTTATTTTTGCACTACACAGCGTACCTTAGATTTTTAACTGGTTCACTTCCTGTTGTTTTCCATCAAAAATTACAGGACGGCTTTTACCATGTGCCATGGAACAAACCATGAACTCAGACTTACCATTAGCAATCTGCAATTACTCATCAGGCAGCCAGTGGACAGTGTGTCTGGTCACCAATATTGATCGACGGAGCGTAAGATGGAACGGAGGAGTATATCGCGAATAAGAGGAATGGCTGGATGCATACAACTTCACCAATTCAACAGGACAACTACAACATAAAGTTACAGTATTCTCTCTTAACTTCTCCTTATCTTTTAAATGTTATTGTTGTAAACTTGAACTTCAACGAATGTGACTAGGTGTGTTTCTTTGTTCTCAGCTTCAAAGTCATCTCTCCAGCTATTTCATACATTTCTTTGCTATTTTTATAACTAACTTAATGTACTAATAATAAGTGTTTATTCTCTATGAGGGCAGAAAGGCAAGTGAAATTGCGTAATTATTGCAGCCCTGTACTAGTGTCAATGTCAAATTGTTTCCTCATAATACTAATAAGATGTAGTAAGTACAACTTTTCAGTAACCTAACCATCCGTTTAGCAAACAACTTCATGCATGCAGTAGTGCACTACCTTTATGTTCCTTAAAAGATTTATGGATATCTTTGAATCCAAACATTTGTTTCTCTTCATTTGTTGTTTGTCCATGCAGTGTTTTTTTCTTCTCTCCACAAAACTTTTCCCAAAAAACCCCATTCCCATCCAACCTTCAAAAACCCTAACCATCTTCCCCCGGGCTGTGTGGTTTTTCATTGAGGTATGACTAAATGACAACAAGAAATTTCACACACTTGCAGGGGAGGATAAGGTCTAAGCAACAGAAAAATATTGGAAAATGGAATTTCATGTGCGACATCGTGGATTGAGCATCAAACATCATGGTCGTACACATGACGAATCAAATGGTTTATTCTTATGTTTAAGTATCCTTTGCCTTCATAATATTTCTTATAGTAGCCATAGTCCATGAAACTAGTACTTATATTTAGAATACTTTAGCACTGCTTAGGCTACAATTTATGGCACTGATCTGTAGCGTACTATCTATCAGACTGTTTCTAATGCTACGCTCAGGCCACTCAATGTTTCATTTCCTTTTTTTTCATATGCTGCTACTGCCAGTGTGTACCACTACTACCACCAGCACAACAATGATATTTCATCCGTCGAGGATTCAAGTCAACAACCAACCCTAATCACCATTTGCCATGCAAGCAGCCCTGTGGCTACCCCTATTCTCAAACACGAATCACAGGTAAGATAAGCATTTTGGAGAGGTAGAATAATGGGCTAGGTCTGGGAGGAGAGCGGAGACTGCCAGAACTACTAGTAAAGTACTAGTAGGGCTACTGAATTCACTAATTCGGTTACTGGCACTTTGGTACATTTCAGGACTAGATGTTTCATTCATGCTGGTAAGTTGGAAGAAACCAAATGTCCAGTAACCACTGCCCATCCCCACACAAAATAATATGAACGCGTATACTATGTTTTGGTATGAAAAATAAATATTAATAAATATATTGATGTAGTCAAAAAATTAAATAAATTAACCCAACTCACCCCCCTGCCTAACCCCAACCAATGTCCAAAAGTCCAAAAGTCCCCTATCCCAAACACCCAATTCCTCCCCCCCAACAGTCTTTAAAAAAGGGGCAAGGGACAGTCACTTCCTCCGGTGGTGTCCTACTGCGGACAGCTGGTCCCGCACCTCCCGCAGCTCTTTGTGGAGGTCCTGGGGCTGTTGCTGATGTTTTTTGACCAACCGCTCCAGGTAGTCCACTCTTTTACGAAGGTGGCGCTGACGTACCATCCAGGCTCTGGGGGGGGGGGGCAGCTGATTGTGTTGCTGCTGTGCGGCGGCGGCGGGAGGCTGTCGGGCCACGGCTCCGTTTGGCTGGAGGCTTCTGGCTGGTGGACCCGGGGGCACTGGAGGAGGATGCAGTGGTTGCTGTCTCCTCCTCCTGCTCCCGAGCCCACAGCCGCCGATACTCGGCACAAATTGCCTCCAGCTTACGGGCCCTGGCCCGGACAGCCATCTCCTTTCTGGTGAGCTTTTTCGGAGTAGCATCTATATGAAGAAAGAAAGAAAAATACTGTGGCCAACAGTCTTTAACATAAAGTCAAAATAATTCAACGGAAAGTTGACTCTCAGTAACACCAGCAAGTAGCAAACACAGTATAACATTTTTGCATGTATCTTTCCGCCGTCTTTGTAGGCCTGTGACATTACTGGGAGTTGCAGGAATTCCACTAGCAGGACTATGGATGGACTCACTACTACATACATAGTACAGTAGTGTGGCTCACTGGTTAGAGGCGGCAGACCCGAGAGCAGAGGACGGCCCGGGACCAGGGTTCGATTCCCGACGCGGCAGGTTTCTGGACCAGGGTCAGCGGACTCGATAATTCTCTCGCCTCGGTGCCCACTCTGATCAGCGATCACACTCGGCAACTCTGGGCATAAGCTTGCCTCATCTGCACTAACGGCCCCACCAGACCGCCGGGGATGCCTGGTCTCACCCTGGAGATACCCATTAAGGGACCATCTCTCAGGGAAGCCAGGAAGGGTTTCGCAGCGGTCGAAGCGCGGAGATACTCCTCCGGGAGTCGATCCTAGCGCTATATAAACTTGCAGTTAATTAATTAATTAATAGTCAGAGAGTACTAAAAAAAGTCTTCTGCTTTTTTCTCTTGTTTTGCAAAAGAAATTACTAATACGTGAACTTGTGGTAGCCGGCATGGTAGCTCACTCAGCTTGCACCCAAGAAAAACAGACAGAAGCCATGATGACGCAGACTCGCAGTACTTTAAGCAGTACATGCAGGTGGGGATAGGATGCTTTTACTTTTCTATAGGGGTGGCACTGCCACTGGCCATACTCGGTTACATCAAGGGCTACTGCTCAATGTAATGATATCTTTCGCACTGCCCCCCTCCCCCCCCCGGGCCTGGACTACTACAAAAGAAGGATGAAGATTATTCAATTCTGATCATATATCCTGCTGATCACATGATCTTTGGTTATATGATGGATGACTTTAGGTGCTTTGTTTTGATAGATTGAGTGAACTACCGTGATAGTCCACCCATGATACAGCTGAAATAAAATTAATAACATAGGGAGTGAGTGTGGTACCCATAATTGCCGGAGGAAGGGACTTGACTTGATATAATGTTGTCAACTATACAATACATACACAATAGATGCTGTGCTTGCAAAGTAAAGTACTGTACTGTTAGTCAAGGCAGGGAGTATTTGTGAACAATCACAAATTCTAGTATTTGGATTTCCTCAGCTTTGCTACTCTGGCACGGACATGCTGTTCAAAGTAACAATCTTCATCCACTCAGCGTCTGCTCTACTACATCATACACCTCTGCTACCGATGAGGAAAAAGAAGATAACACACAGGCTTCCAAAGTACGTCTATCATTCTTCTTAATGTCTCAAATGTACCAAGTTTTCTTTTTCTCAACAACCAACTAACACCCTTTTCATTATATTTTGGAAACCACTGTCTTCTTCTCTTGACTTGCATTCAAAAACACAATTTTTTACAGTCATAAATGTTAAGACTCGCTCGTCCTTCGTTTCACCCTTCTTTCACTTTTCATTCTTCACATCCCTAAAGTACATCTGATATGACTTGGCTTCACGATAAAAGTTTGCCAGCTGAGTTGAAGTCAAATAGAGGGGGCCATTGCTTACCCGAGAAGTACCGCCGCTAATGCTATTACAAGTCAAGGTTGACTGTCTTCTCCGTGATAGCCAAGAAAGTAGTTCTGAATTAGTAACTGTTCGTAACAGTACAGTGTACTTGTACTAGTGTACTGTGTACTGTACAGTACATCATACACTCCTTTGCGAGCCTACTCAAAAATTTCAATTAGTAAGGAGTATAATAACTTACCACCGTCCACCGCCGCTGAGCCTTCCCCCCCAGCTCCTCCTGGTGGCGCTGTCGCATCCGCCCCTAGAGTGGACCTCCTCCGCACTGCTGGCCCCGGCACTGGTGGTCATCTGTGCTGCCTAGAAAAAACATGTCATATTTTCAGATGCCATACACAACCCCCTATTTCATCTCGTAATGGAAGAAAATGTTACATAACACATTTTTTATTACTGGGATTGAAAAAAAGTAACGGTTTTGGGGAGGGTGTTAACTTTTTATATGCTTATTCCATTAAATGCTACACTTCTTAGGACAACTGATGAAAGCTTGCTTAACTTGCACCATTTTTCTAATTACAGAAAGAAGATTACAATGTCCTTCTGCCAACAGGACGATTCACCAACTACTAGTAAGTCATCACCAGCAGTACTTTAAGTACTTTAAAGAAGGTGCAGGCTCCCGCACAGTTATTCTAATAATTTCATGTGCCTGTTAACTACTACGTTAAAGTAATTTGATTCATGGGAATGTTGTTTAAACTTTAACGTCATCTATCAGCAGTGCTCGCTACGAATACTACGCTATGAAAAATAAAGAATTTTTTTTAAATTTCTTAATTGAAAATAAAACTTTAAAACTAACAAACACTTTGTGGTTTTGTTCACGAGTGAGTGAGCGGAAGGGTTTAAACTACTGCGCTTGGCAGTCATGTTTCAGTGACCCAGATAGGCCGGGACTCGGGGTAGTCTTCTTCTGTTCTTCTGGGTCGTAAAATCATTGGTCAGACACACTAGATAGTCGGTCAGGGGTTCAACTTCTGTTCGGACTGAGGTATGCGGAAAGTCGAACTGCACCTATCATCAATAATGTCCTATTTCTCTTGTCCATACTTATTTATGTGCAGAATAGTCCCTGAAACACTAGCGGTATGATATGTGCTCCTATCAAATCAAAAAGGCAACTGCTACCTTTTTCTTGGTGTAAACATTGACATTTTGTTGTTGGAAATTGTCAAAGCACTTACATTAAGAAGACTGGAATAGACAACAAGGGCAATCCAGATGACTTCACTCAGTGCCTAGAGCTATTGCTGGATCAGAGTTTTGTTTAACACCGTTTGCCGACTGGGCAAGCTTAGCTACCTACACAGACCAACTCATAATCGTAAATAGTAGTAGCACAGAGAGTGATGGTAGAGGCAGGATAAGAATGTAGAAAGTAGTCTAGATTAGATGAAGATCAAAGAATATTTTGTAAAAAATAGAATTAGGAAACAGTTTGTAATGAATAGGAGCTGTAAATGTTAGGGAAGTATAAGTATTAATATAACAATAGAACAACTTACTCGGGCAAGCAGAAGAGCCGGCAAGGGACCGATCCTGTGACTGTCCACCTTCTTCCACCGGAGTCTCAATGGTTCTAGTCGCCTTGCCCCTGGGAGGTGCTGATGATCATGAAATAAAGAAACACAACATGGAGAATTGTTTTTTTGAAATATTTCATTTCTTTGAACACAATCTAAAATTATCTCGGGGAAACAAATTAACAACAATTGCACTACATGTATTGACCTACCTGATCTGGTCAAATAGGAGGAGAGTACAGTATTGCAGGATTCGCAGACCGTCTAATAGGAAAGTTATGTAATTCACTAACTACACCAACAACAAAAAGGTTCTACTACGACTGCCATCACTCAGCAGCACGAGACGTCACGTGACAGACACAGTCCGTCATCATGATTGCAGACCACTAACAAATGTCCTATAACAAGTAATAAATAATATACTCAACGTATCAATCCACCACTATCTCTTCTTAGTGGCAGCAGGAGTACAAAGAAGGACTAGACTTGAGTCTGTACTGTCTCCAGCATTACGCAGTTATGCTCTCAAATGAGCAAAAAGTTGCAAACAAGTAAGCATAGTAGCAACGCAAATTACCAGGCGAGCAAATGCAATGGCAGAAGCTATTTAAACAATGTAATCGAATCAGCAGCATTCGTACCCTCCTGGAAAAAATAGATTAGCAATATAACACAGAGCAGAAGAAAACAAAGTAGTTATTAAATAGCTAGGAGCAGGTCCTGCTCCCGTCGAGGATGTCCGACCACCGGTGTGTCGCTTGCTGGTAGGTGCGCCGGACCCTCGACTCCCTCCCCATAGCCCGACACACATTAGCCCACAGCAGGTGACGCTCCCGGAGGCCATACCCTGACGCGAGCCTGCCCCGTGCTGCCACGGTCTTGGGGAGGTGGTGCTGCATATAAAAGATCAGTGCAGCCAACTCCACCGGGCTGAAAATCTCCCTGGCCGTCACATCCTCCCCTCTTAAGCGCCCGTAAGGGAGCCGGCTACGGGGTGCAGGACCCTTCCCCTTCAGATCTTTGCCGACTCCCTTTGCCATGGTCCTGGACAGTAAAGTAAAATTAAAAAAAGGAAAGAATAGGGAAAAAGTAAAGAAAAGAAAAAAGAGTTTAAAAAAGTAGTTTTAAAGTAACCAAAAGTAGAAAAAAACACAAAATATAGATGTTTAAAAAGAGAGAGATAGAAAATTAGTAAAAAAGATCAAAAAAAACTTCTAACAAAGAAAGAATAGCAAACATTAAAGCTGGATACAAAAAGCATGGCCAGGACCATAGCAATAAATGAAAAACAAGATGGCCACGCCTATTGAGGACCGCTTGGGTAAGTTTGCGCAATATTTCCGCCGCGAGCACGCAAAAACACACGCGAACACGTAATCGCGCCCCGCACACAACGCGAGCTTGCAAATAGCACCCGGAAACAGAAATACGCAACGCTTGGCTAGAAGGGAAGGGGCAGTTCCAAATTGTACGGAAACTTACACTATATTCCTTATGTTTCAGAGGTAAAGGAATGCTTTCAATGGGCATGAATGCTAACTGCGGAGCGATCATGCACATTCTGGATGAGCAATGGGGCACCTCTGCACTGTTGGATAATTACTGGCAGTGCAGCGAGTTTGCCTATACTCAGCTCATCCCTGGATGGTGTGGACTCTATTATCTGGTCATTCCTGGAGAAGAACTATTGGACTTATACCAGCATCCATTAAGGAAGAAGACAACCTTGCTGCACCAGGCTCGGGAGAAGATATTTGCAGACTATTTTGGCTGGGCTCGATACAAAACATTCCAGAAGACTTCAGACTGTTTACTGATGCACAAGTGTCGGCAGGAGCACATAGCGTGCTACTCACCAAAAAAGCTCTTCGACGCCTTGTCAGGGGTAGTAAGCACTATATAAATGCAATTCAATACAATACAATTTAATATACCTTTCTTCACCCTCCAGGTAAAAGCCAGTGCCTGCAGGTGGGAAATGTTCAAAATGATGAACAGCACTGAGCTGAGCCCCAATTCGATCAAGGAAGAACTGCAAGCAATCCGCCTCATGGTAATGCACCACCGATACATATTGGACTTAATGACTGTGATGGAGGAAGGGGTGTGCACCAAGTTCGCCATTGCCTGCTATACCTTTATTCCTGTATTTAACAACAAGGGGTGGTGATGGACAGAGTTTCTGAATTAAGCAGAATACTCTCACCCAGTCAAGAGATCAGGGCTAGATCCAACACCATTTTTTAGCTCACTGCACCATCCCAGTTCAGAACCTGGCGATACGCAAATTAGTCTGTTCCTGTCCCAGTGCATGATGGGAACAGAGCAAACCAAACTACCAAGCCAATTCTTACACTGGGAAGGAAACAAGCTTCCGGGGACCGGTTTCAGGCATTTCAGCCGTCGTCGGCCCGGCTTGCTTGAATCCTGATGGTGCAATGAGCAAGGGACTCACATCTGAGTATACCCTTCCACGCTTAGGGTGGACAAAATATTTAACAACAAGGGGTGGTGATGGACAGAGTTTCTGAATTAAGCAGAATACTCTCACCCAGTCAAGAGATCAGGGTTAGATCCAACACCGTTTTTTAGCTCACTGCACCTTCCCAGTTCAGAACCTGGCGATATGCAAATTAGTCTGTTCCTGTCCCAGTGCATGATGGGAACAGAGCAAACCAAACTAC
Source organism: Lissotriton vulgaris (assembly GCF_964263255.1). Lineage (NCBI taxonomy): Eukaryota > Metazoa > Chordata > Amphibia > Caudata > Salamandridae > Lissotriton > Lissotriton vulgaris. Next base: position 478,702,686 of record NC_141694.1, read on the forward strand.
CAAGCCAATTCTTACACTGGGAAGGAAACAAGCTTCCAGGGACCGGTTTCTGGCATTTCAGCCGTCGTCGGCCCGGCTTGCTTGAATCCTGATGGTGCAATGAGCAAGGTACTCACATCTGAGTATACCCTTCCACGCTTAGGGTGGACAAAATATTTAACAACAAGGGGTGGTGATGGACAGAGTTTCTGAATTAAGCAGAATACTCTCACCCAGTCAAGAGATCAGGGCTAGATCCAACACCGTTTTTTAGCTCACTGCACCATCCCAGTTCAGAACCTGGCGATATGCAAATTAGTCTGTTCCTGTCCCAGTGCATGATGGGAGCAGAGCAAACCAAACTACCAAGCCAATTCTTACACTGGGAAGGAAACAAGCTTCCGGGGACCGGTTTCTGGCATTTCAGCCGTCGTCGGCCCGGCTTGCTTGAATCCTGATGGTGCAATGAGCAAGGGACTCACATCTGAGTATACCCTTCCACGCATAGGGTGGACAGAATATTTAACAACAAGGGGTGGTGATGGACAGAGTTTCTGAATTAAGCAGAATACTCTCACCCAGTCAAGAGATCAGGGCTAGATCCAACACCGTTTTTTAGCTCACTGCACCATCCCAGTTCAGAACCTGGCGATATGCAAATTAGTCTGTTCCTGTCCCAGTGCATGATGGGAGCAGAGCAAACCAAACTACCAAGCCAATTCTTACACTGGGAAGGAAACAAGCTTCCGGGGACCGGTTTCTGGCATTTCAGCCGTCGTCGGCCCGGCTTGCTTGAATCCTGATGGTGCAATGAGCAAGGGACTCACATCTGAGTATACCCTTCCACGCTTAGGGTGGACAAAATATTTACCAACAAGGGGTGGTGATGGACAGAGTTTCTGAATTAAGCAGAATACTCTCACCCAGTCAAGAGATCAGGGCTAGATCCAACACCGTTTTTTAGCTCACTGCACCATCCCAGTTCAGAACCTGGCGATATGCAAATTAGTCTGTTCCTGTCCCAGTGCATGATGGGAACAGAGCAAACCAAACTACCAAGCCAATTCTTACACTGGGAAGGAAACAAGCTTCCGGGGACCGGTTTCTGGCATTTCAGCCGTCGTCGGCCCGGCTTGCTTGAATCCTGATGGTGCAATGAGCAAGGGACTCACATCTGAGTATACCCTTCCACGCTTAGGGTGGACAAAATATTTAACAACAAGGGGTGGTGATGGACAGAGTTTCTGAATTAAGCAGAATACTCTCACCCAGTCAAGAGATCAGGGCTAGATCCAACACCGTTTTTTAGCTCACTGCACCATCCCAGTTCAGAACCTGGCGATATGCAAATTAGTCTGTTCCTGTCCCAGTGCATGATGGGAACAGAGCAAACCAAACTACCAAGCCAATTCTTACACTGTGAAGGAAAAAAGCTTCCGGGGACCGGTTTCTGGCATTTCAGCCGTCGTCGGCCCGGCTTGCTTGAATCCTGATGGTGCAATGAGCAAGGGACTCACATCTGAGTATACCCTTCCACGCTTCGGGTGGACAGAATATTTAACAACAAGGGGTGGTGATGGACAGAGTTTCTGAATTAAGCAGAATACTCTCACCCAGTCAAGAGATCAGGGCTAGATCCAACACCGTTTTTTAGCTCACTGCACCATCCCAGTTCAGAACCTGGCGATATGCGAATTAGTCTGTTCCTGTCCCAGTGCATGATGGGAACAGAGCAAACCAAACTACCAAGCCAATTCTTACACTGGGAAGGAAACAAGCTTCCGGGGACCGGTTTCTGGCATTTCAGCCGTCGTCGGCCCGGCTTGCTTGAATCCTGATGGTGCAATGAGCAAGGGACTCACATCTGAGTATACCCTCCCACGCTTAGGGTGGACACTCTGTTCATCACCACCCCCTTTTCTGAATCGTTTTTGGCCACTATAGGTGTGCCAGGGTATACTCAGACATGAGTCCCTTTCTCACTGCACCATCAGGATTCAAGCAAGCCGGGCCGACGAAGGCTGAAATGCCAGAAACCGACCCCGGTAGCTTGTCTCCTTTCTGGTGAAGAATTGGCTTGGTAGTTTATTCTGCCCTATTCCCATGATGCACTGGGCCAGGGACAGACTGATTTGCATATAGCCAGGTTCTGAGCTGGGATGGTGCAGTGAGATAAATAACAGTGATGGATCAAGCCCTGATCTTTGGACTGGGTAAGAGTGGTCTGCTTAATTCAGACACTCTGTTCATCACCACCCCCTTTTCGGAATCGTTTTTGGCCACTATAGGTGTGGCAGGGTACACTCAGACATGAGTATCTTTCTCACTGCACCATCAGGATTCAAGCAAGCCGGGCCGACGAAGGCTGAAATGCCAGAAACCGGTCCCCGGTAGCTTGTCTCCTTTCTGGTGAAGAATTGGCTTGGTAGTTTAGTCTGCCCTGTTCCCATGATGCACTGGGCCAGGGACAGACTGATTTGCATATAGCCAGGTTCTGAGCTGGGATGGTGCAGTGAGATAAATAACAGTGATGGATCAAGCCCTGATCTTTGGACTGGGTAAGAGTGGTCTGCTTAATTCAGATACTCTGTTCATCACCACCCCCTTTTCTGAATCGTTTTTGGCCACTATAGGTGTGGCAGGGTATACTCAGACAGGAGTCCCTTTCTCACTGCACCATCAGTATTCAAGCAAGCCGGGCCGCGAAGGCTGAAATGCCAGAAACCGGTCCCCGGTAGCTTGTCTCCTTTCTGGTGAAGAATTGGCTTGGTAGTTTAGTCTGCCCTGTTCCCATGATGCACTGGGCCAGGGACAGACTGATTTGCATATAGCCAGGTTCTGAGCTGGGATGGTGCAGTGAGATAAATAACAGTGATGGATCAAGCCCTGATCTTTGGACTGGGTAAGAGTGGTCTGCTTAATTCAGACACTCTGTTCATCACCACCCCCTTTTCGGAATTGTTTTTGGCCACTATAGGTGTGGCAGGGTATACTCAGACATGAGTCCCTTTCTCACTGCACCATCAGTATTCAAGCAAGCCGGGCCGACGAAGGCTGAAATGCCAGAAACCGGTCCCCGGTAGCTTGTCTCCTTTCTGGTGAAGAATTGGCTTGGTAGTTTAGTCTGCCCTGTTCCCATGATGCACTGGGCCAGGGACAGACTGATTTGCATATAGCCAGGTTCTGAGCTGGGATGGTGCAGTGAGATAAATAACAGTGATGGATCAAGCACTGATCTTTGGACTGGGTAAGAGTGGTCTGCTTAATTCAGACCCTCTGTTCATCACCACCCCCTTTTCTGAATCGTTTTTGGCCACTATAGGTGTGGCAGGGTATACTCAGACATGAGTCCCTTTCTCACTGCACCATCAGGATTCAAGCAAGCCGGGCCGACGAAGGCTGAAATGCCAGAAACCGACCCCGGTAGCTTGTCTCCTTTCTGGTGAAGAATTGGCTTGGTAGTTTATTCTGCCCTGTTCCCATGATGCACTGGGCCAGGGACAGACTGATTTGCATATAGCCAGGTTCTGAGCTGGGATGGTGCAGTGAGATAAATAACAGTGATGGATCAAGCCCTGATCTTTGGACTGGGTAAGAGTGGTCTGCTTAATTCAGACACTCTGTTCATCACCACCCCCTTTTCTGAATCGTTTTTGGCCACTATAGGTGTGGCAGGGTATACTCAGACATGAGTCCCTTTCTCACTGCACCATCAGGATTCAAGCAAGCCCGGCCGACGAAGGCTGAAATGCCAGAAACCGGTCCCCGGTAGCTTGTCTCGTTTCTGGTGAAGAATTGGCTTGGTAGTTTAGTCTGCCCTGTTCCCATGATGCACTGGGCCAGGGACAGACTGATTTGCAAATAGCCAGGTTCTGAGCTGGGATGGTGCAGTGAGATAAATAACAGTGATGGATCAAGCCCTGATCTTTGGACTGGGTAAGAGTGGTCTGCTTAATTCAGACACTCTGTTCATCACCACCCCCTTTTCGGAATCGTTTTTGGCCACTATAGGTGTGGCAGGGTACACTCAGACATGAGTCCCTTTCTCACTGCACCATCAGGATTCAAGCAAGCCGGGCCGACGAAGGCTGAAATGCCAGAAACCGGTCCCCGGTAGCTTGTCTCCTTTCTGTTGAAGAATTGGCTTGGTAGTTTAGTCTGCCCTGTTCCCATGATGCACTGGGCCAGGGACAGACTGATTTGCATATGGCCAGGTTCTGAGCTGGGATGGTGCAGTGAGATAAATAACAGTGATGGATCAAGCCCTGATCTTTGGACTGGGTAAGAGTGGTCTGCTTAATTCAGACACTCTGTTCATCACCACCCCTTTTCGGAATCGTTTTTGGCCACTATAGGTGTGGCAGGGTATACTCAGACAGGAGTCCCTTTCTCACTGCACCATCAGTATTCAAGCAAGCCGGGCCGACGAAGGCTGAAATGCCAGAAACCGGTCCCCGGTAGCTTGTCTCCTTTCTGGTGAAGAATTGGCTTGGTAGTTTAGTCTGCCCTGTTCCCATGATGCACTGGGCCAGGGACAGACTGATTTGCATATAGCCAGGTTCTGAGCTGGGATGGTGCAGTGAGATAAATAACAGTGATGGATCAAGCCCTGATCTTTGGACTGGGTAAGAGTGGTCTGCTTAATTCAGACACTCTGTTCATCACCACCCCCTTTTCGGAATCGTTTTTGGCCACTATAGGTGTGGCAGGGTATACTCAGACATGAGTCCCTTTCTCACTGCACCATCAGGATTCAAGCAAGCCGGGCTGACGAAGGCTGAAATGCCAGAAACCGGTCCCCGGTAGCTTGTCTCCTTCCTGGTGAAGAATTGGCTTGGTAGTTTAGTCTGCCCTGTTCCCATGATGCACTGGGCCAGGGACAGACTGATTTGCATATAGCCAGGTTCTGAGCTGGGATGGTGCAGTGAGATAAATAACAGTGATGGATCAAGCCCTGATCTTTGGACTGGGTAAGAGTGGTCTGCTTAATTCAGACACTCTGTTCATCACCACCCCCTTTTCGGAATCGTTTTTGGCCACTATAGGTGTGGCAGGGTATACTCAGACATGAGTCCCTTTCTCACTGCACCATCAGGATTCAAGCAAGCCGGGCCGACGAAGGCTGAAATGCCAGAAACCGGTCCCCGGTAGCTTGTCTCCTTCCTGGTGAAGAATTGGCTTGGTAGTTTAGTCTGCCCTGTTCCCATGATGCACTGGGCCAGGGACAGACTGATTTGCATATAGCCAGGTTCTGAGCTGGGATGGTGCAGTGAGATAAATAACAGTGATGGATCAAGCCCTGATCTTTGGACTGGGTAAGAGTGGTCTGCTTAATTCAGACACTCTGTTCATCACCACCCCCTTTTCGGAATCGTTTTTGGCCACTATAGGTGTGGCAGGGTATACTCAGACATGAGTCCCTTTCTCACTGCACCATCAGGATTCAAGCAAGCCGGGCCGACGAAGGCTGAAATGCCAGAAACCGGTCCCCGGTAGCTTGTCTCCTTTCTGGTGAAGAATTGGCTTGGTAGTTTAGTCTGCCCTGTTCCCATGATGCACTGGGCCAGGGACAGACTGCTTTGCATATAGCCAGGTTCTGAGCTGGGATGGTGCAGTGAGATAAATAACAGTGATGGATCAAGCCCTGATCTTTGGACTGGGTAAGAGTGGTCTGCTTAATTCAGACACTCTGTTCATCACCACCCCCTTTTCTGAATCGTTTTTGGCCACTATAGGTGTGGCAGGGTATACTCAGACATGAGTCCCTTTCTCACTGCACCATCAGGATTCAAGCAAGCCGGGCCGACGAAGGCTGAAATGCCAGAAACCGGTCCCCGGTAGCTTGTCTCCTTTCTGGTGAAGAATTGGCTTGGTAGTTTAGTCTGCCCTGTTCCCATGATGCACTGGGCCAGGGACAGACTGATTTGCATATAGCCAGGTTCTGAGCTGGGATGGTGCAGTGAGATAAATAACAGTGATGGATCAAGCCCTGATCTTTGGACTGGGTAAGAGTGGTCTGCTTAATTCAGACACTCTGTTCATCACCACCCCCTTTTCTGAATCGTTTTTGGCCACTATAGGTGTGGCAGGGTATACTCAGACATGAGTCCCTTTCTCACTGCACCATCAGGATTCAAGCAAGCCGGGCCGACGAAGGCTGAAATGCCAGAAACCGGTCCCCGGTAGCTTGTCTCCTTTCTGGTGAAGAATTGGCTTGGTAGTTTAGTCTGCCCTGTTCCCATGATGCACTGGGCCAGGGACAGACTGATTTGCATATAGCCAGGTTCTGAGCTGGGATGGTGCAGTGAGATAAATAACAGTGATGGATCAAGCCCTGATCTTTGAACTGGGTAAGAGTGGTCTGCTTAATTCAGACACTCTGTTCATCACCACCCCCTTTTCTGAATCGTTTTTGGCCACTATAGGTGTGGCAGGGTATACTCAGACATGAGTCCCTTTCTCACTGCACCATCAGGATTCAAGCAAGCCGGGCCGACGAAGGCTGAAATGCCAGAAACCGGTCCCCGGTAGCTTGTCTCCTTTCTGGTGAAGAATTGGCTTGGTAGTTTAGTCTGCCCTGTTCCCATGATGCACTGGGCCAGGGACAGACTGATTTGCATATAGCCAGGTTCTGAGCTGGGATGGTGCAGTGAGATAAATAACAGTGATGGATCAAGCCCTGATCTTTGGACTGGGTAAGAGTGGTCTGCTTAATTCAGACACTCCGTTCATCACCACCCCCTTTTCTGAATCGTTTTTGGCCACTATAGGTGTGGCAGGGTATACTCAGACATGAGTCCCTTTCTCACTGCACCATCAGGATTCAAGCAAGCCGGGCCGACGAAGGCTGAAATGCCAGAAACCGGTCCCCGGTAGCTTGTATCCTTTCTGGTGAAGAATTGGCTTGGTAGTTTAGTCTGCCCTGTTCCCATGATGCACTGGGCCAGGGACAGACTGATTTGCATATAGCCAGGTTCTGAGCTGGGATGGTGCAGTGAGATAAATAACAGTGATGGATCAAGCCCTGATCTTTGGACTGGGTAAGAGTGGTCTGCTTAATTCAGACACTCTGTTTATCACCACCCCCTTTTCTGAATCATACCTTTATTCCTGGGAATGATGTGGATAATGGGACATTGACACATACCAGCCAAGCATTGCACCACTTACAAAGAGACATGCGTCAAGAGAGAGGTTCCCCTAAGCAGGAGTGGTTTTGAAATTGGTTCTCCTGGCTCCCCAGAAGGATATCTGGTTTGTGCAAATTGCTGTTGACAGTTTTCATTGTGTTTCTATTTGTGTGCGGGTCTGTACAATTGGGGATTACCTGCTGAAAAAATGAAGTCCACAAACTGGGAAACGTGCAAGTAACCAGGATTCCTAACTTTACTACTGCTAAATGCCTTTTGTGAATACCAAAATGTGTAGATTTAGGATTTTTCTCAGTTTATTAGGAGTAAAGTTAGGAATCCTAACTTTACTACTACTAAAAGCCTTTTGTGACTACCGAAAGTCATAAAGTTAGGATTTTGTCTCAGATTGCTTTTGCAAATCAGGCCCCAAGTGTTAAGTCCTTGACACCAATGTTTGAAATTGGTGATCCAAAAGACCCTATCTTTTTGTTCAATACATAACCTTTTGAAGAAGCTACAGTTGGCTTTAGGACAGACCTACCAAGAGGGCTCACAATGCACAGCACTCTTTCAGAATGCATAAGTGAGGAGATACCTAAATATAGTATTCTGTGTAAAACATTATTGATGATCTGTTTCCTCCTGCCTAACCTGGCCTCCTCCTACAGTATCAGATGTCATCTGCTCTTTACTAGCTCACAACAGAATCTGTGCAAGCTTGCTCTGTACTGGAAACTGTAGGGTACCCTGCCCATTCCCTGTTGTACACTAGAATTGTATTACTCTTCGACAGTGAGGGGTGTGGCTGCATCACAGCGAGGGCCATGAGGCCTAACAGCAGCGGGGAAGCACTGGACTGTTCCCGGCGCTCCTACTCGCAGGACCCTGCTGGTTACGAGGGAGTACCGCCACATCACTTGCAATTACCGGGTGCGGGTGTGCCTCGGTTGTTTGGCAGTCCAGAGTTGGTGAACCGGGACTGCAGGTGTGTGTGGACATGGCACCTGGGGGTGCTTCCTGTCTCGGGCTATGGTGCTCATGCAGTAGCGGGTCCATGGGCCAAATTGGATGCTGCTGCCTCCTACTTGGTGCCGTGGGGCCGGCTCAGACACCCCAGAGAATCCTGGACTTGCTGGGCAAGGTCCATCTCAGTGAGGCCTCCCTGTTATGAACACTGGTAATGCAATGGTGTTGGAGTGTGGTGCTCGGCGCTCTTGAACACTGCTTGCCTCCTACAGTGCCTGTTCTCATCTGAAAGCACAGCGAGTGTTAACTAGATTGCTTACCCTGGAAGGCCCTGTTGGTGCCTGCTGCCCATCTGTACAGCTTCTGAAGCCATTCCCCTGACCATGCTGTGCTGGTAGGTGTCCGGGGTCTGTACTGGGATGGGGTGTGAAAGACTTATGTGGAGATGCCTGGGCCCCTGCAGAGTTGAAGGGCCCGTACTGAGGCAATAACACTGTACTTTTGGAATTCGAAGCAGCAGGTGCGCTTGTGTTTATGCTGCCCCTTTATCTTGTTTCAGATGTTTCAGATGCTTCTGAATTGTCAAAGGAACCCCTCTCTCTAATGCTGTGTTCGTGCCCGCCCACACACTTCGCATGCTGGGAGTGTAGCACGGAGAGAGGAGAGCCAAGGACATCGAGGGCTTGGATGCAATTAAGATGGCTTTTCAGCCCACAAAGACCAGACGCTTGCTCTTTGCTTTTTGCCGTGCACTGGCCTTTTTGTCTTGCTCCACGGCTGGTGAATTACACTGGAGGCAGGGCGGCCGACTTAGTTTGGGCCGACGCTGTACCTACAGCCATAGGCGGCATCACTGCTATTGGTCTGCTGCTGGTCCGTCCGCCCATCGCCGCTGTACCCTGTTTACTCACGGGGGCAAACAGATATGGGTGTATGGCAGGATGGTGGGACAGTAGGACGGCGGGGGGACAGCCAAAGTGGTGTCATGCTACATCGCATAGTGTTATGTGCTACAATAATTTCCTAATGTACTCCACCTCATCATCAACTTAAGCTGTGTGGGTGGAGGAGGCTGCTCTAACATAACTAGGGGGAGGAGGTAGGCGGTCTGCCATAACTGCTGTTTTGCCAGTTCATCTGAAATTGTTTTCTCTTATTACCTGCGCTTCCTGCATTTTACTGGATCACCTGCTTCACCTGCTGCTTGATTGTAGGGCGAAGGGCAAAGTTGCCAGCGGGATCGCTCCTTACGGGTGTCCAGTGTCACAGTGCAAGTGCTCCCTATGGTAAATTGATGTATGGATTAGTGACTCCCTGATTAGTAGGTTTGGTTTACTTGTCAGACCCTAGTACAGTGCACTGAGTGTGTCCAGGGCTTGTAAACCAAATGCTGCTTGTGGGCTTGCAGCACTGGTTGTGCCACCCACAGAAGCAGCCTGTAAAAGTGTGTCTTATGTCTGCCATTGCAGAGCCTGTGTGCAGTATGGTATTGCCATGCTGACTGGGCAAGTGCACCCACTTGCCAGTCCCTAAACCATCCCTTTTCTGCATATTAGCCACCCCTATGGTAGGCCCAAGGGCAGGGTGCATTGTAGGTAAAAGGTAGGACATGCCCTGGTGTATGTGGCATGTCCTAATAGTGAATTACAGCCATTTTCGTTTTTCATTATTGCAAGGCTACCTGTTCCCCATAGGCCAAAATGGGCAGTTTGATTATTACATCTTATAATCCTAACTGACTCAGGGTACTAGGTAGAAATTCGAGTTTAGTATGCCTGAACTCAGAATAATCAAATACATATTTTAGTGAAGTTGGTTTTAACATTCTGTGTTTGAAAATACCACTTTTAGAAAGTAGGTATTTTCTAGAGTAACTATCCAAGCCTTCCTCTGCTAGGTTGTGTATTCCTTGTCTGGAGTTTGAGTGACCGGGCTGGGGGATTTCAGGGTGAGTCAGCACAGGGCTGAATAGAGAGATCTGCATGTAGATGGGTGGAAGGAATTGTACCTGGGACCTTAATAGGGCTGTGTCTTCCCTCCACAATGCTGGCTCCTCCTCCTGTAGTGCGTCTGATGTCCCTGGCCTACACTATGAAAGGAAAGAAGGAGTCTTGTCAACAAAGTGCTCCAGGACTGACAGAACTGGTTTGGCTTTGGCAAAGGCCTCGCTGCCTTTCAGAGAACTATGGGAAAATGAGTATAAAAGAGGGGACCCAAACCCCAGAACTTTAGATCACTTTTGGGAAACAAGAAGAACATTTGCTGAGGAGAGGAACCAGAGAAACTGAGGAGGAGACTATCCCTAAGCTGAGTGCTGTTTGGGCGATCGGCCTGCAGTGGTGCCTTACTGCCTAAGAAAGGGGAAAGGACTTTGTGCTAATTTCAAATCAACTTCTAAAGAATCTCCAAGGGCTTGAGATAGAGTTTGCCTCCTGCTAAAGTCTCAGGGACAACAGACTTCACCCACCAGCTCCCCAAGAGTTCTTTTGAAGTGCCTGCTGTTGTGTTGGGCCTTCTGAGGGACTGCATGTCGCAAGGAGCTGGAAGCGCGACTCACTAAGAAGAAGTGTGTCGCCGCAGCAGCCGCTGTTGTCGATCATTGAAATAGGGTGTCGCCGCTGTTGCATCGCCGAAGCGCCGAGCATCACCGGAGAAGAGTGTCGACGTCGCATCACCGGAAAAGCGTGCCGCAGGGCCTGTCGCGGCTCCGAAGAATCGTGTTGCATCAAGAAGAAACTGCTATTTTTTTTTCATTGCACCGGATCTTTATTGCATCACGGCGCTGCTGGTCGCATCGCCGCGGAAGCGCAGTAAGAAACAAAACGCATCACCTCCCCACACGGAGAAGAACCAACGCATCACCATTCCCTACACAGCAGTAGGCAACCGACGCATCACCGTTCTTGCGTGTAAGGAACCAACGCATTTCTTGCTTGTAAGGAACTGACACATCACCTTCCCTGCAACTCTTTCTTTGTATAGCGTTACACATCCTAAGGTGCATTGAACACAAAGTGTTGCATTTATCATCTAAAGAGAACTAAGCTATTTCTACCATTTTAAAGTACAGTATTGTGGATCTTTGTCATTTGTGGTCGTGTGTTAAGTCTATATAAAAATACTTATTTTTATAATACAACCTGTGTAGTGTCCATCTGTAGTGTTGTCACTGGATTACTGTGTGTTCACAAATGCTTTACACACTGAATAAATAATAATAATAATAATAAAACCATTTCTAGAGCGCCTGGTTACACTCAAGACAGTGTGTCCCCGCGCTAAAATTGCTGCTGCTCCCAGAGAGACAGAAGTCAGGAAGCGAATGGCCTAGGTCAAAGGAGCACGAAAGCTTTATTTATGTGGAAAAAGATGGGTTTTCAGTTTCAATCTGAATCTAATTTCAGAGGGTTCCATACGTAAGTCAAGCGGAAGTTCATTCCAGTGTTTACTCGCTAAAAACCTGAAGGAGCGACCTCCCATCCTAGCCTTGCGAATGCGGGGAAGTTGGAACAACATCGCTCCGGCCGATCTTAAATTCCGGATAGGGCGGTGGATGGTAAGAAGTTTACGCAAGTAACCTGGGCCTTTTCCCTGGGCAATGCGGTGTGCAAAGCAGAGCGCTTTAAACTTAATGCGTTCCTCAATGGGGAGCCAGTGAAGTTTAAATAGTGCTGTCTTTCCTGATGCTCTGCGTGGTAGGTTGAACACCAGGCGAGCGGCAGCATTTTGAACGCACTGCAGTTGGTGTATACCTTTTTTGCTTAAGCCTAAGAGCAGGGCATTGCCGTAGTCCAGATGTGGTGTGACTAGAGCGTGGATGAGTGTCTTCCTGGCGCTTATGGGGAGAAGGTCAAGAACTTTGCGAAGAGTTTTGAGTATACTAAAACATCTTCCCGTGATTTTACTGACCTGTTTAAAAGAAAGCTCTGCGTCAAGCATGATTCCAAGATTTCTGATGGATTCCGCCGGAGAGGGAATCGCGCCCAATTCAGTGGGCCACCATGCATGCAACCAGGCAGAGGGGGATTTGCCAACAACCAGCAGTTCTGTTTTGCCGCCGTTCAGGCGTAGGCAGTTGTTGTTCATCCACCTTGCCACAGATAGCATACAGTTGGAAAAGTTGGTGGCGTCTTCCATCTGATTGAGCGTGAGTTTGATCATCAGTTGGGTATCATCAGCATATGTGACGATATCCATTCCAAAAGCTTCCACAATGTGAGCCAGGGGTTCCATGTAAAGATTGAATAACGTAGGGCCCAAACTGGAGCCCTGTGGAACCCCATGTCTCAGCTTCCGGGGAGAGGATTTGTAAGGAGGGCAGTGCATCTGGAAACTCCTGTTTTCTAGAAAAGATCTTATCCATTCATAAGCAGATCCCTCCACTCCCATGTTTGAGAGGCTCTGAACCCTGACTGTGAGGGATGGAGGAGGGATTCCTCCTCAAGGTATTTCATGAGTTGGCTGTTAACCACCTTCTCCACAACCTTTCCACAGAAAGGAAGAAGGGATATGGGGCGGAGATTCTGTAGCTGGGAGATATGTACGTTGTTTTTTTTTTCCAGGGGGATGACTTGGGCCGTTTTCCATGCGTCAAGCACATGGCACTCTTGAAAGGATAGGGTGATCATGTGTCCAATCTGGTCGATCATACATTCTAAGACTCCCTTACAGCGATTAGGAGAAATCACATCATAAGGAGAGCCGGACTGGATGCTGTTCGCAATATTAAGCAGATCTTGCCTATCAGGTACTTTAAAGCAAGTCAGATGAGGTTTGATGGCAGAGTCATTTCCCACTTCCGTATGTTTAATCGGCAAGTCCGTGCCGCCTGTGAAAGTGGTATGTATTATATCCACTTTGTTTACAAAGTAATCTGCTATGTCATCACATAGCTCATTGGAGTAGGTGTCTAGGGCCTCAAGTCTGATGGGGACCGTAAGCTCTTTATAAATGGAAAAAAGTTCTTTGGTGGGGTTATTGGCAGATTCTATACGTTCCCTAAAATGAGCGCCTTTGGCTGCTCTCACGAGTTTGTGGTATTTTTTTTGCTCTCTTTTATATTTAAGCTTATATTCTGGATTGTAATTTTTCCTCCAGGCTCGTTCGAGGTTTTTGCATTTGGCTTTGGCTTCCTTAAGCTCTTTGGAAAACCATGGAGCAGTTTTGGTTTTTCTGGCAGGGGGATTGAGTGTCCATGGCGCTACCGTGTCCAGCGCCCTGGATATCCTTTTTTCATAGCCAACCCACGCCTCCGACAGAGTGTCACTACGAGGGGGAGGTTCCTTGAGCAAGGCGGATTTGAAGGTTTCCTGATTAAACTTCTTCCAATCTATACGTTTCTGGGGCCTGGGCTTGATCATCCTGGTATCCTGTGGAGCACCTTCTACCTCGAAGGGAATGATAAGATGATCTGACCATGTTATTCTGATCGTGGTGGAAACTTTAATACCCTGTTGTACACACAAAAGAAGATTTCCAAGCCGAATCAGAGGTACTGACAAATAAATTCCAGTAAAGAGGGTACCCACCTAGAATAATCAAAAAGGCTAAGAAAAGGGCCCTCAATACCAATTGAGCGTCTCTACTTGTGAAAACTGTGAAACCTGAAATGAATAAGCCAGTTTTTGTGTCAACCTTCAATACGGCCTCACACCATATTAAACGCTTGGTGATGCATAACTGAAAAATCCTGAACACCGGGGGAATGAACATTTCACCACCACTTTTTTCATTCAGACGTAGCCAGAATCTAAAAGATTTACTGGTACACACCAGACCCAGGGACCTGGGGGGAGTGAGGGAGACCAATACACTACCAGGTCTACCTAAATTGATTGGCCACACGAGGTGTGGTTCATGTAGTGTTTGCCATCTCACACATAATTCCAAAACCATTGACCTTGGCCTTCGCACCCCCTGGGAACAGAGATCTCATACCAACTGCAATTCCCAGGGGGTTATATACTTGATCACATGCCCTTGCCAATTAATGTATGTGGGGATGACAAGTAGGAAGGTTCGTGTGAGAATCACAGAACATCGCAGCACCATTATATGCGGGAAGACCAATACCCGACTCACAGCCCACTTCCAGGAAAAAAGACATGGTATAGATGATCTGGAGTGGACGGTTATAGAAAAAATCCAACTAGGGAGATATCAAGCAGACGATCAGAATCTGTTGCTCCGGAGGGAGCAAAGATGGGTGTATCGACTGAAGAGCCATCTGATAGGATTGAATGACGACATCCCCTGGCAGGCGTTGAGTAGATAATAGTTCCCTATTCAGTGATAAAGCTATTGCTTTCCGACACACCAATTAGCCAGCTCCAGCATGAGGGTCTGGCCTTAGAACTAAATGGGCCTAGACACCATTCAAAACCTTTATAGGATTCAAGAATACATTCTAGCACTTAATATAACTGATACCAGCATCTGCCTAGTGGCCGATGTTGAACCATGAGTGAAGGAGAGGCATGTCCTGTTCTACCTTTATGGAGGGTGAATGGCTTATCTACTATGAGCATTTTCCCTTGTTGGCACCCTAGTACAGGTTTACTCGGGTGAAGAAGATCTGATGTATGGGACTCTACTGAGGGGTAATTATTGATCTACCATGAGCGCACCCCTCCCTATTTTAAGTCTCAGGAAGGAATATGGGATATAGGGTGCGCTTTGTCAACTATTTATGCGAATAACAATTATTATCAAAGGGGAGTTGGCATAGGGGAAATCGAACCTCTGACATTAGGTACACTCTCGGTCACAATCTGATTCCCTTCGATTTCCTAACAGCGATTTTGAAGTTCCCATAATAGCTCTTCCCTTCTATTAACATTCTTGATTCTGATAAATAAGGAATATCAGTAAATAACACCTCATTATTTTTACAATTATTCCACACCATTAGGAACGCTGCAGCGTTCATAGCAGTCTCGAACCCGGCACATGGCGGGGTATGGGCTCCTCAAACTACATTTCCCATAGTCCTTGGGACACACGCGGGATACGCGATGACGTACTCTGACGGGGTCACGTGGGACGCTGATGCCGTCTCACAACATCAAGAACCCGGGTTCACCGTGGCGTACTCGATCTACGCGGTGCCACGGGTCGTGCGAGATACAGCCAGGACAAGCCTTCGGAACGGTATTGTGGGGGGCCTGCTATTACGAGGGGGGAACGCTTCTGGCATAAGCGGTTTTTCACTTTATAACAAGGGCCATCAGAGCGGACTAGAACACTAGAGTGTTCGGACATACACGAGGGGGTTGTATCTATCACCTTACATTTCCCTCATCATTTACTTTCAGATAGTGTTCTTGGGCGTCCTGTACACCGGACACCAGTACGAGTATATTTTTTACATAAACTCGGTAAGTGAAACGTCTGTTTATAACATACACAGTGGGGTACTTGCAACAGTTACAGTTGGTTATTGTTGGTTTAGAACGGCCTTTGAGCTGTTCGAAGTGTTACTAGGTACTTGGTACAGGTGTCTGTACATAGGCAGAGAAATAGTCTAGTAGAAGGTATGCATGCCTTATATACATCAGACTACATAGGGACTATCAATTTTTGTGAAAGTAGCCCATGCATGAAACTGCATTTGGGGCTTCCTAAACAACACTAGACACACCGTTTAAGTGGCTAAAGACAATGTACATTATTGGAAGATTGAATGGGTGGATATATACAAGGGTTCCTTATCCGCCCTTCCTG
Organism: Lissotriton vulgaris; assembly: GCF_964263255.1. Lineage (NCBI taxonomy): Eukaryota > Metazoa > Chordata > Amphibia > Caudata > Salamandridae > Lissotriton > Lissotriton vulgaris. Next base: position 478,718,486 of record NC_141694.1, read on the forward strand.
TTCTTCTTTTTTGCCACAGTGATTGTTTTCCCGCACTTAAGGGGACACTCTCCATACATTACACAGGATTGGTATAGATTAATTGGACCTACCTCCCTGTTGGGGTAATAATTTTTCTCCGGAATACGGGGGAACCCAGAGAGAAACCGAATACGACGGTCCTGACGAAGACCGGAGTGACCATACAGGCGCATGAAGAGCGGTCAAAACATGTTGACTCTGGCAGTGGTAGGAGGGAAGCCTTGAGGTTCCTAAATATCTCCTGAAGGCATTTTCCCATCCTCTGTTCACTTATTTTTTAATCCTGGTAGAGGTGCCAAGAAAAGTCTAATAAAGTTTGTATTCTGGTTGACACCTTTAATCAGTTTTAAATCACTCCTCCTACTGCACAATTCCTTTGTCGCACCTTTCGGTTTGGAAACACTTGGTGTTTGCACTATTTTCACCTTATCGGATGTGTTAAGTCTTGTGTTTGTTCAGTTTGTTTGACTATATGTTGTATTAAGAGAAATTTATTATTTTTTCCCCCTCCCTTATGCTCCGTCCTGTGTGGGGTACAACAGGGCGTATTGTAAGCAGGCCCAATGATGAAGCATGTCACATACCTCGGTATGTGAGTGAGGGCAGTTTTTTCAAATAGAGTGATTTGCCCTATTGGGGCTTGCTCTATTCCTTACCGTATTAGTATATATGGTTTTATTATTTACTCTACCCACCCCTTTTGTGTGTACAACTATAGGTCTCCGGGGGTTCGGGGTGGCTGAGTATAAACTTATTTGACCCTCGCCCCTCTTTTGTGATTATAAACGTTAATACCCTCCCAATTAGCGAATACAGGGTCCAGGAGGTGAACTAATTGATGTGACGGGGACACTGATTGAAGGTTGAGCATCAGGGATTTCAGTGCATCAACCACAGCCTGTGCCTCCCCGCAGTTAATATCCTCGAAATGGAGGCTAAAGTCTCCCAGAATTAGAATTTTTTTATACCGGAGTGCAGGCTAAGTTACCAGTTCTGTCAATTGGTTGCAGAACTGTGTAGTCCTGCCTGGGGGACGGTACAGGAGGAACTCGTTGATGATATTTTTAGGGTTAACTTTTATCATAAAAAAGCCACTCTCACTGTTGGGCAGTGTGGCCTTCTCTAGGGTGCATTGTAGATCACTTTTATAGATTAAGGCCAGTCCCCCGCCTCTCTGCCCTTCTCTATCAATTCTGAGCAGACAGTAGCCTGAGGGAACAGCTTCCAGAATTTCGGGCATCGAGGCTTCATCTAGCCATGTCTCTGTTAGGAAGAGCACATCAAGGTCCCCCTCTTGCAACAGATCATGTATCTCTAATTTGTGCTTTTTCATGGATCTGCAATTTAATAAATTTAATAATGTCATTTTTTTTTTAGTCGGCACCAACTCATCGCTCTTTCGCCATTGGGTGGTAAAATTGCAAGTCGCGCAATGAGGCGACGGCAGGTCCACTGTCAGTGTATGGCAACAGCTGTCTTTAAAATCGGGACGAAGGGCAAGTAGTTCGTTTGAAGTATAACAAAATTTTTCTCTATTGATACCATCACTGTCAACGAGGGCAAGAGGAACAGGGGGTCCGGCCCCGCGCCCCGTTCGGCCGGGACAGGCGCAGACGGGCAGGACTCTGGCTTGACTCCGGCACGAGTGTGGCGCGTCCGCTGCGCGGAGCCATGACCAGGTGTTTAAATACTGGCGACTAGAGCGCCGACCCATGAGTGCCCAACCAAAAATGGCAGCTGCAGATTTTCACCGCCCGGGGGCCTCAGCCCTTAATTCGGCCGAGAGCTACCCTGGGTACGTGAGGAAAGTTAATTAAAAATTGTCAGCGGAGCAGAGTGCAAGTTCTGCGAGGTCCGTGATAAAACAAAGTAATGTTTGAAACGGGGGGAGCGCCACGATAAAATCCGTGAGCGCAAGGAAGTATGAGGGGGGGGAGCGGACACAAAGGGTCAATCACAGGTGCAAAATAAAAGAAAGTATTCTAAAAAGCGCTATCAGGGACAATGCCTCTCGGCTTCTGCCTCAGGAGGTAACGAGCAGCAATCACGAGCCTGCTCTCGGGGGCTGATTAAATACTGGCGACTAGAGCGCTGACCCACGATTGCCCAACCAAAAATGGCCACTGCAGATTTTCACCGCCCGGGGGCCTCAGCCCTTAATTCGGCCAAGAGCTACCCTGGGTACATGAGGAAAGTTAATTAAAAATTGTCAGCGGAGCAGAGTGCAAGGTCTGCGAGGTCCGTGATAAAACAAGGTAATGTTTGAAATGGGGGGAGCGCCACGATAAAATCCGTGAGCGCAAGGAAGTATGAGGGGGGGAGCGGACACAAAGGGTCAATCACAGGTGCAAAATAAAAGAAAGTATTCTAAAAAGCACTATCAGGGACAATGCTTCCCGGCTTCCGCCTCAGGAGGTAACGAGCAGCAACACTGCCTCTGAGATAAGCCTGTCTGCTCGTGCCAAGATACCAAGGGGGCGAGTAGGGGTTATTTTAGGAGTGTACCCCCTTACCCTATTTGGTAAAAGGTACCTACCTCTGCCAACTAGAGACCCCCAAATTTAACAATGGTGGTCAGCGCTGAGGATGCAGTACTTGCATTTGTGATTCATATACAGTGATTGGTGAACACTACTAGTGAGTGCAGACCAAATGCAACCACATACATTTTGGTAGATTGTTTTTCCTGGGATTTTCTATTTTTGCCAAGAACTGCCAAGTTTAACCACCATAGATAAAGCAGCCTCCATAGCATCTGTTGATTTTGATTGGGAAGAGTAGAAACTAGAATGCTACAATGTGAAACAGCTGAAGCACTTCTTTTTTAGGAGTGTACCCCCTTACCCTGACTAGACGCAAGGGGCCCTATTTGGTCAAAGATACCTACCTCTGCCAACTAGAGACCCCCAAATCTAATATCCACTAACATTGGCTGCAAAGAGGACATTGTCGAAGTTGAACGAATAGTGAAAGCTGCAATTGCACCTCTAGTAGATAGGATTAGTGCACTAAAAGGGACCTGAAGAGAGCTAAAGTTGAAGCTAGAGTTCCTACTGGCCCCTTCCCTTCCAACCTCATTACCCAGCCAGGTGTCCACTGGAGTGGGGCCATGCTGTATCGCATTGACTGACTGCACTAAGCTGAGCCATACGCTGTCAGTGGAGCCCTGTGCCTACAATGCTACCCCTTCTATTATGGCTACAGGGGATAGAGCACAGTCCTCAGCAAGCTGCAGTGGCTTAGGGTCGGGGGAGGAAGATTCCACTAGGGGCAAACGATTTGGGTAGGCCACCCCCACAGGAACATAAGCTTCAACTATCAAGAAGGGGTCCCAGTCCCGCCTGTCTCTTCCACCTGACTCCTGTTTCGATGTGGCAGTGCTAGGCGAAGTACCTCATCTATCCCGTGACAAAGAAGAAAACTATTAGTACCTTAAGAACAAAGTCTGCCACTGGCTTGTCCATCATGTTGAGATTTCTATGCTCGAATTTGATGATATTTTGCTAGTGCAGAGGATCGGATGGATAGACTAATCATCCAAAACTATTGAAGGGAACTGTGTGGTTGTAAATTGTAGACATCCAAGTTTAGCATTGCTGCTGATTCAATCTGGTCATGGGCATCGAGCTTCAAGTTCAGCCATTAGCATTGTCCCTTTAGGCTTTTTTTACAGACCTATCCTGTTCAGTGGAGGAAGGTCCCAGTTACAATGAAAGAACACAGTGGAAGCTTTCCCCACCATAACTCACAATAGATTCATGCCATTATCAGATCTGAATGCCGGTGACAGGTCGGGCAATGGACAACACTAAGGACATGGATACAAGGGTTAACATTGCCGCATATGTACAGATGGCCTCTAATGATTCTTGCTGCGCTCAGTAGAGGGAACCATTATCTGGTCTAATAACGAAACAAGTGCACTGCAACACTTTCTCCACTGCTCCAGTGGAAAATAACAAACTTCTATTGTGAAACATTGCAAGAATAAGATCGGCTATTCAGACTGGGACAATTTTGCGGACCAATTTGAAATCTGTTTTTCAGGAGACTTGGGCAACTGGTTCTTTATTTTGAACTGGGTTTTTTTGTCATAGTTTATGAGAATATTATTATTATTATTTTTTTTTTATGAAAGTTCTCTTTGACATACACAGCAATAGGCCTACAACCTTGAGGCCGGCTGTGCTTACAGTTAAGGCACGGCACACAACAGCGCCTCCCACATCCAGGGTGCTGGTTAGCGATGTGCTCGAAATTTACAGTGCCGGTCAGTTTACAAAGCAATTTTGCTGCATGTCGATGATATTATATGATTCTCTAGAACACATTTTTTAAGAAACAAAAACAAACAAACAGTGAATGAAATGAAAATAAAATTAATAAAGCGCTACAGTTGCCCTCAGGCGTCCAGGCGCTGTGACTAAACAGAATTGCCCTCAGACAAATAAACAAGGATTCTGGTTATTGAAACAAAAAAGTTTTAAGTTGCTTCCGAAAACTGGTTAAGTTGGAATTGCTTCTCATGTACAAGGGAAGGGTGTTCCATAATCCTGATACATTATGCGAGAAGGAGCGTCCTCCTGCTCTGGCTTTAAAGATTCTAGAAGTCTTAGCCAGAAATGCAGATGAGGAACGAAGCGCCTTATTGGGAAGATAAGGAGAAATCAAAGACTGGTTGATTTCTGGTCCCATTTTCCAAAAAGCCTGATGGGCGATACACAGAGATTTAAACTTTACTCTGTCCTTGACAGGCAGCCAGTGCAGCATTCTCAGCCCAGCTTTTATAGATGTTCTTCGTGGGACTCCAAGTAACGCATGAGCAGCACAATTTTGAGCAAGCTGAAGCTTTTTTAGGGTGTAATCCGGTGCTCCAAGATACAGGGCGTGTCAGATCAGACATTCTCCCACAGGACTTCAGCTTTTGCGCTTTAACACAACTATGAAACTCTGATTCAGACGACGATCCACCCCAGATCCCCCCAGTCATCCCCGTTTCACTCCATCAATGCCCACTCTCCATTTCAGCCTACTATCAACCTAAACACTGCCTGACCCCCTGTCCGTGGAACCCATTCTACCCGTCCAAATTGCAAACACCTTAGAGCAATGGAGTGCTAGTTCCCGTTTCTGCTCCTGTCAATGTCTCTGTCAGCGTACCCCCTCCCCCACCTCTCAGATATGTAGTGTATAGTCCCCAGAAGTTCTTTGGTCTGCACTGCGGTGGGAGCAGTTCGCTAAAGTTTTCTGATTGTGTGCAGCAGTAAAGAACGTCGCGTGACCATTGCATCACCGTGGGTAAGAGTCCCCTCAGCCAGCACATTGCTACTCTACTCTTCGCCATCAGCAGTCCTAAGTATACCTGTCTGCGAGCAGCCTTCGGCAATTTTCAAGAATAGCCCAGCAGCCCTACAGCCGGTTCAGGGGGAATTTCCAGCTCTGCAATAGCACTTATCTCTCGGAATATGTTTTCCCAGAATTTAAAGACCCCAGGGCAACCCCACGCTAAGTGTAGAAAGTCCGCCGTCGGGAAGCGACATCTTTCACAAGCTGCGTCCTCTCGCAGGCCATACCTGTGCAATCTCTCTGGCGTATAGTACACTCTATTAATGTATTTAAAATGTATCAGTCTGTGTTTGCCGTGCAGAGATATGCGCTTCGTGTTGGTGCAGCAGTATGACCACATGTCGTCGTCAATTGTGATGTCCAAGTCTCGCTGCCAGGCAAGCCTGGCTTTGGTGTACTTTTTGGCTCTCTGGGACATTGCCACTTTATATAAATTGGACACTAGTTTGCGGGGAGATTTAGTTTTAATGAGGTACGATAATTCCAGGACCTCTGGGGGTTCGTCCATGTCATCCCCAAGGTGTTGCCGTAGTGCTCTATGCACTCTATGGAACTGGAAACGCTGCAGCATAGTAGAGGTTTCCGTAGTGGTCGTGACAGTATCACATGTTTTAACGACACCGTCTGAAAACAGGTCTCCTACTTTGTGGATGCCTAGCGCTCGAAACGCTTGTACTACCCCCTTATCCCTGCAGGGGGTCAACCAAAACCGCCCAGTCTATAGGCATTTCCGGGGAGTATAACAGTGTCCCCGCTGTCTGCTGCAATATGCAGTGCAAAGCATGCCGAGTCGAGTTTAGGGAGTCCACAATCCCAGTCCTGCGATCGACCGGCTCGAAATTAAAAGCCGAGAGTGGAAGAGTGTCGGCGAACAGTGTCTCAAACCTGAGATATGGTATGTTATCCGCACCGTGTATCCAGCTATGTGCCTGCGCTTCCTGTGCCACCCTATACTACAGCTCCAGATCAGGTGCACCCAACCCCCCCAGGTGGTAAGGCAAAGTGAGAACGCGCCATTGAAAACAAGCCTTCTTGCCCGCCCAAGCCAGCCTCACAAGGGATTAATTGAGTCTGGCGAAAAAGGAGCGTGGCAACACTATCGGGACATTTGTAAACAAAAATAGGAATCTAGGTGTCACTACCATTTTCATGATGGATACCCTACCGATCAGCAATAGGGGCAGCCCAAAACCAAGTTTCGACATCATACTCTAGTTTGTCTACGGCTGTCCCACAATTTTCTCTGAAAACAATTTCGGAGTCCGTGTGTAACCTGATACCAAGGTATCTAACTGAATCATCAGACCACTGCAATGGGTACTCCATCTCAAATGGTGTGGTGGACGGGGTGAGCGGAAAAGCTATGGAATTAGACCAATTACCCTTTAATCCAGAAAGAGCCCTAAAGTGCACCACCTCTCTTAGGACCGGGGATAGGTTGTTTACAGGGTCTCTCACATACAGCAGGGTGTCATCCGTGTACATGGAGACCAGAATCTCGTAGGTGGGAAATCTTACGCCCCTATGGCTGTGGTATTCCCCGAGTGCACATGCCAAGGGTTCAGCTATCAATGCATATAGTGTCGGTGACAAAGGACAGCCCTGGTGTGTTCCCCTGGAGATGGGAATGCCGTCTGTGACTAAGTCTCCCAAACGGATCCACGCAGAAGGAGCGTTGTATAGCACCCCAATCATTTGCAAAAAGGCAGGGGCGAGTCCCATTCTAGTCAATATGTGCAGCATAAAGGGCAACTCCATGGAGTCAAAAGCCTTCTCCATCTCCAAGAAGACGGCGAACGCCTTTGTATCCCGCCGGACATGTTGCATTGTGCCAAAGACCGTGCGCAAATTGTATGTGACGTTTCTGTCGGGTACAAACACTGCCTGTTCCGGGGCTACTAGTTCCGGGGACAAAAGGGTCAGACGTGTAGCTAAGATTTTCGCAAACAGCTTAGTCTCCACATGTAGCAAGGAAAGTGGATGGTAAGATCCACATTCCTCCAGGGGTTTGCCTGGCTTGGGAATGGCCACCACAATGGCTTCTCTCATTGATTGTGGCATTTGTCCAGATACACACATATCATCAAACAACTCTGCAATGTGCGGGAGCATAAGATCTATGAAGGTCTTATAAAAATTCACCTTGAGACCATCTGTTCCTGGGGCACAGTTCGCCTTCATTCACGCTAATGCCTCCAGAATATGGTCTCTTTCTATGGAGAGAGACAGGAACTCCCTGTGAGTGTTGCATAGAAAGGGTAGCGTAATGTGCTCCAAATAATTTAGTATTTCCCCATCCATACCTGACTGGTGTGAAGCATACAGGCTCGAGTAATAATGTTTAAATCTATTAGCAATGTCTGCTTCCTCAGTGAGTAGATCGCCCTCTTCCGAACAGATAATGGCAACGGAGGTCTTTCCCCTTCTGGCTTTCAGGATATTAGCCAGCACTGATCCAGGCCTATCGCCCTCTCCATACGCGCACGCTGTGGCATATTTTCCCAAATGCTGCACTTTGCTGTCCACCGCCTCATGATACTCCTCCAGCAATGTCTTCATTACCTCTATGGACTCCCCATCCACTGCTGACTGGCCTCCAAATCGCCCAATTTGTGTTCCAGATTCGACAGTCTCTGTCAAAGACCCGAAGTACCCCACAGTGTATAGAGATGGCCACCCCTCTAATGTACACCTTAAACGCTTCTCACACCATCTGAAAATTATCCACAGTCCCTATGTTAGTGGCAAAAAAATGTGTCTATCCCTTCTGCTATCTTTTCTTTAAAAAGGGAGTCTAACAGTGAATAAGGGGGAAAACGCCATGTGAATGGAGGAATAGTCTTCTTAGGTGTAGGCAACACCAGTAGGATAGGAGAGTGATCCGACAGAGTACGTGGTAGAACCTGACACAAATGGATCTGGAACATGAGAGACGATATTAGCCAGAAATCAATACGTGTATGTAGGTTATAGTAAGCGGAGTAGTGTGTGAAACGGGGTGAAGTTCTCTCCATACATCCATGAGAGCCATGCTGATCATAGCCCTCTCTACAGCTCTGACTGCCATCGCCGGTCTTCTTAAAGGTCCACCTGATCTGTCTAGGCTCGGGTTCCTGACCAGGTTGAAGTCACCACCCCATAGCATTTGCGTTGTTCCGCTTCTATTCACCATGTTAGCCAGTGTGGTGAAGAACTCCGGGCAGTCATAGTTGGGGCAGTAGACGTTGACCAATAGTAAGTCAAGTCCCCTACCCTGACAGGGGGAAATCACAAACCTTCTGCCCGTATCTGCCGCCAGTAGTTGCAGCTTTTAGTCAGACCTGGGGTTGACCCATATCATTACCCCCCTTGCGTGAGTTGTGAAGCCAGCAGCGTTAACATTTCCCACAAGGACTCTATAACGCATCATTGGGCACTGTAGTGGAGGTGCATCTCCTGCAGGAAGGCAATGTCTATGTTGTTTAATAGAAGGGGGTTCCCCAGGGTTTTTTTTGATAGTGGGCAGGAAAAAAGGGGGAATCAATACATATAAAATAGAACAAGATTAACCCTGCCACACGGATATAAGGGGTCCTATTACAGGATCCAATCAATAAACAAATAGGGTGAACATGAAAACCAGAGCCATAGACTTCACCATTCCTTTTTTTTAGTACATGATATTTTTATTTTTTTCTTAAAAAATGATTTGTCTTTTCACAGTGAGGTTTTTAATTAGAAATACTATTGATACATAGTTCATGTTAAAATGGTTACATCTAGGGGAAAGACATATTTCATCCAAGATAAAGGGGAAATTAAATACAGTACACAGAAAAAGTTCCTCACAATCCCAAACACTCAAAAGAAATTGTTATATATACATCATCACTCAAAATACTCATTCACTTCCTCATTCATTCAGATTCACTCACAAACAAGTACAACCGTGCCTGCAACAACAGATGTAAAATAGTTGCATGGGTTAAAGGTGGAAGGAGCGGACAAAACTAATGGGAAAAGGTTTTATAGGGACCCAGAAGTTGCTGTCCACTATGTAGCTACATAGTGGACGGCAACTTCTGGGTCCCTATAAAGACAAATCATTTTTTTAAGAAAAAAATAAAAATATCATGTACTAAAAAAGTAATGGTGAAGTCTATGGCTCTGGTTTTCATGTTCACCCCATTAGTTTATTGATTGGATCCTGTAATAGGACCCCTTATATCCGTGTGGCAGGGTTAATCTTGTTCTATTTTAAATGTCTATGTTGTGTCTAGTGAGGTAGTTCAACACTTTACGTAATTTGCAGTCGTAATTAAGGCCCCTTACATTCCATGTTACCGCTCTAAGGGAATCCACTGGTCTCTGGGAAGTGGCTTCTTTAGTCGGTACCATCCTGTCTGTCATGCGTGACATAGCGCCCTGAGTGCTGTGATTGACATATATAATGCATGATGTAAGACAATTTGTCTGACCTCACTAACGTCTCAACAGAAAATGTTGACCTAACCCCAACTGCAGAGCCTTCAGTTCTATGAAGATGTGGGATCTACCTCGCCTGTTCACCCGAAGCTTGGCCGGGTACAGCATTGCATAGTCTAAACCCAACTCCTGCAGCTGCTTCTTCATGGGGACGAATTGCTGACGAGCCTCCTGCACTCGGGCGGTGAAGTCCGGATAGAGTGAGATGTATGGCAGTGTTTGTTTGTCCCTCACCGCAAGCAGAGCCGCATCTCTATCCCGATAGTTCAAAGGTTTTGCTATGATTGGACGTGGCGGGCACCCGGCTGAGGTCAGGGTCCCAAGGAGCGGTGCGCTCTTTCCACCATAAGCATGTTTGAGAACACCTCTGCTCCTAAAAGGTCCACCAGCAGCTTCCCCACAAAATGTTCAATGTTCCCAGTTTGTGTCGTCTCCGGTAGGCCCCTGATCCTCAAGTTGCAGCATTTTGAATGGGCCTCGAGGTCCTCTGTCTTGTCCTACAGCACCTGCATAATCCTGCTGAGCTTTTTATGGTCCGTATCCAGCGTTGTCTGTGCTTCCTCGACTTCCTTGCGTCGTCGTTCGGACATATCGAGTCTTTCGGCATGCTTGTCAAGCCATTCCCCCATTCTGTCCATTCGGTACGGGAGGGCGTCGATTTTCGTGCCCAGGGAAGAGATGCCGCTCTGTAGTCCCTTTTCCATTGATAGCAGCAGACTCCGGATGTCCTGCTCGTCTTCTGTTGGGGGTAGATCTGGTCTCCTCCCCGAAAGCGGGGTAGTGGGACTTAGAGCGTTTCTGTTCAAAGGACAGCTTGGACTGAGTCCTGTCCATTTTGCCCATCGTCCTCACTTATGTGGCGCAGCCGTAGATAAGACAGTGCCGAAGGCCCCTCCAGTCGCCAACTGTTAAAGGTTTGACCTTAGGATCCCCCGCGAGCTGCAGGCTGTGGGACCACTTGTCCCGAAGATGCTGCACGATGTATGACTGCAAAGCAACAAAGCGTTCCTGCCGCAAGGAGCTCCATCAGATATTGCTTGTGGCTCTACCAGTTTTTACGCCGCCTCCTCCCCAGGGGCTGCCGGGCTGGGACGCTCCATCTGCAGCTGCATGTTTGGTGAACCAGGGCAGTCCTGCTAGTGACTCTGTGCTGCACCGTGCTCAGAAAGAATAATGTTACTGCTGCTAGGTGTGTCTGAGTGCGTAGAAGAAATCCGACTCTCACTGTGAGCCCCCTCCGTGACTCTCACCTCTATCTTGCTGGGGTTAGACCTCCAGACCTCACCTCAGATGAATTGTTGTATCCGGGTGTGCTCCCCTGATTTTATGTTTTTTTTTTAAACCATGGCCGTCTGTCCCCCACCGCTAGATCTGGTCTGAGCAGCTCATGGCAGAGCCACTAGTGCCGTACCTGTCGCAGTTCCTTGATTTGGCAAATGTACAAGTATCAACTGGGAGCGCACCAGCCAACAGCCCCGCCCAGGTCACAATCTCTGCATGGTCTCAGCCTCTGCAGTGACAGCACAGTAATGGCTTGGGACCCCCGCAATGATGGTCTCCTCTGCTCCACAATGCAATTTGTTGCCGCAATCTGCCAGCAAGCATTGAGTGTCTGCCCTGGAGTGTTGTGCCCCTTTAGGTCTCCACTGCTAGTGCCCACCTCCTCAGTGCTCCGTGAAGTCACAGGGCACATCTGTAAATACCCTCGTGATGGCCGGCTTTTGAGGCCCTCGTGACTGCAGGCCAAACGGAGGCTCCGCCCGTCAACCTAACTGTGCCTCCACCTTCCAAACATGAAGGAACCGCTGATTCCTCCCGTGCGTGTTCCTCTGCCCCATTCCTTCACTGCTGATTGACACCCTAGGTTTGCTGCTGCTCCGGCAGCTCTGTTCTTGCTGGTAGAGGGGAGGGAGGGTGCGGTGGGACTCGCTCCTTACTTGAATGGGCCGCGACGTGCTCCTCGCACCTCGGTAGCAGACCCGGACGCTCTCGAGCAGCCCGCAGCAGCTCTGCTTATATTGCCTTCGCTTCACACTGCAAACCACTCGGGTCCACTCCCGAGTCGGAGGGGACCGGCCCGTCCGCACACAACGCGCTGCACGCACTGCTACGTCTTTCCACCCCGCTCCTCAGTGCAGCACTGGGATCGGCGGCCTTGCAATCCACGGCAGTCAGTCGCTGTGTCTTCGACCCGGAGGGAGCTACGAGAACCAGGATTAAAGGTCCGTGATGCGCCGAATTTCCGACGGCGAGGCCACTCACACTGGGTGGAATTACAGTGGTGTGAGCCTGTGAGGCAGGATAATGACAGGATTGTTGATCTGTGCACCGGAGCTCGAGGCTCAAGCAGCCATCTTCGCCTCGAGCCAAGCTCCACCCCCATTTTGAACTGGGTTTGTTTGCTTTGATCAACCTGCCCTCTCTTGTGGGAGAGGCTGGCCACCAGGGGGCATGGTGACATGGATTAACACCACACTTGCATGTTCTACTAGAATGATTGATTTAGGTTTCCCGGACAGTTTGTGTGTTAATTTGAAACTTCGCATAGCGGTTTCTTTGTGGCTATATAATGTCTACTGTTGAAATGAAGATCACAAGACTAACCTAGCAGTTATTAATCTAATCAACTAACATTTGGCATCTCTGATACCTGATGCACTTGCAATAGTAATGGAGGACTTTAATTGTTCCTTTGAACCAATTGATGCTAGGTCTGGTCCCATTAGTGTAAAGGATAAACTATGGGCAATACCTGCTCTCACCCTATTACTAATAAGGAGGTGGTGAGCTGCTGTCTTACAGCTGAAAGCTTTTGTTTTTGGCAATGGTTTGAGAGAATGTAACAAGAGAACCTTATCAAACAAGGAGGAGAGGTATATGTTCAAAAGGCAGGGGGGCTCAAGCTAATTAGATTAAATGTTGTGGGATATTAGGCTATGGCCCATAGTTTTTGATGTATAAGTGGTTAATCTGCAAGATAATGATCACAACATCCAGGGCCTCACTCTTCGTTCATTGGGGCCTAATGCCTCCTCTAGTGCCAATGAACCACTTGACAGGAGGCTTGTCCCCTCAAGTAATCGTCAAAGGCTGAGGTGGAGTGTTATTGCTTCAACCGTGACCATCCAAAAGCAGATTTACAAGGTTCTTGCCACTGTCTTGGAAGCAGTCCTGTTGATGGGTGGTGAATGGCTTGACAATTGTCGCATGGGGTGATCTTGTCTTTACTCACAACTCCATGTTCTGCACCTTCAAAGACCTTTTTATGGTGTAATCTAGGCCCCTCCCTAACAAGGCTATAGTGGCTCCATGGCACACCAAAACTTGTAGGGAGGTCACATTCAGATGCCATTTAGAGTGGTAGGAGGGATTCAATCTAAGCTACAAGGAACTGTTACAAAGCTTTTCTAGTTAGAGCTAAATGTGAGTATGAGATGGAGAAATGAAAAGTCCTGTTGAATGCTGTGAAATTGAAAGACCATTGATTGTTTTGGCATACTCTGGCCCATAGGGCTCCGGATTTAGCCACTCTGCAGAATTATAACATCTCAGCAGCGGTATGGATTACTCACTTTTTGGGGCTGTACAATGGGGAAACATTGACAAGGCAAGGATTCACTCTGGTAGTATCAAGAGCCTCACTGTCATGACAGTAGAGCCTACCTGTGTGGAGAATGATCTACACAAGGAGGCCCGACTGACCCGACTCATGTAACTTTCCCCCTATCACCATAAGGGAAGTTACTAAAGCCATTGACTGGATCACTCCAGGAAAAGTGTTGGGGTTAGATGAGATGCCTGGGGACCGGCTTAAGGCAGGTAAGACAATCTGGGGCCCATATTCTTCTAAGTATTTCAATTGTATTTTGGAAAGCTAACCCACTCCCTCTACATGGGCAAAGTCAGAGATTGTACCAATCTACAAGAAAGGCTCACAGTCCCTGCCATCTAATTATCGGCCAATCAGACTTATCGACAAGCTCCCAAAAGCTTTTTTGTCGTATGCTGTTGCCGTATACTGTTGGATAGGCTGTGTGAGTAGGTTGACGGCTTGGGTCTTATAACTCCCCTCCAAGCAGGGTTCAGATCAGGGACCAGTATCATTGATCAAGTATTTTGACTACAACTCATAAGTAAGTCATTCTGGGAGGTGGGTGGCTCCACATAGCACTGCCTCCGACCTCGTGCCAAGGGAGGCCTTGTGGAAAGTTTTTTTGTGTCTCATAATTTTTTATTGGAACAGAATCATACAGCATATACACAGTTTGGAAAAAAAAGTGTATACACAATAAGCAATACAATGCACTTTACCAGGGGGAAAGAAGAGGGTACGGGGAAAGGAGTTGTGAGGGAATAGAGAGGGGGTAAGGCCATGGTGGAGAGAGGAGGCAGGGAGGTGTGGCTGAGGTGGGGCAGAGCGGTGGGATGTGGGTAGTGAGTCTGGGGTGGAGCAGGGCTTCCCAAGGGAACATCAAGAGTCGCCTGCTCGGCTTGCGAGTATACTGGCCTTGGAGCTTGGGATGGGATGCAATATGGGGGGTGGTAGTGGGTTCTCCCACCTCAAGGATCATCTTGTAGGAAAAGAGCACACGTCTGCGTGAACACCTCTGCTTGGTCATGCAGGTTGTAGATAACACACTCATACAACGCTGTTTGGATTATTGCCACTGCCCAATCCTCTTGAGAAGGAGGCACAGGTGACCTCCATTGGCTGAGGCTAGGGCCGTGTGAAGGAGATGGAGCTGTGGACCAGAGAGGTCTGGAGAATATCCGGTTTTGTGAAAGAAAATGTCAGGCGGGTGAGGGGGAGTCGCAGTGGCATGAACGCTTCCAAGATGTCCCCAACATATGACCAGAAGGGCCAGATCGAGGAGCACTTGCAGAAGATGTGAGTGAGATTGCAGTGGGTGTCTGTGCACCTCCAGTAATTCACATGAGGAAGGAGTCCCATCCTGTTCAGTTTTGTTGCTGTCCAGAGCAAATTGTGGAGAGTTTTGAAGAGACAAAACTTTAAACGGGCTTCCGGGGTGCCCTTGTCTAAGGCTTCCAGAACATCAGACCAGTCCTCCTCCTCAAGGGTTGTCTGCAGGCAGGCCTGCCATTTTGCATGGAGGCTGCATAGAAGAGGTTGGGAGAAGAGGTGGCTTGTGAGTGTGCTGTAATTTCCCAACATCACTCCCTTGTGACAGCCCCCTGTATTCAGGTAAGCAACCACTAGTGAGGATTGTAGGTACCATGTACGTGGGCCTGAGCAATGCCTCAGTCAGTACTGTAACTGCAAGTAGTGCCAAGCCGGCTGTGGGTTGAGGCCAAACTTCTCTCAGATGGTCAAAACGCTTCAGATCTCTGTCAAACAAAATTTTGTCCAGGGTGTGTCTGCCTGCCTCCATCCAGTGGGTCCAGCGTACAGCCTGACCATCAATACGCAATCTGTTGTTGCCCCAAAGTGGATCTTTATCATGCAAGTGCGTGTCCTCCCCGAGTGGATGGTGAGCGCATTGCCAGGTCTTTTGAATGGCCTGCAGCACAGGGTGCAAGAGGCTTGGCTGGAGGGTATGGTACCCATAAAGAAGGCCAAGTCCCTCACCTCCAGAGACGAGCAATCGTTCTGTGTGTGACCACTGTGGTGTGTCCACAGTACCAGGGAGCAGGTATGCCACTTGCGAGAGATGAAGAGCTAGGGCATAAAGCTCCACTGATGGGCGACCAAACTTCCACATTAGCGGCATGCCATGAGTTTGGACACAGTCAACAGGGGCCATGAGAAGGCTCACATGAAGGACCGGATCTGGGAGTTGATGAGGCGTAAAGTGGATAAAGGCACCAATACAGGGAGCATACCCAATTTGTAAGTAAAGTGCAGCAGTGTGACCATCCTCACTGCCTGTACCCTGCCTCAGAAGGGACCACTTCTCAAAGTCCAGTTTCACCTGGGATATCAGGGGGTCCAAATTGTCAAGAATCATCTCGTCCATTCCTCGATTAACCAGTATCCCCAAGTATTTAGGATGCGAAGACTTCCAGCAAAAAGGGTAGCCGTGGATCACCGTTTTTGTGGTACCAATTGAGAGCGGTAGGGCCTTGCTCTTGTGCCAATTTACTTTGCCGGATAGGGCTGCAAAGCCATCAATGACTTCCAATAGAGCCGCCAGGGAATGGTGGAGATCTTTTAGGGTGAGCAGGACATCATCTGTCTAGACATAGAATTTTGATAGTCTGCCTGTGAGGAAAACGCCCGCAATGTGTGGCTAATGATGGATAGTGGATGCCAGGGGTTCCATGGCCAAGAGGAACATGATGAATTGGTCTCTGTGGCCGAATCTTTTCATGGTGGCAAAAAAGTATCCTAACTCGATACGTTTGAACGCCTTTCCGGCATCCCAGGAGAGGGCCACCATGTTGACTGGAAGGTCCTTGGTCGCCCAAAGGGTGTGGACCAGGGTATGGAGATTGTTATTGGAGGTGCGGCCCGGTAAGAAAGCTTCCTGCATGTGGTCGACCCCACCTCTCCCTGACCCCCCAAACTCTCTTCCCCTGTCCCAGCCACTCACATACTCCACCGTCTTTTCCCCTCAAGCACCCACCTCGCCGGAAACTCTGTGCCCCCTGAACAACCTAACCTTGTAGAAGCCATCTTTCTTGTATGATACCAAATGCTGTAAGTTTTTAGGCCCTGCTAAGTTGACAAAAAAAGCAGTGCACAAATGCTTGTACTTTTCTAGGTTTGATCAAGAATAATACGTGACAGGGAAGATGCTCACGTAAACCCAGACATTTCAGCACAGCATATTTTGCAATATGTCTGGTCCTTTCTATTATGTTGAAATTATTAACTGGAAAAGCACCAGACTTATATCTTACATTACAGTGGAAAGTCCCAGAAGCTGCCCACTTGGGTCACATGGTCAGCAACGGTATGGTTAGGACCTTACAAGGTATAAACTGTTTCAGACCCGTGCTAATTGGTCAAATGACTAGTCCTTAATTTGTGCTACGCATGTGATGATGCCATATCCTTTGTGGTTTTGGCCTATGAAAGCTGTCACCAATGTCACATCTTTGGGCATTCAGTACTTATTGTCTGCCTCCGTGCTGCACGTACTTTTGCATTATTTGTTGTTCCCCAATAAATCTTGCTAACGGTTGTGCTGAGAGGGACTTTTGTTATTTGTATTCTTCTTTATTAATTCTATTTTCAGCTTCTACAACCCCTCCACTGACACTTAACAGCTTCATCACCCCTCAATCCTCACCTACCAGCCAATCTCCCCACTCACACAACCGGCCACCTTCGCAACTAATTAAGACCACTCCCTTTCCCCAGACCATATTCCTCTTTTCGTATACGCCCCTTCTTTCCCTCCCCGTAACCGGATGGCTCTGAACCTACACAACACCAAACTTGACCGTTCTAATTTGACTATCTCTCCCCTCACAACTCCCAGCCCCATCGCCCTCCACCACACATCTCCTTCCCCATCTCCCCCCTCACACACCAGTTCACCCTCCCCAAATAACACAGACCACGCCCTCTCAACACCACACCTCACCTTAATTTCCCAGAGCCTACATAACATTGAAGGCGACCTTTCTAACTTAACTACTGTACTGGCCTGACTCAAGAAAGATTTCGTCCTCCTCAGCGCCAAAACCCTTCCCACCATAAAACCCCCACCCAACCTCCCTCAAAAATCCCCCACATCACACACAACAGGTGGAGATCGCTCACTCTCCGCTGTGGTACGCACAGACCTCACCGCACCACTAACCATCTCTCCACGTCTGACCTCGCCGACCTATGCAACTCCTACCTTCCTAATGTACCAACCACAAACCCTCCACTCCCCTACACCCCATCCCTGTTATCATAGGTACTAATAGAACCCCTTCCTCCCCAGCTTCCTCCAGACCACCCCCCTACTCACAAACCCTCCACTCCCGTACGCCACCATCCCTGTTATTATAGGTACAAATAGAGCCCCTTCCTCCGCAGCTTCCCCTAGACCACTGTCCCAACTCACATCGATCCCCTCGTGCCCACCCTCCGTATATAACCCCACACCACTGAAGTGCATGCTCTTCAACTGCCGATCCGCTGTTTTACATGCCACGGAAATTTCGGAAACAATCCTGAGTAAATCCATTGATATCCCATTCCTCACAGAAACATGGCTAAATGACCACACAACGAACATACTTGACCTACTCTCCCCTTCTGGATACTCTATTCTTAGAAAAGATAGACCAGACAGAGTGGGGGGTGGTCGGGCCATTATCTTTAAAAATGATTTTCAGTTTCCCTTGACACTAACCCAGGCTACTCCTCCTGTGAATACCGGGAAGCTAAACTGTCAACGAAAAATTCCGTCCCAATCCGCCTACACAACAGCTATTGCCCCCCGGGACCACCACAGCCCTTCATTGAGGACTTATCTGAGCTCCTGACGAAATCTGCATTATCCAACTCAAAAAATCTCTTTCTTGGTGATCTTAACCTCCACTGGAACGATACCAATGACCCCACTATCTCCCTCCTCACCACTCACCTTGATATCAGTGAACTCAAACAACTCTGCTTATCCCCAACACACGCCAAAGGTTCCATACTTGACGTCATTCTGTCTAACGAAGATCTGACCACTGTGACCACTATCATCATCCCCATTGACTGGTCTGACCATCACCTTATGCTGTTCACCATCGATACCTCAGCAAGCCTCCCCACCTCTAAAGTTAACAGGCCTAAGAAATTGACAAGGAACCTAAAATGTATCCCCCCGATGCTCTACAATCTAAACTCCAAGCTCAACTCCTTCTCATTCCCCACTCACAAAATGCAAATGAGCTCCCTGAACTCTTCAATAATACTGTCACTGGTATTCTTGATGAACTGACCCCGCCTAAACTCAAAAACCAAAGAAACACCCCCTGAAACTCTTGGTTTTATACCGAGATTAATAATGAAAGACGGGCACTCAGATTAGCGGAAAGAACCTGGAGACACCAGCCCTCACCCTCCAATCTTGCACGTCTCAGACGGGCTAGATCCACGTACAAAAAACACATCCTCAAGCAAAAGCCATCCTTCTTTCGCACTCAACTTGATAGTGCCGAAAACAGACCCAGGGAACTCTTCAATATCATTTGTAACCAAACTTCCCCAGCACCTCCTAATATGACAGCCTCCTCAGCTAGATGCTATGAAATTGCCCATTTCTTCTCGGAAAAAAATTGCCAAAATTGATCGATCCTTCCTTCCCACACAACCACCCTCCAACCCGCTCCCTAACAACCCTTCTCACCCACCCACTTCCCTACCCCCCCCAACCACTCCACTGGCCTCCCTGCTACCACTTAACCGGCTACCAACTCCCCTAACTCACAACTAAAAACAATGGATCCTTACTCAATTTCCTCCCCATCACTGAGCTAGAAGTCCTCAAAATAATTGGCAATCTTAAACCGTCCGCCCACACAAAAGACCCTGTACCCTCCAACCTTGTCCCTACCCTTAATCACATAATCGCCCCATTCTGGAACAAAATCATCAACACCTCTCTCTCCATGGGCTGTGTCCCCACCTCCTTTCAACTTGGACAAATCTCGCCCATAATTAAAAATCCTAATGCTGACCCAAATGACCTAAACAATCTCCGCCCTATCACCAACCTCCCCCTTCTCTCAAAGGTCCTTGAAAGATATGTCCTACTACAAGTTGAAAAAGACATTGAACACTTTAACCTACTTGACCCCCTTCAGTCTGGCTTCAGGAAAGGCTGCAGCACCGAAACGGCAATGCTCAGTGTCATAGATGACATCCATCAATCACTTGATAATGGCGAGACATGCCTTCTTATCCTCCTTGATCTCTCCGCAGCATTCGATACAGTCAATCATTCAGCCCTACTTAATGTTCTTAGGTCCCGTTTCAGCCTTAACAGCACCGCCTTCAAATGGTTCACCTCTTACCTTCAACATCAAACTCAGCAAATCAAAATTGTCTTTCCAAACCCACTCCAGTCTCCCTTGGAGTCCCCCAAGGCTCTATTCTCTCTCCTTCCCTCTTTAACCTCTTTATGGAACCCCTCACTCCAATTCTTAAACAAGCAGGTATCAACTACCACCTATACTCCGATGACACCCAAATCTATTACAAGATGAAAACTCATGCTGACATCTTAGACCTGAACAACACCCTTTACAAGATCCAATCCTGGTTCCCTTCAAATCATCTCAAACTAAACCCTAAGAAAACTGAAATCATTCTTTTCCCCCCTAAAAAGAGCCCCTCCCCCGTTCAATTGTGGATTTCAGACCTTAACACACTTAACTGCTCACTCATACTGTCAAACTCCTCAAATCTCTTGGCATTACTATCGACAACACCCTCACCCTTAACGTCCACATCAAAAACTCTGCCAAAGGAACCCTCTTCACTCACCGTCACCTCAAGAAAATCAAACTTTTCATACCATCTGATGATTTTAAACTAGCAATTCAATCACTTGTTCTTTCACGTATTGACTATAGCAACGCCATCCTCAACGGAATCCCCAGGGTCAAACCTTGCGCCAATTAAAGCTGTGCTCAACCTTGCAGCCAGGCTCATCACCGACTGCAAACGCTTCAATCATACCTCCCCACCTCTCAAATCTCTTAAATGGCTCTCAATCGAAGGGAGATCAGCTTACAAAACTGCTTGCATTACTCATAAAGCCCTCCACCAAAACACTCCGCAGTACCTCTCCAAGAAACTCCTCATCGCTGGTACCACTCGTCTTCTGAGAAGCACAAACGCCCTCCTCCTAATCCCACCTCTGCATAAAAAGAAAACCCCACAATCTCTCTCCTTCTCTGGCAATGCCCCTACTATCTGGAATACCCTCCCAAAACACCTGCGCTGTAACCCCTCCTACGCCAGCTTCAAAAAAGACCTCAAAATCCACCTCCTTAACTACTATTGGGGGATCCTAACATGTGCCCGACTCCTGCTCTGTTTTCACCTTACCATATTTGTTTCAGTAATATATGTCCCTCTTCCGGTACTCCACTTTACCAAAATTACTTGTTAATGTATTGCTCTAGCTCCTTTTTTATTCCTTCTTGATTTGTAAATATGTTGTTTTTTACTTTGATATTTCACACTGCTTTCTCCGTTTTTATGCTTTGATACTATTTTTGCCTTATACTATCTTGATCATGTAAAGCGCTTTGATACCTCTGGGTCTAGCCAGCGCTATATAAAACTTTAAAAATAAATAAAAAATAAATAAACGACTGCCGAGGCACACCGCCAAGGTGCTGGTGAGGATTTTGACATCACTGTTCAGCAGCAAGATGGGTCTGTAGCTGCTGCATAGAAAAGGGTCCCTCCCAGATTTGGGTAGGATTGGGATCACTGCCTTGTTGGAGAGAGGCTCCATGAAGACGGTTTGCTCCGCCTCCTAGAATGCGGCATGCAGGGAGTCGACAACCTTTTCACGTGACCACCTAAAAAACTCTGCGGGGAAGCCATTCTCACCTGGGGTTTCGTGATAGGGTAATTTAGAGATAGCCAACAACATCTCTTCTTTGCTGATCTCCCCCGCTAGTAGTTCCCTACCTTTGTCTGACAGGTGGGGGCGGTCTACACTCTCCAAGAAGGTGGCCACCCATTCTGCACTAGCCAGCGCATATGGGGTGTATAATTTCTTATAGAATGAAGCAAACTCATTGACAATGTACTGTGGGCGAGTAAGAACCTCCACACTCGCTGGGTGGATGGCCGGGGTGGCCATTGTGGCCTCCCGTTGCCTCAGCTGTGTCATCAGTAGGTAGCCCGCCTTCTCCCCCTGTTCATAGTGCTACCTCTTAAGGCATTGCAGGACTTATTCAGCTTTGGAAGTAAAGAGGAAGTTGAGGACCATACAGACCTGTTCTAGGCATTGGCAGTGTGGGGTGTGACCAGTAGAGGCAGGTGAGGGAAGCTACCTGCCCCTCCAATTCAGTATGGCAGAGAGTTGCTTGTTTGTTGGACACAACAGCATCTCTCATGAGTTGGTCCCTTATTGTTGCCTTTGTGCTGCCCACAAAACTCTGTGGGAGTCCAGCCAGTTTCTATTGTCCAACATGTACACAGAAACATGGTCTTTAAATTGGGATTTTCCCCTGATGGGTGTGATATCTTTGTACATTCAGATGCCAAAGGTTTGAAGCCCGGGGAGGCCAGGCCCATGTTGAGGGATAAAAGAACAGGAGAGTGGTCAGACAGAGCAGCTTCTAGTAATTGAGATTCTCCGACAAGTGCCACCGTTCTCTGGGAGACAAGGAAGTAATCCAGCCTCGATTGCATGCTGTGAACCGGTGAAAGGAAGATGTACTCCTTAATTGATGGGTGGCTGAGACGCCAGTTGTCCACCAGGCCGTGGCCCGAGGTTACGTCTCCCAGTAGGGCCCTGTCCGCGTCGTTGCCTATGTCTAAAGGGCCTGTCTTGTCCAAACTGCATCTGTTCTAATGACATACTGTGATGCCACGATCTCCACAAGCAGGCGGTTCAGTTGAAGAAAGAAGGGGCGATTTGCCCCAGGCAGGGTGTATACCGATCCCACACAGAGGGATCTGTTCTGCAACCAGAATTTGGCAAATGTGTATCTACCATCCTGGTCAGATTATGTTTTCACAACAGTAACAGGCAGTAAATTCTAGATGAGGATTGCCACTCCACACTTGTGGGGTGTTGTTCCCTCTGTGGAGGGCGATGTCGCAATGCTAATATGTATCACCCTGCCCACCCAGTCGCCGCATAGCTTGTTGATTTCTATGCTATTCTGGGTTGTCTCCCGTAGGAGATCAACATCCACTCCCTTTGCCTGGAGGTAAGAGAGCAAGTTGGGGCAGGGAGGCATTCCGGGGTGCAGGGAGTTATGTGTGTGGCAAAATGATACTGCCGGTGAGGGGGCGGAGTGAGGAGGTAGGTGCAGGGGAAGGAGCAGGCCCAGGGAAAAGGATGGGGGAAATCGGGATGAGTTAAGATCAAAAGATGGGAAAAGAGGGGAGAGTGAGAGCTGAAAAGGTGTGATGCCTCAAGAGGTGATGGGAAGAGTGGAGGGGGGCGGGTGGTGTACCGTAAACTCAGGAAAGGCGCTCCCGGGAGAGCACACACTGGTGTGGGTGCGGGCTGCTAAGGAACACCTAGGATGTTGGCTGTGGGGAAAATAGGGGGAGGGAAGAGTCGGGCTAAGCTGCAGGAGTGAGGCGCTGGACAGGGAGCAAGAAAGTGTGTACCGCAGGTCTAGACTTGTGGAGACAGCATACTGAGGGGGCCCCTTTGGGAAGGCAGGGCAGTCTGAGCAGTGGATGAATATGGTTGGATGGGGGCATAGAGTATCTGCTGGGCTCTGCTGGGGGTTGAAATCGAGTAGAGGCATTGATGGGTATCCCTGCAGGGTGAGGACCAGGCATCCGTGTACCAGAGGCACCGTCAGTGCGGTGTGGGATGAGGGTGCACTGCCTTTGTCAGGGGGTGCGGTGTCCAGTTTGACGCAGTGTCTGGGGGTGGGGTAGGCTATAATGAATAGGGTCAGTGGTTGGCTCCCGGTAACAGTGGGCGGTATCCCCGTCAATGGGGCCGGCCGTGGGGACGAACACTCAAGGAGCGGTCCCAGATGAGGGGAGTTGTGCAAAGTTTTAATTGAACAGAGTGCACCAAATTATCTTGTTGACATCATCAGGATGCTGCACCAAAAGAAGTATGCACTGGTCAGATATGGCAAACATGGGGAGCTGACAACATCAATACCAGTCACGAGGGGGGTAAGACACGGCTGTGTTCTTGCCCCAACCCTGTTTTTATCATAAATTAATGATCTGGTAGCCCAGTTAGAGAAGTGCAATCATGACACCACAACGTTAGTGGGTATGAAGATCTCAACCCTCCTATTCACAGACTGGGTATCCAAAATCTCCTTGACCAGTTTGGTTTCATCTGTGAGAAAAGAGGACTTGAGATCAACCTCCCAAAAACATTGTTTTTAATTCTAGACACAACAACCCGCCCAAACCCGTCTCTGAACTGTGCTCCCCTTGAGAGTGTCTGCAACTTTGAGCATTTGGGCCTTACCCTGACGGAGAATTTTGGTTGGTCTCCTTAGATCCACAGGAGCAAGTTGGAGCTTGAACATTACGCAGGGGGAATCTGGAGGGGTTTCAAGGGTTCCAGTATTCGACCTGTATCTCCGGCCATCCAAATTTTCAACCAGCAAGCATTTGATTGGTCCTTATTTGGGGAAGAACTGTAGGGCACAATAGGGTCGCTACACTGGAGGTGGGGGAGAACCAATTTTCACGATCTGTGGTGAATCTCCCAACTAGTACCTCACTCCTGCCATTATGGTTAGATCTAGGCCACAGTTCCATCGCATATACAGCACCCCTTAGACCTTTGCTGTATTGGAGATGGCTATGGTCCTCAGTGTACCTAGTTCTTTATCGGGCAGGATTGGAGGAGCTAGTTATGCAGCCTGGAGTTTTTCGGATACCCTGGTTTGGGCACATCAAGACTTACTTGACGAAGTTGGGATGTGATCACCTGTCTACTAATCTGGGAGCTATGACTGGTGTGCCAAAGGCTGCACTTAAGGGGATTTTCCGGAGGTATATAGATGGAGAATTGAGCAGGAACAGGAGTTTGGGCACCTTGACACTAGCCTTCCTGGAATTTAAAGATACCTTCCTTATAGAAGAATACATAGACTCCATTGAACCCCCATTGGCAAAAACCCAGTACATTAAATGTTGTTGTGCGACCCAACCGTTGTGCACTTTTACTGCTAAATGGGGGCAACGTCATATTGACCCAGACTTGACCTGCCCTTTCTGTCCCGCAGACCAAGGAATGTAGAAATCACATATTATTTTTTGTTGGTGTTATCATAACAACAGGAAGAAGTAGATATTACAACTCTGTTGGAGTATGGGGATTGGGGACGATAGGGTTGTCTCTAGAATCCTCAAGTCCAACACAACCCCCTTGACCGTGAATGCTTTGTCCCGCTTTTTAATGGGAGTATGGAGAATTAGACAGGACAATAAAGCCTGATTCCATTACTCTGGCGTATGTGGAATTCATAAAGAAAACTTTCACTACCTTAAAAAATGTGGGCAGAAATTAATCAGAAATCGGAAAATCTAGTATTCGCAAACACCTGGTGCTCAAAACATCTCCATCCATTGAGCCCTATCTTTTGTGGCCACTTTCATCGCATGAGCGGTTTTTATTGATAAGGTTCTGCTTAGATTATTTTCATTTGTTGCTTGCTGTCCCAAAAGGGAGCTGCAGAGGTCAGTTGTTAGCATCCTGTGGCTGCGACGGAGTGTCTTCTTAGGATTTACTACACTTTATATTTTTTCGTAAGTTTTATGAAGTACCTCGCAGACATTTTTGAACACCTCTTTTATAGAAGTTGAATTTTAATCAGGTCCATCCAGCTCTCTTTTATTTACAACTGATTAAACCAGAATGTGTATCATTTATAGTAGGTTTTTTGAAGTCCTCATTGCGATTCAGGATCTGTATGGAGAGCTAGTTAAGCCCTAACGCTGATAGGCACTCCCTATCATGTGTTTTCTCCATTCTCTTACTCTTTGCACTAGATGTATATATATTGCTGCTTTTGTTTTTATGTGATTATTTCCCCTCATTTTTATTGTTATCCATTGTACGTTTTAACTGTTATATGGATTTGTGTAACTTTTATGGTTTTAATATATAAAGCCGAATAAAGTATTTTTGAATTTGAATTTAGCAGGACAAAGTAGGGCCCTGAATATTGTACTGCACTGTCCATTGTTGATGGCATCGTGCCCCATATAAATATTTTAGCCAAACCCACTAATTTAATGGCATTCCCTAATGAGGTGCTCCTGAAATCAGGAAGTACAAGTCATATGGCTCTAGCCTGTTTTGTGAAACTTTATTACTAGCAATGTTTATTGATTAAACTGTTACTTAAGCAATGCTCGTTAATGGGCACTATGATGATTTTTAAGGATTTTGTTGGTTTTATTGTTTTTAAGTTAATTATATTTATGTGAACTTTTATGGCAGCATTTGCTGAATAAAGAATATGATTGATTGATTGATTGATTGGTATTGCTCCTCAGGATGTGCCCTTTATGCCATTTCAGTGCGTGACTAGATACCTGATCTTTCCTGTAATAGTTGCCATTTAAGCGGCCTTCAATCTTGTTGGCTTCTGTGTCCAAGGGCAAATCTTACAAAACCATCTGCACATCTACATATTACATTGGTCATTTGAGGGTGTTTAATTCATACCACGGTGAACACATGAAGGCAAGTAGTGCTATATCACATGCTTTTTAGGTTTCCTCTGCACAGCGCTTGCGAAATCTCTTACGTTCAATATACCTTAAAAAGGGGCTCTTATCAGTTCCCAATTACTGAATTACTGTGTTCATTTGCTTTTATGTGTAGCTTTTTTTTGTTAAAACTTCCCGTGGATGAACGCATGTGCAATACTTCTACTAAAGATGTTCACACTGTTTAAGCCCCATTTCCTGTAAAGATCAATCAATCAAGCATTTGTATAGCGCGCTACTCACCCGGAGGGTCTCAAGGCGCTTGGGGGGATCCTCTACTGCTTGAACAGCCAGGTATTGAGTTGCTTCCTGAAGGCGAGGTGGTCTTGGGTCAGGCGGAGGAGGGTGGGGAGGGAGTTCCACGTCTTGGCGGCCAGGTAGGAGAAGGATCTTCCTCCCGTTGTGGCTCTTCGGATGCGGGGGACGGCGGCGAGGGTGTGGCTGGTCGATCGAAGCTGGCGGGTGGGATTGTAGAAGTTCAGGCGGTCGTTGAGGTATCTTGGGCCTTGGTTGTGGAGAGCTTTGTGTGCGTGGGTGAGGAGTCGGAACATGATTCTCTTGTTGACGGGGAGCCAGTGCAGGTTTCTTAGGTGTGCGGCGATGTGGCTGTGTCGGGGGATGTCCAGGATGAGTCGTGCTGAGGCGTTCTGAATACGCTGGAGTCTTTTCTGGAGTTTTGCGGTGGTACCGGCGTAGAGGGAGTTGCCGTAGTCCAGTCGGCTGGTGACGAGGGCCTGGGTGACCGTCTTCCTGGTTTCGGTGGGGATCCACCGGAAGATCTTCCGTAGCATGCGAAGGATGTTGAAGCATGACGAGGAGACGGCGTTGACTTGTCTGGTCATCGAGAGGGAGGAGTCCAGGATGAAGCCCAGGTTGCGTGCGTGGTCCGTTGGTTTGGGTGCGCTGCCCAGGGCAGGGGGCCACCAGGAGTCGTCCCAGGCAGAGGGCGAAGATCCCAGGATGAGGACTTCCGTCTTATCTGAGTTCAGTTTCAGGCGGCTGTTCATCATCCACTCGGCTACGCCTTTCATCCCTTCGTGTAGGTTGGTTCTGGCGGTGGCGGGGTCATTGGTGAGGGAGAGGATCAGCTGGGTGTCGTCTGCGTAGGAGAGGATGTTGAGGTTGTGTTGGAGTGCGATGGCCGCGAGGGGGCTCATGTAGATGTTGAACAGCGTGGGGCTGAGTGATGATCCTTGTGGTATGCCGCAGCTGACTTCGGTGGCTTCTGATCTGAACGGGGGGAGGCGGACTCTCTGTGTCCTTCCGGCGAGGAAGGAGATGAGCCATTCCAGTGCCTTCTCTTGGATTCCGACGTTGCTGAGGCGCTGTACAAGGGTGCAGTGGCAGACAGTGTCGAACGCCGCGGAGAGGTCCAGGAGGATGAGGGCCGCTGTTTCCCCGTTGTCGAGCAGGGCTCGGATGTCATCAGTGGCTGCAATGAGGGCGGTCTCGGTGCTGTGGTTGGCTCGGAATCCGGACTGCGAGTGGTCGAGGGATCCGTTCGTCTTGAGGAAGGCGGTCAGCTGTCTGTTGACGGTCTTTTCGATGACTTTGGCCGGAAACGGGAGGAGAGAGATGGGGCGGTAGTTTTTGAGATCGGTGGGGTCTGCTGCTGGTTTCTTCAGGAGGGCACTGAGTTTGGCGTGCTTCCAGCTCTCCGGGAAGGTTGCGGTGTCGAAGGAGGCGTTGATGGTGTCCCGTAGATAGGGTCCGATGACGGAGTCGGCCTTGTTGAAGACGTGGTGAGGGCAGGGGTCGGTTGGGGATCCGGAGGGGATGGAGTTCATCGTGCGGATGGTGTCTTCGGTGTTGATCGGGGTCCAGGCGTGGAAGATGGTGGTGGGGGGCGCTGGTGCGGTCGTAGGGTGCGTCGGCTGTGTGCTGAAGCTGTTGTGTATGTCTGCGATCTTGCTGTGGAAGAACGAGGCGAGCGAGTTGCAGAGGTCTTGCGATGGGGTGATGTTGTTGTTTCCGGCGCTGGGGTTGGAGAGCTCTTTAACGATGTTGAAGAGTTTCTTGCTGTTGTGGGCGTTGTTGTCCAGTCGTTCCTTGAATGCGGTTTTCTTGGTGGTGTTGATCAGTTGGTGGTGTTTTCGAGTGGCGAGCTTGAGGGTGGTCATGTTGTCTGGAGTCGGGTCTCTGCGCCAGGCTTTCTCGATGGCTCGGCAGTTCTTCTTGGAGCTCTTGAGTTCGTCGGTGAACCAGGATGTTTTCTTGCTGCCGGGTCTGCTGGGAGGGGTCCTCAGTGGTGCGAGGTCGTCTGCACAGTTGCTGATCCACCTCGTGATGTTGTCGGCGGCATGTTTGGGGTTTGCTGAGCTGGCGGGAGGGTTCTTGTTCAGGGATGCGGCGAGCTGGTCGGCTGTGATCTTGTTCCAGCTTCTGCGGGGAACCTGTTGCTGGTGGTGGTGGATCGTGGTCCTGCTGAAGTGGATGCAGCTGTGGTCCGTCCAGTGGAGTCCGGTGGCGTGGCTGAGATGTCCTTGCTGGAGGAGAAGACGGGGTCGAGCGTGTGGCCGACATAGTGGGTGGGGGTGGTCACCAGCTGCTTGAGTCCGAGGTTGGCGAGGTTGTCCAGCAGGGTGGTGGTGTTGCGGTCGTTGTTGTTCTCCAGGTGGAAGTTGAGGTCCCCGAGGAGGATGTAGTCAGCGGAGGGGAGGGCGTGCAGGCTGATGAAGTCGGCGATGTCTTCGCTGAATTGTGTGCGTGGTCCCGGGGGTCTGTAGATGAGGGTGCCTCTGAGGGTGGTCTTGGGGTCGGTGTGGATCTGGAAGTGCAGGTGTTCGGCGGCTGTGAGGGTGTCCTCGGAGTTGGTCGTGATGCGGATGGTGTTCTTGTGGACGATGGCGATGCCTCCTCCCGTCTGGTTGACGCGGTCCCTCTGGGTGATCTTGTATCCGTCCGGGATGGCGATGGCGATGTCAGGCGCTGAGGAGGCGTTCATCCATGTTTCCGTGAGGAAGGCGACGTCTGGGGATGTCGAGTCGAGGAGGTTCCAGAGCTCCACGGCGTGTTTGTGGACGGAGCGGGTGTTGAGCAGGATGCACTTGAGGTGGTTGCTGCTGGGAGTCGGCTTGATGGGTGCGGTGCAGGTCCGGATGCAGGAGAACTTGCAGGACTGGCAGGTGAAGGGTCCGTGGGTGCGTCTCGGGGTGGCTCGGTAGCACCCGGGGGTTCGGCCGGTGTTGATTGCGTTGAAGGAGGCGGCGTCGTAGGTCCGGCGGGTGGGGTGGCCTCTGCGGGGGCCAGGGGGTCTGACGCTGGGCGCAGTCCAAGCGCGGACGGGCGCAGATGGGCTTACCTTTGGCGCACCTTCGGCGCTCAATCGGTGCTCCCGCTGCGCGCGTCCGATAGATAGGATCTTTTCTCATGTAAAAGGCAGACAACTTCTAACAGTGTGCTAGAATGCTTGCTTTTTATTACTTAGTTGTGTAAAGCAGATGCTTTAGCCTTAGAACGTTTATAGCATTGCCTATTCATGCCTCAGTACCTTTCTTTTCACTTTGTAGGCATTACTGGATTGATATTTTCTAATTAATCTATTTGGTCATTAGGATCAAATTTTAAATGTTGTAATAAACTTTGCATGTTTAAAATAAAGTTAATATACAAGAGCTATGCTATATTTTACTACTAAACAGGCAGCCCCAAGTGCAGTAAGCCTTGCAGACAACAGGTTCATGATTTGAATGGTGCAGCAGGTGCAGTACCACTGGGCCCAAAAGTTGTCAGAACTCCTCAAAACACATAATATTGCTGTATTTGACTAGTAAACAAGCATCAACGATTGCAGTTACCTTGCAGTTAAAAAGGACTTGATTTGAATGGTGTCGCAGTGCAGTGGCACTGTGGCCAAAAGCACTGTGGATCCCACTAAACCCAGATTATTCCTAAAATGTAAAACTAAACGGGCAGTCACAAGTGCAGCTACCTTGCAGACAACAGGGTGATTTGAATGGTGCAGCAGGTGCAGTGGCACATGGGTGCAAGCTGTCATAACTCCAATAAACACCACATATTGCTATATTTCAATACTAAACAGGCAGTCACAATTGCAGCTATCTTTCAGGCAACAAGGTCATTATTTGAATGGTTCAGCAGATGCAGTAGCACTAGGTGCAAAAGATGTCAGAACTCCACTAAACACCTAATATTGCTATATTTTACTACTAAACAGGCAGTCACATGTGCAAATATCTTTCAGGCACCAGGGTCATGATTTGAATAATGCAGCAGGTGCAGTGGCACCTGTGTGAGAAGCTATCATAACTCCACAAATCACCAAATATTGCTATATTGTACTACTAAACAGGCAGTCCCAGGTGCAGCTATCTTGCAGGCAGCGGGGTCATTATTGGAATGGTGCAGCAGGTGCGGTAGCACCTGTGTGAGAAGCTGTCATAACTCCACAAAACACCAAATATTGCTATATTGTACTACCAAACAGGCAGTCACATGTGCAGTTATCTTGCAGGCAGCAGGGTCATTATTTGAATGGTGCAGCAGGTGCAGTAACACTATGTCCAAAAGTTGTCAGAACTCCACTAAACATCTAATATTGCTATATTTTACAACTAAACATGCAGTCACCATTGCAGTTACCTAGGGTCATGATTTCAATAGTGCAACAGGTTCAGTAGCACTGGGACCAAAAGCTCCAGGGACCCCACTAAACACCTACCATTGCTATATTTTATTCCAAATAGGTAATCACAAGTGCAGTCACCATCCAGACAACAGGGTCATGATTTGAATTGTGCAGAAGGTGCAGTAGCACCGGGCCCAAAAGTTGTCAGAACTTCTCTAAACACATAGTATTGCTATCTTTGACTACTAATCAGGCAGTCACAGCTGCAGTTACCTTACAGTTAAAAGGGACTTGATTTGAATGGTGCAGCAGGTGCAGTGGCTCTGGAGACAAAAGCTCTAGGGACCCCACTAAACCCAGATTAGTGCTAATTTCTACTATGAAATAAGAATCAGAAGTGCACTTATCTAGCAGGCAATAGGGTCATGATTTTAATGGGGCAGCAGGTGTAGTGTCACCAGGACCGAAAGCTCTAGTAGCCCCACTAAACACCTAATATTGCTATATTTTACTACTAAACAGGCAGTCACAAGTGCAGTTATCATGCATGCACTAGGAGCCTGATTTGAATGGTGCAGCAGGTGAGGTGGCACTGGGCTTAAAGTTGTCAAAACTCCTCTGAACACATAATATTACTATTACATCAATTAATTCTATTATTTTCCTCTTTCATTTCCTTTTTCTAAATGTTGCTATTACTTACCTGCACTATACCACTAGTAACAGCACAATATATTGCCTTTTTGTACATACCCAAGTCATAAAACTTTAACAGACTTTCTGTACCTTATATTATACAACTACTCAGCAAGCTACAACTTACAACAAAAACAGCTTCTTATTAATCTCATAGTCTAAAGCTCATACATTAACCAAAGCTTGTTTCAGTGGACATAGGCGAAGGTTTCACAGTGTGCCCCAATCCTGCATCTATTAACCTTCTGAATTTTCCTGAAACATGTCGAAAAACGTGCACAGACTCAGTTATAAATTAACCTAATTAATTAGGTGTTCTGTTTCTCTGCAGAAAGTTTACCTGTGCCAGTTCCAGCAGCGGAACCAGTGCACGTAGCGAGGGTCATGCTAAAAGTATGATAATGTTATCGCCCAAAAGGTGCATCACTTTCCTAGGGCAGCGAAATCACTATCACTGAAATTGACAGCTGGTATTACTGGCTCATGTTACGTGTATGGGATTTTTATACCCAAGACGTAATGATAGTGCATGCAGCATACCGGCCGCCTGTTTTTTTTTTCTTTTTGAAATGAAGTGACAGCTCTCTTCTTGTAAGCGTGGCCACTGAATATTCGCAATCAATCACAATTATAAACCTCACGCAGTAGCGCATTCCATTTATATATTTCACCCTGTCCGCTTTTCCCCCTGCTGGTTCAGCTCCTATGCTGTAAAAAAAAAACAACACTTACACGGGCCTGAGGCTAATAAAACTGTATTTCCACATTCGAGCAGTTTTTACGTGCCTGTGAGGTCGGGTCCTTTTCTACTTTTTTATCCCTTGCGGTTAAGTGCAGCACGGGCAGCCAACACCGCAGAAGTGCCGCGCAGCATTACGAGTGCTGCCAGGTGTCCCCAGCGCCGCGAAGCACTGCTAGCGCTTCAGGCAGAGGCTGTGCGCCGGCTGAGAGCGTGCGCTGCCTGTCTCGTCTCGCAATGTGCTTCCTCCTCTGAGTGGGAGGGACCCCTGACTGGGTGCGTGTGTCAGAGGGAGTGAGACTAATAAGGACAGCGCTACCTCCCCCTTTGCACTCCCTGAGAGACTCACTCCAAGAACTTCCCAGCAATGCAGCGGCTTAGAAGCCTTCATGGTTAAGCGTGCGGGGATTTAATCGTCACACTCTACAGGTAAGTGCTCCCCACGCGCCCCCTGAGCCGATGTTAATGACCTTAATCCACCTCTTCTTC
Source organism: Lissotriton vulgaris (assembly GCF_964263255.1). Lineage (NCBI taxonomy): Eukaryota > Metazoa > Chordata > Amphibia > Caudata > Salamandridae > Lissotriton > Lissotriton vulgaris. The sequence goes on from NC_141694.1 coordinate 478,751,186, forward strand.
ACAGTGCTATTTGTGTGTGCTCTGCCTCACCTCTCTGTGTGCCTGACACCTCTTCATGTCTCGGCTCCAGTTCATGCACATGCACTAAAGTTTTCTTGTTGATTGCAATTAAAAAGGGACAGGTCTTACTTGTGGCAGCCAAGCGGGGGGTCTGCAGCTTGGGGTTTTCTGCTGGGTGGGTCTGACCCTCCCGGTTTGTCGTAGTTATGGGCTGCAATGATTGCTTGCGGTGCAGACATTTCGCCTGTTAATGAGGTTTCGGGGTGAATGGCTCATGCCGTCAGTGCGACAGGCGGGCTGCGTGTCGGGCAGTGGAGTGACGGCGGGTCTGCACAGGCTGGCTCTATCCGACTAGTGTTCCGGTATGTTTTGACCGAGGTCGGTGCACTAGTTTCTGATAAGTTCGGAAGGGGGTTTCTATCATCATAGAGTCCGCACAGCAGTGTCTGGAAAGGAATCAGGAAGGGTCTCTGCAGCAGGGTGTGTTTGCAGTAATAGTAGCTGATTAGAGCTGCGGGGCAAATACACTATGCCCCGAGGCTGAGCAATAGGACTGCGCTCTCTGGGGCAGCGGGTCCTTGAAGTTTACAGCCGTCTCTGTGCGCTGGTGCGAGGTAAGTCTTGGTCACTGAAGGCGCATTGACCACCCGTGGGAGTTCACACTATGGGACTAAATGCATCGGGGCGTAGTGAGGGCGACGCTGTAATATAGCGCAGCATCCGAACAAAAGCCCCCTTTCGGCACCTTCGGGCTGATAAAAATGCTCGAAAGTTGTTTTTGTTTTTTTAGATATTACTACTGTAGATAAGGAAACTTGAACATATAGTGGTTTCCCTAGGATGACTACTGGACCAGCTGAAACTCTGAAATTAAAGCTCATAGTTGAGTTACAAATTGGGACACTTAGACATGGGTCCACGAACACTAGTTATTGGGGGCATAGGGTGTGTGTTTATGTTCCCGAGATGGTCGAATTAGATGTTACGCTTTCACAGTTCGGAGTTTCGGTTGTGCGCGATGCCCAGCACTGCGCGTCTCCCCGTACAAGGCTGAAGTTTGGGCGCTACAGTACACGTGCTTCTGAGCTGCCGTGCCTCTCAGCTGAGAGCGCGGGCGGCGTCTCGCTCACGCCCTGTCATCGCCCCAGGGCGAGCCCCGCTGTTTGTCACTTTCCTTCCCGCACTCTGCACCCGTTGCTCCCTCTGCCGCCGCCGGCTCCCGGTGCAGGGAGGACCCGCTGCGCGCCGCCTTGGACGGCACTTCTAAGGCAGGCGCTACCACAGCGGTGCTTTTGGTCCCCTGCCCTCAAGCAGAAAGTTATGCGAGAACGCTATGACTAATGCCTCGCGCTGACTTTATTTTTTTCATTGTTATTTAAATGGTATCTGATGTTCATTAATGAGTGGCATTTCTCTTTTTCATTATGGCTTCAGGATGGCTCTACACGCGGAACGCCCCTTTTAGCGCATCTATTTGCACGAAACTTCCGGGGTTGCTTTTAAAAACCTGAGCATATCAGTATGTAGCCACATTTGTCGATTTTCACCTGCCTGCACTTTACTCACCCCCTACAATCTGACGAAGGGCAACATCTGATGAATTGAAGTCACTCTGGGTTTGAATTTACAAAGTATGAATCTGAGCAGTTTTACCACAGGCTAATCTCTGCCTTTAAACAGATTAGTTACTACAAAAACTAATTTGAAGCAGTCTGTCATCTCCCTGCTTAAACAAGCACACATACGACTCTTGCACATATACTCATGTTTTTTATGAAGTCTGAATGCAAGGACAAAAGTCTCTGAGCGTCTATACTTCCCACTTAAAAGGGTGTAGTTAATATAATTTTTCCAGTGTGTAGTTTGCACTCTGAGGCGATGCACCGCATTGTACTATAATAGTCAGCCCCTCATCTACTTAATTTCTCGAATGATGTCACATTTCTTTCAAACACCAACTGCAGGCAATTACAGCGACTTGTTTTGCTACACTGAAATTGTTAAAAAAAGACCCTAGAAAACTTACTAGCTCATACACGGGAAATTAAACGTGCATGCTCTAGTGATCTCTAGATTGGATTATGCCAATTTGCTATATTTAGGAATTTCTGCCAGACTAATAAATACATTACAGATGGTTCAAAATGCTGCTGCACGTCTGATTCTTGATTGCCCTAGGAGGCAGGCCATCCGCCCAGGTCTGAAGCAACTTAACGGATTGCCAGTCAATAGAAGGATCAACTTCAAGGCAGTGCTTAGTTTGTGAAAGAAAGTGTCGGTGCTCGAAGCTTTGGTAGCTTTAATCTACTACCTGACCCTTTTTCTCACACTTGCAAGTTCCCCTTTCTCTTTAAGTCGGTGTTGCCATCTTTTTCTTCCTTGTCTTTCTGATCTGTGTTTTTTCCCTCTCTTGCACTCCGTAAATATCTGATATGGGAAAAATAGTTGCCAGTTCCTAATACAAGTGCTGGTGTCGCACACCTGCAACCACTGGCTCAAGTTAAACACTGCTTCAAGGCCTTGCTGGTCACGTTTAGAGTAATCCAGAAAAAGGGGCCTCTTTATTTTAGTTGCAGATTTTGTGAATATACTTCTGCAAGAGCTCTTCACTCTGTTAATCATGGACTGCTTTGCATGCCCGGAGTCTGCAAAGCCTGTGGGGTTATTGCTCCTTCTTGCTACTGGCAGCAAAGCTGTGGAATGAGCTGCCGTTAGAAAAGAGAAAGGTCGACTCAAAAGCCATGTTCAGAAACGGGCTTAAGCCCTCCATTTTCAGATAATTATAGGCAGGGTACAAGTCCAAAAAAAGTAAGGGGGGGACTATCCAAGTTAGGCAGTATGCAAGTGACATCACAGTGTATGACATCACAGTATGTGATATCACGGCGCGTGACAACACACATGGCATCACAGTAAGTGGCATCATAACCCATGACCTCACAGGAAGTGACATCACAAGAATTGACATCAGATCTAAAAGACCTCAAGCAAGTTTAGCAGGTCTTCCATGAGTATATTTGAGCACATTTCAATATTTCATATTTTGTGTCCGGTTGTGCCAATAACAGTGACAGAACTCAGGTGCAACATTTTGGCCTTAACTTTATACATTTACTTTTTTTAAACACTGCCACAAAGAAATTGGCAACAAGGAGGTGGCAGTAAATCTGTCTTGCTTAATTGTTTGCAAAGTATACTTTTTAAAATATCTCATGAAGCTAAGGCACCTGCTGCAGAGACCTTTGTGTGCCCAATATATGTCAGGGAACAATTATAATGGTATGATAACTCTGGAGGTTAATGTATAAGCTGAAGAGATCTGTGCTTTGTCTAGTCCCAGTTTTGAATCAAAGTAGCATAAAGGGTTTTTAATATGTCTCCTACGAGCACATCATGTAACATGCAGGTGATAGATTTGTATTTTATGTAGATAGGTTAATGGGCTACTGCTTTTTACACAAAGATCCTTTGGTTCGTTGCTTTTCATAAATTGTAATCCTTCCAACATGGTACAATGAGCACTGAAGGGTATGTGACTCCTACACCTTTTAACCATCACTGTCTTTTGTAACACATCCTATAGATTTATTTACGCACATTTGATTTATGATCAATGTGTACGTGTGATGTAAAGTGCCCTGACACTCTAAATTCCGATGAGCAGCCCCATAAAGGAAATAAAATAGTGGTCTTTAAATTATTTGTGTAAATACTGGGCAGACCAACCCATCTGACATTCTCACAGTTCATGCATATGTTTTATATACATGGACTGAACAAAGCCAAAAGACTGCCTCTCTAATGTACCTGTCAAGTGATAACCGGTGCACCTTTATTTCCCCTTCATTGTATTTAGGCTCCTGATAGTTCCAAGCCAGGATACTCCAGTAAAAAGATGCCCGATGAACCCTTTGTCATGGGCCCAGCTGGAATCTGACAGCCTCCCTTCCCACTTGCATGTTGCTGTTCCGAACGGAAGTAGACAATGTGCAGGCATGGATCATGCCCGGTGTCTGAAAATTACACCAGGACAAGTTTAGCATATGTCTGCGGGGCCCAACCTCTTGGCTGTTAAGATGGCGTTCAATATGTGAAAAGAGTGGGTACTCGATGTACCCTCAACATGTGCCCTGATTCTAGGCCCAGGAAATCTTTGACTTTGCTTGCTAATGCAGGGACGTTTCCATTGGAAGCAGCTGTTGTGCTCCACAGATGGCAGTTCATTCATTCATTGTTGATTCACTATGATATGAGTGCTCACAGTCTTGCTCTTTCACAAAGTTTTTGAAAGGGTGCTGTCCACCTACAGACCAGAGAAAGAGAACGGGTTGCTTAAAAAATTAGTGGAAGTTGAGGGAAATATACCAGCGGAGAAAGGCGGCTTGGGAGAAAGACCTTTGTGATTTTGTATAAATATATGGATGCCACTAGATCACCACCCACACAGAACGTAACTGTTTTATATACAGAATATCTAGAAGTTAGACACATACAGTCAAACTAGTATCTAGAACAACTATGCTCAACTTAGGTGTGCTAAATAGTCACTTACTAGTGTAAACGGGCACTTGCATCACATTTCCATACACATAAATATCCTTCTGTTGAAAGTCCACATAAATACTCAGCATTGTAATGTCCTATGGTGCATATTTCTCTGGATGCTCCTGGGATCCTTTGTTAATCCCAAAAAAGAAAGAAATTAGCTTTAAATGTAGGAGTAATCTTACATTAACAAATGCCTGGCCTTTGTACATTGGTAAAGGCACATTAGGCCTAGGGAGTGTTGGAAGGTAAACATAGACCTGTTTGTCATGTAACACCCCAGGGTGAATGACCACTACACTTCTCGGTGTACGAAAAGGCCCTGAACCCGAAGCAGCATTGGGTTTCAGGATTTTCAGTGTTAAACAGACCTGCTACAGTGATTCGATGTTTCCTCTCCTTGCTGGAGGTAAACAGGAGCCTGCATAAATTAGTCGACTCACATGAGTGAGTGTCACCCTCTAAATACAGTGCACAAGATGGGCCGCGGGGCGCCGAGCCTGCAAATGGCTACTCCAAGGGTCAGTGGCCACCCGAGATCCTGCTCCTGCTAGTAACAGGCACGTCCACCTCTGCTAATGGCAGTGACATGGAGGTATCAAAAACAGGGCCGGGAGGGCCATTCTGTTTTTTTTTTTGCAGAGTTTATAGCGCAAACTTGACCCGAACCGGGTATCAGAGCGCTTTACATAGCACCAGTTACATTCATTTTTGTTAGGCATGGGAAGATATTCGGCCACATGCATCAACCTATTTAGGAAGTGCAAACGGTGCGAATCGGTAAATTCGGCCGTTTGCGATTCCTAAATAGGTTTTTGGGATGCATCATGCATTTTTGTGAAATTCGCTATTTTTAGCGATTTCCAAAAATGCGATTGCTTTTAAGGAATCGCAAATTTGCGATTCCTTAAAAGCAATGCATGATTGTGTTTCAAATTGCGAATTCGCAATTAGGAGGTGCAAATTACCACGAGGGTGAACCTCGTGGTAATTTGCGAAAATGTATTAAAATGCTTCAAATTGCATTTTAAAACACTGTCATGTTACAGACACACATGTCCTTAGGACATGTGTGTGTGAAACATGCACTTCAAGATACATTGCAGGGGTGCATGGGGGGTGCTTTGGACCCCCCCTGCACCCATGGAATGCATTAACATTTTGCGAATCGCTAATTGAAATTCACAAAATGTCAATGCCTTCCCATTGATTCCTATGGGCCTTTTGGCCCATAGGAATCAATGGGAATAGCGAAATCGCAAATTAGAATTCGCATAATATTTGCGATTCTGTAAAAATTGCGATTTTTACCGAATAGCAAATATTATGCGATTTAAATCATGCATCCTATTTTGCGATTCCCTAAAAATTGCAATTAAGGAATCGTAAAACCTTACTTTGATGCATGTGGCCGATTATGATTTGGCCAGAATCACAGGATGTTCAGCGTCATTGTCGAGATTCGAACCCAGTTCGCCAGATTCGAGGTAGGCCTTTAGGCCAACTCCTCTCCTTTATTAAGTCATTGTGCTAGTCAGGCAGTCAAAACAAACACGGATAGAAAGTAATAAAGCACAACTTTCTTATCCTGTTAGTGGAAAACATCAAATATCCTGGACAGTGAGGTTATTTAGAGTCCCATAAACAAACTTAAGTGTTGGTGCTGGCATGGCACCGCGCAATCCTACTACACGTCATGGTCTGTGACACCAGTGGACTCTGTTTACATTTTTATTGCACTCTCATCAGCTGCAGCTGCTTGAATCACTTTCTACATATCACAGGTTGATTGAAACAAGACAAGTAACTGCCTTGGGTCGTTTAGTAAATGTTCCCTTATTTATGTTCTGTCAACTCAAACGTGAAGTACTTTTAAATGTGCAAACATTCAGAAATGAAGTGAGTTCTAGCCTAAATTAATCTAACACAACAATACCACTTCTTAAGCCTTCACAGGGCTATGGATTGTCCTTAACGAGAGCCTGGAATCACCTGTTTTTTTTTATTGTTGCGAACACATCTAAAATCTGATAAAATAATCACAAGGTTGATAAATCTTTTCGCAAGAGAGAATGCACCAAGTCAGATCACTGCTACACAACAGCAATAAAGAATGAAGAAAAACAAATAACACATTTCAACCACTCCTTAAAATTCGATCATGGACGGCCCCATTATTCAGACTGCAAGGATTTCTTGAGTCAATTTCCAGCATAAAATGTTATCAATTATTAATTCTTCTACAGGATTTTCAAGGACTGCACCCATCAGCAAACTACAGAGGAGACATGACCTAACATCAAAATAAGAGATAACCTAGCACTACCAGCCTTTTCAGAGAAAATGAGCTTCCAGTCTCGGATTTCCAAAATTGGTTGCCTTTTTGTACTCGCACGCCCCCCAAACACCGTATTCATTTCTGTCTTGCAGTGTCTCTAAATAAATCGTGAATACCTATTATTCTCCTGAAGATAAGCCTAAAGTCATTGTCACTATCAAATAACAGAACACCCTCCAGTGTTCCTTTTCCGTCAATGTAATCGACAAAAAGTATACCATCATATTCCAACTTGACATGCAATCTAAATGCTCAAGTGGAGGTTGGGCATTACACTTGTTCTAAATCTCACTCACTGTTAGAACTGGGATTTCTGGTTGGCTAAGGCTTGCCCCAAAGCCAGGCAGAAACCACCACTCTAGTCAGGTCAAGGGAGTTACACGCCAAAGATAACCCTAGCTCACCCCCTTGGTAGCTGCACGAGCAGACAGGCTTATCCCGGAGGAAATGTGTAAAACATTTGTGCATGCACACAGCAACAACATCCCAGGCACACTACAAAAGGAACTCCACACAAGGTTATATAAAAATAACTTTTGTATTCCCAAAACACATCAGATAGTAATCACACAATATACATTGTGCCAACTGGCACAGGCAATATTCACAAGGGATTATTTACACAGGACAGGGCCACGTGGGCCACTGTCAGAATCAGTACTTAGCAGAAATTGGTCCAAGCAAAAATAGATCATAAACCTACAACCAGTAACTACTGGTAATTATTGTACTCCACCTCAACCTGTAACATAAACTACATTATGCACAGTCACCTCAGGCGCAAATTACATCCTGTGCCAACCTCACCGGCATTAATACATTATGTAAACTCACTAACACAAACCTACATAGGTAAAACAACCTCATAATCATAAAATCACAGAGTGAAACATAATCTCACTAGCATAACCACATGGAATGCAACATAACCTCATAATCATAAACCACAGTTTATTAGTATAAAACACAGGGTGCGCAAAACATACTGTAAACAATACATTTCCTAGCACCACATTTAGAACACATCAATCACATTAGGACCTTGCGCCCTATCCCCATACCAGCCCCCTGGCCATCTCAAGAAGGGGCTCAAATGCCCTGTGTCCAGAATGTCAGGGTACGCTGCCAATGCAGCGCCAGTCAGTGGTGTGCCACCGGCGCAAACCTAACCGTTACAGCCACCCACTTCTTGCTGGGCAGCTGAGAACCATCACACGGGGCCTAAATGCTGCAGCTGGCACTGCGCAGCTGTGGAAAGCCTGGCAACTCTGTGCCATCTCTGGGGCTCTCTGGGACTCTCACTCCAATGGCGCCTAAACGGTGCAGCTGCCCCCTACTTGCTGGGCAGCTGTGAAAGTAATAAGTATGGCATGGGCTCTCAGTAGCCTTTTAGAACAAAACTGCGCCAAAACATTGGATCCACGGTGCTCTGAAGAACAATCCCTGCCCCTGTGCCACTCTGGCCCCTTTAAGAAATAAATGTCCCCTGGAGCACACAACTGGCCCCTAGAACAACTCTGTGCCATTGCAGACAAGAACTGGCGTGTGAACTGGGGTGACACGGACCTCTGAGGACTCTACTGGGCCCTTTAACTAAACCTGTGCCAAACATGGGAGCCCTATAGGCTTTAGAACAACTCGGTGTCCCTAAAATAGAATAACTTTCCCCCAAGCACTAAGGCATCCACGGGGAAGACACGGGCCCCTCACAGGGCTCTCTGCAACAGTCACTGCCCCCCCTCACGTGGCGGCAAGGGTACCACTGGCCGTGGGAACCCCCACTGGGGCCCTTAAACAAAATGTGCCCCAACGTTAGAGCCCAGAGGCTCTGAATAACGATGACATAACATTGGAGCGGTCCGCTGCTAAACGGGGCCTCTCAAGACTCAGGTACCTTGCACTGGGACCACCAAAAGCACCATCTGCCCCCCAGTGCCACTTCGGCACGCACAGTAACACCCATGGAGCCCCCCAGCCCTTCTTTGACTTACAGGGCTGCTCACAGGGGACTCCTCCTCATCATAGGACAGCAGCACTTCTCCTGTGGGGCTTTCCGGGACTCCTGGGAGCCCCGCACTGCCGTTGGCGGCCTTGGCCGCCGTCTCCAATTTACCCGGGGACCCAGGGCACTCTTCTCACCAGCAGCAACCACGGGCTCCCCCTACAGCCCTGCGTCGTCCTCACATGGCGCCGGCATCCTCTCTTCACCCGGCCCCCTCTGGGACCCGGGGTCTTTTTGCAATACGCAAGGCTCTCCCTTCCAGCCGGGAGCTCCGCCTCACATCACCGGACTTCCTCCTCGCGGCACGGCTTCCTCAGGACTTCCTCAGGCCTCTGAAGGCCACGCCCATATCCCAGCGAGGGTGCCTGACTTCCGGGTCGCATTTGCAGCGGCCCGGCAACGTTTGAAAGGCGGCTTGGGCTGCGGCGGTGAGACGCGGGATGGGCACCCGCTGTGATTTAAAATTACTAATCCGGGCAAAGTCTCCGGGTGGTCACCCGCGCACATAATCAATTAAATAAGTCGGGTGGCACCCATAATGAAGCAGCAGAAATGAGGGGTAGGCCCCCTCGAACATAGAATACTCGGCGGGGTAGGCACCCGCAAAAATAGGCTCCAATAAGCGGGGTGGCACCCGTGTTCAGAATACAACAGCAAGCCACAATGAAGGGTGGGCACCTGCTCTCTATAGCGGTAGGGAGGGGGATCCCCACGTCGGGATTCCCTCACACAAGCTGCAGCCCAGCGCTGCCATGGCCAGTAGAAGCGCTCCTTCCTCCTGGGGGAGAGCTAAGGATAAAGCACTCCCAGAGCGTAAAAAGTCTGCACAAGTCCTGGGCATCCAAGATGGAGCAACACAGCTCCCAGTAAGGAGATTCCTCCAGGCATCCAGGGGCTGAGCAGGGCCCAGGGAGGCAAGCCTTCCCCTGGGCCCCAGCAGCAGCACGCCCCTGGTAGATTCAAGTCAGGAACAAGAACACCTTTCATGGGGTCACAGCCCCTTTTTATACACACAATCCCTTTGTTTAACAGGTTGCAGGCAATGGGAGAACCAGCACCAACTAGTTATGGGGAACTCCTGAGCACTTTGTTTTGCTCTCCCCCTCTCCCCCTTTCACTGGCCAGGCTAGGGACATCAGATGCACCACAGGGGGTGGAGCCGGCATTGTGGAGGGAAGGCCCAGCCCTATTCAGGTCCCAGGTGCACTCCTTCCTCCTATAACCATGCAGATGTCTCCATTCACCACCGGGGCAGACCCATCCTGACTCCTGGAGCCAGGCACACCAGCCAGCTCCAGCCAATCACAAGCCAGACAGCCAATTCACATCCACTGCCCAGACATGCCAACTTCTAGAAGTGGCACTTTCACACTAGACACAATAAATCCACACACATCATCGCGCAGCATTTAATCACACGAGTTCGCACATACCAAACTCAACCCTGAACTCTCCACACATCAGAAACTACCATGGACACACATATTCCCTATGCATTCCTATGGGAGGGCAGGCCACTCACCACACATACACAGAGAGGTCACGCACTTCACACTGGACCTCAGTGAAAAAGTGCGTAGCGACCTAAACTCATCAACACCAGGTTACAGAAACAGGCTAGGCAAAAGCAAAATGTTTCGGGCTGAACCTGCCAAAAGGGCCAAGTCCAACACTCACAACAATCAATTGTGGAATGCAAATAGCTGGCTCAGTTTGAGCATGACAGCAAGACTGTTTATACTCCTCAGTCACCGAAGTCGTCTACCCAACATTGGTCCTTGCAGACCATCCTACTGGATTGGAAAATTATTATAACATTTAGAGTCTACATATTTCCTTCCCATGGATGGTTCGTATGGAATACAAACTATATCTTCACGTACATTGTGCATTAATGTCTAGGTTAAAGTTTGTTTAATTAACATAGAGCTGTATAGGGGTCATGTCAAGGGCGGGACTGGTCACTCTCTCAATCGGGCTATTCCTTGGTAGATAGCAGACTTGGGGGCTGCTTTTGGAGTATCATAAGCTCTCATGACCAAACCATCCTCTCAGGGTCCTATTCTAGTCACAGTCTTCAGCAGTGCAGTGCTGGTATGGCCATGTTTTAAGCATTTTGTTAGAGCTGATTTTGGTGTCCAGTTTGGCACGAGTCAGGTTCTGGCCTACTATAGCTTCAAGCATTTATGCACACCTGCATTTAATCATTTAGCTATTAACTATGCTAAATAAACTGCAAGATTTTGATACAGTGCTTCCAAAACTTGTTTAGTTGCAATTTTGTCTTCTAGCATACACTCAGGAGACATTGCTTATATGTACTTGCTTTTCATGACCTACAGCGGGGTCTATGAGCAATGTGAAGATCAAGATGCTGAGATTTTTAGAATGAAGAGACACTTCCAATAGTCTATTGAGGACACGTTCTTGAAGCTGTGCCTCATCTAACCCATCTGGCAATGGCATTGAACCCGGATATAAGTTAAGGCAGCATCTTCCATTCTTAAGATTTACTGCTCCTTACGTGGGATGTGTTTTAGAACCATTATGAAATCGTCTGCAAAAGTTTACCCTTTTATATTTTTTGGAGTGGCAGTCTTGGCATGCCTCTGCTTGACAAGATTAATCTTTTACTTACAAAGTAACGTTTTAAAGCTTTTTTTAGGTGCCCAACAATCGCAGGTTGTCAAATGTACTTGTTTTGAATATACTATGAGCAAAGTTCAAGCTCACGTACTATTTGGTGGGATTTGGCTCTAGGTAATGATGAATTCCTTTGCATCACGTGAGGGAGGATATGGTTAGATCTGCACCACTCAAAATCACTAATGTGAAAAAAAGACACACATATTGCAATTCTGAGTTGACTTCAAAGTGGTGAAATTCTAAACAAATTATGTTCCGAGAACTGGAATGATGCAAATTCAGTACTTTACATATTAAACTTCTCATTGAAATGTCCACAGAATGTTCCATCAATATAGAGAACTATTAGTTCCACCTTTTTGCAAGTGCAGTGAGCGTTTTACCCTTTGCTCTGCCTCCATAGCTGATCATAAACGTTTCTAACCTGCTACCACTCCTACAGATCGAGCTGTGATCCGATGAATTGTCACTCTCCAATTCAATTTTTTTCTGGGACATAGTATACCTAAATAATGTATCAATTCACCCATCCGAAACAAATACTGTCAATAGTCTAGGGACATGTAGAAGAACACTTCAAGAAAGTTGTCATTTTAGTTAAGAGGGATTGATTGTAACAACGTTGAGTAGCTTGTACTTGTGTACCTCAAGAAGTCATCTTTTTGCTAGCCTATGGGTGTAGTTGCCACCAAAAGAAAATCACCCACAACTGTATGATTGCTTAAATTATTGCATGTACACTCTAGGGGTACAACAGCTGGCAGTCTGCTAAGCAGAGTATTCATCCGTGTTTCAGCCCATAAATCGTAGAGATTTTTAGGAGACACATCTTCTTTAATTATACATTTAATCGTTACCCTAGTATCAGTATGCTGAAAGGAATGACATCTGGTCGATGTTGTACAGTACTGGGAGATTGTGATAAAAAGAGTAAAATGCCTCAACTGTGTGACTCTTTTGCGTATAGGAAACATAGTCATATGTCCTGTATCCTGAACTGTTAGATGCATTTCACACATTAACATTTTGTTTTGTACATTTCTTTATGTTGTAATCTAGCTAACTATTATATAGATGGCTTTTTGTTGTATTCTCGTCTATTTGTTCTTTTTTAAAGTATTTTTTCTGAAGGGATATGTCATATGACAACTGAAATCAGAAATCTGTTTGTGAAAATCATTGCAATATTTGTTTAAAACCATAATTCTACCTCAAATTGGAAAAAAAATTGACAACGTTGAAGCTTTTTACAGAGTAAGTGTTTCCTTAACTGCAAACACTCCTTTGTAGCCACATTTAAACACATTACAGCATCGATTACTGTAACATCTTTTGTATAAGACTGCCAAATTCTTCGGTCAACAGGCTTTTAAATAATAAGTCTAGAAATCTAATAGGGGTGAAACAAGTTTACTTATAGTACTGCTGTCATTAGAAAGCAGGAATGTCTGTCTGTCTCTTAAACAAAATAATGTATAATCTAAACTACAGCACTAGAGCTTGTTAAAATCTCACACAAGAGTAAGGAAAACATCACTATTGTAGGCCTAAATAAACGAAGATAACACAAACAGCCACTCTTGAGGTTAAAGGATTATTAAATCAAGAAACCCAGGAGGAATTGTCTTGGCAATTTTAGCCCAAACAATTTCCCTCCAAATGTAGAAAGTAAACACGCAACACTATATTTTATCAGAAAGAAAGACATTCTTAATCTTGAGCTATGAATGTCCTCATGCTGCTCTCTCAAGCTAATCTAAGATTCAGTTAATCCATTGTAGATAAGTACATGAATGCCTCTGAGGGGTTTGGGAACAGAAAATTGCTATAACATAAAACGAATTCAATTAATTAGCTTATTGCAAAATATACATCGTTTTATAGTGGTTTCTTCCAAAACACTTTATTAGATTAAATAATTTTTTTTACTCAACCCGAAATGGAATGAATTTGTATAAATAGTCTCTTTGTACATTCACTTTAGAAATAGTGGCTCTTCTATTGCAAATACTTTTGCGTGGTACCTTAACCATTTAAGGCACAAAACTGAAAATTAATTGGTCTTGGCCACATCCAGCAGACTATCACTCTGGGCCTGATTAAAAGCTTGGTGATTCGGCGCCGAATCGGCCCTGTGGTCGGCCGCCTGCCAGATTAGGAGTTTCCTCCTGTGTGGTGGACTATTTTTTGGCATTCTCAAGGTGGTGCCTCTAAAAATGGGCATCACAATGGGAACGCCAATGCATGCACACAGGGGGGCACATGTTGTACCCCAGTGCATTCACCCCAGGGCGCAGAGGCACAAGAGGGCCCTGTAGGGTCACCTTTGTTTCCTCTCCACCAGGGTTTTCATGAAGGGGGAACTGCCATGAATACCATGGCATAGAAGAAACTCCTAACATGCTTTGCGGGACTGCGGCGGTCCCGCAAAGCATAATGATGCCTCATGATCGCCGCAACACCGCTAGGGAACGGTGGCTCTCTGGCAGCTGAGGCAGGGCAATGGTGGACCGACCCCCCTAATCGTAATAGGGCGGTCAGGAGACTGCTGCCACCACGCCCCTTTGAGTCTGGCAAGACTCATAATAGAGCCCAAAGTGGCAGCCAAGTGTTGCAGTCACATCACAGTGCCATCTGAAACTCATCGGAAGTGGAGAGGCTATTCTTGAAATTCAAGAACAAGATGCGTGCTGGGGTCACATGCAAATAGAAGAGGTCTGCTCTTGTGGATTGTTTTAGACCATTCTGCAGCGGAAGGCCAGGGCGTCTTCATAATAGAGACAGATGACTTCTGACGAGAACATCTCTTCAGCCCATGATCTTCCTTCTGCATTTTGGGGAACAATCCATGAATATGAAATGGTCCCATCCTTTGTCAGGGCAAAGGTGCGAGTCCTGTATCTGTATTAATGTTTAGGAGGATGAAATATTAGTAGAACCCTCGTGGAGTTTAGTTACTTAACTTGTCTTGAGTTGCAAATCTAATGTTATGAAATGAGTCAAATCTTTGCAGAGGTTTCTAAATGTCAGTTTGGTCATTCACTAACAGTTTGAAGCAAGTAACTTACACTAATGTGCAAAAAGTTGGACTTTAGATCATAGTACCCATTTGTATTTATGGAATTGGTACTTGCAGCTTTCTATCAGTGTAAATATTCTACACATTCAGAAAAGTTCACGTACTTTGCAGACTTTTCTACTTTACCAAGTTTGTGATAGTGAGGATGAGAAAAGTAAGGAAAGGGTTATAATTCACCACTGCGCAGGAAAAACACTTGATAACACCCTCAAAGTGTTAAAGATGTGGATGCTTGCAAAAATAAATGGACTCCCACTTCAGAAGCATACATATTACTGCTCGTGCAAAATGCAGGTGTAAACGTATGTCCTGGATAGGAAAAGGGAGGGACAGCCAAATGTTTCATGGACGGATTGTTTGGCAAGAGGTCTATCCACCCAAAATTATTTGTCTTCTGGAGAAAACACGAGTTTCATAAAATATTTTTATTGTACTGTATACAAATTTCTGAAACAGTTTTCCATTAAAATGATTAGGAGTCTAGCGGCCCAGAAGTTTATGAATGTCACAGATTTCCAGTGTAACAACCTGAAATTCAGTTTTATCGAAGTTTCACTGAAATTGTACATTGAAGAAAAACATAAACTTATGCCTCCTCAAATGGATTAGTATTTTTTTGTGAGCCAGCGCTAGCATGTTTGGTTAAATGTTGACTATAAGGAACGTTATTAAATTATTCCCGTATATAAGAAGCCTTTAAGATATCAGTGAAGCTTTTCTCAGCCGTACTTGATTAGGACTAACATTTATGGAGATGTCTTTCTTTTGATTGGTCAGGGCTCCCCTTCTATGCCCCCAGTTTGCCATAGGTATTTGTCATCCAGACAAAATGATTTGTATTCACTGTGACCGCTCCTAAAGACCCGCCGCACCATGGACTTTGTGTTGCTGGTCCAACAAGACTGGGAATAAACCTACACATGACAAGAAGCCTTGTAACTTTGACTGGCCCAGAAGATTAGATGCTGGACTCTCCAGAGAGATGAGGAGCTGCCCTGAGTTGAAGGACTGGTATGAAAAGCAGCAGACATGGACCTGAAAGATAACTTGGAGACAAAAATGATGCACAGCTAACATAGATATGAATGACAACTTGAGAGAAGAACCATCCCAGGAGCCACAAGATCTCTATTATAAGAGGACCAAGATCATACTGGAATCCGTGAAGGACTATACCCGCTAACAAGCTTCCACTGCCACTTTAAGCTGTTGTTTGTAAACTAGCTGTACATTCTGCAGTGAGCAACTGAGCTTGTGGTTCAGTGGTGGTCAGGATCATGGTTCAAAGAAGCCTAGACTGGCTCAACCTCCTTTTATAACCCTTCGGGATCACCATTTGTGAGCCTTGGAGCTCTAGGACTTTCCCCTTTTGCTGTGGTTTCCTAGTAAACGGTCCTGTGGTTGATGCTGGAAAAGGTCATATATCCTTTAGCCCTAGAAACACTGTTGTATATGGCTTCGCTAGGAACATGATGGAAGTGGGAGATGTTATAGTAATCAAGTGGCAAAACAGATTTTCTTTTCCTACCTAGACCCCAGCGAATGACAATGTACAGGTCTCTGCTGAGCACTTAATTGTTTTCTTTTCACTCACCCTTAGTGCCTGTTTCTTTTGATTTGCTGCATTTGGAGTTCTTGTAATAGTTGGTGAGATATGTGTCACACTTTCTATGCCTGGCTGAGTGTGTGGATGACCTTGCAGCTGCCCTACTTCCATTCTTGTGATGGTGTCTATCAATCTCTATTGGGTTTCTCACTACACTTTTGTCTCTGGATTAACATAACATAACATGTGTATTTGTAAAGCACTTATCACCCATGTGTCTCAAGGCGCTGAATAACAGATGTTTATTGTTACCCAACTCAATGGTACTCATTTTATCGACCTCAGATGGATGAAAGG
Organism: Lissotriton vulgaris; assembly: GCF_964263255.1. Classification (NCBI taxonomy): domain Eukaryota; kingdom Metazoa; phylum Chordata; class Amphibia; order Caudata; family Salamandridae; genus Lissotriton; species Lissotriton vulgaris. The sequence continues at coordinate 478,767,699 of NC_141694.1, forward strand.
CTTAGTGGTCTCGCCGGGATTTGAATCTGTGACTATGAGGTCGAACCCAGGCCCCTGCAGTGGATGCATTAGTCACTAAGCCACCAGACCCGGCTTAAGACTGCTGCAGCCATCTAAACAGAGTTCAAGATAGCAGCTAGGGTGCTCTTCATTTGGAAGTGAGGTGATGACAGAGAAGGTTGTGTTGTATGGGCTGTGTGAGTGGGTTGATTGACCTCTTTTTCCATGAATGAATCTTTTTTTAAGTTAAGTGTGGACATTCTCCATGCAGTTGGGCACTCTAGAAAGGAAACAAAGAGTAGCAGCTTGGACACAGTTTACTGCTTTCTCAAACGCTGTTATGGAAAATTTTTATTAGTTTTGGCTTGAGAGAAGGCTCATAACATTGTTTATTGTTTCAATAATATGCACATTTTCTGGCAGTGAGTTGTTCCTAGAGTACAGAAGTGGTTTGGGTTGCAGGTCTGATTACACAATTGTGTTACTTTTAGTAGCATGTGTTAGAACTGGGATTTCTGGTTGGCTAAGGCTTGCGCCAAAGCCAGGCAGAAACCACCACTCTAGTCAGGGCAAGGGAGTTACACGCCAGAGATAACCCCTGTTCACCCCCTTGGTAGCTTGGCACGAGCAGACAGGCTTATCCCAGAGGCAATGTGTAAAGCATTTGCGCACGCACAGCAACAACATCCCAGGCACACTAAAAAATGAACTCCACACAAGGTTATATAAAAATAACTTTTGTATTCTTAAAACACATCAGATAGTAATCACACAATATACATTGTGCCAACTGGCACGGCAATATTCCCAAGGGATTATTTACACAGGACAGGGCCACGTGGGCCACTGTCAGAATCAGCACTTAGCCGAAATTGGTACAAGTAACCTAGATCATACACCTACAACCAGTAACTATTGGTAATCACTGTACTCCACCTAAACCTGTAACATAAACAACATTACGCACTGTCACCTCAGGTGCGAATTACATTCTGCGCCAACCTCACCAGCATAAACACATTACGCAATCTCTCACTAGTCTAAAACACATTAGACCCTACCTCCTAAGTATAACTCACATTAGGGGCGTAACTCACAGAGTGAAACATCCTCTCACTAGCAGAACCACAAGAAATGCCACATAACCTCATAATCATAAACCACAATTTTAGAGGTATCAGATACAGGGCGCGCAAAACATACTATAAACAATACATTTCCTAGCACCACATTTTAGAGCACAATCACATTAGGCAATTATCATCAGAAACATAGTAGGTAATCACATTGCGGAAAAATCACATTAGGGCCTTGCGCCCCATTCATATACCAGCCCCCTGGCCAACTGGCCATCTCAAGAAGGGGCTCAAATGCCCTGTGTGCAGAATGTCAGGGTGCGCTGCCAATGCAGCGCCAGTCAGGGGTGTGCCACTAGCGCAAACCTAACCATTGCAGCTGCCCACTACTTGCTGGGCAGCTGAGAACCATCACAGGGTCTAAATGCTGCAGCTGGCACTAAGTGCTGCGCAGCTGTGGAAGGCCTGGCACCTCTGTGCCACTTCTGTCCCTCTCAGGGACTCTCACTGGCCTCTTTCATCAAACAGCGCAAACGGTTGGAGCCATCTAGGCTCTAGCAATCATCAGCAACGCGGGGGAGACCTCTAGGCTCTAGGAACAAATTAAGACAAGGCGGGAGCCACATGGGGCTCTGGAGCCATGGTGGGGCCGGTAGCTGCCCCTGGGCCCCTTTGGCCCCTTTAAAACATAAATGCCCCCTCGTCGCAGCTGGCCCCTGCCAAAGTGGGGCAGCTGAGAATAATGCCCCACAGGGGCGGCATGGGCCCTCAGGGCCTTAGGACCCCCACGGGGGCCCTCGCAGCACATATGGAACCATTGGAGCCCTCTAGGCTCTAAGGGTGACCTTACAGACATCACCCCCGTTGGGGTGGCCCGATGCCAGACGGGGCTGCAGAGAATGCAGGCAGGACCCGGTGCCTCGATCAGGCACCATCTATTGCGCACACGGAGCCCCCCTCAGCCGCTTCTACTCACCGGCTGCTCTTTTCTGGCGGGGGCTCTTCTTCACACGGTGTCCTCGACTTCCGGCGGGGCTCCCTCCCGATCATGGGAGCCCTGCTCACCACGCTGCTTTCTTTGTCGGGAGCAAGGTTTCACCTGGTCCCCCATCTCGGGACCGGTACTTCAGGAGAGGAGCTAGTGAGGCTCCATGCTGCCGCCTCCTCACGCCTCTTTGTATGCGGTGGGGACAGGCACCGACAATGTGCCTCGGGCCCCCTCCACCACTGTTGCCATACCTGTGGTGCTCTCCCAGGCTATGGGAGCCCCGCTGCTGCACTCACTTCTCGCCGCACGTCGCTTCCTGTCCTGCTGCGGCCCCGCCCATGTCACAAGCCCGCTTGCCTGACTTCCGGGCGGCCACGGCTGGGCAGCTTAAGCATAATGAGGGGTAGGCTCCCTCCATAATCGAAAAAGTGTACAGCGGGGTGGACACCCCCTGAATCCAAAAGAAAACAAATACTCGGCCATAATGCAGGGTAGGCACCTGCGAGTAATATCTTTAAAATAAGCGCTGTGGGCACCGGCAATGAGCACAAGGAGGGGGGAATCCCCAGACAGGGGGACTCCCTCCCCCACGCTGCAGCCCAGCACTGCAGAGTTAAAATAAATTGCTCCCAGAGGGAAAAATCAAGCGCTCACCAGGGCAGCATTTTAAAAGTACAGCAACAAGATCCTGTGGGCAAGAAAAATAAAACCAAAGGTCTCAGAAGTCCGGGGCAGCAAGAATGGGTAAAAACAGATCCCCACAAGGAAAATCCTCCAGGCATCCAGGGGCTGGGCAGGGCCCAGGGAGGCAAGCCTTCCCCTGGGCCCCAGCAGCAGCACGCCCCTGGTAGATTCAAGTCAGGAACAAGAACATTTTCATGGGGTCACAGCCTCCTTTTTATACAACAAAATCCTTTGTCTAACATGGTGCAGGCAATGGGAGAACCAGCTGCAACTGGTTCTGGAGCACTTTGTTGTGCTCAGCCCCTCTCCCCATTCACAGGACAGGATAGGGACATCAGTCGCACCACAGGGGCTGGAGCCAGCATTGTGTAGGAAAGGCCCAGCCCTATTCAGGTCCCAGGTGCACTCCTCCCTGCCATCAGCATGCAGATCTTTCCATTCACCACCGGGGCAGACCCATCCTGACTCCTGGAGCCAGGCACAACAGCCAGCTTCAGCCAATCACAAGCCAGACAGTAACTTCATATTTACTACATAGACATGCCAACTTCTAGAAGTGGCACTTCCACACCAGACACATTAAATCCTCGCACATCATCGTGCAGCATTTAATCTCACAAGTTCGCACATACCAAACTCGACCCTGCACTCCCCACACATCAGGAACTACCATGGACACACATATCCCCCATGCATTCCTATGGAAGGGCAGGCCAATTTCACAACATGCACTCAGAGTGCGCACACATTTTACACTGGGACACAGTGATAAAGTGTGCAGAAACCAAAAACAACCACCACCAGGTCACATATAAAAGCAAAAAGTTTAGGGGTAAACCTGCCAGAAGGGCCAAGTCCAACAGCATGTAACCATTGTTAGTTAGCCGATTATTTATAGCATAGTTCAAAAGGATGAGAAAAGAAGATGGCCACCGAACAGGAGCACCTAATGGAGCTCCAAGTTTTAGTGATTACCGAAGGTAGTTACCCCCTCCACCCACCAACCTGGCCGAGATCGTCTTTTCAGGTGTAGTCCCCGGCTCTAATCACGTGGAAGAGTGATGTTTTTTGCTCTTCGGTGCATCACTGATGGGCTTGAAGACCAGCCTAATCATTCAGAGCATCCAAAAGCAGGTGCTCGACTATTGTTTTGCCTGGATCTCCATCGTTAGGTTCTGGTCCAGCCACATCCCAAGATTTTTATGGAGTTTTTGGGGGAGGCAGAGTACCCCAATTAACTGGCCAGGGGATCTCAGAGCATGGGCTGAGGTGGCTGCCTATGATCATAAGCTCGTTCTTTTCCCCATTCAGCTTAAGGATGCATTCGGCCATCCAGGAGCCAATCTTTTCCAGGCAGGGGGCTAGTTGCCTATGGTCTGAGTTGATGCGTCTGAGATTGAGACCACTAGTTGTGTGTCATCGGCGTATGACACAATGGAGAGACCGAACTCCTGTACTATGTGGGCTAATGGGCCTATGTATATGTTAAAGAGGGTTAGACTCAGGGAAGATTCCTGTGGAACCCCCCATGGGGCTGAAAAGAAGTCTGAAAAGATTCCGGCCTCCAAGCATTGGAAAGATCTACCATTCAGGAAAGAGGCCAGCCATTTGATGCCTTAGATCCAGTAGCACGATTGCAGTAGCTCTTCCCTGGTCTAAAATGCTTTTTAGTTTTTCGGTAACAACAAGCAAAGCTGACTCAGTGCTGTGTTTTGGTCGAAATCCCATCTGTGTCTGATAAATGATACCATTGTCTTTTAGGAATTGCGAGATAGTGCGATTCAAATGTTTCTCGGCGATCTTACCCTGGATGGGTAACAGTGAGATCGGACGGTAGTTCGCCAGGGAGGCGGGGTCAAGTTGAGGTTTTTTCAGTAGAGGTTATACAATGTCATGCTTGCACTCTTTCGGTACTGTCCCACTTTCCAGGGATAGGGAAATGAGGTGGGCGAGATGGGTTAGGACACCTTTCCCCCTTGGACAAGAATATAGGGTGGAGCCGGTCTAGAGGGGACCCTGATTTGATATTTTGTAGCAGGGACCCAACTTCCTCCTCACTCAGTTTGGGAAAAGTGAGCAGAGCGGAGGGGGGAGGGTAGTTGCTGTTCTGTATTCCTAGGAGGTTCAGGGGGGTTGCTGGGGGTTTCGGTAGCTGTTGATGTCATGCTGATGTTAAGGTGGAGTGAGTTATAGATGTTTTCCACCTTGCTCTTATAAAACGAGGCTCATTGCATCTCTCTTTTGAGCACTGGGAGACATTTTTTCCTGGGTCAATTGTAGAGAGGGACTTTACAATTTTAAACAGCTCCTTTGAGGAGTTGGAAGACTTCTCGATTTTTTCTTCAAAGAAGGCCAGTTGGGCTTTCCTAATTTCCTTATGATATTGCTGGATAGCTAATTTGTAGGCTATTTTAAACTCGGGTCGTAGGTTTTTCTCCAGTTTCTATCTAACTTTTTACAGCTTTTCTTTTGAGCGACCAACTTCCAGTTGAACCGGGACGATCTATTGGAGTCTTTTGGCTTTATTGGACCTGGTTTCCTGAAGTTACGGTCTATGGATCCGTTTATCCAGGATACCCAATTTTAACGGGCTTCTTCTACGTATTTTGATTCTAGTGGGGAAGAAGACTCAAGGTCTGTGGTCCAGGCTTTGGAGGCCTGCCTTGGCCATTTACGTCCCAGTACAGGGCTTACTTTTTTGGGCTCTGTAATGTGGGGTTTTAGAAACCACATGGGAATGGAGAAGTGGTCTGTCCATGGCACACATAAGGGGGCTAGTGATTCCAGTCTGGGGTCATTTGAGAAAATGGGGTCCAGAATGTGTCCCTTTTCATGAGTTGGCAGGTGTACCAGTTGTGTGAGCTGCAGGGCATCCAAGCCTGCTACACATCTCTTAGTCGAAGAATGATCATCCAGGTGGATGTTGAAGTCACCTAGGAAGGTAAAGTCGCTTTTTCCTATTATCATGCTGGCCAAAATGTCTGGGGCAGCTTCTAAAAACGGTGTACAGGACCCTGGTGTTCTGTAGATAAGATAGCCTGAGAAGGAGCAGGCAGGGGTGGGAGACAGTGTGAAAGCAAAGGCCTCACACTAAGCTATGTTGAGAGGGATGATAGCACAGGCTAGGTGAGATTTGCAAATGATAGCGATGCCCCCACCTATTTTCCCCGGTCTATCATGGTGATGGATTTCAAAGTCATGGGGAAGGCAATTACAATGTCTGGCATAGAGCTTTCTCAGCGCAGTCAGAAATAGAACTTCCAGCTCTTCCTCCTCTATTAGGAGCCTGATCTCAATTCCATGTTTGGGGCGGGATCTGCAGTTTATTAGTCCTATCTTCCTGTAATTAATGTGGTCTGTCTTTCTCTCTGCACCCTTTACCTGCTGCAACTCGATCACAGCTATAAATCCGCAGACTGAGCAGCTCAAGGGCTCATGGGGGACCAGAGCATGTTGGCAGGTGGGGTGTGCTCCTGTATCAAGTGTACGGAGCTCTTCGTTTGTATATGTAAAAGGTTTTGGAGGAACCCTGGTGGTTTGGGCTGGGTTCCTGGCCCCTGGTCCCGAACTGGCACAGACGGGCTTGCCTTAGGCGTGCCAGCGGCAAGCCAGTGGCATGCCCGCTGCGGTGCATCCGCGCAACTTCTGCCTACACAGTGCCCAGATCTGAGACAACAGAGAACTCATATTATGGAATTTGAAGGGTAAAATGAATTTGTTGAAAATTGGCGAAAGTGCATTCCATCAATATGGCAGGAACATGCCTAAAACAACAGGCAGAAACCTCTAAACTATCTTATACCCCCAACACCTACAGGGCTGCAACAAAAACCTATAAACACAATATTCTGAGAAAACACCCAGAGACAATGATCACTGACCCATCCTTTAACATAAAAAAGGAATCATTGTAAATGACCTCATATTCTTCACAAAAAAATTTGCAATTTAACGGGCAATCCTAATAAAAAATGTAAATGCACAAGAAACTAGAAATATTCCGCATGGCACCAAGTTAAGGATCGATTCCTCACAAGGCCTAAGAGCAGATCTAAATATAACAATCAATAAAAACGGCACTGTAGTTATTCAAGCGGCTAACAAGGATCTAAAGAAATTTGATGACTACTTTACTAACCTGAAGGAGCTGGTACTTAACAACTCTCTCTCAAGACTTACTCAGCACCCTGGCACCCAATCTAACTCACCGACAAGCAATCTTCCTACCAGAAAAGATGTGAAGATGACACAAGAAACCCAGCAAACTAAGCTCATATCAACGGGATTAGAATGACAGGACAGCGAACTCCTGCACTCAGATGTCAATCAACCTCGTCTCAGCAAAATCTGCTTTGCTTAAAGATAAGTCCATCCCTTTACCTCATATTGTGATGACTAGCTGACACTTAGCTCAGAGTTGCAACCACCATAAACCTAACAAGCTTATTGTCAACCCATCATCTAAACAACATAGCAAACCGGCGGATGTATGACGTTACAACGCATACTTTTACCACGCATACCATTACAACGCGGTATTTACAACGCATACCGTTACAACGCATAGCGCTTAGAGGTGCTGGATAGTGGTAAGTATAATTTTATATTCCAACTCCAGTCCCCGTGGACACTAGGGAAGGTGTTGGATATAAAATTGTACTTATTCCCTATCCTAGAGCGCCCCCCAGTGCAATGCGTTGTAATGGTATGCGTGGTAATGCCTGCGTTGTAATGGTAGTGCGTGGTAAAAACTTTGTTGTAACAGTTGTATACCCAAACGGGCACCTCTAACTGCAACAACTCTTCGCTTACTACCTCCTCAGCATCAGTTTCCCAGATAACCCGGAGTGCATCAATGAACTCCTCCTTTGGCCCCCTGGCCACTCCCTGAATAGAATAGATCCCTTGACCACTCCGACGAATAGAGAAATAACTACTGAATGGCTACATTCAAGAATTTGTTTATTTCACAAACTCTTGCATGGTATTAAGATTCATCTTGATAGAAGTTAGCATTAACAACAACTTTACCCTGAGGCTCCTGTACAAATTATAATCTAATAAGTATCACAGGTTTGTAGCTTTTGACGTGGTTATGGAGCGCACTATAAGGGAGTTGAGACTGTTCTGATGATAAAAATGATTCCTGACCCTATTCAATATTTTTAATTATTTAGGTCAACTGAGGTCATTAAATCTCTCATTAAACAATAATAACTCACACAACAAGTTCTCCCAACTACTTTGCCTAACAGCACTATGGTTCATTTTCACTGTGTTATTGTCTATCCAAATCACCCTTAGTAGCTGGATTTGTTTTGTAACACATTTTATTTTTGACAAAGGTCAATGAATTTACACAAGATGACAGTAGCAACATACCCATGAATATTAACAAAACCTGCACATCAGACCCCACCCGTACCTCACAAGCACAGCACAGCGAAACATAACATCTGCAGCAATTTGGTCATTGATTGCTTGTCCTTCCTACCATTCCTCCATATCTGTACATTTGAATGTCCTCATCTATATACGATCTCAAAGAGCGACCAGGCTTCAAAACAATTCCCCTGTAATCTGCTCACTTCTGCCAAATGTGATGGTGTTTCTGGGTATTTCCCCTCACTTGATACAGCACGACCTTCAGCCCCATACAGTGGTCCATTCCTTTTTCCACACTGCAAGGGGCGTGGGAACTTTGGCTTTCCATGCCTTGGCTATATCTCTCTTTGCTAAGGTCAGACACAGAAACAAGAGTTGTCTTTTAAATCTGTTCCCGCCACACCATAAGTGACATGTAGCAGGATCAAATTGTGGGTCTTGAGAGGACCTCTCCCAGGCAAGACATCAAGCCGGTCCAAAACCTGCCCAGTACAGTGCAACCCCAATATGTATTTTTTTATATAGTGTGAACTTGATCCAAAGGTATCAGAGTGCTTTACATGAGCACCAGTAGTGTTACACAAGGACACATTAATTTTTGTTAGGCACGGGGAGATTAAGTGATTTGCCCAGAATCACAGGATGTTGAGCATCTTCGCTGAGACTCGAACCCGGCTCCCCAGATTTGAGACCGACCGCCCTAGCCGTTAGAGCATATATTTAAAAATGTGCCCTCCTCAGTATGGCAGTGGAGACTTGTCCGTGAAGCTATCACCCCCATACACCATAGACGGTGTCTTGTGTAGTATGATCTGTGGAGATATTTGAGTTGTATTCATTGGAGGCTTCCTTTCAGGGTGCCCCCATGTGCCTCAGTCGAGTTATCATTGTCTAGCATTCAAATATTTGCCTACCAACCCACTCTGAGAACATGCAGTGTATCTGGGCTGTTGGAGATGAGCAACTGGTAAACTTTCAATATTCTGTGATCCCCTAGATCACCCAGAAAAAGTTTACCCTCCGATTTGCTGCATTCATGGAGAGCTGGCAGGTTTATGACAGAGGGGATAAGTACCCATGGATTTTAAGACCGTTCGATGCATCACATCACCCGGAGTGGAAATCTCCAGAATGCCCCACTTTTGAAAGCCAACTTCATGGACCACCTGCCGCAGCATGCAGCCCTACCATAGTGGTGTCCACACAGTCAATTTTCCCCACCAGCCCACATGGCGAAGGGAGCATGCCCTTAAATTTAGTATCATCTGGGTTGAAGGGGGGAGGGAGTGCCCACACCACCGTTGCCACATAGGTAAGTGTGCCCGGGAGTGTCTCACATCGCCCACTCCTCAAACGCATATGCTGGTTCACCTTTGAGGTCCACCACTAATCATTGGTAATCAATAGGTGGGACGCAGAGTTGTAGGAGTGTATGTCCATCGCAGCGTTATGTACACAAAGCATTTACTTAGGGCAATAGCACTTTGGTGGTTTAACAGTGGTTTTTCGATTTTTCCTTTCAATACAAATAAACATTAACCAAGTTTTACAGAAACAGGGCAAATAAGTGGATACAATAGTAATTAGGTTAACATCAATTTTAACTAGCAAAATGTATTGTTCTTGTGTTTATTACAAGACACTAAAAACATATTTAATATTTAATTGTACATACCATTCCCCAAGTAAGACCCTTTATTCTTGGCTATATCCAAAAAGAATTGTGTGTAAACTTTTTAAAGTATGGGACAGTAGTTTCAGTGTATGAATGTTTTATTGTGTCTACATACAGTTTCTAGAAGTAATGAATGAATGATTGAGGCTGATTCCAAAAGCATTTATAAGTGTGGGCAGTAATACTACAGAAGTACTCATTTACTTATTTCACCCCAAAACATCCAACCCTCATTAGTAAAAGGGCACACAGGAAACAGTCATTTTTAGGTCGAGCCTAGCAGGAGCGCGCATGAGCTTCTCGCTCTGAGAGACTGCTGTATTATGGTATGGGAGAGAAGCCACAACCTCTCTCCTCCCATATTTTTTTAAGTCTTCATTGAGATATTTTTAAACCCCTATTTTACATCCGACCCCCCCCCCCCCAAAAATAGACTTCCCCCTCCCATCCCCCCCTCCTCCCCAGGCATGAAAGCATACATATTTGTACACGGTTAGTGATATGATTTTGTTAGAACATTTTGACACAATTATTATACATTTCCTATATTAGTTCACAAGATTTGACATAGTTGAGTTATAAAGCAAGATTCTGTATCCAGCGTTTGAGGGGGGTCTCAGATTTCCAGCCCGCCATTTGTTTCCTTCTACTCTTCCTACGATATATAGCCAATTCTAGGTTATATGTGGCCAAGAGTCCTGCCCGCCATTGTTTGAAAGCGGGAGGATTGGGGTCTAGCCAGGCTGCGGCCAAACACATTCTAAACACTGCCGTGGAGTAAATATAAGCCCTTGCATTCCTTTAGGACGAATATCTCCGTCCAGCCCTAATACTAATTCTCCCGTTGAAATTTCAATTCTTGAATTAAAGATTTCAGACAGAAAGGTGGATATTTCCCTACAAACTGTACCCAAAGTAGCACATGTAGCAAATAGCTGTACGATGTCTTCCTCATACTGCATACAACGTGGGCATTCTGTGCCTCTGCCCCTGCCCCACTTGGCAATCTTATTTGGGGTATAGTATAGCTGGAAATAGGTTTTGTAATATTGGGCGTGCAAGTTAGCCGACATTAACCATGATTGGGATGCTTTGAAGGATCTCTCACTTGTCCCTTCCGCCACATCCAGTTTATCTTGCCATTTTGCCGTGAATTTTTCCATGTTGTCCGGTAGTGCGGACGGCAGGTTATCATAAAATACTCCAATCTTAACAGTCGTATTTAGGCTGATTATTTCGATTGTCAGATTTTTTTTAAACTTAGATGGGCCTCCCGCTTTTTTCATTAAGAAGTCTCTGATTTCTAGGAATTTAAGGAAATCTCTTTGGTTTAGCCCGAATTTCCTTTTTAGTTCCTCAAATGACTTAAATCCTGTGTTGAAGTAGAAATTGCCACACTGGGTAATCCCTGTCCTTTGCCACCTTTTCATGTATGCATCGTTAAAAGTCTCTGGGAGGTTGTTATTCCCCAATAGAGTTGTATAATAGGAGAATCTCTCGATGCCCAGGAGTTATTCCATGCTGAATATACACCCTTAAGAGTTTTAAATCGTACCTTTTTAAAATAACAATTATACGTTAATCTCCAGAAATGTTCACTATTTTCGGTGCCTAAGATTAGTTCCTGTGGTGTTGGGATCACCCCCTCTGCTCTGTGTTCCGTTTTTGGGTAAGCATTATATTGCTTTACTTTAGTATCGTGGCCCACCAGTAAACTTTGAGGATGGGTAGTGCAAGGCCACCTCTATCTTTTCGGAGTGTAATGTATTTAAGTGCATTTTAAGTGCTCTGTGTGGCCTTTTGTAGCTCCATATAAATCGAGAAAATAAGTCCTCTATGTCTTTGAATATTTGTGGGATGAAGTCTAAACATATGGTCCTAAAAAAGTATAACATTTTGGGAAAGTATAACATTTTTATGGCATTTCATCGGCCCACTAGGTTCAGGTGTAGATTATCAATTCTATGAAGGTTTTTTTCCTTTTTTTTAATAAGTGGTTCCAAGTTCATTTTAACCAGATTATCTAGGTTGGAGGTTATATTAATTTCTAGGTACGTGGCATTTGCGACTATCCGGTTTTCCTGGTATGTGACCTTGCTATTAACAACTAACTGGGTTTTGCCCTGGTTAAGCTTGTATCTTGATACCTCCCCAAATTGTCTGGCTTCTTCTTCCATAGCTTTCACTGCTTCCCTGGGATCTCCTGTGACTATCGCTATGTCGTCCGCATAGGCTAAGTTCCTGGTATCGCCATTTAGGGTTTTGATTGGTGGAATTGCCAGGTTGGATTCTAATCTAAGAATAAAAGGGTTAATAAAGATTGCAAATAATAAGGGGGAGCAAGGACACCCCTGTCTTGTCCCTCTGGTTAATCTGATTTTCCCAGACATTTCCCCATTTATCATAACCACCGCTTCGGGGTTTGTATATAACATGCAGGTGGCTTCAATAAATCGTTCACTAATCCCACTTTCTGACATAGCCGTCCAAGGATACTGCCAGGAGACTATATCGAAAGCCTTCTTGGCGTCTAATAGTATCAGGGCCATAGGGTCTCCTGCCACCTCCGCTATATCAAAGATTGTGGTGACCCTCTGAACATGGTCAGTGGTGGATCGACCCGGAATGAAACCATGTTGGCGTGGCGAGATAATTTTATGTATATGTTGCGCCAATCTGGTGGCCAAAAGCTTTGAATAGATTTTAGAGTCACAGTTTATTAAAGTGATCGGTCGGTAAGATCCCAGTTATGCCGGGTCTTTGTTTTTTTTGGGAAATACAATAATTTTTTCAATGGCCCATGAAAATATGTGTTATTAGTGCTGTTTTTTTTTCCCTTCAGTGGTTTATGGAATTTAGCGTAAAATTCAGCTGGTATCCTCCTCTCATATTTTTAATTGGCTTGTGTCATTGTCTTTTGTAAACGCTGCCTTCTAATTCGTTAATAGGCTTGTTAGTCCATCCTTAGTGCGGCCTTGTCTTCATTTGTACCCTCCTATGGCGACTGGTCCTTTTACTTCGATTGTTACATGGGACCTGTTATTTAGTCTGTAAGCACTATTTACTTTATTAAGTTTCTCTTACTGCAGGATGGACATGCGTTGCTTCAGCTGAAACCGCTTGTGTTTTTTAAAGCAGGACAGCCGCCCCCGAAACACAGACGCCTTCTTTCAATTAACCCAGCATTATCTTGTGTCTGTTTCAAACCCCCCTCAAGTAAAATGGATTTAGAAATGATTAGTGAAAGTCATGTGAATTCCAGGTAGCACATAATCCTGTGCTAATGGGCTGAAGCTGACAACAGTACATCTGTGTTACATGTCATCTGTGCTAAAGCGGGTTGTTTTCAAAAGCCTGTTTTATTAACACCACCACCAATAACACCCACACCACCACCAATACCACCACTGTCAATACCACCACCTCCACCAATACCACCACCACTAATGCCACCAATACCACCACCACCACCAATACCACTACCAATACCAACACCACCAATGCCACCACCACCGCCAATACCACCACCACCAAACCCTCAAGTAAAATGGATTTAGAAATGATTAGTGAAAGTCATGTGAATTTCAGGTAGCTCATAATCCTGTGCTTATGGGATGAATCTGACAACAGCACATCTGTGTTACCTGTCATCTGTACTAAAGCCACCTCACAGGTTGTTTTCAAAAGGCTGTTTTATAAACACCACCACCAATAAACACCCACACCACCACCAATACCACCACTGTAAAAACGACCACCTCCACCAATTCCACCGCCACCACCAATGCCACCAATACCACCAAAACCAATGCCACCGCCAATACCACCACCACTGCCAATACCACCACCACCTATACCACCACCACCAATACTACCACCAGCACCCCCACCATCAAAAACACCATCAATCCCACTACCAATACCACTACCAACACCACCACCAACACCACGACCGCCACCACCACCAATACCACCACCACCACCAATACCACACCACCATCAATACCACCACCTCCACCACCACCAATACAACCACCACCACCACCATTGCCACCACCAATACCAACACCACCAATACCACCACCACCACCGACAAAACCACCACCAATACCACCCCAATACCACCACCAATACCACTTCCATCACAACCACCAATACCACCACCACCAAACCCCACAAGTAAAATGGGTTTAGAGATGATTAGTGAAAGTCATGTGAATTTCAGGTAGCACATACTCCTGTGCTAATGGGCTGAAGCTGACAACAGCACATCTGTGATAAATGTCATCTGTACTAAAGCCTGTTTTATTAACACCACCACCAATACCACCAACACCACAACTGTTAATATCACTATCTCCACCAATACCACCACTACCAATGCCAGCAATACCACCACCACCAATACCATCACCACCGCCAATACCACCACCAATACCACAACCACCAACACCAATACACCCACAAACAATACCACCACCATCAACACCACCAATACCATTACCACCACCAATACCACCACCAATACCACCACCACCAATGCTACCACCACCATCAATACCACCATTATCAATACCACCACCTCCACCACCACCAATACAACCACTATCAATACCACCAATGATTAGTGAAAGTCATGTGAATTTCAGGTAGCTCATAATCCTGTGCTTATGGGATGAATCTGACAACAGCACATCTGTGTTACCTGTCATCTGTACTAAAGCCACCTCACAGGTTGTTTTCAAAAGGCTGTTTTATAAACACCACCACCAATAAACACCCACACCACCACCAATACCACCACTGTAAAAACGACCACCTCCACCAATTCCACCGCCACCACCAATGCCACCAATACCACCAAAACCAATGCCACCGCCAATACCACCACCACTGCCAATACCACCACCACCTATACCACCACCACCAATACTACCACCAGCACCCCCACCATCAAAAACACCATCAATCCCACTACCAATACCACTACCAACACCACCACCAACACCACGACCGCCACCACCACCAATACCACCACCACCAATACCACACCACCATCAATACCACCACCTCCACCACCACCAATACAACCACCACCACCACCATTGCCACCACCAATACCAACACCACCAATACCACCACCACCACCGACAAAACCACCACCAATACCACCCCAATACCACCACCAATACCACTTCCATCACAACCACCAATACCACCACCACCAAACCCCACAAGTAAAATGGGTTTAGAGATGAGTAGTGAAAGTCTTGTGAATTTCAGGTAGCACATACTCCTGTGCTAATGGGCTGAAGCTGACAACAGCACATCTGTGATAAATGTCATCTGTACTAAAGCCTGTTTTATTAACACCACCACCAATACCACCAACACCACAACTGTTAATATCACTATCTCCACCAATACCACCACTACCAATGCCAGCAATACCACCACCACCAATACCATCACCACCGCCAATACCACCACCAATACCACAACCACAACCACCAACACCAATACACCCACAAACAATACCACCACCATCAACACCACCAATACCATTACCACCACCAATACCACCACCAATACCACCACCACCAATGCTACCACCACCATCAATACCACCATTATCAATACCACCACCTCCACCACCACCAATACAACCACTATCAATACCACCACCACCATCAATACAAACACCACCACCATCACCACCATTGCCACCACCAATACCAACATCACCAATACCACCACCACCAACAAAACCACCACCAATACCACCCCCAATACCACCACCACCAAACCCCCCAAGTAAAATGGGTTTAGAGGTGATTAGTGAAAGTCATGTGAATTTCAGGTAGCACATACTCCTGTGCTAATGGGCTGAAGCTGTCAACAGCACATCTGTGTTACATGTCATCTGTACTAACGCCACCTGACGAGTTGTTTTCAAAAGCTTGTTTTATTAACATCACCAACACCACCACCAATGCCACCACTGTCAATATCACCACTTCCACCAATACCACCACCACCAATGCCACCAATATCACCACCAATGGTACCACCACCAATACCATCACCACTGCCAATACCAACACCAATACCACAACCACCACCAATACCACCACCGCCAATACACCCACCACCAATACCACCACCATCAACACCACCAATACCACTACCACCACCAATACCACCACCACCACCACCAATGCCACCACCACCAATACCAGCACCACCAATACCACCACCATTATCAATACCACCACCTCTGCCACACCAATACAACCACCATCAATACCCCCACCACCAATACCACCACCAAAACTACCACCAATACCAACACCGCCAATACCACCACCAATACCACCACCAATACCACCACCAATGCCAATACCACCATTGATATCGAGTTTTAATATCGTGATCCACAAATATCGTGATGCAGGAATATCGTTGACAAGAATGTCAATTTTCAAAGGTAAGTAATATCAATGTCAAAATTATCTAAGGGCATCATTACGATATAGCCTTAAAGGATTGGAACCACCCGACCACAGGTGGTTGGTTCTGACACAATTTGCATTGGTGGTACTGGTGGTGGTGGTATTGGTGTTATTGGTGGCGGTATTGGTGGTGGTATTGGTGGTGGTGTTGGTGGTGGTATTGGTGGCATTGATGGTTGTGGTATGAGTGCTGGTTGTGGTATTGGTGGTGGTGCTATTGGTATTGGTGGTGGTGGTATTAGTGGTGGTGGATAGGCTCAAGGAGCCCATCGGATCATCAGAAGCCATCATAATCCAGTAATGATGGTGGAACCAACCTCAGCTCTGCCTTCAGGATTGTAATATCACTTTCTGACAGCCTTTCCTTGTCGGCCTTTCTGACATGGAAAGGCTTTCGGAAAGTGACTTTGGGAGCATGAGCAGGGCACCTATTTCATTGTGCCCTTCGCTGTCAGCCCTGTGCCCCCCTAAACATCCCTGCACCATGTGACAGGCACCATGGTGCCTCCAACATGGCGCAGATATTTTAAAAAACATTCATTTTACAGTGGCAGCTTGTACTGCAGCCCTTTTCCGCACACCGCACAAGCTGCCATTGTAAAATGGATGGTTCCGACTGCCCGTAGGGCGGTCCAATGCAAATTGTGTCAGAACCACCTACCTGTGGCTGGTTGGTTCAATCCTTTAAGGCTATATCGTAATGATGCCCTTAGATGGTTTTGACATTGATATTACTTACCTTTGAAAATTGACATTCTTGTCAAAGATATTCCTGCAGCACGATATTTGTGGATCCCGATATTAAAACTCGATATTTCTGCATCTCAATATTGTTTGCTCAATATTTTGTCCAAATACCATCTGACTTTGACTCTAGTACAAGTCTTCATTGTAGTATGCTGCTGTCCTTAAAATAGAATTTCTACCTCTTGTTCATTCTTGTCTGTACTCTGTATTGTATTCAGCCCATGGATCCAGGGCTGTAAGCATGTGGGGTAATCTTCACCTGATTCCCTGTATTTGTATATCCCAGTTATGGAACAATATTTAGTATTCTACTCATGATTCTTTGCATTTTTTTATGTCATTATTCATGTTATACCTGTAGGTCTAACTTTTTGAATCTGTACTTGAGAGTTCATTGAAACTATGTTGTGATGTGAAATAGTTTGTTTGAGTCTGGCATCTCACTTTGAAAACCTTTTCTGAATCTTCACACTGACCTGTCCATCACCTGATTTATATTTGGCACTCAATCATAGACAGCATTCTGAAGTGAAGTATAATTTCCTGATATGCATAACTAATATCTGGTTATGTACCCTGGACTAGCTACTAGTCTCCCCCGTTAACCACAAGAACAGTATATATCATGCTGAGAATTAGTCTAATTGATATATGAAGAACCTATTTTAAGACTATGTACACATTGGTCCATGAATGGACAGCGATGCTTTCCAGCGGCCATGCTGCTGACCTTAGACCTAGGGGATTCTATTACTGTCTTTAGCAAGGGCACCGTAATGGCAAAATGTGGAATTTTGCATTGAAAACGTTCATTTTTAATATAAAAACTAACATGCAATGTGCTGCCATGTTCAGACCATGTCCACCCTGATCCGGAACACGTCCACACTTAAACACAACATTATTGAAACTAAAATGAATATGTGAACATTACTATTGATTTGAAAACAAACACAAAAGCGCCACATTTACTGGAAGGCACGAAACATAATTTACACAGGAGGGCAGTAGACGTCACCACTGGGTGCAGCTACTTCACTTCAAAACTACATAATTTCTTCCACTTGTCAAAGCCTGGTAAAAGTAGTTGACATTTGCACCAGTTGTGTAGGGGGCACCAGTTCATTGTCTCCTCTGTCAAAGGATACATCAAATGTGACCTCAGATTGTACTTTTACATTTTTTTCTGTTCACAAACATCCCAGTAGTATGCCTGGACACCTGCGCCAAGTTCAGGTTTCCAGGTTTACCACTGAGCATATACTATCACAATTGCAGCAGGCTCCATTTTCCTTTTGTAGAGTTCTACATAGAAAGAACTTCGCACAGGGTGAAAGTAAGTAACGCCTTTTCCAAATGTAAAAAAATTATGATTTGCTAGAAAAACATTCCCCGCCTTGGAAAAAGCCCTACCCCGACCACGAAGTGTGTTCGTGGTCCCTTCTCCTCTCCATCTTAGAAGGGTGTTACTGTAGTCCAATCATTTCCAGTGTAAACATGGAAAAACGTGTCGAAATGCAAAATTCCAAAGGCACACTCCACATTGGAATGGCCATTTCCCATTCCTTGAATGGGAGTTACTACTTCTGATAGCTCGTCACCGATGGCATGGAAATCTTTAGTAATTAAAAGATTTACACCTGCCGCAAATCCCTTTGTGGATTCCTCGCAGCCATAAGAAAGTTATTTTCAGCCATAAACTTACATTTTCGACCGAATTTACCTTTGTGACTAGAGTTTATACTGCATAATTCCTGTCCTGAATCACCATCATAGTACATGTACAATATGAGAATGGCTTTAAGGCATGCGTAAAAAAGATGTGTACATCTAGAACATTATCATTAGATTTACTTTTTTAAATACGTTGGTTGCACTTCCCACATTACTCTACTGATAAGTAGTTGCTTACTGCTTCTCGCTAATCTATACTACAAGTAGCAAGCTTCTGAGTTGAATTAAAGTACTATGGGATGCCAATGAGAGCAACCTATGGGAGTTCTCTGGTGAACTGCATGATTATGTGAGGTTTCAAACTTAAAATTCGGAATGGTTTTTCAGAATTCCTTGCTACTGGTGTGATGTGTTAGCGAGTAGTGTACATCCAGCTATTTTCACAAACCTTCACTTTCTTGATCTTTTCTGTGAACGTAAATACACGTGCAATTCACATAACTTAATTTTGTTTTTTGATGGAGGGGGAAGCAAATAGAGCAGATTATGGAGTATGTTTAGCATTTAGAAAAATTACCATATCAATGGTGGTTTTTCAAAAGTCTCATGACCACAGATTTGTGGTTGTGCGTCGCATACATGACTCACAGGGTGAAAAACAGGGCAAACCACAGCGCATGTACAAAGTATGCAAACTGGAATGTCTATTGCAGATGAGCATTCAACGTTGCACACAAAAAATTAAGTTTCTTGTCCAAAACAATACTTCTTTTGTGTCAGATTAGTTTGGTGGTCGGCCTTAATATAGGTTCTTTGTTCCATTTTGCAGCACATTATCTGAATCTTGGTTTGCATGAGCCCTGGAAGACATGAAGCACTTTGGAACCTTGATTATTCTACTATGGATGAGTACCCAACTTCCTGCTTGTACGTCAATGGCACTGACTAACAGAACGGGTAAGTACTGCTGCGCCAGCATAAACCATACCTGATGATCACAAACTGCATGCCTCATTATGTATTAAAACTGGAAAATACTGCTTTAGCAGCATACACCGCACATGATGAAAACAAGCTGTAGGCTTAATATGCTCCAAGGAAAGGGGACAGTCAGTTTTTTGTAACTGAAACTGATCTCAAAGGATCTGAAAATGATCTGATTATAGCCGCCACAGTGGTCAGCCAGGAGCTGTATGTAGAGTTTAACATCAATATTTCATGTACTCCCAAAACATTGTGGTAATGGACTATAGGAGATCGAGAAGTATAGTCATTAACATGCATGCTTTTGAATAATAAAAACATGTATTTTACAGTTTGCAAAGCTCAGTAAAATTGAAATACCATGAAGCTACAGCGATGAGACTAAAGAAAAGGTGCAAAAACAAGGAAATGATGGACGGAGCGCGGAAACTTTTCACACACACCCCCAGTCACAGACCTGGGTTGTATCCATCATCGTTCTTTAGCTCACTTCACCACCTCAGTTCAGACACATCTATATGTAAATCAGCCTTGACCCTGTGCCTCATGGGAACAGTTAGCCCGAACTGCCAAGCCAGGTCTTTCCTGAACCGTAAACAAGATTCCTAGACCCGACTTTCAGGGTAACACCCTTCATCAGGCAGGCCTAATTTGGAAGGGCATGCCCAGACGTCGGTTCCTTGCTCACTTTGCCACTGGATTCAAGCTAGCCTGGCTGATGAGGGGTGTTATCGCGAAACCGAACCCATGATGCTTGATTCCGGTTCAGGGAGGAGCTAGATTGGCAGTTTGGGCAGGACTGTTCCAATGAGGCACAGGGTCAAGACTGATTTGCATTCAGCTGGGTCTGAACTGAGGTGGCAAAGTGAGCTAAAGAACGATGATGGATTCAACCCCGCTCTGTGACTGGGGGTGAGTGTCTGAAAATGTTTCAGCACTCCGTCCATCATCTCCTAGTGTTTGCTTTATTCACCCTAATTTAGCAGGGCATGCCCAGATGTGGGTCCCTTGCTCACTTTGCCACTGGATTCAAGCTAGCCTGGCTGTTGAGAGATGTTAGCCTGAAACTGGACCCAGAATTCTTGTTTCCAGTTCAGGGAAGACCTGGCTTGGCAGTTCGGGCTGGACTGTTCCCATGAGGCACAGGGTCAATACTGATTCACACCTAGCAGGGTCCGAAGTGAGGTGGCTAAGTGAGCTAAAGAACGATGATGGATTCAACCCAGATCTGTGACTGAGGGTGAGTGTCTGAAAAGTTTCAGCACTCCGTTCATCATCTCCTTGTGTTTACTAAAGAAAAGGAGAACAGTCAAGTTATACGCTGTAGGAAAAATACAGTTCCCATAAAATCTGTATACTACGCTACTCTCTTGCAACAGATGTCAAGAGATTTTGCCAAAATATCTAGATATTGAGAGACTTATGGGTATGTAAATTTAGACTGTGGAGCTCTAACTTATCTACAGAGATTAAAAGCAAAGTCTCAAAATAAGATCATAAACTAAAATGAGTACCACTTTAAATCTGACAGGTAGCAAAAGGAAGACGCTTCTCAGGATATAATGATGTGAGCATCATTTGTTCTTGGCTTTAAGTTCTGATTTCCCACCAGGGGCGGCTCGAGGCTCATGGCGGCCCTGGGCAGGGAGCATAGGTAGCGGGCCCCGGAAGAGGGGGTCCCGGCGGGACGGAGCCCCTCCGAGATCTGGAAGGTGTTTGGAAGTGGAACAGAGCCGGAGGCTGCCAAATCCCTGCCAGGGGCCACCACGCAAATATGTATCCATCCTCAGAGGATTATTATATTAAGGATACATATTGTCGTGGTGGCCCCTGGGGTTTGGTGGCCCTGTGCAGGTGCACAGCTTGCACATGCCTAAGGCCTCCCCTGTTCCCACCTCACTTTTAACTACAGTGCCAACTACGATCTTAATAGCTCGACCCTGATGTATGAAAGTATTATTTGAAAAGTGTATGCTTTGCCTCTCTGCCTAAATTATTGACATTATAACTTCATATTATGGAATAAATCACATCAGTCACCATAAGGCCTACATCATCTTTACAGTAACACGGATTAAGGTTACATGAAATCTCCACCGCAAAGTTCAAACTGTTCAAACAGGCAGAATCTATAAACTAAAATCAGACCTCTTTTAAAAAAAAAAAAAAACAAGAAGATGAACTTGCTTTGACACTATTACTATTAAATCCAGATTCTGCCTCTTGTCGGGTAGAGATATGTGCAAAATGCCATTTGTTCTATATTTTCACAGTTATCCCAATAGCATTTAATCCTAGGACGTTCAGATTGCAAATGTAATTATTTAACTAGAGGCGTTTTCAGAAGTGACGCACCGTCACACTGTGGCCACTTCAAAGTACTTTTACACATAGTTTTGTAAACATAACATTGATGAAATAGGGTATGAAAGCCATAATACATGTAAAACTAAGATTTTACAGTATATAGTTGATGTAAATGTGCAAAACAATGTGACAACATGAGAACGTTTGCTGGTATCTCCGGAGTGTAAGGTTAGAAATAAACAGGAGTTTAGTCCATAGAGGATGGTTTCACTTTTGAGAAGGGCATTCTTTGATTTTTTACCGTCTTCTATGCACACTGAGCATGCCTGATGCACTTTTCTGTGGCGTACCAATGAAGGCCAGTAGCCCTGGCAAATGACGAACTTTGCTGTTTAATTCTGTTTGAGCTTAATCTACTGGTTGTATTTCAGGGAGGTCTGCGGAGAATGATTTGTAATACTATGAACAAAACATCTGTATAGTTTAAAACATATTGGAGTTGTGGCAAAAGTCAACTGTAAAAATAGCATTGCGAAAGGTTAGGAACACTAAAAATTGACACCCAATCTGTGAATTGTAGTGTGTTTGGAATAATATTTGTAAAACATTGTTTTGTAGTCTTTTTCTCACGTTTCTTGATTGGATTGGTGGATTGAACAACGTTTTCGTTACCTTTGATGTTAATTTCTCTCTATTGACTTTAGTACACTTTGTTGTGGATTTATTTCGAATTTCTACTTTTTGCTTTATTCCCACTGGTTGACACACCAGCCTTTACTTGTTGTTCTCATTCATTTGCCCCTCACAGTCAATCCAAAGGGCGGCACTTTTTGCTTGATGCACAAATTCCTATTAATAGATCAAGAAGAGCAAATTACATACCAACTAGTTTGCAAACAGGGATAACATTTGTGCTGTGAATTATGTGTAAAGATGTTGCTTCGGCAATTATCCATTAGCAGATTGAGTGCGGAAATCTACATTTTTTAAAACAACCTCTCTAATGACTATTAATTAGGCAGGCTGCTATTTGTGATTCCCGGTGATTGGCTATGAATGCAGTTATAGTCACCTGCAAGGGACAGCAAGCTCCATCACTGCATTTACAAGCCCAAATGGGGAACTTTTCTCAAAAACAGACTGTGTCTATCGGTGGGACAGGTGTTGCTTAAAAAAGGGGAGAATACAGTGAGGAGAAGGCCTGTAAGCAAACTGGCTGTTATATTGCCTCTTGTTTATGATATCTAACTATACATATTTGAGTGCGAAAATCTATTTTTTTTAAAGGGCCATTCCAGTACGGTGTTGTGAATCTGAATTTACAATGTGATTACATATCTTTCCATGTTTTTAATGCATTATCATTATGAAATGTACTTCTCTTAATACACAATCTACCATTGTCATATAAAAAACAGTCCCATTCGAACTCACTTTTTATCATTGCTTGAACGAAACACAACCTTTACTCTGTTGTGCCTCTGTTGCTTGTGTTTGTGGAAAAGAGGTGAATGTAGCTAGTGTATCAAACAAATACAGTGACTATAATGATGGCAGTATAGATAAGACGCCTTAATTCCAGGACATTGAACCTCATGCAATGCACCACATTACACAAACCCTAAAAGCATCTAATGACACCCCATAAATACAAGGATGAATTACAGAATTCTTTGTACCATGCTGAAGACTCACCAGGGCAGAGCCCCATGATACCTGCTGGGAATAGCAGCCCACTATGTGCCCAACAGAATTAAGCAATGACTAACCTTATGCCACCGGAGTCTTTAGATAGGTAAACATAAAGGTTGGTAAAAGGGAGTCTAGAGAGTAAGATTGGGGAACTCACTGAAACAAAGCCGTCGGAAGTAACGAAACTAATCTTTTCAGGAATCACCTCAAAACAGAACAGTTTCAGAACGAATTCAACTATGTGGGGAGTGACTGAAAAATATCGGACCAAGACTCTTACATCATAGGCTGGACTCTTTTTCTGCACTCTGCCTAGCATTTGCTTTTAAATACATATGTACGATTAATAGAAAAGGATAAAATAACATTTCGCATGAGATGTGGAACTAGACTTCTATTTTTGAAGAATTAACAGACCACGACACAGTGTTCCTACTTTTTGCCCTGAGTTGCACCCCCAGGCAGCACTTTCTGCAATTCAGAATTGCTTTTCAAACCTTGTTAAAAATACTTACCTCTCAATCACACCTACTCTAATTTAAAAATATGGAATTTTTAACAAGTTTTAATCTGTTCTATTAAGCATTTTATATGTTTTGTACATGCAATGGTTTTAATCAATCAAGCATAATACAATTGACTTAACTTGACTTAGGGAATATAGAACCTTCCCTAAAATATTCCAGGACTTGAGTTTGAATAGTAAATATGCCTTTTGGAATATTTGGGGAAGATTACTCTTTCCTCAAATATTCTTGGACTGGAGTTAAAATAGTACATGTTATCTTCAAGTGTCCTCCATGCCCACTGCTGCCCGGAGATTGCAGTTCAGAGGAAGAAACACAAACGTTCCAAAAAAACAGCCAATTCTTCTCTATTGAGAGATAAATGGCAATAGATGTTATAATGGCAGAAACATCCCAAAACTACTAGGTTTCTGAAAGCATGTCTAGCTAGTACATTTAAAGACACAGATGTTTACGTTATCATAGTGTGGACACGAGCGGTGTAGCAGAGACCTGTGCGACGTAGACTGAATCTAACAATGATTTTGGGAAAGATGTGGTGATTTTTTTTGAGATGACGTTACAACGCAGGATACCACAATACTGAAAGTATTGTGCTTATATATTGGCAATAAATACATTCAAGGTTTAAAAACATCTGAATCAAATTTGGGAGCAACCCGGGTCCACCACTGGCATGATCAATAGCGGCTATCCTTAGCAAGTAGGTACCCCAGGATAAACAAGCATATATCTGGAATACCGTCTTAGGTCCTTGATGCCTTAGATTCTTGATTGAAGATTAAATAACAGAATTAGGCTTTCCAGGACCAACAAGGACAGATTTGAAATACCGCCCTAGATCCTTGATGCTTTAGATCTCTTGCTGCAGATTACAAAACAGAGTTTCCTGGTTGTAGAGAACAAGGTGCAATATATCTGACGGGTCCTGAAGAAGGTGGCTCCGATTCTCATTGTATGCCACCGAAAAGCGTTGACCAAGTCTTTTGTAAAATCCTACTGAATGTAGTAACCCTGTATTGGGCAATAGATGAAAATCTACCAAACGTGTTAACTTTTTCAGATAGATTGTTCTGTGTTTTGAATGTGGATGAGGTGTGAGTGAGTTGTTTGGTTGTGTCGGTTCTCTACCCAGGAATGAATGGATTGTAGTGTAGATAATAATTTATGCATTATAAATCTCTGATGATAAGTTTGTATTTTTGATCAAGTTTTATGCTGAAAATAATAATATGGAAAAAAAGAAATAATAAGGGAAAAAAGTAATAAAATAAATAAGAAAATGAGAAAGTAAAAAATGTTTTTTGTATTTGGTGTTGCCCATGTTGGAATTCAGTGCTTGAATCTTTTGATAAAATATATAGGTCACGAGGGAGCTTTTTCATAGTGTACGTTATCATAGTAGCCTTTAAAGAAGTCACTGTACAAACAAAGCAATTACAGTTGTTTTTTACAGCTGCATTTACTTTAACAATTTTGCTCTACCTACTGAAGAGGTGAACGGCTTTTGAATCAAAGTCTAACTAAAAAAATGAGTAAAGATAGCATCTGCATCTCAAACTTCATTGAGGAGATTATCATTCTCTTCATCATTAAGCGAAGTTAACACTGAGCCCAGACCAGAAGTTGACAATGGCACCACAGCGAATATGACAAGCACAGTGGGACATTTACAACATCAGTGAGTTCCCTTTCATGCTATAAACCAAGAATGGCACAACAGAATTATCAAGAAGCTCCAGAAGCCCCTATTCACCTGTATCATTTGGATGATTTGGATGGTATACAAATTTTTCATATTCCAGGAGTTATGTGATGCCAATCTGTGCATTGCCACATGCTACTTCCAGTGGTGATGGCATAATCCTGTCATCCTAGAAGAGTGTTAAGAAACAGCAAATGTGCCCTGCTGCGTGAGTAGACCACCCCTAAATGCACTAAGATGTATCTCAGTGCTGTACTCCCACCACTCACGACTCCCACCGTAATCCAGAGGTAACACTGAATGAGCCCTGAATAAATGGCAGTCCTTCTGGCCCTCTGGGGATAGAGGATATACTACAGGGCATCTACCTTGATGCAATACACCATTAAGGGGAATATCCATGTGATCAACCACAGATGCGTCTGCATCTGGGCACATGTAGTAGACAGGTTTACTTACTTGAAGGTAGGAAACATGCTGTAAATCCCTTCATGCTACACTACATTGTCAAATCCCAATCCTGGATGCCCACTGACAATCTCTGTCATGACCAACACCACAAATACTGATACATTCAGTGGTCAAGTGTTGCCATTGTAGGAGACTCCTATAAAAGGACACAGGCAGGCAGTACAAGCATGGGGAAGTGTTGGAGAGCCTGCTGCTATGGGATTTCTTTTAATACTAAAAATCTTCAAGCGTCCCTGGGCTGGTGCCAATGAGCATATGATATGTTATGTCACCTCCCACGGATATTTGACACCATCATTACTTCATCTGGCACAATTCCTGCAGAAATGGGGGTTGCTGAAGGAGCAAAGTTATTGGCTAATAGGCTACTCTGATCTAAATAAATAGACACTGAGAGATATTGAGGTAGGAAAGTAATACTTGTACAAGTAATACAGATTCATCCCCAAGAGCTTGCACTTAGGAAGGGTGCCCTTTGTGTCTACTGGTCCTAGGGGTGCCAGTACAGACACATTGGGAAAGTTCACTCCCACCCTACAGACAGATTAATACTACTGCCCTCCCTATAACTCTAGGAGATAATACTCTTGTTGACAGGACAACCCATTATTAACATCTAACCCAAGTTGCTGGGCAATCAGAATACCACTTGCATGACATCAATAATTTTTGCAAACCAACCACACTTTCTTTGTACTTTTAACATCTTGTTCATGGCCCACATGAACGCAGGTATTGCCTGGCGTTTCTGTCTGATTTTCCTCACAGTGGCATGCAGCAACTCATGCAATGTGCCCCCTACTTCTGGATCATTTCCTTTGATGCTTGATTCCGGTCCAGGGAAGACATGGCTTGGCAGTTCGGCTGGACTATTCCCATGAGGCACAGGGTCAAGATTGATTTGCATATGGCCATGTCTGAACTGGGGTGGCGTGGTGAGCAAAATAACAATGGATTAAACTCAGATCTGTGACTGGGGGTGAATGTTTTGCCAAAGTGCATCATCTTGTGTGTTTTGTCATTTCTTTTGATGCAACCCGGTAGTCGCATGCCCGTGGTGCCTGTTTATGTTGAACTGTGACATCAAACTCAACCTGTGCCTGGTCCTGTCCACTGTTCATCCTATGGAAACCCCCAGCAACTTTACCCTGTCATTCACTGTGTTCTCCATCACGGGGTGGGAAGGATTGCAGCTTTTTAAAGTATTGTTAACTGTTGTTTCTGAGGCATTTGATTAAACACAATGCACTGTTTCCTGTTGTCTTTTCACAGGTAAATGATTGCAGTTATGAGGAGTATCACGTGGCACCTTCTCTATAATTTTATGTAATTGTAATTACAATAGGGTATCTGTGGGTATGTTCTTTTAAAACTTTGCAATATCCTTGTTTCAGTTTTTTTGTGTTGTCAGTGCTTTAAATGGGCTGAAGGGAAAAGGAGAGTATTATCGTTCATTCATTCGATACCTTTATTTCGGTCACTACGTACCATAAAAATGCAGATAAAATATATACATGACACAAGGTAAAGGATTTAAATAACAAATGTATAATACAAATTCAATCCCCATCATATATATACACATTAATCACAAGATTAAAACTAAGACATAATACATCATAAAAACGAATTAAACAAGGAATAGTTATCGAAGAAGTTCATACAATGTTAAGCAAATATTCCTGTTAACAGTTAAATTGTTCAAGAAATTTCCTACGTCTATACCACATACTATTTAAAAAACGCAAAACGGCAAAGGTAATGAGGGGATGGGTGTCGTACTTTAGGACTCTAAAAGCTTGAGCACACTGTCTGAAACCGAGGTTTCTGCAGATCGGAATCAGCCAACACTTTCGTGTGGCCTGATAACCTGGACAGAAAAAAAGGACATGAATATCATCTTCAAGGCTGTGTTTGCATGCAGAGCATTCAGTATTCTTCATACTATCCCATCTACTAGTAAAGTTTGTAAATTTCTATAACAGGGGCAGCTGGCTTAAATTCAGATACTCTGTGCACTTTCAGGATCCCCCCGCCACGCTTCTACTCCATCGATAGAGTGTGTTAGCAGCTCGCGCTATCGCCCATGCCAATAATCTTTTAACCTGAAGTTTGTGCTGTATTTTAAACGTTTGTTTGACTGCCGATTGTTTTCCATTTTTTAACTATTGTTTTTGAGCTTGGTCATTCAATACGGCAGTTGCATTTCTTACCTGCTCTTAGGATTGCCAGTCCCCGGTCCGCCCCGGCAAGTGCCGCTTGAGCTGAGGGACCTGAGGCCATCCTTCACCACACCTGATCGAGGGTAGCATCATCTCACTGGCCCCGCCCCCTCCGACATTTAAACCACTGCAGGGCGCGGACGCGCCTGTGGCGTGCCGTAATTTTTCCTCCATGCCCTGGTGAGTGTACTGACACTATGCTTAGATATTTTTGCGAGGAGCTGCAACTCCTAAACCCCTTGAGCTGTCTACCTCTTGACTACTGTTCGCAAGTAGCTAACTCCACCGAAAGTCACCAACCTCATGTCCCGAACCATTTAAAAAACACCTGCACTCGCTTGCAATAGCACCACTATTGCCTCCACTGGTGCAAAAACAACTTCCAGACAACTAAAAGCTCTGTATCTCAATGCAAGATCTATACCAAAACACACACTAGAACTTAGGAGCCTTTTGGAAGCCGAAATGCCCGACATCTGTTTTATCACTGAGACATGGCTTTATAGCCAGGCCTCTCCTGAGGTCACTATAGCCTTTCCTCCTCAGTACCACCTCATTAGGCAGGACAGGGAGGCAGGGAGAGGCGGTGGCATTGCAGTTGCCACTAAAATCCCCTGTGCGATTAAAGCCCTAGAGTCTTCCACCTCTACAATCTTGGAAATATTGATATTCAGATTGGAAATCGCTGACTCTGAAACCTGGTGAGGAGCCCTGGTTTACAGACCCCCGGTCCTAAAGCTAAATTTGTCAATCAGTTACTTGAAGTCATAGCACTGCATGCATTGGCGGTGGATAACTTCTTATTAATTGGTGATTTCAAATATCATGCGGAACTCTCCCTGGACGCAGATACCTGTCACTTAATCCAAGCAATGGGTACTTTAGGATTAACTCAGAGGTCAGCTGGCCCAACGCATTTTGCCGGGCACACGATAGATTTAATATTTACTAACACATCCAAACTGACAACTGAGCCACCAGCCCCATTACTAGGGACAGACCACTATCTTTTAAAGTTTGACATGTCCGTTAATCCTGATAAGAAATCAGGGCCGAAGAGACACACCTTAATCCGACCCTGGCGTAAACTTACCCCAGATATCTTTTTAACCCATTTTAAGCCACAGCAGATCTCCGACTCAGATACAGTGGAACAGGCCACAAGTATGTTGGAAACATCTATCTTAGCTGCTATTAATAAGGCTGTTCCACTGACTAAAGTACAAATTAAAAGCAAAGCATCCCCTTGGTTTAAGGCTGCACTGAAAGTTGATAAACAGCTAAGCAGAGCAGCTGAACGTCACTGGAGGACAACAAAGACAGACAAGGATCGTAGTAACTATAGGCAGGCTCATCCCCATTACATAAAAAATATAAAACTTTCAAAAAAACTTTACCTAACCCAACGAATAAACAATGCAGTTCACTCCAGCAAGGAATTATATAAAATCCTTAAGGAATTCACCTCCCCAGTGGTTGAACAGTCCTCCCTCTCACCTTCCCAAGGATGGGTCGATTCTATTTCATTTTTTTTCCACAATAAAATTGAAACCATCTACTCTTCCTTCCCCCACCAGGACCCAGATTCCCACCACTCTATTAATGCTGTGCCTGGACATCAATAAAAATCAACGTCCCGGTGCTAAATGAATTTGAACCCATCGTCACTGTCAAGGTATTGGAAGGCCTGACCAAGATCAAATCGGGCTCCCCAGCTGGCCCCTTCCCCTCCCCCGAGCCTGCGCCAAGATCACGCCCCCACTGGCGGAGGCCTTAACTCAAGTCTTCAATATGTCATTAAGGCATGCTAAGGTTCCAATGAGATGGAAACAGGCTCAAATAAAGCCTATTCTTAAGAAGCCTCTGGCCGATCCTAATCTACTGACCAACTACTGTCCCATCTCCTTGTTACCTTACTTTGAGAAGGTACTAGAACATCTAGTCAACAAAAGACTCACCACCCACCTCGAGAATCACTGTCTCCTCGATCCATCACAGTCTGGCTTTCGGGCTGCCCACAGTACCGAGACAGCTGTTGTTGAGATTGTCGACAGCATAAGGTTAGCTTTGTAAAAAAGGGAATCAGCGATCCTGGTTCTCCTAGATCTGTCTGCCGCCTTTGATACCATCTCCCACAGTATATTGAAACATCGACTGTGGGAGGTGGGAATCAGAGGGAAAGACCTTGACTGGTTTGAGAGCTACCTCTGTTACAGTGGATACCATAACCCCATGTAGCCATTCTGTGACCGTAGGGGTCCCACAGGGTTCTATTCTAAGCCCTATGTTGTTCAATCTCTATCTTACCCCTTTAGCGGCGATCATTAGATCCTGCGGCTTCGAGACTGTGACTTACGCCGACGATACTCAATTACTTGTCACTTGCGACTCTGACCACGTTGGCACTCGGTCTCGTTTTAAGAGCTGCATGACCCGAATAAAAGATTGGATGACTATAAATAAGTTACAGCTAAACAGCGATAAGTCTGAAACAATTTTGATTGGTGGAGCTGAGGACTTCTGGTCTCATGACTGGTGGCCTGCTGAACTAGGAACGTGCCCCTCTCCTAAGAAAGCTGTACGAAATCTGGGCATCACCATTGACAGTTCTCTGTCTATGAAATCCCATATTGATCAGGTTTTAGGGTTCAGCTACGGGATCCTGCGTAGCCTTCGTAAGATCTTTAAGTGGCTACCCATCGAGGCAAGAAAACCACTAGTGCCCGGCCTTATTATCAGTCGCTTGGATTATGGAAACGCCCTGTTTACCGCCTTGAACGAAGATCTGCTTTCCAAGCTACAGATCCTGCAGAATACAGCAGCCAGGCTTGTCCTCAATCTTCCTCGCAGATCTCCATCTGCCCCCAATTTACGAACTCTTTACTGGCTCCCTATTCGACAGAGATGCCACTTTAAGATCTTAAGTCTTGCCCACAAGACAATGGGTGATGCCAGCCCTTACTATTTAAAAAACAGACTGAAATGGTATGTACCAGGAAGATCATTAAGGTCAAGCTCAAAATCACTCCTTGCCCAGCCTCGCATTCGAACGTTGCGTAACGGAGGCCGTTCCATTTCATACCTTGCCCCCATGTTTATGGAACAAATTGCCTGTACATATTTCAGCTACAACTGATCACAAAGGTTTCCGTAAAAAACTTAAAACCTG
Source organism: Lissotriton vulgaris (assembly GCF_964263255.1). Lineage (NCBI taxonomy): Eukaryota > Metazoa > Chordata > Amphibia > Caudata > Salamandridae > Lissotriton > Lissotriton vulgaris. The sequence goes on from NC_141694.1 coordinate 478,799,517, forward strand.
GCTCTTCCCTTCTACCGCTAACAAGCCTGGATTGTTGACTGTTCTATTGCCCTTTTGCTGCCAGCGCCATGAGACCTCACGGTGATTTGTGCGCTATATAAGAACATATGACTATGATTATGACTATGTGTTAATCTAAGTGCAGCTTTTGCTAACTAGGTGTCCCAATCAAAGTGTTCCGTGAGGGTAATACCTAGGTACTTGAAAGTTTTTACTCGTTCCAATGGAATTCCCTCCAAGAATGGATTTGGGCGAGTCTGCCTCGGAGGATTAAAAATCATAAATTTAGTCTTGGCTAAATTTATCTCTAGACCTCTCGAAACACAAAAATCAGCAAAGCCGTCCAGGGTTCGTTGGATGCCCGTTGATGTTTTGGACAACAACAAAGTGTCTTCCGCAAACATCAATGTAGGCACCCTGCCAGAGACCAGCCTCGGTGCATCGGTATCCTTAACTCCAAGTAGGTGGTTTATAAGCCCATTTATATATAGACTGAATAGGGTAGGGGTCTGGACGCACCCTGGCGCACCCCCTTTTTCAGGACTCCATGCAGTACACCCCCATGTTTGCATCCCCTACCCCCATTGTCGTTACCCCTGATTACCTCCAGTGGACACACCCCCCCTGGTGACTAGATATAAAAGTGAGGCAGACATTTGCGTCGGAGACTTCTCCAACTACTAATGAGCCCTGGTCATCAGCGAGGGGAGTAAAAGACAGACAGCTCCTTGGCCGTCAGTCAATTTGGTGCAAAACACTAAATCTATTATTTTGGGGAAACGTTGCCAGTATAGGGGTGTGAATGTTGCCTCCCTTCCAGTTTGCAAGCCCAGCATGCACACTAGGACCAAAAGTATCCTGAACTAAAATCCGTATGTGTAACAGGATAAAATTAGATATAGGGAAGGGATTGAATTAGCGTTTCTGAGGGTGCTGGAACCCAGTTACAGATATGTTCAACAGCCCAACTGTTCCTAAAATAATTATAACAAAGTCCCCCATAATGTTCTTTTTTTCCGTAGCCCCACCCAGTCCACTCGTCTAACGAACAGAATTTCGCCTGATACCTGAGTGGGAAGAGGCCTGTTGTAATTGAGCCAATGAATACATTTGTTTTTAAGCTCACTGTATGCTTCCCTTTTTCCCTGATCCAACACTGGAACCCCAGCAAGCACCACCACATACAGTGCAGACTCTGGAGGGAGATCTATACATGATAGTCCTTTTGTTGTTACATCACAGGGCGTATTACTGATTACTCGAGGTTGTTGATTCTCAGCCCCGCTACCACCTTCATTCTCCACACTTCTACTCGTTACTGAGTTATTAGTCGCAGCAGTGACACTAGGTTGAGGTTGGAGAACGTTAGATAATACAGAGGGGGGAGATAAGTCAACTATGTTATTCGTGGTGGAAGTGGCAATGTGGTGGCCATCTTCATTGGTTGGCCTGGACAGCCTTTCTTGGTTTCCAGTGCTCCCTTTGTCCCTGATTCCATCCTGTGACTGGGCAGGAGCAGACAATATTGGAAGGCGCGAACGTCTATTTTCTATCGGATTGAGTCTATCATAAAGAGAGAGACATGTCTTAGTAAAAATAAGTTCCAATTTTGACCAAAAATCTATTCCAAATTCAGTAGGGCACACAACACTAGGGCTTGGTGTGGGTGCAATCACTTGGGCACTAGGCTGACATGTGGCGGGGCTATTTGGGATTCTTATTGTTGGACTTTCCCCCACATTTCTGCATTTCTGGATTTTCGCTTTCCTGCTTTTCAGCGGGGCTCCTCCATGCGTCCTTTTAGGGATTAGATATACTGTAGGGTGTATAACCACCACTTTAGAACTGTGTGCAGATCGCATTTTCAGTCTTGGGGTTGATGGGCCAGGGTGCTCACCATTTTGATCAGGGACGCATCGGGCAACTGATGTAAGATCCGTAATAGCAGAGGAAATGGGCGAGCCTCCGTCGGTTTGTAGTAGCTGGCTCCCCTCTCCATTGTAAACCTATCAAGGCAACATTTATGACTTGTTAATGGTGAGGCGATGGCGCCTGGGCCAGCCTGCCCATAGACGACCGTTTGTCAAAGGCGGGGTCCAAGGATAACCTCCTTTCGGTCAGTTCTATTTCATGTGCCAGCACAGAAGAGGCCCTTGTGAGAAATTGATCCAAAGGGCCCGCTATTGATCATCCAGTGATAGACTTCCTGCCCTTCCCTGCCTTAGAAGTAGTCATCACTGCAAGGATTTGAAAAACAGTTGCTCCTTTGATCACTTGCAGTAATATTAACAAGAAGGGTTTAATTAGAAATGGCGGACTTTCATCCAGGTACTAACCTTTGTTTACAGATGTAAAGAGGGGGGCCCCATCCCGTCCTCAATCTTCCTCAAACGTGCTCAAATGGGCCCGCCCTTAGCCCGGGCTTTGCCCGGCTCACCCCGCGCGCGTCCCGCACGCGTCCCGGGACGCGGGAGCCCTGGGCTGGCTATATGCGCCTCCTGGCGCTTGCTGCCCTCGTGGTCAGTGTGCACGTCGTGCTCGTCACTGGGGCTGCCTGGAATTGGAGTCCCGGGGCGGCGGCGCTGGCGCTAGCGTCTGGACTCTCTGGCGATGTCGGCAAAGTTGCGGAGGTGCTGCAGGCGGTAGGTCCCCACAGGCAAAAAAAACTGGGCTCCCACTCCACCAGAACCCTGTGCTGGCTATATGCGCCTCCTGGTGCTTGCTGCCCTCGTGGTCAGTGTGCCCGTCACGCTTGCCGCTAGGGCTGCCGGGAATTGGAGTCCCAGGTGGCGCCGCTGGCACTAGCGTCTGGACTCTCTGGCAGTCTCTGCAAAGTTGCGGAGGTGCTGCAGGCTGTAGGTCCCCACAGGCAAAAAAAACTGGGCTCCCGCTCCACCAGAGCCCTGTGCTGACTATATGCTCCTCCTGGCGCTTGCTGCCCTCGTGGTCAGTGTCCGCGTCGCGCTCGCCGCTGGGGCTGCTGGGAATTGGAGTCCCGGGGCGGCGGCGCTGGCGCTAGCGTCTGGACTCTGTGGCGGTGTCAGCAAAGTTGGGAAGGTGCTAGAGGCGGTAGGTCCCCACAGGCAAAAAAAAACTGGCTCACTTGTCAGCACTGGTGCAATACTTATAGTGGGAGAGTACCAGCACTTCATGGTATCAGCCAGGTACTCTGAATACTTATTACCTGGATCTCTATATTTCCACTTAAAACACAGTCCGTTGAAGTACGTTTTCTGTTTGTCATTGCTCCTATCCGGTGTCAGATGTGTGGGCATGGTGTTAGGTAGTCCATTCTGACAGGGGTGTTTATACATGCACCTGTTGTAGTATGGCCACAGCTCGTTTCCATATGACAGGTCTCTATACTGAGTAGCTGACTGGGGAAAACGTTGTACGGGAATGAGGCACAAGAAATTACTAGCCTTTCACCAATCTCTGTTTCTGCTGGTTTTTTCTATGTATTGAATGGTTTTTAGTTATGTTTTCATGCTCTTTACTTGTTCTGTGCATGGACTTTGCCGACCATGGGTTTGCTTCGTTAACACTTTTTCACACTTCAGCAACCATTTGTTTATCTTCATGATTTCTGTATGATTCTGTACAGTACTGTTGCTTAGACTTGCTCAATAGGATGCAACGCAACTACTGTCATCAAAACCCCTGGTCTATTTTAGAGAATTGTTTTTTATTCAGTACTTTCACATTATCTGCTTGGAAGACCACAGCAGATGTTAAACTTGATCTGTTAACACATTATTGAGTCGCCTAAGGGGTATCACATATTAACAACACTGGCATGTTTTTTATTGGTTACTTAATAGGTGAAAAATGATTTATTAGAGTGTCATTTCTGAATAAATAACTAGCCTTTTGGTAATCTGAGGAAGATTTTCTTTTTTTTACCCCGTCTCACATTTGGGTGACACAAATTTCGTTATACTGAAATAATGATACATCTTTTTTCGGAATAGAGTTAGCTAAATTATCGCATTTGCTTCCTTTCATCTCCCTCTTCACTTGGACATTACACAACCTCTGACAATTACAAGGAAGTTGAAATAATATGCCTTGTGTACTAAACTTGAAACTACAGAATTTCCAAAGTCAAAAGGGTATATTATGTTTTACGCATTTTTGGCATTTTTAGTAATAGATGTGAATTCCCTAAATATGCAGCTCTACAATGTGCAAATCTTTTTTTAATTTCCTTTGATCTCTTGGGCCATCGGAGTTATGAAGCAGTGCACAGCAAAATTATGCTACAGAGTTAGCTAAATTATGTTGCAAAAAAGGCAAAATAGGCCTCATCATGCAACGCTTTCTGTGGCTGTATCAATTTGCAGTTTAATAATTTTAACACAAATTGATAAAAAGGGATCCTAAATGCTAAGCAGAACACATTAGTGAATTAAGAAAGATATGTATGCACATTCCCCAGAACCTAATGAAAATGCTATACAACAAAAGACGATGTTGTTTGCAAGCAAACTAAAGAACAATATTTATGTAACGTTGCCCCTGCTAAGTCCAAGAGGTTAATAGTATTTGTCGCAAGCAATATGCACTCTTAGGGTTTAAGACTTTTGGCGAGCGGTGGCACTGCAGTGCAAAGGTGCGAAGGCTGCCCGTCTGCCAGATTACTACTTTTCAGAGGTCCCGGCGGGGCCGCCACGGTCCCACCAAGCATATTATGAGTTTCCTCTCTGCCATCGCCGTGAAAACCCTGGTGGAGCGGAAACAAACAGGACCTTACAGAGCCCACCTGTGCCTCAAACATATGCAGATGCACACACGGGGTCATAACATGTGCCCCCCTCTGTACTTGCCTATAGCCATTGACTTTCAAGTCCATGCCGTGTAGGAACCTTGTACGGCGTTCCCATTGAAGTGCTTTTTTTCAAAGGGCCGCCACCATTGAAAGTTTAACAACAAGGGGTGGTGATGGACAGAGTTTCGGAATTAAGCAGAATACTCTCACCCAGTCAAGAGATCAGGGCTACATCCAACACCGTTTTTTAGCTCACTGCACCATCCCAGCTCAGAACCTGGCTATATGCAAATGAGTCTGTTCCTGTCCCAGTGCATGATGGGAACAGGGCAAACCAAACTACCAAGCCAATTCTTACACTGGGAAGGAAACAAGCTTCCGGGGACCGGTTTCTGGCATTTCAGCCGTTGTCGTCCCGGCTTGCTTGAATCCTGATGGTGCAATGAGCAAGGGACTCACATCTGAGTATACCCTTCCACGCTAAGGGTGGACAAAATATTTAACAACAAGGGGTGGTGATGGACAGAGTTTCTGAATTAAGCAGAATACTCTCACCCAGTCAAGAGATCAGGGCTAGATCCAACACCGTTTTTTAGCTCACTGCACCATCCCAGCTCAGAACCTGGCTATATGCAAATTAGTCTGTTCCTGTCCCAGTGCATGATGGGAACAAGGCAAACCAAACTACCAAGCCAATTCTTAAACTGGGAAGGAAACAAGCTTCCGGGGACCAGTTTCTGGCATTTCAGCCGTCGTCGGCCCGGCTTGAATCCTGATGGTGCAATGAGCAAGGGACTCACATCTGAGTATACCCTTCCACGCTTAGGGTGGACAAAGTATTTAACAACAAGGGGTGGTGATGGACAGAGTTTCTGAATTAAGCAAAATACTCTCACCCAGTCAAGAGATCAGGGCTAGATCCAACACCGTTTTTTAGTTCACTGCACCATCCCAGCTCAGAACCTGGCTATATGCAAATTAGTCTGTTCCTGTCCCAGTGCATGATGGGAACAGGGCAAACCAAACTACCAAGCCAATTCTTACACTGGGAAGGAAACAAGCTTCCGGGGACCGGTTTCTGGCATTTCAGCTGTCGTCGGCCCGGCTTGCTTGAATCCTGATGGTGCAATGAGCAAGGGACTCACATCTGAGTATACCCTTCCACGCTTAGGGTGGACAAAATATTTAACAACAAGGGGTGGTGATGGACAGAGTTTCTGAATTAAGCAGAATACGCTCACCCAGTCAAGAGATCAGGGCTAGATCCAACACCGTTTTTTAGCTCACTGCACCATCCCAGCTCAGAACCTGGCTATATGCAAATTAGTCTGTTCCTGTCCCAGTCCATGATGGGAACAGGGCAAACCAAACTACCAAGCCAATTCTTACACTGGGAAGGAAACAAGCTTCCGGGGACCGGTTTCTGGCATTTCAGCCGTCGTCGGCCCGGCTTGCTTGAATCCTGATGGTGCAATGAGCAAGGGACTCACATCTGAGTATACCCTTCCACGCTTAGGGTGGACAAAATATTTAACAACAAGGGGTGGTGATGGACAGAGTTTCTGAATTAAGCAGAATACTCTCACCCAGTCAAGAGATCAGGGCTAGATCCAACACCGTTTTTTAGCTCACTGCACCATCCCAGCTCAGAACCTGGCTATATGCAAATTAGTCTGTTCCTGTCCCAGTGCATGATGGGAACAGGGCAAACCAAACTATCAAGCCAATTCTTACACTGGGAAGGAAACAAGCTTTGAAAGGGCACCAAAGGGGGAACAGCCATGCTGTCCGCCCACCAGACCACTGAAAAGAAGTAATCTGGCGGACGGGCAGCACGACCTGCGGCGGGGGCTGTGGTGCAGCGGTTAGCACCGCCGGGCCACTGCTGCGTTAAAAGTCATAATAGGGCCATTAGGCTTGTTTTCTGCTGAGTGCAGCAGTGTTCTGTACTAAGCAGAAATCAAGCTTACCTATGCACACTTCTTGTAATAAAAGGTGTGCCTGTTTTATTTCACATATTTCAGTTATATTTTAGAACTGAGCCCCTATTTTGGTTTTACTCTAGTCACACCATGGGTCCCATAAACCATGTATTTCTAGTAAAATAAGACCTGTAGACCAGAATTTTACATTACCTATGATTTGTAAAATGTATCTTTTTAGGAGACTCCATAACCCTTAAGGCAAGAGACCTTAATATTAGAAGTTATTTGTTTTGAATGTTAATGTACTCGGAATGCCTCCTTTAAAAACTGCTGATCTGAGCACAATGTTTTCATTGTAACATGAACTTGCACGACTAATGACATCAAACGTTTTCATGACTCTGAAGGAATCATTATTTTCACCATCTTTTAATTACCTCTGTATATGTCCGTTTTTTATGAAGCAAAGCCCTTCCTTAGTCTATCAACTGATAATGGGGTACTGGACCCCAAATTAATTTCTAATGATCATTTAAGTCAGATTTGAGCCTACCTTCCAGCGCTAGGCCTTTATTTTTCTGCGATGGACCTTCAAATTGTGCATTTGGAGTCAAGCAGCAATTAAGATATCTCAAATACAACAATTTATGTTCAGTCAATGATGAGAGTTGGATTGTGGTTTTGACATTTTATTTTCTCATTAAAAGAATAGTAAAGATCTGTATTTATTTTCCTTTAAAATTCCTCTCGTAGCTTTACAAATCACAAAATTTGACAACCCAAAACATATATCAATTCTTATTTGCTTTTAAAACAATAGAAATTCAAGAACCGGAATATAAAGAGTTTGCACCTTCCAACTTTTCTCATACAAAAATAATTTTCACATTCCTAAGTGAATTCTTCACCAGCGCGAAATCACCCTAATCAATGCAGCTTCCCCTGTTTGCCCAATTAGGTTCTGGTAAATATCAATCAATATTAGTCAACTACAACAAATTATTAATATTTCTATCTCACTTGTATAGGTTATGGTGCCTCACACTTTAAATGACAAAATCTCTGCAAACATGGATTTATTCAAGTGTCTTCCACACTTGTCTCAATCTTTTATTACGACTACGCCCGGTCTGAATTCTTCAATTTTTTCACATCAGACATAAATCAGTAATACTTTTTCCCATCAATCATCTATTCTCAATCCAAAGGTACAAAAAAGAAATACAATTACAATCAAAATAGAGGTCGCATCACTCTAATACTAACACCTCCAAATCAACAACCACCTTTGAAAACCACACCTTATCAGTGTCTAAAACTCTGGGCATTGTTTTCCAGGATTCAAATATGTTATTCTAAACTTGGGTATTATTTATTTTCTTCCTGCTCTGAACACTTAAAACCATTACTCTGCTACCAAAAACAGATGTGGTACTGGGCCCCAAATGAATTTCTAATGATCATTTAAATCAGAGTTGAGAGCATCTTCAAGCACTATGCCTTTCCTCTTCTGAAATGGACCTTTGAATTGTGTATTTGGAGTCAAGGAGCAATTAAGACATCTCGAATATAACAGCTTATATTCAGTGAATGATGAGAACTGTATTGTTGTTTTAAAATTGTTTTTTCTCATTAAAAGATTAGTAAAGATCTTTATTTGTTTTTTATCTTTATTCAGTTAGTCCATCAATCAAATACGTTTACAGAATTCTCATCATAAAGAAAATTGGTTAAAACAAAATCAATCATCTATATCAATGCTTTTAGCCGCATCGCTGCGGCGGTTATTTTCGCGCTGCGCGACTTTTTTTTAAAAGCCGCGTTAGATGACGAGCTCAGCTCGTCATCCGCACACGCCCCCCCCCCGTGGCTGATGACGAGCTGAGCTCGTCATCAGCATCGAAGGGGTTAAGCATGTTCCATAAAGGAATACATTCCTTACTCTACAGATCAAGATCAGATTTTTAGATTAATAAGAACCCGTAAAGAGTTTGAAACCAAATGGAAAGCGTGAAATCGAGGAGCATGAAGTTTCAAAATCAAGTTAAATGGCAGAATGACCCACAAAGTGTATTTTCTAAGACTCAGCAGAGTCTCAGATCAGCATACGGTTACAGTAGCAAACTGTTGAATCTAAGTAAAGTTAGGTAAAAGAAAAAGGAGGGAAACAGTAGCAGCAATAGCTATCCCTGTCAAGGGTCTGAGTCTGGGGCAATATTATAAGCAAAAGAGTGAATGAAAAATCCCCCTCTTTACCTAGGAACATGCACTAATATAAAAGTCAAGAACATATGTTGAAAACATTGCTGCCGGCTTTCTCCTCCGCGAGCCAATAAGACGCCTGGGCTCTTTGGTAAGCAAGTTCAGCTCCTCCGTTCCCACTTAACTTCACGTGGATCACACTTTTTAACACGTTATATATTTTTTATAAATCTTTTTATTGCAAACAACGTAATAGCAGCACATCAGTAATATCATCATTTTACATATAATCCGACCAAATGGTTTACAATTTCTTTTCTATTATCGGAGCGGGTGTCTCACCAGTCATACTCTGCCTTCCCTATGTGTCTAAAGTCCTTGTTATATTCCCTGATAGGTTTGCCACTATCCCCAGATATTTTCCCATTTCTTCAGAAAACCTCTGTTATAATAGATAGCTCGTTCTGCCAACCAGCACCAGTCTAGACCAGTCTGCTAATCCTCAACCCTTAGTAAGGCCCAGGCTTCCAAACACTTGGCTAGGTTGCATTTGGCCACCAACGCAGCCAACGCCAGCCTGATCCTAATGTATCTTGGCCATGCCCCTTTCCCAGGGATCTTTAAAAAGAACCTCTTCAGTTCCATGGGAACGTCCACCCCCACCACCTGTGTCATAATTATTCCAAATGTACTCCAGTACATCTGTGTCTGTGGGCATTCTCAAATGAGGTGGTAAAATGTTTCCTCCTAGCAACAGCCCCTGTGGCACTGTGATGACTCTGCCCTGCTCAAACGATGTACAAGCTTTTTGGAGCAGTACATGCAGTGGAAGACCTTTAATTAAATGAGAAAGAAACAGGAGCTAATTGATACTTCTCTCTGTCCCTATAAGTCCTCCATCCAATCTGCATCCTCTATTTGGCCAACATCTCCCACCCATGCGGCTCACAGTGATCCCAGGGGGTCCGGTGCATTGTTCACCAGTTGTTTGTACACTAATGATATTGCCTTCCCCTTTAAGGGGTCTGTTAGGAGCCTATTCTCAAGGGGGAGGTCTCATTCAGTTCTTCACCCACACAGATGTGTTTCCTGATGGCATGGCCCAGCTGCACATATCTAAACCACTCCCCTGGGCCTAGTTTGTACTCGTATTGGAGATTCTCAAACTTCATGAACACTTTATTCCTCCAAACATCGCCTAATTTTTGAAGCCCCAGAAGTTCCCATTTTCCAACGCCCTTCAGTCTGCCCAGTTTCTCCAGTTTTACACTTGCCCACAGGGGTATCATCTATGTCAGTTTCCCCTCCTAACCTAAGTATATTGGTAGCTTCCTATTCACTTTTTTTTACCATAAAGTACTTGTACAAAACCCCTTATACCCATATAAGCTCTGTCCACTCAACAAGCTGGCTCCAAACATCCAGTCATTCACCGTAATTAGCTGGGGGGCCTAGTAATAGTACCTTACGTCTGGTATTGCCAATCCTACATCGTAGATGCCCCTTTGCAATTTATGTAACGCTATTTGTGCCGCATCTCCTGTCCATAGAAGGAAGCGCAGTTCTGCCTCCACCGGTCCAATCGAAAGATGATGGGATGGAGAGTTTTGCAGGATGTAGAGTAAATGGGGAAGCATCATCATAATGGGTAGTGTCTTCCACTTCCTGGTGTCACTTTGAAATCTGTCCATGGGATGGCAGATTTCTCTCATAGAAATTCTGGGGGTCCCTCGTATTATTGTTCCCTAAATATCTAAACTGATCCAATTCCAAAGGAACCTCAAACTGTGATGTCAGATTAGGAATCCCCCTCTAATGGAAACAGTAAGGATTTATCTCAATTGATGCAATAGTCTGAGTAGTCCCCGAATATAAGAAAGATTTGCAGGATTTTGTCAATGGATTGCCGGGTATGCTGGACGTATAAGAGAATATCATTGGCATACAGGAATATCTGCTCATCCCACTAATTCCCAAATGAAATTCCCCATATCAGCAGGTCCTGATGAACCCATGCCACCAACGACTCCAGTGCCAGGGTGAACAACATCGGGGAGAGCAGGCAACTCTGTCTTGTTCCCTTCCGCATGATGAACTCAGGGGATACCATGGCATTGGCTCTCACCCTTGCCAACGCCTGCTCATACAGCAGCTTTATCTAACCGATAAATGTCAGTCCAATGCCGATACGGACCAGGACAGCCCACAGATAGTTTACGCTATCAAACGCCATCCTGGCGTCTAAGGACACGAGTGCCGGAGGCGGCAAAGGATCGGGCCCAGTGACATGCAGGATCCAAAATAACCTACATAGGTTGAGTCTGGTATTTCTGTGGGGAATGAAGCCCAATTGGTCCAGGTGCACCAGTGAGCTAATTACAGTCCGTAGGCCCGTGGCGAGTATCTTTGCCAGTACCTTGACCTCAAAGTTCAAGAGGGAAATGAGCCTAAACAATCCACATTTTGTCAGGGGCTTGCCCTCCTTAGGTATCACTGTAACCAGCTCCAAGCGCTGATCTTTGGGGAAAACCCCAGTCTAACGCGCTTCTTGAAACAGTGAGAGAAGATATGAGGCAACCTTGTCCAGTAAACATTTAAATAATCCCGATGGGAGACTGTTAGGTCCCGCCGCTTTCCCAGACTGCATGGCCTGAGCCGCTGCGCCAATCTCTTCTACTGTCAAGTCACCTTCCAACCCATCTCTCTCCTCAGTCGTCAAACCTGGTAGGTTGATATCCTTGAGGAATTCCATGCAGTCTGGTTCCATATACCGGGACGTAGATGTGTAGAGTTTTTTGTAGTGGGAAGCGAATGCCTCAACAATCTCTTGTCCTGTCACATGTCGCAATCCTGAATCATCTAATATCTCCCACACAAATCTCCTTAAGGTCTCCTGCTTGTCCAGCAATGCCAAAAGTCTGCTGGATTAGTCCCTAATTTCATATATTCAGTGATCTAGTTGCCTTCCTGCTGCTTTGGCTCTGTCCTCCAAAAGCTGTTTGAGCTCCTTTTGTCTTAGTTGAAGTCGATTAAATGTCTCTCTCGATATCACTTTCCCTACCTACTTGGGCTTCTAGCCCTAGAATCTTGTTCTCCAGAGTCATGCATTTCAATACTTTCTCTTAGAGACCCCCCACCAAGGCCTGAGCCTGAGCATCTTGAAAGCCTCCCAGAGTATCAACCCTGAGTCCACTGACTCCATATTTTCTGCGAAGAAGTGATCTGTGCAATCTTGGATGCTGGACCTAAATTTGCGGTCTCTAAGATATCATGGATCTATCTGCGGGTGCTGGGACCATGTCCTGTGGGACCCCACCAAGCTAGCCTCCACTGGGGAGTGGTCGGACACTCCACCAGCCATGTGTCTGACCTCCCTAAACTGTCCCTTAAACTGAGCTTGCATTATAAAATAATACAAGCATGCATACCCTCGATGTGCCACGGACAAGTGAGTACACTGTTTGGTGCTTGGGTTGTGGCTTCTACAAATATTGCGGAGGCCCATGGAGGAGAGAAAATCACCTAGGCCCCCTACTCTCCTCACCGGTGTCCCTCCCCCCAGGACATCCTACTCCACTGAGAGTACATTGTTCATGTTCTTCCCCATTATTAGTCATCCTTGCGGTAGTTCCAGGAACAGTGAGCCTAGTTCGTCCATTGTGGGTGTCTGCAGTGTGGGCGGGGCGTACACTGAACAGAGGTTAACCGTCATTCCCACCCGTTACCCACTCAGGGCAACATATCTGCCCAATGGGTCTGACCATGATTTCACAGCAATAACGGAGAATGCCTTTTTGCCTAGCACCAATACTCCTCTGGAGCCTCTGGTACCAACGTGCGCAAGCAGGGCATATCCATACCTTTCTAAGGCCTTACAGTGGTGCCCACTGAGGTGAGTTTCTTGTAGTAGGACGATGTTCGGTGCTTACTTTTTAATTAATTTCATGGCTATTGCCCGTTTTACCTTCCCATTAAGGCCATTTACCTTCCATGACCACACTTTCATGGTTTGTGCTACGTGGCTAGACATTGGTGCTGTATAAGTATACCTCCCTTATATGGATCCAAGGATCTGTGTTGAGATATTCCCTCTCTCTCTCACTCCTTCCTAGTATTTTGATGATCCTCCCCCTCCCACAGCGGTGTTTACCTGATGTCTGCATCTATTTAATAACAAACTACCCACATATTCCCAAACATGCCCCAACTCCCCCCTCCCTGGGACACTGCAACTCTGGTTATGTGATATCCGACTACTCATCCTGCATAGCACCTGTCGCCCCTCTTATAACATGATAACCTTCAACTGGGTGGGCTTGACCCTATCGGACCAAAAGTCCTTTCATACTGTGTTGTCTGCCTGATGAGCCCTTCTTCGGATTCTCATCCCCTTCAGTGACCGTGGCCCCTTCCCCATCCGGCAGCAATGTTCCATGTGCGAGGGGGGATTTATTAAGTATCTCAGACACTGAGCCGCGGAGTAACTCCCCACGTGAGCTTTCTCTTAGTTCCATAGCCTTACCTCCCAGCTGTCCCGGGTCAGTCAAGCATCCTCAGCCCCCAATTCTGTCTGTGTGTTCATTGCCAGTTTCTCCGTTGTCTGCCGAATTGGTAAGGCATCACCCTCAGATTCGACTCTGGCTATACCTTTGTTGTGCTTGGAACTCTTGCCTCTATTTGGGCTAACTGTGCTCCATCCCTCCAGCTAGTCCTATGCCCCCTCAGGTGTCACAAAGTGCCAGGTCTTGCCATTGACTACATGTAGTTTTGCCGGAAAAAAATCACCTGTATTTTAAATCTCTCTCCCTGAGTTCCTTTTTTGCTTGTTCAAAACATCTCAGTTGACACTGGACTTGGACTGTAAAGTCTGGGAAAACTCAGATTACCATGTTCTCATAGCGTACTTCCCCTTTCAATCTTGCCGCTTGAGGGATTGCATCTCTATCTTGATAGTTAGACAGTCTTGGAATTATTGTGTGGGGTGGGGCTCCCAGCTTCGTCAGAGGCACCGGAGCTCTGTGTGCTTTTTCAATAAGGTAGAATTTTGGCAGTCTTTTAAGCTGGAGTTTATTCATAATAAAATCTTCAGAGAGGTCCACACTAGGGGCACTCAGCCCCCTCCAGGACACCAACTATGCAGGTGTGATTTCTACTCACACTCCCCTCCTGATCCTCCACTCTTGCTGCCAGGTGTGTAGCTGGTTGTGTCAGCGTGAACACCTGAGATTCTAGGCCCTTGGTGGTGGCCTATAGCTGGGCAATAGTAGTTTTGGCCGTGGTGACCTTCTCACTTAGTTTTGAGAGATATGCTCTAATTAATGTCATATCAACCACTTCAAGTCCCTTATTGCCCCCATGACGGCTGTTACGGAAGGTTCTGCCCCTACCTACACTTCTGGAGACTTATTTGCCCTAACGACTGTGTAGTTGTCCATTTTATTCGTTTGGGGATGGCCTGTCCCCTTAGGTTTCACCATTTTGCACTGTCGCATTTCAGCAGTATGGTGGGGCACCTCTATTGCAACATTCATTAGGGGGTATGCAATTGGTTGGCTGCCAGCAGGGAGGAAAAGAGGTGGGTGGCTCGACTTCCCCAGAACACCCCACCTCTGGATTATCTATGATTATGGCAGGCTCACATACAGGGGCCCCTTTAACCTCCTCGCAAGAGTGGTGTCACAGTTCTCCCAGCATGGTAGGCCTACCACGTCTTCAGCCTCCCAAGGCGCAATTCAGATATCCTCTGGGCCCCCTCTCTGACCTTGGCCAGAACAAGAGAAAGGAGTGAAGGGTGCCCCCCAAGCCAGGCAGTCGCACCCCCAGAGCGCTGGGGACGTCGCCAATCACCTCTAGTGCCGCTGCTCCCGGCGGACCCTCCAACTCCAGGGACACGGCCAGAGGAAGTTTCTTAAGAGGATGCCTCCTGACCAGCTATCAACTTGCCCGCCCGACCTCAGGTTCCACCTCGGGGCCATAGAGCGTGGACCCAATCTTCACATCGTGTTGAGCCTACTGGCCAGAGTCGCCTTCGGGGGTTGGGCTGCCTCGTGGGTTACAGCTGCTGCAGGACGTCCTTCACCATCACACCCCTGTCTGGCTCTTTCTCCTGGTATCTGAGCCCCCTTTCAGCCCAGCTCACTCCCCTGTTCTTCAGTACCACCACTCCTGGCGGGCCTTCCGTCTGCAGGGACTCAGTCGGTTCCCCCTGAGGCCCACAGAGCATGTCCTCAGTCTGCACCATCCGAAGGACACCTGCCACTATGATGGGCCAAACGCTGTTCAGCAGGCTGGGCAGTCCCACCAGCTCATTTTGCTTAGGGTCAGCCTTCACCTATCTTCTGCTGGCCACCCGCGACCCATTCCGCTCGTCGGGCCGTCACTCTGGCCCTCTCAGCTTCGGTGCTAAGGTCCCGTTCCTCTCCGATCACAGGCTTAGTATTTGCTCCTCCCTCCGCATATACGATCTCTCCAGTGTCACAGGCGATCTGTCACCCCTCCTTTTGGACCCATTGATGAGGGGGACCTCATCCACACTCGACCTGTTTTATTTCGGACCTCAGCGTCCCAGCTTAATATTGGATGGTAGGGCTCTGTTGGGAGCTCCACTAGAGCACACAATTTTGGTCCACGGTCAAGCCAGGTCCCCCTTTTATCTCGTTATTATCTGCAAACAGTCTTGCTAGGTTAGATTCTTGAAACACCTGGCATAGTTTCCATAGGCTTCTCACAGTCATTGATCTACATCTCTACATGTTTTACTGCAAGAACAATCAATTACTAAGTGAAAGACAAATCACGGTTAAGTACTACATTTTTTTATAATAAATTGCATGCATCATTGTTTAAATGCACAAGCTATTCTATTAAATTCTTATATGAAACATTAAGAAATAGGGAGTTTATAATGATCAAGAATGAATTGTTGCATAGTAACATAATACTCTTTGTTAAAGGGGAAAATTCTTCAGTTATGACAACATATCTAAGCATTAACCCAAGGTCAAGCTTCTACATCACTTTGTGCACATTTCAAAAATATCGAGTTTCTTCTCAGCTAGGAAAACTTGTGTCAGTTATTCTGTGGCCTACATGAATAGCAATGATTGCCTACTGCGAGTTAGCACATTTCAAATGCGTTTCAGTTTAACATTTAATTTTACAATCTTCCTGGCTCATTTAGCATACTATATAAATACATTTTTCGTCCTAATTTTCTTTTAGAATCTATTACAACTAAAGATTTTAAGATTGTCTGGGCAGCAGTTTCACATCGTTATTGCCAGTTTAACACGTGAATACAACATTTAACCCTTGAAAGTGACCAGTTAACCATACAGAAAGAGTACCTATAGGGGGAATATGAGATTTGCTTTTCTGCATCCAGCACCAGAAACAGTGGGGGCAATTACCAGTATTTTAGGGGTGAGATCTACTATCTTGAGGAAAATATATATAATAGAGGGGTCAGCTTTACTATTCTAACTGCAGTTTTACAAACATTGTGGAAAGTGGATATACTTGAGGGCGGGGAGATTAACTTTTCTTATTCCAGTCCCACACACATTGGGGGCAGTGCATATAATTGAGAGGCAGATTGACAATTGTAGTCCCAGTACCACAAAACTATGGAAAGAATACATATTTCAGGGGATGGAAGATTTACTATTCTAACAACATTGGGGAATGCACATATATTTGCTGGGTGAGGGGAGATTTGCCATTCTAAGTCAAGTCCCACAAATGTTGGGAAATGTTCATATATTTGAGGCCATGAGTGTTACCATTCTAATGTAAGTCCTAACAAAATTGGAGAAAGTGCATATATTTTCGAGAGGTGAGAATTACTATTTTAATAATAATTGGGGAATGTGCATATATGTAGTGCAGGTGAGATTTGCTTTTTTAACTCTAGTTCCAAAAACATTGTGAAAGTGCTTATATTTAAGGGGGTGAGATTTACAATTCTTTGTCAAGTCTCACTAACATTCCAAAAAGTACATATATCTGGGATGGTCAGATTTACCATTCTGCCTCTAAAGCGAAAAACACTTGCAAACCCAAAATATTTAAGAGGCCATATTTACTATTTTAACTTCAGCTCCAGAAACATTGGGGAAAGCGCATATATTTTGGAGGAAGGAGATTACTATTCTAACTCCAGTCTAACAAATATTAGAGTGAGTCCATATAGTTGAGGTGAAGGAAGGAAGGTGGTTGAGATTTACTATTTTAATTTCAGTCCCAGAAAAGTTGGGGCAAGTGCATATATTTGGGGGCTGAGCTTACATATTCTAACTCTAGTGCCTCAAACAGTGGTTAAAGTGCCTATATATTGAGCGAACAAATTACATATTCTATCTCAGTCCAACAAACATTTAGGACAGTGCATATGTGAGAGGTTTACATTTAAAGCCACTGTTCTAACTCCACTCCCACAAACAGTGAAAAAAGTGGATATATTTGTGAGGGGCTTGGGATCAGAGTTACTATTCTATATTCAGTCCCATAAACATTGGGGAAAATGCCTATATTTAGGATGGCCGGTTTTACTATTCTCACTTCAGTCTTAAAAACATTATCTTCAGTATGTACATTTAGGACATGGGGGCAGATTTACTATTATCTGCAGTGCCAGGCCTCAAGAAATCTCCTTGCCCACTCATTATGGCGAGTCAGAATTTATCAGGACCAGCTATTTTTAGGGAACACTGGCTTGGTCTGGCCAGAGAGCTCCTGACAAAGAACAGGTGTTCTGAAAGTGAATGAGCAATAAAGATGCCTTTAAAACCTGTTTTTATCTTGTCAAATTTGCTGTGCTGAAAGACACAGGTCAAATGCCAGCTTATGTCTTCTTACAAATTGCTTCTTGTTTTGTCCTGGAGATTGGTGTTGATAAAATCCTCTAACTTTGCACTCAGCAAAAGAAAGTACAATTAACTGACTGTCAATTGTGCTGGGGTACAGGCAGTATAAAATAAAAGGCTGCAGCACGTAATGTTTTTCAAACATATTTAAATAGCTTGTAAATAAACTGCACAAATATTTCAAAATATATTTTAGTAGTTAACTTTTTTTAAAAAGTGTTGATGGAAACAAACATTTAATTGGATCAAGACGCATCAAAAACTGTAGTTGGTCCATATATAAATCATTAAAAAAATTGGAGCAATAATAAAAATACTCATACAAATAAATCAAATGAAATTGTAGATCCAAAGTATTTTTTAAGTAAAAGTAACAATAAAAAAGAATATTTGAGCTTAAATACTAAACACCATTTTTTTAAAGATAAATATTCTTTAATTAATTAAAGAAATGAAATAAACATAATTTCACTATAACCTCTCAAAATGTAGGTGAATTTCCCATCAAATTCCTCAATAAAATAAATAACCAATTGTTATAATAAAAATGTACATAATGGAAATCAATATACTACAATATTTTATTTAACAATGCTATAAATTAACATGACCCATTATATAAAATAACAATTTAAGTTAAAAATTAAATTAAGATTATCATTAAAAATATTTTACAAAATCATTATACATATAATTTACACATATTAATATTATAAATAACTGCATAATAATAGTACACTAATTAATCAATGTTTAAAAATAATCACTGCGCACCCACTATCCCATGAACTCCTACAACAGGAAAAAACGTAATAAAATATTTGCTATATCTTTATACAATACATTATAACAACATTATATAGAAAAGAAAAGAAACTATATTAAAACAATATTAAATACCATTATATTTTAATTAGTGTAGTGTATTTTGAACATCAATATTATTAGAAAAACATATACTTCAACATTATGTCCCTTGATATTATAACACTCATGATATTTAGACCATGATGTTGTGGTCAGGCGATATTTAAGGTACCATATCATTCTTTTAAACATAGTTATTTTGCTCCTGTTTTACCTTCCTAGAACGTTGTGCTATCCTGTTAAAATAGCATAGCAGGACCTATAAATGTCACTATTCATTTCACTTGGTAAATCACTATACTTCTGGCAAACACAGTGCATACTGTTGCACTGCATTCTGTTATGTCATGAGCAAAAGTTTCCCAGAATATTGTGGGGGATTTCAGTAGGCTCTTTAGAACCGAAGTGACTTTTTGGAAGGAGGAGGTAAACTGAGCCTGACAAAGTATTGCCATCTATCATACAGGCCACCATCCCTCCACAAATCATATCCCCTTATTCACTATGTTGTGTTCTTGGTGTTTTTATAGTGCACTGGTCACCTGTGAGGGTATACAAGCTCCCTGCTGCAGGTGTGTGGGGCAGCCCTGGGGGCTAATTTGAAAAACAAAGTCTTCAACTTCTTGCGAGATGTGTCTCAAAGGCTGGTGGAAGTGAATGCGGCCGATCAAGTAGGCAGAGCCAATGTTGTGGAGAGCTTTGTAGGTATGTGTGAGAAGTTTAAAGTGTGCACACTTGTGTATCAGGCACAAGTGGAGATCCCTAAGGTTTGATGTGATGTGACACAGCATGAGAGGTTGAGAACAAGTCTGGCTGCTGCATTTTGAACTTTGCAGTCTTCCTGTGAGCTGGTCCCTGCGTACAGGGTATTTCCATAGTCTAGTCTGGTGGCAATGAGGGCTTGGCTGACCGTTTTCATAATGTTGTTTGGTAGATACTTGAAGATTTATTTTCTTCAGCATCCTTAGTGTGTTGAAGCAGGCCAAGACCTCTGGGCTGACTTGGGCTGTCGTGTCCAGCTTGTTGTCTATGATGATTCTGAGGTTTTTGCTTGAGAGCAGGGCGTGTGGGTGGGACCACGGTATGTTGGGCACCAGGTGAAGCCCCATGCTGAAGCATTCTTCCAAAGACTACCACCTGGGTCTTATCCGAGTTCAGTGTGAGGCAATTGGATTTCATCCAGGTAGCTACGCCTGTCATGCATGAGGTGAGCTGCTTCCTTGTGTTGTGTGCTGGGTGTTTTGTCCAAGATGGATATTATCAGTTCTGTGTCATCGGTGTAAATGAAGATGTGTATGTTGTGAGCTCGTATGATGACGTCCAGTGATGTTGAAGAGTGCTGGGCTGAGCAAGAAGCCCTGCGGGACTCTGCAGGTAAGATCTCGTTCTTCTGAGGTGTAGGGGGGGGGGGGCATTTTGACAGTTTGACTTCTTCCGTGAGAAAGAAGCAGATCCATTCCAGATGAGTCCCTGGATGACTACATGGTCTGAGAATACAGAAGAATGGCCATTCGGTGACAGTGAGGTCCACCCACTCAGAGCTCTTTGTAGCCATAGTCTCTCGCTCCCCTAGGCTTTAGTATGTTGCCTGGATTTTCAGAACCATAGTGAGGAGGAAACAGCTTCTATCACCCTGCATGCCAAGGCACAAAAGTAATCTCTAAATATACGTTTCCTAGGGTGCAGAAGATTCCGTTAGATCCTCTTGCTAGGAGAATACCTTGGATTCCCTTGCAAGCACTGGGTTAGCCAAGTACAATAGGGACATCAGCGCAATGGTGCTTGCTCTATGAAGCGAATTTGTGCTACCACCTAACCATCATCCCTGCACCGCAGGCATGTCGTCCCCGTAATTGAGGGAAATTACTTCTGGCTTAAGCCATGGTGGAGACAGTGCCTCAGACCAGTTCTAAATAAAGATCTGTCACTTTCGCTCCAGGACAGCGGGGGCGAGCACTGATGCTTTCGTTCAAATCTTTGCATATCTATGAGCGCCAGCCTCTTGTTGGATGTGATTCAAGATACACAGGAAAAATAGTAAATCAAGAAGATTTGTTCTTGCGTGTTAGTTGATCTTTCGTGACACAAAGTGCCATGAAATACCCCCAAAAGTGAGCTGTTTTCGGCATTTGTGACATTTTTTATATTACTTCTTTAAAAAAGCATTGTTCGAGTCGAAGGTGAAATTGCTACGGGGCCGCCACTAATGCCTAACAGGTGACATCATGTTCTGTGTGTCACCTTACCCTCATTGGGCATTAATGCTGTATAAAGGACTGTTTTTTGAATAGCCATGGAGGGCCTTAGCCCAGGATCTGACTGTCATCTTTCTGTGATGTTAAGTTTCCGTGGAATGTGCCTTGGAAGTATCAGCCTTATTACATTAATTGAGGGAAGAATGTTGTTGCGTAGCTTGATGTGGTACCGTAAACCTTTCTGAATGAGCAGTCTGTCCCCTCTGCGTGCCGATCTCGTGTATTTCAGGCGAAGCAGTGTCCGGTTTGGGATCTACGTCTGCGACAGACTTCTGCAGCACTAACTCACCCCTCTAAAACAGGGAAGTCATTCCTTCCAAAAATAGAACCGCAGATACAGTTACAGCTTGGATGCCAATCAAATGCCTAGAGCAATATCTGTTAAACTGGAATACCACAAAGATAAGACGCTTGTCCTAATTGTTATTTTTAATTCTGTGCTATTTATATGAAGGCACCATCCTCTTCTTGGCTGCCCCCTCCACCTAGCCACCTCCTTATCTGAATCAAGAAAAAAGCCTAGCAAAACATAATTAAGTAAACTTGTAGTCCATTTTGGTTTTGCATTTTATAAAGAAACACATATTTTCCGTTGCTGATTAGCAACATCTGAATTGGCAGGGTTCTAAAGAGTGAGAGCCAGAGTAGTTTACCAACATTTTATATAGGATTGCAAGGCTAATTGCAGGCGCGTTTCCCTTTGTCATAGCAGACCCGTGTGCAGGTACTAGGAATGCTAGGGATTTAAAGAACGTTTGCTGGGCAAGACTAGCATTCTAACATCCTATATTAGCCACCGCTCGGCTATGAAGTCAAATCTCTCTTAATTATTTCGATGCATTGCATGCTTGATTTAAATGGCCACTATGCCCGGAACTGAAGTTTCCTGAAAGAAACTCTTGGCATTTAGCCCAGGAGTTTAATGGAGGAATGAATGATACGTGGGAAAGGATGGTGTGGCGACCTTTGGGTAAGAAAAAAAATGTTCTATGTGTTTTGGGTGACAAAGGCTGGAAGTGACAGGACTTGAGCCAACTCGTATTGTAACTTTACATAAGGACTTCAGCATTGGTTATTGATAGAAAATATTATACCAAGGCTTTGATACGAGGCCATGGGACCTTACGGCAGTAATAGGGCGATGTGGCAGATTAACTGCTTTTTCATCATTCTTCGAAATGTAATATATTAAAGGTAGTTCATTGAAAAATAATACCATTGCTGCCGGGAGTGAAGTCGAGAATAAACTAAACTTCTAAAAGATAGGTCTAATTTGGCAGAACTGACTACAGATTCCCAGTTCTAGCCAGTTTCAAGCCTTGCAATTAGAACTCGGTTTATGTATTAGTGATTTCTTTATGAAAAGAAGAGCCGTTTATTTTTCTAAAAATGAAAAGTCTCGAGGACAATAATTAGTTTAAAAGAAATACTTAATATGGAAAATTCATTTTCTTGTGTAAATTGCCCTGCATTTGCAAACCTTATGCTACTTTCCCTGATGCTTGTGAGCAGTTCTCTATTAGCAAAAGTTGATATTTGAACGACATATATTAGAATAAAAAGTAAATTGATTGATTTGCAATATTTATTCCAAGCACTCAATAACCTTGACAAAACTTGTTGGGTGCAATGCTGAGTGTATTCACTATCTTAAATTGTTCCCCTTGTCCTAATGGGAAGTGCCGTTTGGAGGCGCCAATTGTGGATACATTCGGCACGACAAATCAAATAATTTGCGAATGTTGTATGAGCCACTACCGCCCTTGCACATCGAACTCTACATTTTATTTAAAAAAAACATTTACTTTTAGATTGCATGTTGTTTTAGAAGTGTGACAAATGTATGTGCACCCTGTGTTTTTACAATAATGGATTATATGGGGACTAAAGGTGCTTGAACTGTTAGATGCAATCAGGAACTTTGATATTGCTCCTGCAGTAGGAAGATTTCTATGCAATACAAAAAGGCCCAGTTAGTTTTAAAATGTTGTTAGTCTTTATTATTTTATTGTCTAAAAGGGTTTGTTTTCCTTTGTTGTTTCGGTAATCGTTTTAAATGGCTTTTGTTCCATGAAAAACAATAACATTTTAACAATTAAAATGTAAAATAAACACGAACAATCGCACCGAAGTTGTATATACAATATAAAAGCAGCAATCATTTAATCAACGGTGGCTTTGAGGATGATAGGTGCAGATGTATCTGGAAACGAGCTGGTAAATGTAGCTCACATTGTGACATTTTACATACAGGGACCCCATCGCGTTAATTTCTGTGCCAAATTTAAACAATATGTTTTTTTTTGTGGAATCACTTCATGGAATAAACCTTGCATAATATGTTGTCCAGGACAATTTGCGGTGATACAACGATCTGATCAGAGTTGTGTGGCTGGTCAATCCCTTCAATGTTATCCTGTATGCATTTATGATAGTCAGGTGCTGATTAGTGTCAACACACGGTTTTATGAACTAACAACCTGGAAAATAAATCTCCTGTCTATCACTATGATAATGGACCCCAGAGGGTCTATTCAGTTCCGCTTGATGCAGGAAGCCAAATGGCAGGCGCATACGAGTGGTAACTCTTCATTGTACTCTGCCAATTTGATAAGTTATTTACCACACAAATTGAGACTTTTGGAGACCCTAAAATATATATCCCGCGACTCGGTGAAATGCCTACCGTTGAACAAATGTTCCAGAGGAAAGTCTGGGAACGTTGTAGTAAATGGGCACTCGGAAGTAGGACATCAGCTAATGTTAAGGATATGCAAAGTCACCCATGGGTTCAGCAATGTCTAAGGAACAACTTAGAAATGGACGGTGCCTGTTTTTAAGTTTGGCGGATGGGTACTCCTGTTGTGTGTTTCCTGCATGGCCCAGTTTTCCCTGTTAGCCTAATTGTGCACGTAGTGGGCCGCATTTTCCTTTGCACATGTTACCATAAAAACACGGTTGCTTTTGTGCCACATCGTATTTTCACATAGAAACTCCATATCTTTTTGGGTTCTGTTCTTTTCCCGGGATTTAGTCTGCACAAGGCAGACAAGGTCAAACAACAATGCCCACTTGGTATTTTCTCTGGTAAGGCACTATCACCTAGACATAAAACGAGAATGCAGAAGTTGTTTATGTGCACATGTCTTGCCCTATAAGGCCTCTCGTTCCCTCCGCTCTGACCACCAACATCTCCTTCAGGTTGGCAGGGTGAAAAAGGCAAGAACTGGTGGCAGAAGGTTTTCAATAAATGTGGCCTCCTTGTGGAACTCACTGCCCCTCCAACTGCGCTCCGAAGCCAGTCTCTTCAGGTTTCGTAAACTTTTAAAAACTTTTTTGTTCTCTGTTTAATCCTTGCATTCTTGTAGCAGTGTTATGTTCTGATAAGCGCGGGGATGCCTATTGGTAACCAGGCGCTATACAAAACTCGGAATAATAATAATAATATGGATGAGCACAAATGTCCAAAAAACGCACACATGGAGTGAGAGCTCAGAGAAAAGAGCCCTGGTTCAATCGAGATGTAGAGCATCTATCTGTGTATGCTAAGGTACGGGATCCACCACTAATCCCAGAGATCTTTGACATATAATCATTTAGCTTCAGTATAAGGGGAGGGTGGCTTAGACAACTCTGCCTTATAACATAACTGGGTTTTTCATAGTATACGGTTTATTGACCTTGGTAACAGTATTTTTAGTATGCCTTTGCTTTCTAATTGTGGCACAAATACTGCATTTTAGAGCACAATTGTTTAAATAAATATTATAATTTTTTTCCTGTGTCTCTTGTTTATCTTATTGTGGACAAGTACAAGTGAGAAAGTGAAAGGGTGTGTCCTGTTAACGCGAACCCTGAGAGGTATAAGAGTGTTGTGTTCTGGGATGCCAATTCATTTGTCTCTCTGGCAAAGTTCAGAAGGGCAAGTGAGGCACTGTAGCTAGTCTGACTAGGGCTCATAGATACTAAGGTGGTATAGTGACTTAATCCTTACATAAAAGATACAGGTATAGGGTTATGAATATTGCGACAAGTGGTGGCGCCTCTAAAGATGACGTACGCATGATTCAAAGAACCTAATATTCAACGGTGCTACCGATAAGAGGAAAACCCCAAACCTCCAAATTAGACTGTAGTCCACATGCATTTGTACATAGGATCTGTGCACACGTTTGTTGCATTAACAGTATAAATACAGTGCGTATTTTGCAAAATAACACAATGACAGATGTTGATAGATGTATGCTTTTCGTTTAGTTTATTTCAGATGCCCAGCCAACACATGTTTCATCAGGGTATAACCCAAGACTTCTTCAGGGCTATGGGACAGCTATCTAAACTTTGGTAGGTACTCTCCGCCTGTTGTACTTCCATCCCGGCTGTAGCTAAATTCAATGATGCTGTAAAACTCGACTGTATCAAACTGGTCAGTACCAGATAAACGGAGCGCTAATATATCTCCACTCTAGGTATCCAGCAGCAGGTACACTGTCGGCATGTCGCTTTTCGTGTGCCGCGGAAGTCAGTGAACTCAGTGACTTCCGCGGCACACGAAAAGCTACAGCTGGGACGGAAGTAGAACCAACGGAGAGTACCTACCAAAGTTTAGATAGCTGTCCCATAGCCCTGAAGAAGTCTTGAGTTACACCCTGACGAAACACGTGTTGGCTGGGCATCTGAAATAAACTAAACGAAAAGAATACATCTATCAACATCTGTCATTGTGTTATTTTGCAAAATACGCACATAATTTATACTGATAATGCAACAAACGTGTGCACAGATCCTATGTACAACTTAATCCTTACATGCCAAGGTTCTATGGTCCCAAGCATAGTTCTGTTCCTGAGCAGAATCCCTGCAACACTGCCTTACTGTCTGCCTTATTACTAGTGCCATACCATATAATGCACCTGTAATAAGGTGGGCAGGATAGCCATCATATTTTTGACTGTCTAACCCATCAGCCAAACTTTAAATTAGGCCCTAAATGGTTACCAGGCAGTTACAATTCCCATTGGAATGGTGAGACTTTTACACAGACTTTTCGGTTTCCAAAAGCAGCTGAAAACTCCTGGTGAAAGTCAAGGTCTGAATGAGGAATGACTAAGGGACTTGGTCTCAGAATTACAGATTCCTCCTGTAATTCCTTATTTCATAGTGTACCATCCGGGTCGAACGTGTGATTTTTTGGATACAGGTGCTGCCAAAATCTGTAACTCTGGTGCTGGAAACATAATGGCTCTTTCCCGACTACTTGAAATGAAGGCCTAAGTAGGGGAATGTAGCATAAATGAAGAGATAAGGGGACCACAGACTCCTAAATTAGAGGATGGCAGAGCAAAATTGATGCATGGATTTTGGTCAGACTTGGCAAAATGGCATTTTGCTGCCTCCTCCTCAGGAAATTTGAATTTTTTATGCTGTTTGGGGCATTGTGGTACCCTCTGCCGGAGACTCCATGGGAAAATGCTTAAATTAGAATTGGCCCCAAGCTGGGCCCGCAAAGTATTAACAGTTAGACAGGTAAGACAAGCTGCAAGGAAAGGGTCACAGACGTTGTTCATTTGGATGTTAGAGCTGCACGCTGCGGCCATTTTGTGATACAGTTGACCATCGGCATTGGTATCGTCTATGCAAACTGAGGGATAAGTCGGCTTCCAACAGCCTCAACCAGGTAGGGAGTTTAAAATCTTACGCTTACTTTGCTTCAAGATTTCTTACTGATTCATTTTTATCCTTTGTACTGGGAGATTTCAGAAAACCTGTGGATTTTGCCATTGTACTTCTAATGGATTTCAGATAAATAGAACAAGATAGAGCATCCTCCCCTGAGGACAGTCATCGCTGGCTCATTTTATTTTATCAGGGCAATGACCATAATATCAGTGTCTACTCCTACTGATATTCCTGACAAGAGTGGAGGGGATCTTTGTCGGGACCTGCAATTCTATTTCTTCTCTCCCCCTCAACTTTTCTACCCGACTTCAAGTCGAGACATATTCACCTGAGCGCCCTGAGGAAGGTTCGGCCAAAAACGCATGACTTAAAGGAATATTAGGACAATTATTCTGGATAATGTTGTTTATATTTTATTTTGCAAAAAATCAATGTACAAAACTGAATGTTCTTGACTGGCTCTATGTTATACATCAAACGATTAATTGAAATGTTTCTGGGCGTACCAAGCTTGACTGAAATTCTCTAAATGAAGACAGTTATATAAGATTGATCCTTTTTAGCATTGGGTGCATTCCTCTTTGTGTTTACGAACATCTGTCCATTTATATTTCGTATATGTTAGTGAAAATAGTTTGTATGCGTTATGTGTGATACCTGTGTAGGCGAGATTTAGTAGAATGAGTGAATGAGAGGTGACAGAAGAAGGAAAAGTGTGCATTTCTTGTAATATATGATTGTATAGTTTTATAAGTTTTGATAATATATGTATATAAGCTGCAGATACCTATCTTGATTTATTTTGTATTAAATAATTAAAGATTTAAAGCAAGTATGTGGCAGGGTATTGTTTAAAATTGAGGCTCGATCCATCTGGAGATTTGCACTCCTTCTATAGAGAGATGTTCAGCTTAACTCAATCAGAGACAGGATTCCCCTTTTTAGGTCTCTCCTACGCTGCGCGCATGCGCTGATTAGGAAAGACCTAATGCCATCGGCAGAGCTTTTTCAGCAAAGAAGTGCACGTGTTGCATTGCTTGCAATGCAAACGCCTGCACATCTGGATATTTCCTTGTGGGAGCGTGCAGCGCCATCGGGTGGCATCATATGATCACACGCTCCCGCAAGGACATCGCGCATGTCCCCTCCCCTGCTGCTGAGGAGCGCTCGGGCTGGGCAGCAAGCCTTTTTTTTGTTGTTGCTGTCAGTTCCCCCGGGGCACAAGCAGGCATCCACTTCTGTCTCTTTGCTATGATCAGCTGCCCTGACAGAAGTGGATGCCTGCTTGTGCCCCAGGAGAACTGCAGGACTGCTCATCGGCACTGAGTCTCTTGTTTTTGTCCAGCTGTTGCCTGCCAGTTGTCTCGAACAAGCGACCAGTCTCTCTGTATTGCGCAGACATGTGTCTAACTCTGTGGCTTTTGGAGACTGGGGCTGTCTGCATTAAGCGCTACAAAGCATTATTGATCAGACAATTAAAAATGGGAGGTCTGGCGCTACCTGATATCTTGCACTATGCCCATTCCTTCCACTTTAAAAACTTCAGAGTTATGGCAGGTAAGGCAGATACATCCTTTTTGGGACGTTTGTTTCAGGCAATATTGCATGGTATCCCCCAAGGCCACGAATACTTCTTATTTAAGTTTGGAGACCCCAGATTTTATAAAAAGGTCAGGCTAAAGGTTTTAGTCACGGCTCTGAAGAACTGGGTTTTCTTCAGGAAAAAATTACAAATTCCATACTATGCTTCTCAGGCCCCAATATGGGACTCTCCAGGGACCCCAGAATGTCTTAGAGACCAACTGTCAACCCCTCTCAAATTAGCAGGGTTAATGCAGTGGAGAGATTTACAAAATGATCAACAGTTATTGGGGTGGGATTCCCTCTTCATGTTGACGGGAGGAACCCTTACAAGATTTAAATATTACCAGCTGTCAAGCTGGTGGTCTACGGAAATATTGGATTGTACATCTAACCCGAAATTTGATTTTGTAAATAGAAAGGGGCGTTGGGATAAAGAGCTTGCTTTTTGGTATGAGGCATTGATGGAAAAAGAGGGAGTTACTGATTTGGAACTTCAGAATCTCTGGGGAAATGTTGTGGGGCTGGATAGTAACAAACTGGTAGACTTGTGGGGGGATTCTTTTAGCCTGGTGAACGGAATAGTAAAATCAGCTCCTCTTAAACGAAACCATCTGTTCACACTGTACAGGGTGTATTTCTCCCCAAAAAGACTGACAAGGATCACAAACCTACAATATAGCTGCCCAAGGTGCAAATCTTTAGAGGCAGATGACTTGCATATGTTTGTAGAATGTCCTAGCCTTAACCTGTTTTGGAAAAAAATTGAGGGTTTTTTGATGGATGTGCTAGGAACACGGATTGTGGTCTCACCGGTAATGATTCTGTTTGGTCTGGAGACGGATTACCATCTCGCGAATCAGCAGACTAAATTTATTTTTTATGTTATGTTATTGGCAAGACGAGAAATATGTAAAGTATGGAAATTTGAAGATGCTCCCACTTTTTCTGAATGTTTAAGGTATATTATATATGTTAGTGAGTCTGATATAGCATGTGATAATTCCTCAGAGTCTAAGATCTGGGAGCTCCTTGTGGCATGGCGGAACAGATGAGAGTATTCCGATGATTTCACCTGGGTACTGTCGGTGCTTAGTCCTCAACCAATCCGGGGGTCGCCAAGTTACAGAGGCTGAGGTGGATAAAGCAAACAGTAAACACTAGAGGGGGGTATCTTTTTCCTGCCTTCACTGGCATCGAATTTTGTGGTCGTAACATCGAGATGCCAGGGGGGGGGGGGAGAGGATCTCCGTCTAGAGCACCCAAAAAATTGGTATATGAGGAATAAAAGAAAAATCTTTAAGAAAAAAAAAAAAAAAAAAAAAAGCATTATTGATGGACTGCTGAGCAGTGAGCACGGGGCGGGGCACCCAGTGGAAAAGGCAAACAAGCTGTTTCTGAAGTCTAGTAAATACCAGGCAGACAACAGGAGATGACAAATTAATTAACAAAGAAACGTGCAAGACCCATGCATCTAACAAATTACATGTGGGGTCAGAAAAGAAAGACGCGTGTTGCACAGCCTCGTCTCTGATAATTAAAGGCTCTCTCCTTTCTCAGGGTTTCAGTGTGCACACCATTCCACATTGCACCTCCCGTCTCAAAGAGTGAGAGATACTGGTCCCTTTTGTCACGAATATGGCTTCATCAATGCCAGTATCTGCACAAGCGCCATTTACCATGCTTCACAAGGTCACAATGTTTAAGTATTTCCCTCCGTCCCAGATATCTCCCTGTTTCCTTGCCCATGGCACATTCTGAAGATTTAGGCATTGATAGGCAGATATAGCAGTCAGTCAAAGGCTCTAAGGGTTCACCTGCCAGATTACTTGTGGCTTCCGCACCTGACTTTTAGTTTCTGGACATGAGGCAAATAAAAGAGACAAGGGAGGTCCAGTGGGTGGAGCTGCAACGGGATTACCTCATGGCTACATTCCCGCCACCACTCCAGTTGTATGTAGATGCGATGTAGTAGCAGGCCTCAATAAAGGCCCACCAGTGCAAGGGGTTCGCCCTTCTCTGCACAAAGTCCTTAGACCAATAGGAAGAAGTTGGCACAGAAACTGGAATAGAAAAGATAACATTTATTACACCTCATGAGGTGGTGCTACGGTTCAGACAGTACCCCTTCGGTATTGCAAGAAGCAGCATACAAACTGAAAGAGCATGGTCTCTTTATACCCTCACAGGGGCTCAAAAGAAGGTGGTGCAAACACAGAAGCACGTTTTATGTATATATAAGGTAATATAGAAAGGCACAATCAATCAGTGGGAGGAGCTAACGGTTGTGGGAACTGCTAAACACATTCCTGTCTGGTACTAATCACTAACAGCTGGAGACTCGACTGGGCATGCTCGAAAGTGGGGGATGCTAAATATAACTCGTTGCCGGGCAGATTTCAAGCGCAGTTAACAGGAAGATAGGACAAAGCACAAGGTCGACACGCGGCAGCATGTAGCAAAATACAAAATAGAGTCCACTAAATGTCACAATAATAGCTAAAAACAAGATGTCTTCTGTAATGCTTAATCTAATCGTTGTCAACTACAGACAACCCTTTCAGCATTAGCTGAAGACATTTGCTTTCCTGTGATAATGTAAATATTCATCCTGTATATTTATATTCATCATTTTAGCTATTTCTTTATCTAACATGTGTTGTGCTTTCATTTCTGTAACATCCTTCTTGGCTGGTATACAAGCAGTAATATACATAAAGCAAAGCATTGGGCCACAATGAATACACATACAGTATGTATAAAATATTGTAATTACAATACACAGAATAGTCAACAGTTTCCAACCCCAAGCAGAGACTAGAGCCCAAAACCATCCAGCAAAAGTCCAGGTACCAGTTTCTGTATGAATTTCTGCAGCAATTTTATGCAGTTTAAATATCGCATTATATACTGAGGGAGAGTTGTCTGGAATAAAGACACAGCAACTACTACCGATAATGCGACATGCACCACCTCGATCAGCTAACATTACATCTAACACCATACGATTTTGGAGCACTACAATCCTTGCAATTTGTAGTTCCTCAGTAATATTTCCAAGTGCTATAGCTGTCTGATTGGTAACAGCTTCTACAACCCTAGTTAATCGTCTCACATTCCTACTATTTGATGCAGCACCTACAAAAGAGAACAAACCTAAATTAAAATCGACATATTGTTGTAGACTAGTGTCTGTTTGGTCTACTTCATCAGTACTTATTGTCCTCTTATATCTATTCTTAGTAATATCATTAAACAGTTTAAAATCTCGATGATATGTTGCAGGTGCCAGAAACACAGGAGGTAATAGAAAAGACACATAACATATACTCGACCACCCAACTGGTAGTCAATAATATTCATAATTGCAACACACAAAGTATGTGCTATGTGAAGCTACAAAAGAACTATCGTTCACACCTTCAGTATCTAATATCATAATACAATCACTTATTCCAACTGGAATTCGTCCAATACTTTGCACACATAAATCTGCTTTAGTCTTTGTAACAGTAATCACAAATTGTTCATTTTCGGCAGAGTCTCTTGTGTTGGTGAAGACATAAGGCGGGGAAATATTGTCCGGTCGGTATTCCTCCCATTCCTATTTAGTTCCATTAGCTTGGGCATACCCATCTTTGT
The DNA here is from genome assembly GCF_964263255.1 of Lissotriton vulgaris. Classification (NCBI taxonomy): domain Eukaryota; kingdom Metazoa; phylum Chordata; class Amphibia; order Caudata; family Salamandridae; genus Lissotriton; species Lissotriton vulgaris. The sequence goes on from NC_141694.1 coordinate 478,831,300, forward strand.
CTTGATAACACACTTTATTAAGGCGAAAAAGAAGTCGGCCCACTGTACGCCTTCTCGATGCAAACAAAAGCGTATACCAGGCTTGGCAAGAACCATTATGCGAGAAAGGAAGAGGAATAAAAGGTGTTCCTCCTTTCTTTTGATGAGCAGGTATCATTCCACATACCCAACAGTTGGTAGTGTTTGTGGCATTATGAGTATGATGCAACATCTTAACAAAAGTCTTATTGAGATAAGATTGACTATGCTTCTGCTCATGATATGGAAGGGTAAAGTATGGGTGGTCCTCTGGGACTGGATTAATAGCAACAAAAAGCTCACAGGCAGGGGCCCTCCTCTCAATAGACCAAGTGATTGCTGCCATAATCATCAAAACAGCAACGAATCCTATAGCACCGATGATCATTTTCTTATTCATCTTAGCAGCAATGAAAATCAATCCTTTCCAGAAACTAAAGAACAATCAGTGGAGCTCCTACCCCTAGGCAGCCGCTGATTTCTTCACCACAGGCCAAGACGGGTACCACTACACTAATGCATGGCTGATCCCCCCCCCTTGCCTCATTGGCTCTCCGTTTCCACTGACCCAGGGCAGCTCCACTAACTTTCTCAGGCACTACAGACTCTTTCCTCGGTCTCAAATATATTCCGATGCTCCAGAAATCGTGGGGTCCGGGAAGAACCCCGCAGATTCGTCAGGTGATACAGCTTGGCCTTTCTCCGTAGTCAGGATCTCTCGATGATCGGTCAGCACAGCAGGTTCCACCAAGGTAGGCAGTACTTTCTTGCAGTGGGTGCTGTGTACCGAATTTTTACGGTTCGTCACTCAAACTGCTGTCCTCGTGGCCAAGAGCACTTGCTCTGGCCCTCGCCACCTCGGTTCCAGGCTGCTCGATCTTTCAAATGACTTAACCATTACGTGGTCACCAGGTCAGACTCATGGCTTTCACCTGTAGATCTGTCAGGAAATGCTTCTCGAACTTGTTGATGAATAGAAACCAAACTATCAGTTAACTGTGGCAAATAGTCATTCATCAGGACACAAGGTACATCATATATAGAACTCGGTTTCGGAACTCCCCAAATATTCATTGGCCTCCCAAACACAATCTCATAGGGAATAAGACCTGTTCGAGAATGTAGTACTGATCTAATGGACAACAATGCCAGTGGCAGTGGATCTGCCCAAGTCAAAGATGTGGAAGCCTGGATTTTTGCTATTTTCAGCTTCAGAATAGCGTTATACCTTTCCACCAATCCTGCTGATTGTGGGTGGAACACCGCATGGAACTTCTGTTTAATCCCTAATCCATTCAGGACATATTTAATAACTTCCCCAAAAAAATTAGGTCCGTTATCATTCCATAAGAGTTTGCAAACACCGAATCTAGGGAAAAACTCCTTCAACAACACCTTTGCTGTAGTGATAGCAGTATTGTCCTTTGTGGGGTACGCCTCGATCCATTTACTAAAGGCACAGACCACCACCAAGACATACTTTAGGTTGTTGCAACGCTCAAACGGGATGTAATCCATTTGCAAAACTTCAAAAGGTGCGGTTGGTGTAGCAAACCCTCTTGCAGGAGTTTGTGTCCCTTTTCCAGGATTATATTGTAAACAGAATAAACAAGACTGTACTACTCTCTTAGCTGTGCTAGCAATTTCTGGATGCTCCCAAACTTGCGTAAGCAATTTTGTTATTGCTGAAGCTCCAACATGTGCTAGCCCATGTGCCATCTGAACCATAGGCTGTACAAAGGCTGTAGGCAGTTTCCACCTATCCATCTGCTTATTCCGCCAACAACCCTCATCATCCAACTCTCCTTCTTCAGACCACTGTTCAGGTTCCTTTACAGAAGCAGATTTTTGTATCTCTAGTACTTCTTGTCTAGCATCATACCAATGTTCAGCTTGTGACTTCACTACATACATGGGAGTAGTGCTTCGCTGCATCGCAGTCTCACGTGCTACGTGTTCTGCAAATACATTACCTTGTCCAACTTTATCAGTCACTTTCTTGTGTCCACTACACTTCACAATAGCTATTTTCTTTGGGTATGTCAGTGCTGTCAAAAGATTATGCACTAGTTCTCCGTGCATTATTTGCATCCCGTGGGATGTAAGAAAGCCTCTTTCCTTCCAGAGCAGGCCAAAATCATGCGCTACTCCAAAAGCATAGCGGCTATCTATATAAATGTTCACACATAAATCAGTGCTAAGCTCACATGCTTGTGTCAGACCTATCAATTCAGCTGCTTGAGCTGATTACTGTGGTATGTGAGCTGTCTCCACTACCGTGTGAATCGTAGTAATTGCATATGCAGCCGAGGTCGTACCATCTGGCAATTTCAAACAAGACCCATAAACCCACAATTCCCCGTCCACATCTGGAAGGGGCGTATCCTGCAAATCAATGCGACCCTTTGTCTGTTCTTCAGTAAGGAATATACAATCATGCGTTTCTTGTGACTGAGGCTGAGTCACCGGATACAGCAACAAAGTAGCTGGGTTTAGGGTTGCACATCTCTTCAATGGAATGTGAGGAGCTAGCAATGTCAATTCATATCCTGTCAGACGAGCGCTAGTTAAGTGCTGCATCTTTGTTTGTTTAAAAGGGCATCAACCCCATGGGGTACCAGCACCAACAGCTTATGTGACAAAACTATCCCTTCACTCTGACGTATTGACACAGCTGTTGCAAAAACTGAACGAAAACACCCAGGCAATGCTCGGGCAACATGATCAAGTACTGCTGAAAAATATGCACAGGGACGTTGCTTATCGCCATGGGTTTGGACAAAAACTGACAATGCACACCCATCTTTCTCATGCATGTAGAGTGTAAAAGACTTTGTATGATCTGGAGTACCTAACACTGGTGCTGAACAAAGGGCTTGTTGTAACTGCCGAAAAGCAGTTTCACATTCATCTGTCCATGGACGGGGTATTGGAGTATCTTTTGTCAAAAGTGCTAATAAAGGTTTAACAATGTATGAAAACTCTAGTATCCAATGCCTACAAAAGGAAGTAAGACCAAGAAATGCATGCACTTCTTTCTGTGTAGGGTACTGTTGTGTCTAAAATTGCCTGAATACGATCTGATGTGAGTGCACGGCCCTCCTTAGACAAAAGGTGACCTAAATAGGTTACCTTTGTCTACAATATTGCAGTTTCTTTCGTGATACTTTATGATGGTGTGAAGCAAGAAAAGAAAGCAAGGACAAAGTGCATTTTTCACATTGTTCAGGGGTATCAGCTGCCAACAAGATGTCATCAACATATTGTATGAGAGCCACACCTTCAGGCAAAACAAAAGAATCAAGTTGTCTTTTCAATGCTTGGCTGTAAATGCTTGGACTCTCGGTATAGCCTTGAGGAACTCTACAAAATCTATACGATCGATTATTCAAAGTGAAACCGAACAAATATCGGCTATCAGGATGAATAGGGATCAAAAAGAAAGCGTTCTTCAAGTCCAACGCAGAGAACGTAGTTGCAGTCGGGGGAACCAAAGTAAGAAGTGTTGTAATGTCAGAAACCACAGGGTACTGCGGTACTACAATCTTGTTTACCTCTCTCAGGTCTATGATAAACCTATAGACCCTAGTGTCAGTATCTTTTTTCAGAATAGGAAGAATCGGGCTGTTACAAACATTAAATGGAACTTCCTCAACAACTCCAACTTGAATGAGATCATGTACAATTCGTATGAGGGCTTCTTCACCCTCCTGTGAAATTCTGCATTGAGGCAAACGTGGTAAGTCAGCTCCCTCCTTAACACTAATATGTACTGGTGGGATAACCATCAGTATCTGAGGTAGCCCACAAAGTTTTAGGGAGTGAAGCCAATGCAATATCCTCTTTTACAAGACAAGCTCTTTCGATCACAGGATGATTTTCGTTCAAAATAACACGCACTCCTTCAGGAGAACATCGTATTGTAGCCCTGAAATGCTTGAGCATATCGAGACCCACAATATTCTCTGGTGTGTTCGAAGAGACCAAAAATGGACACGGAGCTGTAAACTTATCAACATGGAATGCGAGTGGTTGTGACAGTGGGCTAAGGGAAGGTGTTCCATCGAAACCTATTGATGTAATAGTTACGCCAGACAGGGGAGCCCTAGGAACTAATTGTTTGGACAAGGCGCTACGAGTAGCTCCTGTATCAACCAGAAACTGATCAGTAGAACCCAAAACATGTTCTGTAACATAAGGACCCTTATTATAGGAAACAAGGGTCCTAAGGAGTTACAATTTAGCAAGAGATGATAATATAGACCACAATCAGTACTATATTGTTCGACACCCAGCCGGGCGTGGAGTAATTTATTTAGAAATAACATAGAATTTCATTGACCTGGAGAGGGTCCAATTTGAACATCAAGATAGGGTACAGTCCTGTACCTATCCCGAGAAGATAGAAAAACCAACAGAATCAAGAAAGGTAGAATGAAGGAAAGAGGTTTTTCAGGCAAGAAAAAAGTTTTTTAGAGCCAAAGAGTGGCTTGTGATTTCAATAAGCAGTTTCGCAAAATACACCCAACAGTGTCAACACTTAGATATACACATTGAGTCATATGTTACACTGTTTAAAGCGTCGACGTTTCGATCCCTAAGGGCTCTTAGTAAAATGGGATCATCATCAGGACAATTTAAGATCACTGCCTGTATTACAATGCGAACGCCTTCACGAGTCCTGGGTCAAGGTCGTGATGGCATGATTGTTCCTCGTTGGGGAAGATGTTGATTTCTCTTTCCGGCTCTTGGAGCTGGTTGCTGGCTACACTTTGAGCAGCTGTGGGGGGGAAGCAGAACGCGAGGGTTTCTTCCCGTTTTTGTGGAGTAGGTTACCTCCTTTGTTTTGACGCTTTAAACAGTGTAACATATGACCTTCTACCTTTCTTGATTCTGTTGGTTTTCCTACCTTCTCGGGATAGGTACAGGACTGTACTCTATCTTGATGTTCATATTGGACCCTCTCCAGGTCAATGAAATTCTATGTTATTTCTAAATAAATTACTCCACGCCCGGCTGGGCGTCGAAAAATATAGTACTGATTGTGGTCTATATTATCATCTCTTGCTAAATTGTAACTCCTTAGGACCCCTGTTTCCTATAATAAGTAAATTAACCCATGGTCCGAAGGCCCATTTTGGGTTTCCTTGTGTTCCAAAATGATGTAACATAAGGACCCATCTGATCTACTGGAACTTCAACTGATTCCTTACCCCATCCTAGGCAATCTTATGCATAAGCCGAATCATGAAAATCAGGCTGCACATAATCAGACATCTGGTATTGGTTTTGTCTATCAAAAGCGTTAAATCCATCCTGCGCTCGTACATTAGTATCAAACCTAGCGCGATTGTTCATATTTCCCCTAGGCCCTGAATATCCCGAGCGATTTCTCATTTGTCCCCGACCTCGTGAATACTGTTGGGAAAGCAATACTGGACAGTCGGCCGCCCAATGCCCAATTTTCTTACAATACGCACATTGATCAATAGATAAATTGAAACGAGTGTAAGAAGAACCATAAGATCCACGTCCACCTCTATCATAACCTCTAGAAGGCGGACCATAAGCTTGAGCCAGCATAACCTTCGTTTTTAATTCCTTAGACTTCTTGTCCTCACTACCTTTCGCTTCTAATTCCTGACGTTCATAATATTGAGCCATAGTCAAAACAGATGCTGGAGAAGATGTAGTCCAAGAGCTTTCACTTGCTTTTAAATGGCTAGCTATCCCTGGTAACAAATTTGTAAAATATTTATCAACAAAGAGATGTCTGCCCATATCATCTGTCAATGACTGACCGCTAAAATCATTAAATGCTTCCTCAAAGCGCGTAAAGAAGTCAGAAACTGCTTCATCTACCTTTTGCTTACACGATGCTGGAACAGTCCAATCTATCTTTTTAGGGGGAATAATCGTTTTTAACTTAACTAATATAGCTGCGGGAAGATCTAATATCAACTGACATGGCTTTTGAGCAGGTTCCCTTTCCTTATCCATTTGCTCTAAATCCTTCCATTCCGCGCCAAAAGTTACACGATCATCAACTTTATGAACGGTCCTCCACATATCCGGCGGTAATATCAATCCAAAAAATAAATCAATATCACACAGGGTCATAGTGCGAGAGCTAATGGCTCCCTCAACTTCCTCATAAAAAGCGGCTGAATTTTTCAACGGGTCAGGTAATGCTGTTTAAAGTGCCATTACATCTGCCCTATTCCAAGGAGTATACACCCAATTATAGATAAAATAACCTTTAGCATCAGTAGAACTTTTATCATCACTTGTACCCGCTCCTTTAGAAGGAACATACAAAGGCGCGGCTTCCGGCATAGGTTTCGCATGAACTATCATTGACTTATCTGTTCCGAAGATAGAAGCTTGCAACCCTCCGGTCTGAGATGTCCGTGCAACTGCATCTGCAGTCTTTTTCTCCTCCTGCAAGCAAACCGCTTCAGTTCGTAATTTAACCAAACGCCTGATCGCATCAGTCACCTGGGAGAAAACAAAAGACCATCACGCATTTGCTTATAATCAGCTGCTATATCCTCAGCCTCTAAGTCTGTAGAATATTTCTGAAAAAATGCAATAACTTCCATGGCAAACGTCTCAGTAAAATATAACTGCTCCCTTTCCTGTCACCCTTTCATGCTATCTATAAGTTCGGAAGCAGGAGCAGTGCTACGACGTGCTTTACGAGCGGCCTGTCTGAGTTCGGACGAACGCTCAAAGGACAGCATAGAACGGGTGTCTTGCGTCTTTTGTTGATATGACCCGGAATCCTCATCATCTTCAGACGGAGCAGACGGAACGGCATATGGAGGTGGAGGGCGTTCTAGTAAAAAAAAATCATCTTGCGGTTTATTAAGGTCAGGATAGAGAGGTTGTCGAACAGCGTATTGGCCAGATACCTGTAATCTGTGTTCTTTCTCTTCTCTCTCTTTCAATTCTTTCACTTCTTTCTTTCTCAACTCCAATGCTTTCTCATACACATTCTTCTGTTGCTCTTTCTCAATCAAGGCTTGCTCACGCTTCGCTCGTTCACGCACTTCTTTCTCCAACATACGCACACAATCAAACATATCACGTCTAGACTTCCGCTCAAACATACATTGTTCCACATACTCAATCTTTTGCATATCAAATGACCCATGTATAGGCCAACGTAACTCAGGATCCTTGCGAGTGTATTTATTCCATAATATGCTGTATATTATGGAAGAAAGACCATGTTTAACATACATACCTCTATTAGGCGTCCCCTCTGGGGGTGCCGGTTGCGATTCCTCAAGTCTCAAACTGGTACCACTACAAAAGCAACACATCCTACGAAGTGCGCTAAAAACAGGCATGCCAAAAATAGTGCAAAATATGCAGTATTATAATCAAAGTAGCACTTAAAGTACTTCTAGTACGGTGTGCCGTTCAAATCTAAATCAGAATGGAGGAAAATCTCCACATTACCTGCCTATATGAATTGCAACTCATATATCACATACAAAGGATACAAATCTGACTAGTCTTTCCAAACAAATATGCCACAGTAAGTGTCCCTAAAACTACCTTACCAAACAAGGGCATCCAAAACCCATAGCAAGTGCCGAAAAAAGGCTCTTACCACTCACAGGCGTCCAGATTCCAACTGCCAAGTTCTAAATTCGACCAAACGGTCACTGCACGGCGCATCAACAAAAGAGATCTCAGTCGAGGACTGGCACCACCTGGATGGTCAGATCAGAAAGAAGGGAAAAACGCCTTGGTTTGCCAAGACTCGGGCCTCCTCGGTCAATGATCGTCCGCGGCGAGATCCCAATCCTTCGTCACGACCACTCCTTCAGGCATCCGAGTCATCGATGAGCCCCACATTGGGCGCCAATTTGTAGTAGCAGGCCTCAGCAAGACCCACCAGTGCAAGGGGTTCGCCCTTCTCTGCACAAAGTCCTCAGACTAATAGGAAGAAGTTGGCACAGAAACTGGAATAGAAAAGATAACATTTATTACACCTCATGAGGTGGTGCTACGGTTCAGACAGTACCCTTCGGTATTGCAAGAAGTAGCACACGAACTGAAAGAGCATGGTCTCTTTATACCCACACAGGGGCTCAAAAGAAGGCGGTACAAACACAGAAGCAAGTTTTATGTACATATAAGGTAATATAGAAAGGCACAATCGATCAGTGGGAGGAGCTAACGGTTTTGGGAACTGCTAAACACATTCCTGTCTGGTACTAATCACTAACAGATGTAGACTCTACTGGGCATGTGCGAAAGTGGGGGATGCTAAATGTAACTCGTTGCCGGGAAGATTTCAAGCGCAGTTAACAGGAAGATAGGACAAAGCACATGGTCAACACACGGCAGCATATAGCAAACAAAATGGCTGCCATGAATACAAAATGGAGTCCACTAAATGTCACGATAATAGCTAAACACGAGATGTCTTCTGCTCATGCTTAATCTAATCGCTGTCAAACTACTACAGCGCCACTCTGACTCTTTCACTGGATACATTTGGGGCTAATTGAATGGATTGGCAGTGGCTAAATTGCAGCTAGAGGGCACACAGGTACAACATGATATTTGCAGAAAAGGTGGCCTGTCTGGCAACTAGACCATCCGGTCCGCTTTCGGGTTAGGAACGAGGTTGAGGGGAAAGAAGCAGCTGCTTCCTTGTTCATGCTGATTATGAAAGGAGAAGCCAGTCCCAGGGTTTGTAAAGGCTTATGAGGGCTAGAGGAGGGGCTGCTACTGGGAGAAACAGAAACATTTCATAGATGGGGTGGGGCAAGGGGCTGGGTACTTTCAGCAACATTTGTGGGGGAATAAAAATGTTATGCAGAGATACTTCTGTAGCCTGGAGCTGAAGAACCTAAGATCTGTGCAGCTCAACGTATAGCTCTGCTGGTTACAGTGTTAGCATGTACAAGTCTGAGGATGGCTTTGCCGCTTGAGCCTGGGGCTTTAGATCAACTGAACCTGCGAGTGCTCTGGTCCTGACCCTGTATGATCTGTATGACGTGTGGTGTAGTTCTGCTTTCTGATGCGGAAACTTATACGCTTGCTGCCTCTGAGGGCTAGAGCCCCTGCCTGAAGGCTGAGACTGTAAGACATTTGGAGCCGGAATTGTAGATCTGCTGTCTGATGCTGATACAGGTTATTTTTGAGAAAACCAACCTCTGGCTTTGTTGTCTTAGACCACACAGATCTTCTCTCTATGCCGCATAGATATCTGAAATGCTTTCTAACTCCAGACAAAATGTTTAACTCATGATGTTTACCACGCATTAAGGATTCGGGCCTCTTTATATGGCTTTACTGAGTCATGACGATGCAGACATTTTAGAAAGGCTCAAAGTAAATGTTTGTAGTGCTAACACTACAGTATGAATAAGACCTGACAGCAACCTGAGGTTGCTTCTGCAGTTTGAAGCTGCTGAATAACAGTGATGCATGGATATAACCCCTTGTATTCTGGATATAGTTATATACTGTTATGTATAAACATTGCACGTGGAAATGCAGATGTGCAAGGTGTAAAATGTTGTTTGTTAGCATTCTTAGGGCGGGAAGGGGGCCATGATCCACTCAATACTTGGCCTTGCCTAGGTCAAAGGCCCTCCCCGCACATATGTGTATATAGTATTACATATTTGGGAGCTTTTTTTTTTTTTCTTTTTTTTCTATTTTTTTTTTTTATCCTCATCTGCCCGACACACGTCTCTTAGATGCAGAGAAGACCACCCGACCAGCTCACTGCCATTGGGAGCAATGCCCTGGAAATTGAGCAGCTACACACCTAGGTAGAAATTTTTATGAGTGGGTGGGAACAACCATGCATCTTATTAACGATCTCTCAAGGCAGCTTCGTGCCAGTAAAGCCAGTATGTAAGTGTCGAAATCTGGGCAGACCACAATATTGAACCATTGAGTAGGTGAGCTTAATCATCGGATCTTTGGGGGGAAAAAAAAAAACCCAAGAAGGCAAAAAAAAACTTCACTTCCACTCTGTCAAAAATTTCCAAAATGTGAGGTTCTGGACTCTACATGATCTTTTCAAGTCTACCTTGGAGGTTTCATAAAGTGAGGTTATCCATGCTGAGTGAGTGGGAGGGGTGGTGTCCACCCAATGCATGCATATCTGCCGTCTTGCCAACAGGATGGCATAGAATATAAAGGACCGCGCTGCCCCAGTGGTGTTCTGGTCAAAACCAAAAATGACAAATGGTAAAGTTAAGGAAATGTTGGTCTTAATAATTGAATCCAAAGTTACTTTGATCTCCATCCAATAAGTAGATATGTGGGGGCAGTCCCAGAACATATGTATATCGGAGGCTGCTAACAGTTGGCATTTATTACAGCATTTCCCCTCTTGATATTTGGATAAACGTAAAGGGGTGAGATATGCCCGGTGTAAAGTAAACAGGTGGTTTCGTCTAAGCCAAGCGGGTTTAACCAATTTATACAAAAGGGAAAAGGATTCTGTCCACCAGTCCTCATCTAATGCAGCAATTTCTCTACCCCATAGCTCCATTGGGAGATGAAAGTCCCCATCTATCTCTTCCATTATGGACCAATACCAAAGAGCCACCTCCTTACCTCCTATCTGTTTTTCGACTAGCTGTTGTTCTAGAGGACTAATTCTCCCGGTATTAGGGTCTTTCCTGATTAATTCTCTGGCCCAGCTACTAATTTGTGTGTATTTAAATCTTGACAGTGTCGGCCCTACTTTCTCCCTGAGGACTTCCCACCGTATCAAGATGCCTCCATATAACAATTCACCCCATCTAGAAAGCCCAGCTGTAATTAGGGGGGTTGCCAGAGAAATGCTTTCTAACTTCAGACAAAATGTTTAACTCATGATGTTTACCACGCATTAAGGATTCGGGCCTCTTTATATTGCTTTACTGAGTCATGACGATGCAGACATTTTAGAAAGGCTCAAAGTAAATGTATGTAGTGCTAACACTACAGTATGAATAAGACCTGACAGCAACCTGAGGTTGCTTCTGCAGTTTGAAGCTGCTGAATAACAGTGATGCATGGATATAACCCCTTGTATTCTGGATATAGTTATATACTGTTATGTATAAACATTGCACGTGGAAATGCAGATGTGCAAGGTGTAAAATGTTGTTTGTTAGCATTCTTAGGGCGGGAAGGGGGCCATGATCCACTCAATACTTGGCCTTGCCTAGGTCAAAGGCCCTCCCCGCACATATGTGTATATAGTATTACATATTTGGGAGCTTTTCTTGTGCAAAATGCCGCAGTATAAAATCCACATTTCACCAGGAGCTCTGAAATATGGAAAAAGATAGGAAGGGGACATGACCCATGAGAGGCAAAGCCTCGAGTGAGTCATTACTCTCCTCTCCTCCCCCTCCCTCAACAATGGTAATAAATAGCACTTAACACTACGCTTGTCTGCATCTATGGCTTAAGCCATGCCTACTGCACCAAGGATGTGGCACTGAGGTAAAGTAAACAAACAGGTTGTGGGTGGAATGCTTGTTTGTTTTTGTTTTGGCATTTGGATGTCAGAATCAAGGTGGGCAATCTACTGGATGGAGCTGGAGCAGAAGGAGACTGTCCTAGCATTTGACCAGAAAGACAACAGTCTTGGGTGCATTACTGTATTCTCTCTAATTTGAGTATACAAGTTAGAAACTAAACTGAAAATATGGAAGGAACACAGTTAGAATGTTCATAGTGTAAAAGTCCTCAGGTGTTCAAACATGGAGCTCACTATTAACTTCACAACAGAAGGGAGGAGAAGGAAGTATGATTTCCACGGTTTTTTTAAATGTGGAAAGAAGAGATGAGTGGTTGAGTGTCCTGGGGAGGGATAGTGTGTATAGAGTGTGCAGAAGCGACCTGGCAGGTTGTTTTGCGTTGCTGAGTGGGAAGAGTTATGATAAAAACAGGTTATTTCAGTTTTTCTGAATAGGGCAGAGAATGCGTGTTGGATACCGTGGCCAAGTAAATATGTTCCAAAGCAAACATTTTTTGTGTAATATGTTTTGTCATAACATTTAAATCACCATTGAAGATGTAAGGTGAGGGCTATAGTAGTGAGTTCTCCCATGAAACATGATACATCTTCTTTCATTCCCTTGCCTTTATTCTGACTTCTATCCTTCAGTATAATAGACCTATTGTCTCCTCTGTCTGTTACGTTGGCTTATCGTCCTAAGTAACTTTACTTAATAGTCTTCAATGAAGGGTGGATACTTTGGCCCAGTGCGGTTTTCAGCTGCATTTTAAATACAGCATTATATTCATGCTGGCACTTCCATGTTAGAGAGGTATCTATTTAATTGAAACAAGATTGAAGTGCTGCAGTTTCCATTTGAAAGAACATTTCCCTCAGCCCAGAATGGTTTATCTGGCCACAGGGTAATTAATGGTGGAAGGGCTTTTCAAGAGGTCCATGTGGCCAAGGAGACTGGTTTCTTACTGCTTAGGGCATTAATAAATCCCATGAGCAGAACAGTTGCAGAAGCTGTAATGTCTGGGAAGTTAGGTGGAAGAGAAACGCACCCACCTTGCACTGGGCGACATCACTTATGTGCCATGAAATGCACAATTTGCCTCTCATTTACATCAAAATTCCGTTAGTGAATAATCCCAATACCACTTCCATGGATGCCTTCAATCCTGTCCTGGTATGCGCATTGTGCTTTAAAATACACCACTTGTCGCAAACTTTCACTGCCCAGGTGTCACTAAATCAGGATACGGTGTAAAAGTCTTGAATCGTAATTTGTGAATGTGGGCCACTTCTCATCCAGGGGTCTGAGCCTGTTCCTTCCCTGTTCCACTCGGTACATCACAATCGGCATATCACCATATAAATCTTAAGAATAAATTATATAAATTTCTTAGACAGACAAGCATTCCTTTCATCTTCTCCTATGTTTACAAGATGTTTACTGTGATAGGGATGCGTTTGGTTATGCAAAGGTACATGCTTCTTTAACCTAAAGAATTCTGCGTTTTTTTGCAATAATGTATTAGAAGCTATCAGTGAAATTAAATTTGTTTTAAAACTATCTTTAATTTTAGATCGGAATTGCTGGCTGCAAAATGCTGATGCATTATGAAACAACAAAGCAATGCACAGCACGAGCCAATGTATAAGTGTAAACAATATAAATGTAAGAATTAATAGAGAAGGAATTTCTATTGCAGCACCGACAATAGGATTACTGGGCCCATCGTAATTAGGTCTTGTGCAAAAATAAAACATAAGAAATTACAGTTTTTGCTGGACTTGGCCCTCTCTGCAGAGTAAGCCCCAAAGTTTTGCCTTCACTCCTTCTGCCTTCTAAAGATTGTGTGTACTTTGCCACTGCTAGACAGGCTAAAGTGCTCAAGCTCTCCCCTTTAAACATGGTAAAGCTTGCATACACCCAATTGGCGCACTTATTCTCCTTATAAATCCTTAGTAAAGTGATTGCTACCTGCATCCAGGGCCAGTAAATTAAATGTTACAAGTAGGAAGCAGCACTCATTGTGCCACCCACTAAAAGAAGCCTTTAAAAATGAACTCAGGCCTGCCAAAGCCACCTCTGTACAATTTTAAATTGACATTTCAACCTGGAAAAGTAATCTGTTTGCCGGGCCGAAACCTTCCTTTTTAACACTTATAAGTCACCCCTGTGGTAGGCTCTAAATAGCCCATAGGACAGGATGCATTGTATTTAAAAAGTAGGATATGTGTAAAGGTCCTGATGGTGAAAACCTCCTACATGAACTTTTCACTATTGTAAGGCCAATTTTTGCTAAAGGATAAGATTTGATTGCCATATTATATTTGATACGTGATGACCTTTGATTGGGAGCAAGTAGGAATGTGTTGTTTACACTCGAATGAATTTCAATTTAAAACCCTCTTTAATGGTAAAGTCCGATTTTAAGTCTCAATCCTGAAAATGGCACTCTTAGAAAGTTGACATTTCCTAGTCCTAACCCTCTGGTTACTGTAGCCTGTATCCTGGGTAACATGACTAGGTGTAGTTGACAGTTGGCCTTTATCTATCCATCCCAGACAGTGACACAGACAAGACCCACTAGCCCTTTTTAACCCCAGACCTCCTGGGAACAGGGCACGGAGGAAGGAAAGTTGTGAACCATCTGTGGGAGAAAGTTCCAGAAGTTTATTCCACTTCAAAGCTGGTACCAGGTATAAAAACAAGACCATCAGACTTACTCTACAATACATTCTTAAACTTGTGGACTCTACAGAAAAAGGATTGCCCTGTTGATTGAGGCCTGTCCTGCTCTCTGAGAAGGGAGACTGGACAAGCTGCCTTCATCCTAGGCTACCAGATTGACTCCAATGTCAGCTGGCTGACCTCTTCTGGTTCTGAGCTACAGGGACACAAGTTTAGACCTGGGCGTAGTTCACAGAGTTAAGTGGAACTCCGCGAAGTGACAATAAAACTCAGTGGGGTTCCGCAAGCAGTGGAGTGCAGCACGAAGTGCTGTTCACACTGATCTTCCTGCTGCTTGAGTAGAAATTCTACCCGAGCAGCATCTCACGCTCACCAGCTTACCATTGGCGAATGTGAGCGAGGAAAAAAACTCTGCTGCGCTATCTGGAGCGGAGTTTTCTGCACACTGTTAGCTGCATGGAGTGCAGAAAAATCCGCAAACTCTGCAAACGGAGCGGAGTTCACCACCCAGGCCTAGACACAACAAGCTCCAGAGGCCTCCCTGCAACTGCCCAGTTGACCAGCTGCACTGCATCAGCCTAAACCTGCAGCTGGGGGTGCCTGAGTGCTGTTGACCTCTGCTGGAGTGAGCTCCTGATCCCCAAAAGATCAGATCCACAGGTCCTATACCATTGGCTGACAGCAGAGATGATTTAGGCCTAACTGAAGGTTCCACCAAATCTGGTGGAAAGCAATGCAAAGCCCTGCAAAGGGCGGAGAGCGCAGCTGCAAGGTTCATTGGAACCAACGGCAAGTGAGCCTAAGCCCCACAAAGCCTCACCGCAAAGTTAATAGCTTAATCGGAACTGATGTTGAGCAACCCAAAACTCTGCAAATCCTCTCCGCAGAGCTGGAAGCTTCATTGGAACTGGCACTGAGCGGCCCAAAAAACTGCAAGGGTTCACTGCGCATCTGACAACTTCATCAGAACCGACGCAGAGCGATGCAAAGCTACACCACCCAGACCTTCAACCAAGGACATAAGGTGCAACTTTCAGTGGCCCAAACTTGGTTCTGTGCCTGGCCTGCACCCCATTGTGGCCGACCTGAGGGTGTGACTTTGTCCCACTCTGGCGCGATCAGACACTCTCAATTGGAGCTACTTTTATCTAAACATTAAAATTCTGTCATTCCCGTTCTACTGTTTGAATTTTTGTTGTTTAGATCTAATTTTTTGTATTAAATTTACACTATTTGTCTAAATTGATATGGGATTTGTGTTGTGTGATGTTTTCACTTTATTACTGTTTGTGTGTTGAATACTTTACCTATTAACTCTAAGTTAAGGATGACTGCTTTTCTGCCCAGCCACCAGAGGGCCAACCGCAGAATAATTTATTGAATTATTTAGTTTACCCTGCCAGGAATGGTGGTGCATGTAGCTGCAAAGAATATTGTTGTAAATGACCATTTGTACATGGTATTCTCCCAGAGTGTTGCCCTCTTTTGCTGAACTAGTTTTTGCTGGCCATAGGACTCTGCACACTTTACTCCTGCTAAACAGTGGTAACGTGCTCGCCTCTCCAAACATGTCAGAATTGGTGTAACTATTATTGGCATAATAATTTACTTGTAAATCATGTTAAATGGCACCCCATGTGCTTGGGACCTGTACTAATGGACTGCACCACTTGTGCCACCCACTTAAATAATCCTCTAAAATGTCTTCAGGCCTGTCACTGCAGCCTGGGTGTGCAGTTTTGAACTGCCTTGTCGACCTGGCAAAACAAACCTTAATTTCCCATAGTGCAGGAGGCATGGTATTAAAAAAGTAGTGCATGTATATTTAATATCTTACATGTCCTGGCAGTGAAAAAGATCCAAAGTCATTTTTCATACTGGCAAGTATGGCTCTCCCACAGGATAACACTGGCTTACACAACAACAACTCATAGTGCTTCATTTTCGTTTGGGAAACTGCTAGGAAAAGAAAAGGATTCAAGGACTTGTTTTATTAGTAATGTAAAAGCCAACTTAATGGTGAAGTCAGATTATATATTTCTAGTTCAGAAATTACACTTTTAGGAAGTTGTCCTCTTCTTGCCTAAAACCAAAAGAGTTCCTGCTAGTGTCCAGCTGTCACCTGACCACTGATGGCTCCCCTGTGGTGAGATGTGTATACTCCCAGACTGGTGCGAAAGGACTTTGTGTGTGATTAGGGGCAATCCTCCCTTGACAGATTGCCGTGTTTCTTTTGCCCAGCCGCTCCCTGAGCTTGAATGGATCCCTAGCTTGGTACTGGCATATGAAGCTCACACCTACGCCTGCCTCGCTAACTCCCCTCACAGCACTTCAGGAACTGTGAAGAACCAGAAGAAGGATTGCTCTGCAGTCTGAAGAACCTGAAGGAAGACTGAAACTGCTTGCCTCGAACCCAACACCTCAGTAATGACCTCCTGTTGGAGCTAAAGTGACAAAATAAGCTTTCAGAGACCCTTTACCTGCAACTGCCCAGCTGACCAGTACCAACTGGAACTGCCCTGGACTCTGCTGCTGGTCCCTGTTGCAGTGAGTCTTAACCCCCAAGTTGTTCCCTCTAGGTCCTGGACCATTGGCTGGTGTTAGAGGACTCTCCTCCTGTCCCCAAGCTACAAGAAGTGTTACAGAGAAACATGTTGCCAACTTTCTGCCTGGAAACCCGATGTGACTGGGACCACAGTTGAAACTGCAGAAATGTTTTTAAGTCTGAAGGTAGAGGGCTTATTTTGGAGTTACTGCAATCAGTAGCTGATCCATGTTAAGCCATTCCCAGCCACAGACTTCAGACTACGTTCACTTTGAGCTTTCCCACTTTCATAGACAAACGCACTAGGACTCTCTTCAGCAAATGGCCATTGTGGAGTACTGCTTCGGACTAGTCAATAACGACTTTTTCTCAATAAACGTTTCTAATTCCAAAGGTAAACTTCCTACCAGGATTAAACTAGTCTCTGTATAGGACCGGCGATCCATCACTGTGGGCCTTAACATTTGACTTTGGCTGGGTTTAGTGTGACCAGATAACCACAGTTGACGATTTGGGCCTTTTGGTGCAATTTATAATTCAAGCTTTAAAAATTCATACCTCTAGTTCTATTTTGGGGATTTTTGCTATTTTTATGTCATTTCACTCATTAAAACATTCATTATGTTTCTAAATTGGTTCCGGCTTTTTCTTTTGTTGTGTTTTCAGAGTATTTCTGTTTGAGTGCTGCTTTAATAGTTGAGCCTGTCTGCTTTGTGCCCAGTTACCAGAGGGTTAAGCACAGGTTTATTTAGTGACTTTAGTGGTTCACTTTGACAAGGACTGTGATTATTAATTCAAGTGGGTCCTCATTCCCCCAAGCTAATACTCCAATTTCTTAAAAATATGTAGGTTGAATGATTGGAATTGGCTTGACAGAGAATTTTTGAGGATTGTATGTATGGTACTATTTTGGTCTGTAGCTTCAGTGAGAATGAGATTCACATTACATTGTATCCAGGGAACTGCTTCTCTAAATAAATGAACTGAATATATCAATATCGTTTTGGGACTAATTGCAGCATCGGTGTACACAAGAAATTTAAGGCAGTTTTATCAGCTTCAATTTTTTTTATTTTGTTTGTAAAACTCTAGTGTAACCTATTGAGAGCACAATACTGCAAGAGGACTTTGTGGAGGAGTCATTGGTAGAAGATGCTACTATTTCAAGTATATGTATGATACAGAATAGGAAGGTTTGCAAGTGTTTGAAGACAGTGGGTTTCAGAATGTAGACCCGTAACAATGGTATGATTTTCCCCAAACTGTTAGTATCTCATTGGGAACAGTGCTTGTGCCGGAAGGCAGTGATTAGACTAGTGGTCCAATAGTACAATGGGACAGTGTGGACAGATACTGTGGAGCACTAGTATGCATGCCCTTATTGACCAGGCAGATTATCCTATACCCACTGTTTAATTGCCATCCATTGGAACGACATAACAGCAGATGTGATATGATAACTTATCTTTAGCTAAGACAAGGTAGGTAACAAATGAGTGTTCTCTCTGGCTCTTGCACTGTATTTTTAACAGCAAAATGCTGTAGAGACACTGGCAGTAGATAACATGAGTTATATCCAAAGTGAGGACAATGACCAACTTGTAATGAGTGTGAAGTTCTAAGGATCCATGGATATGGCAAAAGTCGACAAATGGATTTTTGTTCATGGTATTTCCTAGCTGGGCGATGATTACTCGGACTCAAAGGAGACTCTAAGAGGTTTGCTCATGCTTATGGGCGAAAGATAGCCTTGGATTCTTTCCAGCCGGCACATGAACTAGTTCAAATGACCGATCCTTTAACGGTTCTTTGAAGCTAAGGTTGACGGTTTCCAACAACGAGTTTTGGGTACATTTAAGTACGCTGACATTTCCCTATGTAGGAGCAGTGATCTCTATCCTTTTGTTTCAAAATTACACTTGCCCTTTATTTATTCATGAATATAGGACTCTTGCTTTATTCCATTGGTTCCTCTCAAAAATTCTCCGTCCTGACGATGACGCACTTCTAAATAATTTTTTGTATTGGGTTGAAACGTCAACAAAAATTCTAGTATGGACTGTTTTAAAATTGTACTATGGTTCTTCGGCACTTGTATCACGAGTGTCGGTAGTAACATTGTAACATCTCAATCAATCATATGTATATATTGACATTGTAAATAACACTTGGTTCACTGAATTCTCACTGTATTCACTTGCACTGCACTGTCATTTGATAGGAGCTCCTATTGCAGCTAATATGCTTTGTGTAGTTCTTTGAAAGTGTAAGTTATTTGCTACAAAGGTTTGGTTGCATATAAATAAAATGCATGAAAATAATATCAAACCTTACATGTGAGGAGGTTACTTATTTCTAGTACTACTGTTGTGGAAGCCAAGGGCTACACTTCCCCCACAAGGATCATTTTTCTTATATTTGTTATGGGTGTGTGATGGACATTCATGGCAGGGACTGACCAAATTGCTGAACCATAGGGCCTATGGAGCGTTACAGCAAGAAACTGAATTACTATGGTACTGTTTATTTTTAGGGGGCAAGCCACTAGCATTAGTGAGCATTTACAAGCTTTGTTATGATTTGCCTGAAAGGGATATTGGCAGAGTTTGATAGTTTCATGTTGCAGGGTCTAAGGATGAGCATAGGTTTTTAGTTTGTGGATTTTCCTTGTGTTTAAGTTTTCTGATAATAAAGAATGTATCCAAAATGGGTTTGAACAGGCACATTTGCATTAGATATCCTCTTTGATTATGAAACATTGACAAAGTTGGCCAAGAGTGAAGAAGGTTTTTATCTGAAGTACATCAGGTCCTCACATAGCCTTTTGTGACTATGACACTTGTACTAAATGCAGAGGAACTGCAGCAACTTTCTGGCAAACCAGAAATAGTTCTTGACATTTTTTTTACTCTGCAGGTATCTAATTTCGTTCTTTAATCCTGGTTAGGCAACACTGCTTGTTCAGCTGAGGAGTTTGCAAGAAGGCTTCTTCTTCCTTTAGAGTACTCTTCTTCTTTATTTCAGGAGTGGGAGGTCTTAGGAAAATCACTTGCTATAGTGTGCTTAAGTCAAATTATCTTTCTTTTTTTGTAAGAACAAACAAACACCGAAGCTTGTTATTGAGCTGTCTGATTTTTTTGGGCTCTGTTTATTAAGATTTTGTATATTAACATTACAGTAGCAGGACACAGAAACTCATAGTATAAGCATAATCCAATTTTGAAACGTAATAGCGTATTGCGGTAATACAGTGTATAAGCACATTAGAGTATGTCACTCAGGGATCTAAAATTTTGTCAAGCAACCACAAAGCTAGACAGGTGTCCTACAATTAATTTACAATGATACTTCCAGTTTGCTCATGTAATACACTGCGATCCTGACCGCTACATTGTATGGTATTGGTATCACAATTATTTATCACTTATCAAAGTATAGTAACCATCAACAACAAAATACAGAAAAAGAAAGAAATGTGCTGCAACTCTGAATGTCCCGGTCTGCCCCAACTATCCTTAGTCACTGTAAAAAGTTGATAGCTGTCTGATAGGTCATCAGAGACTAGTAACGCTGTATTAGTGAATGCATGTAGCTGTTATGCTGTTGTTGAGTTTTATTACTCAGGAGATCGAAGGCTTGTGCGGCTTGGCAGCCTTGATTGTTTTGAGATCATGAAACAGGGCAAAATGAATAAAGCCATTCGTGGAGCAAGTGAAACCCTTGAAATTAACAATGCGATTGGTTGGAGCTTGGGTGAAGATTTGGTCAAGCTTGTGACTCACTTCGTGGGTAGAAATTTTGAACAGTTATAAGTAAGCCAGGGTGCCCATGTCCACCCCAATATCTTGTACATAGGCCATTCGGGAATTCAGTCAAAGTTTTTGAAGAGTTGATGAGAATGTGGTTTATTATTTGGGGTGGATGGCAGTTCACAACAAGCAATAATGTCACTATACTTGTTAGGGCAAGTAAAGGTTTCAGTAATTTATGCATGAGCTCAACTCCTGGTAGCTAAGCACAGAGCAGACTGGCTTAACTTAAGAAAAAATTTAAAGTATTGAGAAGTACCAAAACGGTTAACAAGTCGAAAAAACACAACACAATAAAAATCCCAACCCAGTTTATGAAAATAGAGAATTATTTTATGAACAAAATGACACCAAAATGCCAAAAATCAAAGAAGAGTAACCGGAGTTATGACTTTGTAATGTTTAGATTTAAACATAACGCCATAGAGTGTTAGGCACCAACCATGATCAACTGGCTACACTTGACCAGGACCTTGACACAATTTAAAGAAGACTGTGATGGAGCATGTGTTGATACAGAAACTAGGTTAATCCGGGTCAGAAGTTTTACATTATGACTTAGTGCCTGATTATGAGTTTGGTGGTGTGGGAGCCAGCTGCCACGCCACCGGCCCATTCCCACACTGCCAAAACCCCACCGCCTGCGAGATTATGAGTTATCTCATGGTCTGGCGGGTGGTCCTTTGGCGTTACCATGAGGGTGCCTATTAAAAAGGCACTACATGGGAGCACCAAAGCCTTCTCCTGCATGGCATGGACTGTAAAGACACAGGTGGTGCACAGGTGGTTAATCTGTTAGAGAAACAGAAGACCTTCCTATACCCAAGGCTTTCATCTCAGCTCTGGAAGCAAGTTCACATCATCAAGGAGTTTTACAGCTCCTGGGTTCAGAAAGTTAAAAGGTGACTTTTTAAATATACCTTTTGTAATATATTTAGTACAATTCTGACTATACCAATAAATTAAATTTGTGATAAATATTACAGTCCAAGAATTACCTTTCTAGCTGGTTCCTATGCTGAGATAACTGTACTAACTTTAATATTGTACCCCAGGGCTTTCCTGTAGAAGATCTAACCCTGCTATAGTCAAAATAGTTTTCAGCGCTGTTAGAACTGGGGTTTCTGGTTGGCAGAAGTATGCACCCTGTCCAAGCAGGAACCACCACTCTAGTCAGGGTAAGCTAGATTCACACTAAAAGATAACCTGTGCTCACACTCTGGTAGCTTGGTACAGAGCAGCCAGGCTTATGTAAAGAGGCAATGTGTAAATTATTTGTGCAACACACACACTAACACAGTGAAATCATCACAAAAAACCTCCACACAGGGTTAGAAAGTAGAATAACTCAAACGGAATTATGAATTTTTGAAGAATACATCAAAAAGTAGTGCTTAGAAGTCAAAAGTGCTAATGTGTTACTTGAGGTTGTGCTGGACTGGAGCAAATCCAAAGTTCAGGCCGACCACGATGGATGGCAAGCTGGCTAGAGGACCCATGCAGGGACCGCTGGAAAAGTCCCTTGGACTATTTTGTTTGTAATTTCAGGTACCCTGCACACACTTACGGAAGAGAGAGTAAACACTCTTTCTTGCCTGGTCCTGAGGAAGGTGGTCTCAACCCACCGAAACGCGCGTAGACCTGGCGTGGACAAGACACAAATAACATCTGTGTCACTCGAACCTTAGAATCAGCCTTTTTGTTGGGATTGCAACAAATGTGGAAAATGTATGAATGTGTTAGTGTGATTGTTGGTTGATGTGTGCATGGCAGGGTTGTATTGTCTTTGCTTTATATTAAGGATTGAAATTCTAATAACACTGTGAAGATCAAGGCACTTTGCACTACAATTTTAATTGAACTGAATTTAAAATGATATTTATGAACTTGATGTATATACAAAAAATGATTCAAAAAAGTAAAAATATATATATCTTTTGATACACTTTAAAAAAAAGAAAATAAATAAAATATATAAAATGAAATTCTTGTTGTTGCCTCACCTATGCTATTAAGAAGGTAAATAAACTTGCTTGATGTAACTAGTTATGTAAGTAGGAACTGGCCGAGGGGGGATTCTTGTATGTTTATATTGTTGTTTTTCTCTCTTTCCCCTGGTCATTAATCTAAATATAGAGAGGGTCCCATTTTTCATGTTACCACACTCTGGTAGCTTGGTACAGAGCAGCCAGGCTTATGTAAAGAGGCAATGTGTAAATTATTTGTGCAACACACACACTAACACAGTGAAAACATCACAAAAAACCTCCACACAGGGTTAGAAAGTAGAATAACTCAAACGGAATTATGAATTTTTGAAGAATACATCAAAAAGTAGTGCTTAGAAGTCAAAAGTGCTAATGTGTTACTTGAGGTTGTGCTGGACTGGAGCAAATCCAAAGTTCAGGCCGACCACGATGGATGGCAAGCTGGCTAGAGGACCCATGCAGGGACCGCTGGAAAAGTCCCTTGGATGGAGCAATTAGGTGTTGAAAACATGATGTGTTGGTTCTGATTCCCGCAATCGGGTTCATGCATTGTCATGTAACATTTGGGTCCTGTGTCGAACCCCTTACAATGCAGGTGCTGCGTCATCATTGAACCTCACAGGTGGGTCTCACGTCACCATCAAGCCATGAAGGGATGCCCTTGGATTTCCACTGCGTCCGAGGGTACTGCTTCAGTAGGCGCAAAGTCATCACTACGTCAATTTTGAAACAAAACAGCTGCAGAACCTGCTTACAAGGCACAGGGCTGGATTGAAACCTCAGGCAGGGTAGAACTCACAGATGGCAGAGTTGAGCAGCAGCAGTAGAGTTGTATGAAGTCTTTGATAACCCTGAGACTTCAGAAAAAAGAGGCAAGCCAGCAAGCACTTGGAGTCACTCTGGGTTCAAGTGAGAAGGGTCCAGTCCTTATCCTCAGCAGGGCAGAGATCAGTACGGCAGCAGATCAGCTCAACAATTCAGAAAGCAGTTCCTTCAGAGTAGCAGTCATGCAAAGTGGCAATCCTTAGGGCACAGCAGTCTTTACTCCTGGCAGAGTGCTTCACAAGTCCAGTAGTGTACTGTCTTGGTAGGGTCATTGCCCCAGTACTTATAACCAGTTGTGCCTTTGAAGTGGGTGACTTCAAAGCAAACCCTTGACATGCACAGGTCCCATTTCACCCCAGCCCTGTCTGCCAGACCATCTTGGGGGGTAATTGGCCATTTGTGTGGGAAACAGGACACTGCCTATTCAGGTGTGCTCTCCCTCAGTCTTCCTACCTAACTTGCCGCAGTTCAGGAAATCCCTAAAACACTCCTGTTCAGAGAAGCCCTAAGCTCTACTTAGTACCATGGCTCTATGCATCTGTTTCTTTGTTAGCATAGCTTTCTTCGGTCAAAAGCGCCTTGAGACCTGACGGTGATTTGGCGCTATACAAGCTGTAGTTAACAATAAGAATAACAAAAGAGCTATTAGATTGTAGATTAATGCAGATGAGTTCTCTGCCACATCCACCCTTTCTGTGTTTGGGTTGTCTACAGGGAATGCACAAAGTGTATATGTACCACCCACCCCCGATGTATTTTGAAGACCGGCTGCAACCACACAGTGTAGTATGAGCAGGGAAATGCCACCTTTCTTAAAGTGGCATTTCTATAATAGTAATATTAAATTCAACTTTAACAAGGATTTATCATTACCATTCCAAAGATAAAAAGCATGATGCAGCCACTCTTTTCTGATCAGAAATTACATCTTAAAAGTGTTTTAAGGAATTCCCAATGGAAACCTATGAGAGGAATAGCCCTCACTGCAGTGAAAAACAAAGTTGGGTGTTTGTCATTATTAGGACATGCAAAACGTAACAGTACTTGTCCTACATTTTACTTACACAGTACCCTGTCCTATGAACAACCTAGGGCGTACCTTAGGGATGACTTGTGTGTAATAAAAGGGGAGTTTAAGGCTTGGCAAGTAGTTTTGAATGCAAAGTCGAAGTGACAGTAAACTGCAGACACAGGCGCTGCAGTGGCAGGCCTGAGACAGATTTGAAAGGATACTTGTGTGGGTGGCATAATCAGTGCTGCAAGCCCATTAGTACCATTTAGGTTACGGGGGCAGGGTATATGGTATATCACTTTACTAGGAACATGCACATAAACTAAGTATGTTAATTGTGTATTCAGCAATGTTGCCATGTTTAGGGCAGAATCACATGCACTTTAGCACTGGTTAGCAGTGTAAAGTGCTCAGAGTCCTAAAGCCAACAAAAGACGGTCAGAAAAATAGGAGGGAGGAAGGCAAAAAGTTTGGGATGACACTTCATAGTGCGCCATTTTCCCACATGATCGCCCCCAGCTTAAAGCCAGGGTAGCCTAATCTGTACTTTGATTGACTTCCCTGCTTAGGGTGATGGAACCTGGACAATGGCCCACTACTGAAGGGGGTACTTGCAAGTTCTACGCCTGTCTGAATCCAGTTGTATCCCTTTGTCTACGCTCTCTGGGGTCATTATGCTGACCCGTGCAGAATCCTTCTCCTAACCTGTGGACCCCATCTGTGCAGCACCAAACCTTAATTTACTCACAGATGCATCCCAGTAGGATCCAACAAAGTGATGTGGCATTTTCACCCTTTGGGTCTAACTTCTGGACCCAACCCAAGGGAAAGTCTGTTCACAAGGACCGTAACAAACAGAGGACACTGACAACTGTCAGTGTCAAGAGCTAGGCTACAGGGGCCTCTGTCCTCTGTGGTTTATCAGAGTGGGGGGCATTAGCCCCCAGGTGACTTGCACCCTTTTTCCACTCCATCTAGTATCAGATATGGGGTGGTATCCTGAAACTGATCCTCTAACCTATGATCTGTACCCTTGGGCTGGACAGGAGTTAGGGGTGAGTCCTTCCTCCCCCTGTCCCTACATCTAGGGCTCTGTACCCTCGGTTTGGGAGGGGCTCTTCCATAAATCGGAACTGTGAGGGGGACTGGGGCGGCCGCACCTCCCAGTTCTCGTGACACTGGGGACAACTCATTCACCAGAATGTAGTCAATGGGCATCTGGAGACCAAATATGAACCTTCTCTAGGTCACCTCCCCACCCCACCCCACTCTAGGGACACCAGGGCCAGAGAGCGGAAAAAGTTCTGCCCATGGGCTGGAGTCCCTCTACATCCCTGGCCAGTGTACTGCTCTGGGCAGACTAGCTCTTCCATAATCATGGTCACACTTGCCCCAGTATTTGGACCTGATTTTCTCTCACTTGGTGGAAGTGATGACTTCCACTCTCAGGGATCACCAGCTCACCCTCTGAGTCAATCACCCAGCTGAGGGACATCATGACATGGTCTGTGACTTGCCCCTGGAGATTACTGGGGATTATTTTCCCCCATGGCCACATTGGCCACCCCTGTGGGGGTTACCACCAGTGGGTGGGTTCTTTGGATGGACAAATCCCCCTGCTTGTGTCCTAGCTGAAAGCAATTAAAGCAGCAGGGTAGAAACTGGGGCGCCCTGGGCCACCGGCCACCGGAATCTCCCTCCCTCTTCTCAGAAGGGACATTGGAACCCTTTCCCTTCCTCTTACCCTGAGTCCTGTCTGGGTCTGTTTGGACCTCCCCTTCACTCTGTTGGAAGGAACTTGAACCACCCTTGATGGGGTCACCCCCAGTACCTTTCTGGACACTCTGGTGCTGACCCAGATGTACGCCTCCACACAAGCTTCTTGGGGTCAGTAAGCTTTCTAACAACTAGGTGTTGGCACAGCTCTGGAAACAAATATCAAGCATGTTCTCCTTTAAAATTATGTTTTACAGCCCTGAATAATCATGAAGCTTGCTGTCCCTCACCAAGCCCTTCAGTGCCTTGTTGGCATAATCCAGAAAATCAAGCCATGTTTGTGATGAGATCTTGTGGCTGCCCCTGAATCTGCGCTTATACATCTCAGGGGTCAGTCCAAACTTACTGACTAGGATGGCCTTCATAGCCGTGTAGCATGTCTGGTTCTCTAGTGGAAGGAGTGTGTTCCTCCCGTCATGGGCATATATAACTCCATAAACTTCCACCCCAGAACTCTTCTTGGATATTGTTCACTCCTAGAGCTACTACATAGGCTGCAAATCGTTTGTCTATGACATCCCCCACCACATCCTTGGATATCGGGAATGTGGATGCACCATTGGAAACTGCATGTATGCCGCCACCCTTGCTGTTGCTGGACCCCACTTGTCCCAGTGTGCACAGTCAAAAATCTAGCAACAAGTGGGGGTGACTACGCAAAAAGGGCATTTTCCTACAGCTGGTTTAGGATAAAATATTTGTGAAGGTGTTTATACTTTTCTGGCATGGGAAATAATCATCTGTGAGGGATCTAACTGTTTTTACTGGAGTAACTCAAGTGATATGAATACAAATAGACATTTTTTGTCAATACTTTGAAGGAGGATGAAGCAGGTTTACAAGAGTGGGGCAAAGCGGAGGGTAACATAGAAAGTGTCTAGTAGACCTGCAGAGAGAAAAGCAGTGTTAAGTAGGAAAACCACATTCCTGACATAAGGTGTTAGAAAACTGGCAATAACTTTCTGCGATTTGTAATCAGAGGATGTGAGATAATTGGAGAGCATGTGGAGAGGTTGCATTTGGTATCTTCTTAGAAGACATAGTTATGCTATTGCAGAGGGATGTTACTGCGTGTTCACTCGATAATTTAGCACTTATGCAGAAAGTTACAGCAACTTATGTCAATAAGAAACAGATAATGTGCTAGCAAATTAGAATATTTACTAATTGTAGTTATGCAGCCCCCCAGTGAAAATAAGAGGAGATGTAGCATGCAGATCTGATGAAATAGGAAGACAATGGTTTGGAGTTGTAATTACACTATCTGGCACAGCTAACTAACACATAATCCAGGTGCTGGTTCAGATCTTCTATTGCTGCATCTAGATTGGTTCTCAGTGAGCCTTGGTGTATGGTGTACTTAAATGAATTAATGCAATATTTTTGCTCCATTAAGTTGTGCTTGTGAAGATGTGGCTGGTGACCCCGGGAAGTTTCAGCGCTAAATGCACAACATAAGAAAAAATAGAGAGTTCTATATCTTTTTGCATAGCGCTTGAACTAGTGGTGCAGAAGTCGCTGCAGGACCCCCAGAAAACCCCAAAACTTAAAAAATGAACAATGAAGAAGCCAGTACATGTTTGTCTGGCAGCTCTTAATGCTTTTTAAAGATAGAATATCAAATAGCAGGTGGCGCCATCTGGCCAACTGCTGATAATTCTTTTAACATACTGTTTATTTTTCTTTCTCTGACTCAGAAGTGAATGCATTTTGTAACTTGATCCTAGTGAAACTCTTGCTCCCTGTTAGGGACACTTTTTATGTAGTAACATTTGGATTTTTCACAACACTAAGGGCCTCATAATGGTATTTTGGCATAGGGCAGAGCAGCTAATAACCTTGCTACACTGCCCGATGCCAAAGTGAAAGGGAAGGAAGGCACCGTATTTAAGCAATACAGTTCATTCCTGTCCTTTCTGCCTGTGCTGCCACCGTTTGGACAGCCTATGACCAGTATAGGCTCCCTTGCACCATGGTGCAAGGGCTTTGCATTCTTGATTGTTTTTGAGCAGGAAGGGGCACCATCCAGACACAAAAACAATCCTAAGAGGCGTTTTACTCTTTCTATGTGTGCTGCAGTATGTAGCACATGTGGAAATAGGAAAAAAACTAAGCGAAATTAACATATTTCTCCTCGTTACGCCTCACCTCAGGAAGCGTACTGATATGATGCTTCCCCTTTGTCGCCTTGTAAATCAGGGGCAGTGTCAAATTCTATGGGTGTTGCGTGGGAAAACACACTGCAAAGGCCACGGAATGCCTCCCGGTGGCAGAGTAAGGCGTCAAAGCAATTTGCGCTTTGCTGCCTTATTGAGGTCACTCAAAACCATGGAGGGTGGCTTTGGTGGCCTCATGAATCCTTATGACATGTACCACTTAATGTGGAGTAAACTTGACACAGTGCTCTCACAAATAAGCCCCTAGGGTGCATATTTACAAGCCCCTTGCAACACTTTTGCACCACAGTTGTGTCACTTTTGTGACGCAGCAGCGGCGTAAACAATGCAGACAATTTACAACTTGATGCACCAAGGAAAATGTGTCACCTTGTCAAGCCCTGCATCACATTATACCTGTGTCAGGTATAATGTATGCAGGGTGGGTGTTCCCACGCAAGAAAGCCTTGTAGAAGTAACGCAGTGAAATCTACAAGATTTCACTGCACCGCTTCTAGAATGCCACTGTGTCAAAACCCTGCGTCTCTTTGGAGCAGGTGTAAGGAGTGAGGCAGTGTATTGGGAACAGGCCTCCCCATGCTGGAGTTACGTTGTTCTTGCGACATGACTCCAGCAATGCGTGACTTTTGTGCCAACAGATTAGTCCGAATTCTGACACATCTGTCTAATCCTTGGGCCATGGTACGCCGTATGGTAAATACAGCGCATCCATGGTGGTGCAAGGGTTTCACATGGAGGAGCAGGGAAACTGACCCATCTGTACAGATGCGTCAATGTCTTGTAAATCTGCCTCTAAGTCTTTAGTGAGTTGAAGTCTCTGGCCAGCAGCCACATTCTCGAAACTGTTCCAGCATCATTGACTTTTTGGCAGATTCATATATTGCTAACCTGCGGTTTACTCGCTCGTAGCAGAACAATTACAGAGAGCTGCAGTAATGCCCTACTGGGCTTGAACACCAGCGTAACAACTGAAGCACTGAGGTGCTCAAAGGAGCCGTGGCCTGCCCACATTCAAAGTACACAGAGCGTCCTTTCGACCATTGTTTGTTGTACTGCCTATGAAACAGCTAATCCCTCCTGAATACATAACAGCGGCCTTCCAGGAGTCTTTCAAAAGATGCCCCTCTTGAGTACAACTTACTCAAAGCACAGATGAGCATTGTATGAAAGAAAACATGTGTGTGTAAACCCTCTCGGCCCTTTGGAAACAGCACTGAGATAATCTGCGCGTTTTGACCTTTACATGTGGCATTGATGCGTCCTGCTGAATCAGGCCCCCAGAGAAAACAATGCTGTTTTCTGGAAGTTTCCCCTTACAAACTGCAGCTGGTAATTCTTTGAAGCATCGAGAGCCTCCTGCTACAAGAGACGGGGCTGTGGTGGCGGGACCAATTGTGTGTCTGTGTAACGAAAGGGATCGCTCCTATCACTAGAGGGTAGACAGCATGGGATGATGTCACGGGGTGTGACGACCTCTGCAACGTTTCACCTCCAGTGCACACGATCAAAATGCAGCACGGGCGGTGGGTGTCCTTGGGTGTCACTCAATGTCTAACCTCCATCTTGAATTCTCGCTTTGGAAAGACCTCAGCTTTGTACTTTGACTTTTGACTTCCTTGACATCCTGACGGGGGAGCTTCCCTTACCCTTCCGACACGGGATAGCATTCCACACTTCATACAGCTTCTCCCGGAAAAGCTTGGCAAATGCTCGAGTTCAGCAAATCTATATACAATCACTCGGCTGCAACTCAACAACAGGCTCGCCTATTTTAGAAGCACTTTAGAATTTAATTTCTCGATCAATAAAAAAGTCTGTCGCCTTCGATTGCAGAATTTGCTCAAAAAAGTGTTACACTGGCGGCCTAGAAGTGTTGTTTTGTGGCTGTTCTTAGTTATCGCATCGTCGCAGTATCATATAGCTGTGTGAAGAACAAACATTTCGCACTCATAATGCCTGCCTGTGTTCGATATGTCAATGTTTTGACAAACCGGGGAAGTCTTGTGAAAATCGTGAAAACAGCGAGGCAGTGACAAGAGGCAGCTGTGCGCGGATGTAAAATAAAATCCACTGATACTAATGGCAGTCCATGGCAGGAACTAAAGCTTTAACGATTACACAGTTAATTCCATACAAATTTGATCGTAGCATGTGTAATCAGCTGTGATAACGTATTAGCTCCAAATGCTTTCTATAATACCAAAATAGCAGCTGACAGCATTTCCTACAATGTTCAGCCTATTACTGCCCCTAATATCTTTGCTATTGCTGTATCCAATTACCTTTCTATATTTTTAGATCAGCTTTATAGAATCTTTCACACACACACACTTCCGTCCGCCCATGCACGCAAACACACCTAGAGTTGGGTTGGTTGACTGACACCGTCCTATATTTAATCATATATTTCCGTACGTTATGTTGTGTAACAATGAATATGATAGTTTTTTTTTAATTGTTTGCTTTGGCAACAAGCATTGGCAGTACCAATAGCTGTGCTTCTTCACGCAACTGTGAATATATACTCAACAGCTCATCGTACATGCACTGCCACTCCTTCTTGCACTCATGCTTTCGTTTACCCATCCACTCACTCATTCGCCCCATATCTTTCTAAGCTAAAAAACACACACACTCAACAAAGATACGCAAGGTAAATTAAAAGAATAAATAAGTAGAAAAAAAAGAAAATAGTCAGCTGCTTAAAAATTCTTGCAGGATACCAGCAGGAGACATTTTCTGTGTGGACCATTCACTCATCGCTAATTTGCTGAACTTGTTTTTATGCAAAGCACAGGTTTACTTTAAAAGGTTATGTAAAATCGCTCGATACAACATTTTCTAGAAATTTAACGACACACTGGGAATGATGGATGAGGATTGAAGGAAGGTGGATGAAGGTGTCCTAAAACGTATGTTGTGCATATTATTTTTAACTGGTTCAGCTAGGTAATACAATTGCTGTGAGTTCTGTATTCATTGCAACGGTAATTATGTATCTCAATTCGTTATCAAAGATTGAAAAAAAATGTTGTTACATGAAATGCAAGACCCAATAGTGATTTAAAGTTAAGGTCAAGAAAACTGTATAGATATGTGTGATAGTAATGTCAACATTTCAACCCTGGAAACAGAGCAGAGTGATATGCATCACAACGTCCTCAGGATTGTAAAAAAGGCGGGGTGGACAGCCACAAGGACCGATAATTCAATCAATAGAATTAAACAGAAACTGCAATCCTAATGGGAGATCAAAAAATCAGGACGTAGTAGGGATCAAATAATGGAATCCAGAGGTATACGCGATCAATTGGATTAGTTAAGGTTCTGTAGGAATGGAGAAGTACAGCATCCGGTAGGATTGTTGCTGGTCTCAACTGAACCGATGCAGATGTACGTGCACACCCTGAAGTACCCGACCTTCTTTGGTGGCTTTAACTAACGAGTAAAGGCTACATCATGGGTCAACCAGCTGGTGTATGTCAAGTGTTTTGAGGCATTGCCCTCGATTAAGACTCCAACCTGCTAGTGGAGGTCTTCAAAGTTCTGAGTGTTTTCCGCACAGCAAGAATAAACCAAGACCAAATTGTTGATCCTACCTCCATGTTGGTGTCGGCTCTTGATTAAGGGAATCAGAAGTGGAGCTGATATTTATATATATATATATATATATATATACATATAAATATATATATTACCTACTGGCGGTTGCCAGTAGGTAGTTATAGTTAGGACCAGGTTTCCATAGGAAGAGCATTTTTTGTTTTGCTTATAACTTTGTTGTCGTTTGATGAATCTTCATGAAATTTTCCAAACAAATTCTTTGTTCATCAGCTCCTATGTTGAAAGTTTGGGGGTGATTCATCAAGGGGGGCCGAGAGAATAGGGGGTCCCAAAACGTTTTTTCTCCATTGTTAATTTCCATGGGAAACTTTAGACAAGGCTACAGGCCAAAATGGTGAAATGAATTACCCCAAATTGGGCCGGGAGAAGGGTCTTGGTCTAGAAAGCAAGCTTTTGTTTATTTGGTGTAAATCCGTTCAGTAGTTTTGGAGAAATATCAAAATTTACAGATATCAATATTTGGGAATTCTGCTATCTGATTTGCTGAGGCGTTATGAGCACGAGCTTGCTGCTTATTGGCTGCAAGCGATTGCAACTGGGAAGTGTTGGCAGCCATTTTGTGATTCCATTAGCGAGTAAGGGGAAAAAAGGGTGAAAAAAGTAAGAAAGAGGAGGGTAGGAGCACTGTAACCCTGTTCCCTGCCAAATTTGGGGTAATGCCGTTCACCCGATCGACGTGTAGCCTTGTCTAAGAATTCACAAAGTGTAATGGGAGGTTAGTTTTTAAAAATTCTGTTGAAGCAAGTAAGGGGAAAATAGGGCAAAAAAAGTAGGAAAGAGGAGGCTAGGAGCACTGTAACCCTTCTCCCTGCCAAATTTGGGGTAAATCCGTTCACCCGTTGGACCTGTAGCCTTGTCTAACATTTCAGAAAGTGCAATGGGAGGTTCGTATTTAAAAGGGACCGTATTTTACTTGAAGTTCGTGCTATCTGCAGTCGGTACATTTATTTAGCAGAAGTGAGGGACACTTCTGTTTGAAAAAAAAGCGCTTTCAATTTGCTCAGTTTAATGAAATCTGTTTTCAAAGTAGGTATTGAAGGCCACGTTGAACTTTGGACGTTACTTTGTGTGGGTGGGAATAATCACATACAACATGACAAACAACATGTACACCTAGCAGACACAACAACACTACGTACTGTGACTACCGTGGCTAGCCATGTACCCAAACCAAACATGGCATGGCACCTGTGCCACTCAATGCAGAATGTGGGGAGAGATCGGAGCAAAGTATGTGCAAAGGTGGCAAGTGATTCTCGATTATAAAAGTATACAATGCAAAGTGTTGAGGGGATGTGTCGGACAGACTTGAGTATGTAGAGCACAGACATGTACATGTCAACATACACTGATGTTTATTGAGTGAAGTGGACAGTGGACGCAACCATGATAGTACAGTGAGTAGTGAAGATTACGAAAACATAGCGCATATGTGCCCCCCAAAATCTTTAGCGTAGTGGGCTGGCTCGGCATACGCAAGGCTAGCGTAGGGTGTGAATAAAAGGCACGTTTCTCTGGATGTGGTTCTCTTCCGGAATAGCGAACGTGTCTGCCAGTTCTGTGCAGCTTACAACGCCACAAGGCTGAAGCTGTGAGCGCAGGTGGCTGCGTGAATGATGCTCTCAGTCTGCTAGAAACCGTCATGGTCGCTGCGATGCACATATGCCCCACAGTTCACCCTTCAACACCGCTATATGTGAAAGAGAGCCCACCACGTGCCGGCGGAAGCTCCTGGGCCGAGGTCTACGAGCTTGGAAGGCTCCTGAGATCAAAGCTGACTACCGCGACACAGGCACACAGTGCCCAGTCTGAGGTCCAGCACCGTGGAGTGCTCTGTATACTACCAACACAGTAGTCCAACAGGTACAAAGAGTGGAACGGTGTCTTGATCCCACAATGGACGATGTTAGAACTGTATCTGAAAGTGGAGATGAAGGTATTCCCTTCGACCAGGTGCAACCAACTCTAGGTCCCAACAGTTGAATGGTGTCTTGATCCCACAATGTTAGAACTGCATCTGAGAGTGGAGATGAATTTACTCCCTTCGACCAGGTGCAGCCAACTTTCAGTGCCAATAGTGGAATGGTGTCTTGATTTCACAATGAACAATGTCCGATATTACTTGCTGCTTGGTTTTACACAACTCCCTCCGTTGAGGTGCATCAGACTCTGTGCTTCTGTAGCCAACTGCTGCACATGATTAATGTGCTTGGTAGATAGCAGTCAGTGGAGTAAACCGCAGTACAGCAGGTCCGAACAGTGAAACGGGGTCTTGATTCTAAGATTGAAGATGTCAGAAGTTAAAGTGTGGGATGATTTCTGTGTATCCCCTCCGATCAGGTGCAACCAACTCTGTTCTTCGCAATCAAATGGCACGTGGCTGTGTGGCGTTAAAGACCACAGCCTCTGGCCTAAACTGCGGTCAGCAGGGCTCACAGTTCAGATCGAGTGGTGATTGTTTAATTACAGAATGCAGTAGGCAACTAACTACAACGTCTATTGAAATATACACAATATCCTTTTAGTATACTTGCTTGAAGAACTTTTTTTAGATGAGTTATAGGTTTAGTACAATGACCAAATTCTTCTTGGTAGTGGAAAAGAACACAGAATAACAGTCTGCACTGTGGACAGCAGAGATCCCAATTCGAATTGTTTTGATTTATTTATTGCCGAGTTTTTTGTAATTTATAATGTTGTATTTTATGAAGAGGAAGGGAGAAAAAGCATTCATGGATGTCTGTTCTGACTACTGTCTTAAATTTACATAGCAGACAGCATTGTTCACAATTCAGATCGAGTCGCTATTGTAGATTACGCAGTCCTGTAGGCAAAATACATTGCTCCAGTGCGCTCTGTCCGCACCATGCATACGCATCATGGCAGGCTCTGCACATGCTTTTTGTTGCTTTGTGTATTGCAAACTGGGCAGCTCAGTCAATGCCACGTGGCTGTGGGCCCTTGCTGACCGCGCTCTCTGGCCTACACTGCAGATAGCAGTGTTCACAAATCAGATCGAGTCGTAATTGCAGATGATGCAGTCCTGTAGGAAACAGACATTGCTCCTAGTACTACCCGCCCACAGCATGCATCATGGCTGGCTGTGCACATGCTGAATGCTAATGATATGGCTATCTGAGTGCACCAGAACTGATGGACACTTTATGATACAATCTTTTTGTGTATTATTTCAGATCTACTGCCTGTATCTAAGTGTACTACAAGTTATGGTTCTTTTACAATAGAATCTTTTGTGTATTATTTCACATCTACTGTCCCTACCTGTTAGACCTGACATCTTTTGGCGTGATTACCCCTATCTTTTTGCCTCTGCCTCCTGTATTTTTTTGATGCTGTGCTGGATTCGTTTTGCTGGTTTAGATGCTTTGGACACTCTGCCGCTGCTGATCAGTGCCAGAGTGTAAATTGTTATCATGATTGGATATCCATGTTTGGCATATTCGTATCACCACGAAGTCCCTTGTAAAGTGCACAGGGTGTGCCAGGGCTGGTGATGACGAATGCTACTAGTGGGCCTGCAGCACTGATTGTGCCACCCACAGGAGTAGCTCTAAAATGGTGTCTCGGGCCTGCCACTGCAGCGCCTACGGGCAGTTTAGAACTGCCATGTCCTCCTGGTCCGCGTCCCCGCTGACCAGGCCTAACCCTTCCCTTTTTGTGCACATCAGTCACCCCTATGGAAGGCCCAAGGTACCCCCCTGGGCAGGGTGCAGTGTATGTGAAAGGTAGAGCATGTACTAGTGCAGGTGACATGCTCTGGTAGTGAATTACAGCCATTTTCGTTTTTCACTATTGTAAGGCTATCTTGCTCCATAGGTTAACATGGGGGATGCTGGCTACAGTGGTTAACAGCATTTCTTCCCATAGGAACAAGATAGGACATAAGTATCTAGTATCCCTGAACTCAGGATTTAATAACACATCTTTTAGGAAAGGTGGTTTTTGGATCCTGTGTTTGAGAACCGCACTTTTAGAAAGTTGCTGTTCTCTTGTCTGACCCTTCTGTGTGCCTGAGACTGTTTGTGTATTGACTGTCTGGTTTGTGAGTGACAGGGGCTGGGGAATGCCCCAGAGGCTGGATGAGTCAGCACTAGGCTGAGTGGAGCAATTGCTACCTGAGTGGTGGGCGGAGTTAGCACCTGGGCTGAATAGGGCTGTGCCTGCCTGCCACAATGCTGGCTCCACCTCCTGCTGGGCGGCTGAGGACCCTGCCCCTCACTCTGAAAGGAAAGATGCAGCCAGCAAAACAAAGTGCTCAGGATCCACCCAGAACTGGTTCAGACCGGGCTCAGGGCCCACATGCACAGAGAGAACAAAGACTTTAGGGGTATAAGTACAGGACCCCTGACAACAGAAAATTAGATCATCCTGGAAAGCAAGAAGGAACCTCTGCCAAGGAGAAAGCTGACGTGGAAGAAGGAAGATTGTCCCGCTGTTGCTCTGCTGGACTGACCTGCTGTTGCTTTGCTGCCAAGGAGAGGGGAAGGACTTTGCTGTGAGCTGTGTCCCCTGTCTTGTAAGGAATCTCCAAGGGCCCGAGAAGAGCTGGCTCCCTGTTTCCGAAGTCCCAGGAACAAAAGGACTTCACCCCCAGTCTCCCTGAACTCTGCTGAGAGAGTTCTGTCCTTCGTAGAGCGCTTGATCCAGTTGTGGGGCCTCTAGAAGTTGAACCTGAGCTGGGAAGCTTGAGACTAAGCTGAGAAACTAGTGAAGCTTGAGAAGTGTCGCATCGCTCGTTTGCGGAGCGCATCCCCGACAGTGCGAGAAGTTTCCCACCGCTACGAGGGTCGAGATCGGCGCAGCCCCTGACATCGCTGCCGAGGCCGTTGCACCCTTCGTTTGCGGGACGCACCAGACCGGTGCGGGAGAATCGAACATCGCTGCGAGTGTCGTCGCAGAGCCTGTCGTCTGGGTGAGATCGCCGCCCCGCTTGCTTGCGGACCGCATCACGTCGCTGCGAACATCGTCGCAGAAAGTCATCACATCGAGGAGCTGCGAGAGAGAGGGTCACCGCTGGTCTGCACATCGTCGCCCCGGAGATCGTCGCAGCCCCTACGAGATCATCGCATCGTGCCTTGCCGAGAACAGACTTCCCACGGAACCTACGCACCGGAATCTACGCAAGCTGCCTTCCTCCCCTTACAGACCGGATTCGTCGCCGCACGCCCGCTGCTGCAGCGGGGCTGTCGCATCGCCTCCCCAGGGTCTCAGGAGTAACGCACCGCTTGTTTCCACCGCACCAGCTTCCTACTTGTGGAACTTTGTTGCATCTAAAAGGTACTGTGAGTAAACGTGACGCAACTGTGAACTTTTCACGCATCTGTGGATCATTGGATCCCAACGTAAAGAACTTTGATTACAACCTGAAGAACTCCTTTGAAACCGTAACCTTGAACTGTGTATGTTGGATTCTTGACGTTTTTGGTCTTGTGTAGTTTAGAATAAATATCTTTATTTTCCTAAACTGTTGTGGAATCAGTTTGTGGTGTTTTCACTGTATTACTGTGAGTGTTGGTACAAATACTTAACGCATTGCCTCTGGTTAGCCTAGACTGCTCAGGCCAAGCTACCTTGAGGGCGAGCAGGGGTTATCTGAGAGGGTTATCTCCTTGTCCTGACTAGAAGCAAGGGTCCCTATTTGGACACTGGTACCTACCTCTGCCAACTAGAGACCCCCAGTTCTAACATTGGTGGCAGCGGTGGGATTTGAACTTGTATTTGTACTTGACCCACAGTAATTGGTGTACATCACTAGTGAGTGCAGACCATTACGCCACCGCATACTACTGGTTTTTTTTGAGTTTTTGAATTCTGTTGTTGAGTAACTCTTCGAAAAACATCATGTCTCTAAATGGGAAAGCGCCCAGTGAGGAGGCAGAGGTAGATCTGGAATTCTCGATTGAAGATCTGTACTCCTACTCCGTAAAGCATCTGAAGAAATTCTGCCAGCAGTTTGAGTGCCCCATAAAGAGCACCTACAGGAAAGAGGAGCTGCAGAAGATCTTGAAAGCCCATTGGGAGGCACAAGAGGGAGAGGACGATGTGGATGTAGAGAATGCTTTTCAAGGCACAGATCTGCCAGTGGGCAGAGTAGGCTCAGGAGCTGGCAGCAACCACTCCAGTAGGGGCCTCACCCCAGAAGAGTTACAGGAAAATCAAAGAATAAGAGAATATGACTTGGAGGTCATGAAAATGAAAATGAGGCAATTGGAAGTCGAGAAGGCGGCGGAGGAAAGCAAGGATGCCCGCGCCTTGGAAGAGAAGAAATTGCTTCTGGCTCATGAATTGAGAATAAAAGAGCTGGATCTGAAAAACAAGGAGGTGGATGCCAGTTCTAATGGTGGCAGCGCACAGCCAGTGCATGGGGGTAAGGTATATATTCCCAAAGACCTGGTGCAGAATTACCATAGGAGTGAGGATATTTATGCCTGGTTCACTTCGTATGAAATTGCATTGAAGATGAATGATGTGCCTGACAAGTATTGGGGGGCGGGCCTGTGGAAACATTTTGAGGCGTCTGGGAGGAGTGCTCTAGAGCCCTTAGAGTTGACAGGTGCCATGACCTACCCCAATATGAAGGAGGCCTTATGTCTCAGGTATGGCCTTACTCCAGAGCAGTACAGACTGCAGTTTAGAAACTCCAAGAAGAAAGAGTCTGAGACTTGGATGGAGTGTGTGAATGGGTACTCGCGTGCACTGGAAGGTTGGATGAAGGGCAGTAAAGTAACTGATTTGAAGGGGTTGTTGCATTTAATCAGTTGGGAGCACTTGAGTAGTCTTTGTGTTCCAGAGCTGCGCCAGCATCTTTTAGACAGCAAGCTGACAGACCCCATTGAGCTTGCTAAAGAGGCGGACCGCTGGACCAGTACCAGGGTCCACAAAGGAATTGTGGGTACCACAGCCAAAGGTGGGCAGGGTCCCCAGCAGAAGAGTGGGGGGGACAAGGGTAACCAAAAGGAGTTCTCACAAGGGCCCCAAAGTAGTTCCCAGGAGAAGGATTCCCAACCCCCCAAGCCTAAACAGCCATGGCCCTCTAAGGGTAGGCGGGACAAGAGAAATAACCAGGGTCCTCCTACCTGCTATCACTGCAACGAGGTGGGCCATATTGCTCCGAAATGTCCCAAAAAGAAACCCGCACCCACTGGTGCTCCCGCCCCGGCGTTAGCTAGTGTAGCTTTGGGTGGGGACTTGGTTTCTAGTGATTGGGGAGAGCTAGCAGTCATGACCCTTGTCTCGCTAGGAGACCGAGAGATGGTCCCGGAAACCTTACTGCCCTCTAACACTAAGAAATATGGGCAGAAGGTGACCATCAACGGGAGGGAGGTTGAAGCTCTGAGAGACACCGGAGCCAGTGTGACATCCGTGAGGTGTCAGTGGGTGTCGGACGAGCAGATCATCCCTGGTGTACTCCGCCCTGTAGTGGCCGCTGACAGCTCAGTGCGCCTCTGCAAGATAGCGAAGGTTTCCTTTGAATGGGGAGGAGTCTCTGGTCTTTTGGAGGTAGTTGTCAGTGATGCCTTGCCTGTGGATTGTCTGTTAGGTAACGACCTGGAGAGTTCTCCATGGAAGGACATAGAACACCGAACTCACTTGGAGATGTTGGGTCTGCCTGCGTGGATCTGCGTGACCACGCGTGCTATGGCAGCCAGTAAGGGTGAATCAGCAGAACTGGAGCCTGAAACAATGGCCCAGAAACCTGCCAAGAGAGGAAGAGGCAGAGGGCGCGGGAAACCAGCCCCAGCCGTTCCCACGGTCCAGGAGGAAGCAGAACCTGAGGGGGATGCCCTGGAACCTACAGGGGAACAGGTAGCCGAACTGGGAGACCTACCTGAGCTGACCCATTGGCAGCAAGAAGGTGGTCCCTCCAGGGAGGAGTTCTGCCAGGCGCAGAAGGAGTGCCCTTCCCTCGTTGGTCTGCGGCAACAGGCTGTAGACCAGGCAGCAGGTGGAGCCGTCAAAGATCACTATGTCTACTGGGAAGGTGACCTACTTTATAGCGAGCCTAAGTTTGCTGAGCCCGGGGCAGCCCGTGTGCTGGTGGTACCCGAGCGCTTCAGAAACTTCCTAATGGGTCTGGCTCATGACGTGCCTCTCGCAGGACATCTGGGGCAAGACAAGACCCTACACCGGCTTGTCACCCACTTCCACTGGCCCCAGATGAGGAAGCACGTCGGTTCCTTTTGCCGATCTTGCCAAACCTGTCAAGCTAGTGGCAAGACTGGAATGAAGTTGAAGGCCCCCCTTCAACCCTTCCCAGTGGTGAGCACCCCTTTCGAGCGGGTGGGCATAGATATCGTAGGGCCCCTGGACCCCAAGACAGCCTTAGGCAACAGGTTCATCCTGGTCTTGGTGGACCATGCCACCCGGTACCCGGAAGCAGTCCCTCTCAGGACAATCACAGCACCCGTGGTGGGCCGTGCATTGATGGGGATCTTTTCCCGTGTGGGGTTCCCCAGAGAGGTGGTCTCCGACCGGGGTACCAACTTCATCTCTCGGTACATGAAGTCTCTATGGGAGGAGTGTGGGGTAACTTATAAGTTCACCACTCCTTACCATCCTCAAGGAAATGGGCTGGTTGAAAGGTTCAACCGGACCCTGAAAGGTATGATTATGGGCCTAGCGGAGCCCATGAGACGTAAGTGGGACGTCTTGTTACCATGCCTTCTGTTTGCCTACAGGGAGGTGCCTCAGAAGTCCTTAGGGTTCAGTCCCTTCGAACTCCTGTATGGCCACCCTGTCAGAGGACCTCTCTCGCTGGTGAAGGAGGGTTGGGAAAAGTCCCGGGGAAAAACCCCCCAGGATGTGTTCAGCTATGTGCTGGCCATCCGCAACCAGACACAACGCTTCAGGAAACTCGCTCAGGCGAACCTGGAAGCAAGCCAGGAAGAAATGAAAAGATGGTACGACCAGAATACCACTCTGGTCGAATTTCAACCTGGGCAGAAAGTGTGGGTGATGGTGCCAGTGGAGCCTTGCGCGCTCCAGGACAAGTGGTCTGGGCCATACGAGGTGGTGGAAAGGAAGAGTGAGGTAACCTACCTGGTTACCCTGAAGACTCCCAGGCAGCCCCTGAGAGTTTTGCACGTGAACCGCCTCAAACCACACTTTGAGAGGTCTGAAGTAACCATGCTCATGGCTACAGATGCAGGAATGGAAGAGGATAGTGATCCTCTCCCTGACCTCCTGGCAGTTAAGGAGCACGATGGGTCAGTGGATGGTGTGGTCCTCTCGCCCACCCTGACCCCAGAACAGCAGAATGACTGTCGCCAAGTGTTGGGTCAGTTCTCCTCTCTGTTCTCCCTGACCCCAGGAGTCACCAATTGGTGCGTCCATGATGTGGACACTGGAGACAGTCTGCCGGTAAAACAAAATTTTTACAGGGTAGCCGACAAGGTCAGGGCCAGCATCAAGGAAGAGGTTTCCAAGATGTTGGCGCTAGGGGTGATTGAGCCCTCCAGCAGCCCCTGGGCTAGCCCAGTGGTCTTGGTCCCCAAGAAAGCTGCTACCCCCGGTGGCCCGCCAGAACTCCGGTTCTGCGTGGACTATCGTGGGCTCAATGCGGTCACGAAGACTGACGCACACCCTATCCCCAGAGCTGATGAGCTCGTAGATCGGTTGGGAGCTGCCAAGTACCTCAGTACGTTCGATTTGACTTCGGGGTACTGGCAGATTGCCTTAACTGACGGGGCCAAAGAGAGGTCGGCATTTTCAACGCCAGAGGGGCACTTCCAGTTCCGTGTCATGCCCTTTGGGTTGAAGAATGCCCCTGCCACGTTCCAGAGACTGGTTAACCAGGTACTGTCCGGGCTGGAGGAATTCAGCGCCGCATACCTGGATGACATTGCTGTGTTCAGCTCCACGTGGGAAGAACACTTGCGACACCTCTGCGAAGTGTTGAAGGCTCTGCAAAAGGCAGGCCTCACTATCAAGGCCAGCAAGTGCCAGATAGGGCAGGGATCGGTGGTGTATTTGGGACACCAGGTGGGGAGCGGCCAGGTGGCGCCCCTACAGGCTAAGATCGATACCATTCTGGCTTGGGAGCCCCCCAAGACCCAGACAGAGGTGAGAGCCTTTCTAGGACTCACCGGGTATTACAGACGGTTTGTCAAGGGATATGGCACCATTGTCGCCCCCTTGACAGAACTCACTTCCAAGAAGTTGCCCAAAAGAGTTGACTGGACTGACGCCTGCCAAACTGCTTTTGAGGCCCTGAAGACTGCGATGTGCACAGCACCGGTGCTCAAGGCACCTGACTTTTCCAGTGAGTTCATAGTTCAGACGGACGCTTCAGAGCATGGTGTGGGAGCAGTACTCTCACAAGCCACTGAGGAGAATGGAGACCAGCCAGTAGCTTTCATTAGTCGGAGGCTACTCCCCAGGGAACAGAAGTGGAGTGCGATTGAAAGGGAGGCTTTTGCTGTGGTCTGGGCTCTGAAAAAGTTGAGGCCCTACCTGTTTGGGACTCACTTTCGTGTTCAGACCGACCACAGGCCCCTCAGGTGGTTAATGCACATGAGGGGTGAAAATCCAAAACTGTTGAGGTGGTCCATCTCCCTACAGGGAATGGACTTTACGGTGGAACACCGCCCTGGTACAGAACACGCCAACGCTGATGGTCTGTCCAGGTTTTTCCACCTTAGTGAAGAGAACTCCCAAGAGGGTGGGTAGTTCTCCCCACTTTCAGCTGGAGGGGACACGTGTTAGACCTGACATCTTTTGGCGTGATTACCCCTATCTTTTTGCCTCTGCCTCCTGTATTTTTTTGATGCTGTGCTGGATTCGTTTTGCTGGTTTAGATGCTTTGGACACTCTGCCGCTGCTGATCAGTGCCAGAGTGTAAGTGCTCCCTATGTAAATTGTTATCATGATTGGATATCCATGTTTGGCATATTCGTATCACCACGAAGTCCCTTGTAAAGTGCACAGGGTGTGCCAGGGCCGGTGATGACGAATGCTACTAGTGGGCCTGCAGCACTGATTGTGCCACCCACAGGAGTAGCTCTAAAATGGTGTCTCGGGCCTGCCACTGCAGCGCCTACGGGCAGTTTAGAACTGCCATGTCCTCCTGGTCCGCGTCCCCGCTGACCAGGCCTAACCCTTCCCTTTTTGTGCACATCAGTCACCCCTATGGAAGGCCCAAGGTACCCCCCTGGGCAGGGTGCAGTGTATGTGAAAGGTAGAGCATGTACTAGTGCAGGTGACATGCTCTGGTAGTGAATTACAGCCATTTTCGTTTTTCACTATTGTAAGGCTATCTTGCTCCATAGGTTAACATGGGGGATGCTGGCTACAGTGGTTAACGGCATTTCTTCCCATAGGAACAAGATAGGACATAAGTATCTAGTATCCCTGAACTCAGGATTTAATAACGCATCTTTTAGGAAAGGTGGTTTTTGGATCCTGTGTTTGAGAACCGCACTTTTAGAAAGTTGCTGTTCTCTTGTCTGACCCTTCTGTGTGCCTGAGACTGTTTGTGTATTGACTGTCTGGTTTGTGAGTGACAGGGGCTGGGGAATGCCCCAGAGGCTGGATGAGTCAGCACTAGGCTGAGTGGAGCAATTGCTACCTGAGTGGTGGGCGGAGTTAGCACCTGGGCTGAATAGGGCTGTGCCTGCCTGCCACAATGCTGGCTCCACCTCCTGCTGGGCGGCTGAGGACCCTGCCCCTCACTCTGAAAGGAAAGATGCAGCCAGCAAAACAAAGTGCTCAGGATCCACCCAGAACTGGTTCAGACCGGGCTCAGGGCCCACATGCACAGAGAGAACAAAGACTTTAGGGGTATAAGTACAGGACCCCTGACAACAGAAAATTAGATCATCCTGGAAAGCAAGAAGGAACCTCTGCCAAGGAGAAAGCTGACGTGGAAGAAGGAAGATTGTCCCGCTGTT
The DNA here is from genome assembly GCF_964263255.1 of Lissotriton vulgaris. Taxonomy (NCBI): domain Eukaryota; kingdom Metazoa; phylum Chordata; class Amphibia; order Caudata; family Salamandridae; genus Lissotriton; species Lissotriton vulgaris. Next base: position 478,875,163 of record NC_141694.1, read on the forward strand.
GCTCTGCTGGACTGACCTGCTGTTGCTTTGCTGCCAAGGAGAGGGGAAGGACTTTGCTGTGAGCTGTGTCCCCTGTCTTGTAAGGAATCTCCAAGGGCCCGAGAAGAGCTGGCTCCCTGTTTCCGAAGTCCCAGGAACAAAAGGACTTCACCCCCAGTCTCCCTGAACTCTGCTGAGAGAGTTCTGTCCTTCGTAGAGCGCTTGATCCAGTTGTGGGGCCTCTAGAAGTTGAACCTGAGCTGGGAAGCTTGAGACTAAGCTGAGAAACTAGTGAAGCTTGAGAAGTGTCGCATCGCTCGTTTGCGGAGCGCATCCCCGACAGTGCGAGAAGTTTCCCACCGCTACGAGGGTCGAGATCGGCGCAGCCCCTGACATCGCTGCCGAGGCCGTTGCACCCTTCGTTTGCGGGACGCACCAGACCGGTGCGGGAGAATCGAACATCGCTGCGAGTGTCGTCGCAGAGCCTGTCGTCTGGGTGAGATCGCCGCCCCGCTTGCTTGCGGACCGCATCACGTCGCTGCGAACATCGTCGCAGAAAGTCATCACATCGAGGAGCTGCGAGAGAGAGGGTCACCGCTGGTCTGCGCATCGTCGCCCCGGAGATCGTCGCAGCCCCTACGAGATCATCGCATCGTGCCTTGCCGAGAACAGACTTCCCACGGAACCTACGCACCGGAATCTACGCAAGCTGCCTTCCTCCCCTTACAGACCGGATTCGTCGCCGCACGCCCGCTGCTGCAGCGGGGCTGTCGCATCGCCTCCCCAGGGTCTCAGGAGTAACGCACCGCTTGTTTCCACCGCACCAGCTTCCTACTTGTGGAACTTTGTTGCATCTAAAAGGTACTGTGAGTAAACGTGACGCAACTGTGAACTTTTCACGTATCTGTGGATCATTGGATCCCAACGTAAAGAACTTTGATTACAACCTGAAGAACTCCTTTGAAACCGTAACCTTGAACTGTGTATGTTGGATTCTTGACGTTTTTGGTCTTGTGTAGTTTAGAATAAATATCTTTATTTTCCTAAACTGTTGTGGAATCAGTTTGTGGTGTTTTCACTGTATTACTGTGAGTGTTGGTACAAATACTTAACGCATTGCCTCTGGTTAGCCTAGACTGCTCAGGCCAAGCTACCTTGAGGGCGAGCAGGGGTTATCTGAGAGGGTTATCTCCTTGTCCTGACTAGAAGCAAGGGTCCCTATTTGGACACTGGTACCTACCTCTGCCAACTAGAGACCCCCAGTTCTAACACTACCTTACTGCAGCACAAACTATTGACCCTTTTATTGTGGAATCTCTGTGTGTGATCCAATGATTACTGTTGTAGTTGGTTCTAGCAGTAAACATTCCCTGAGGCCTGGTTTACTCTCACCCCACAAGCATCCAGCACAGACGTCATTGGATATGTGACTCTGGTAACAAAAAGGAGTCAAGCGCAAGTGCACGTACCCACTTCCACAATCTATCTGTGTCCGTGTGTTCATTATCTATGCATGATACTGCCCTGAGCTTTACCACATTACATTGTGCTGTGGACAGCGTATGCAACCATGTTACCCCTGGCAGTGGGGAAAACTTCAGTTATGTAACTTTTAGGTGCATGGCTATCACATGTGGAAGGCTACTTTATAGACCATGAATATTGATGAAGATGATGGTTGCATGTTGTGTGTAGTGTAAAATATGTGTACATAGCAAAAAAAAAGTTTTCATAAAAGCTCTCTAAGCAGAAGAGGTGTGTCTCATCAAATGCCGTAGAGAGAATGACTAAAATGAGTGGTGTTCTCCAACTGCTACAATGGGAAATGTTATGAACTAATTAAATGCTTCTTTTTAAGGTCACATGGCAATCAAGCACCCAGCGCGCAAGGAGACGGCACCGGACGCGATTTTGAGAAAATATATTTATCATTATATAAGTTTATTTTAGTTAGAAATATATAAATGTTTAAAATGTTTTAGATTATCGCTTGCTCTCATATACACTTTAAAGTTATTTAGATATAGTTGTCGAGACATAAAAAAACTAGCACACTGTCAGCGTTTAGGACGTATTTCTTAAAAGAAAGGCAAAACTGACTCAACTGCATTAGGAGCGTGTTTACAGCAGTCAATAAATGGTTGACCGGCCGTCTGCGTCGTACTGCGCTATGAAGCCCCGCTGGGTGGAGTCGATGCTACATAAGAAATTAAATAAATAAATATAAGGGAGCTGTTTAATAACTTTGTTATTCTGTTCAGAGGTGGAGGTCTGTCCTTTAACTGAAGAGCCAATAAGAGATGGCAGCTAACACTTGTTTGAAGAGGCAAACCCTTTCTTTTTAAAATGTTTATTTTATTTTATTGGGATTTTATAGTGCATCACAAAAATAGAAAACATTATTGAATTAATCCGGACATTAAAACACCACTTGGGCATCAGACTCAGTACAAAAATACAATCCATAGGTAATACATAACTACACATAATATTGAGTCCTTTAAGACAGGGAGATAAAACAGATAAAATGCAAAAATGACATCTCATGCCTTAATCCTTCTTCCAAAGTCCTGTGTTTTCACCTCCTTTTGTTCGTACAGGCAGGTCTCAATATTGTGAGTTCCAAGAAACCTAGAGAGCCACATTTGAAAGGACGGGGCCGCAACATCCTTCCAACCTGTAGAGATTAAAATCCTGAGCACAGCCACGGAAATAAAAACCAAGGCTTCTTCCTCTTTCACCAGTTTTAGATTAGAATCAGTGCCCAAGATCATCAGGGTAGGGGGTAGATCGATTTTGTGACCTAGCAGCCCCTCCCAGAATTTTTCGATCTCATTCTTAACTGGAGACAGGTGGCTACAGTTATAAAACATATGCAATAGGTCTTCTTGTCCAGTCCCACACCTTGGACAGGTATCATCATCCTTGACCCCCCAGGCGAACAATTTCGCAGGGGTGTAGTACAAATTAAACACAGTTTTATAATGCTGGGCCCGCAGATTTGAGGCTCTGAAGATCCTTTTATTCAATAGTATGGCCAAGTCGACATCAACATCTGGATTTCCCAGTTTACCAGACCAGGCTACTTCTATCTTATCAACATCGTCTTGGATCTCTAAGAGAAGGATGTTATAAAGAGTTTTAATTTTTTTGCAACCTCTAGTCAATGCCTCCAGAAGGGGGCTATTGTCAGGGGGTGGCGGTTTTGGTCTAAGTGCCTTCAAAGACCGTATCAATTGGCCATATACAAACCAATGGTTACCTGGTATTCCAAATCTATTTTGTAGGGCATCAAAGCTAGCAAACCCCTCTCCATCCATTAATTCCCGAAGAGTCTTAATGCCCATCCCTCTCCAATCTTTAAATGTCCTATCTGCTCCTATCCCTGAGAAAAGGCTCGAATTATAAATATGAAGGTATGGGTTAACCTTGGGGATGTACCACTGCTTTCCACATGCCTTCCACACCCGCCAGACACCGTCGACGATCTTGTATCTAGCTTTCTTATAAAATCTGCGGTGAACCTCGCAGAACATTAAACCCATCGCCTTCCTTCCTAACAGCAACTCGAATATAGAAGGGGGCATTGAACTTCAGGACTTAAATCATTGGGGCATGCCTCTGGCTGGAAACGCACATACATTTTGGTCAGAAGACATGTCCAATGATACAATCTTAAATTAGGCATAGCCAGTCCACCCCTTTCTCTTGGGAGTGACATCAAATTTGTAGACCGCCTTACCTTCCCAAATTGCCAAATAAATTTAATAAAAACAGATTCTAAATTCTTAATTATTTTCTCCTCCAAAAATAGTGGTATAGCCCGAAACAAATATAGTACCTCGGGGAACGTCGTCATCTTGACCGCATTCACTCTCCCTATCAGTGAGAGATGTAGCCCATCTATCCTTCTCAGATCAGCCTCTATTGATTTAATGAGTGGTAAAAAAATTTCTTCCACAATTTTATCTACTGAGGCGTTAATTTTCACCCCTAGATAAATAGCTGCATCCTCAAATCTCGAATCTGATTTAACTATGTTTTTAGTACAGATAATCTGGGTCTTTGCTTAATTTAATAGATAACCGGAATGGGCGCCAAATTGTTTTGTAAGTATCGGACAGGACGACCATTGCCTGCTGAGGATTGGTTGAGAATACCGCGAGATCATCCGCGTAAGCTAACATTTTATTTATATACCCATTGAAAACCACAGGTCTTAACCTAGGACACCCTAATATAGCCTTGATAAGAGGGTTAATATAAAGAGAGAAAAGAATCGGGGAGCACGGGTACCCTTGACTCGTTCCTCTCCTTATAGAGAACAAGTCAGGTTTCTCCCCCATAACCGTGACTCTGGCGACGGGATCTAAATACATCGCCCTGAGTGCTCTAATGGTTTTCTGCCCAAACCCTCTTCCTGCCAAGATACCCCAGAGAAAGCTCCAGACCTCACGGTCGAAGGCTTTCTCTGCGTCGAGCAGGATCATGGCCATCCCTCCCCCCGTGGCCGCATGGGCGTCAAATAAGGCTATTGCCCTGCTGGTATGATCCGTCGTGCCACGCCCGGGGACAAGCCCATGCTGCCAAGGAGAGACGAGACTGCCAATAATCCTGCCCAACCTCAGAGCCCAGATCTTTGAGTACAGTAAATGTATCGGCATTAATCAACGAGATTGGTCGGTATGATCCCGGGTTCTCACTAGGTTTCCCTTTTTTGTGGAATATTATAATATTCGTTTCTTTCCACAAATCCGGAATCTGCCCGGTACACAACATCCCATTAAAAAGGTCTGCTAAAAGTGAGATGATTTCTGATTCAATACGCTTATACACCTCAAAGGGGATGCCATCAGGGCCGGCGGCCTTCCCTGAGGCTAGCTCCTGTAAGGCAACCTTGATCTCCGTTTCAGTAATATCCCTATCCAGTTCTTCTTGAAGTGAGACATCCAGGCGTGGTCCTATATCACAAATATCGTCCAACTGACCTTCGTCCCTAACCTCCTCGTCATACAATCTCTGATAGAAGTCTCTGAAAAGATATAGGATTTCCTTAGCCTCTGTATACTCCCTTCCATTCTCCACTATTTTTGTAATTATATTTTTGGATTTCTCTTGCCTTATGAGAAGAGCAAGGACTCTACCGGCGTGTTCTCCCGTTTCATAGCGGTTAGCTCTCGTAGCCTGGAATTCCCCAATCGCTTTCTGAGTAACCAATTTCTGTAGTTCTGCCTTAATGGCGAGGAGCACATTATGGCTATTACTACCATCCCCGCCGGAGGCAATAACCTTGATATGCTCTTCTTCTATAGTTATTAGCCTCTCCAATAATTGCAATTCCTCTAACCTGTCTTCTTTCCTCAGCTGAGAAACTGATTGTTTCGTCTCTCAAGGCCTCTTTAAAAGACTCCCATACTATGTTACGGGATGAACTGCATTTATTGGCAGCAAAAAAGTCATGAGTCCACCTCTTAATATGGGCTACAAATCTGGTATCTTCCAATAATCTCCTCTCGAAGGACCAAGAGGACCTTACCCTTCCACAGGAAACCCTTTGATATGTAATTACTAGAGGATTATGATCCGAGAGTACCCTCGGTAGCCTTGATATGGCAACTCTATTGATTTCCGAAGTGGAGATAAACAAATAATCCAGTTTGGAGTGCTTCTGAGCTGGGTTTGAAAAAGAAGTAAAACCCGGGTTATGGGGCTCCTTGGCCCCCCAAACGTCCACTAATCCAAGTGGGCCCATAAGTGCCTTTATCGCCCTAAAGACCCGAGGTTTCCGCCCGGCATAGTTTACCCTATCAACCCAGTTGGCTGAGATATTTAAATCTCTGCATACTATTAAAGGTGCCAGCCAACCAACTAATTCAATTTCCAAAAAATCGAAAATCTCTGGGTCATCCCCATTAGAGCCATAAATTACACACAGGGTATAGCCCATATCCAGTTCTGCGATAGCCCATCTACCACAGCTATCTACCTTCACCCTTTTAACACCTCCCAGAGACTTCCTAACCAATGTGGTGACCCCCCCTGATTGTTGAGGATTGTGATGAGCAAGCGACCAACTCAAATCCATTTAAAGACAAAAGATTCCTCTTTGCCCAAAGAAGATGAGTCTCCTGGAGACACAGAACATCAATCTTGTTGAATTTAACAAAATAGGCCAATCTTTGTCTCTTCCTCCAGTCGTATAACCCCCCCATATTTACTGTACAAATTCTAATATCCTCCATCCTAACAATCGGCTTGACCAACCAACCTGCCCTGAGCCTTAAGCCTGCTAGTTTTTATTGAACAGACCTTTAGTCCGAATAGAACAACAGCAACAATGATACACTTTATTCTCCCATTTTCTGTTTTCACCCTTCCACACCCGCCCGCTTCCCCATCCACCCTGCCCCCCCCTCCCTTCCCCCCTACAAACCATCCCTCCCTGCCCCCCCCCTCACTGTGTGAGGCACACAGGTCTGGTCTGTGCATGTGACAGACGTGCAGTGTTTGCGGTGAGGACAGCAATAAACCAACTCTTACCACCTACAGTAAGCCCTTACACCAAAATCAAATAAACACAATATCAGTGCGCCAGGAGCCCCTATAGAAGCACCAGCTTATGCCATAAGGATTAGCCCCAAAGATAAACCTGTTTGCCCAGGCTACCTAGGTACTCCTTGGCCTTGACCTCTGAAGAGAAGTACAATGTTTTCCCTTCATTAATAATTTTTAACTGTGCTAGGTGAACCCTTTCACTGGACCTATTTACCTCTCTTATCACAAGAGCCGGGCCCCGCTATCCCCAAACAAACCCCTCCAGCCACCTTTTCAGATCTCTTATCCATTACCAGAGGCCTCCACCCATGCGAGAGACATTAAATCTCTGTTTGCACAGCTGGGCTGAGTGTCTGGTGTCAAAGGATGGCTGGTTATACAGAGGCTCGTTCACAGGGCCTCGGCACCCGCTCTGAAGAGAAGTGAGGCAAAGACACCTGCATCCTGCAGCCAGCCAGCCCCGCGTGGTTCGAGTCACTGCGTGCCAAGCCGGGGGCAGACGATGCACTACAGAGTAACACTTTTGGCGCGCATGTGCCTGATGTAAAGCATCACACGCATGCGAGAGTCTGGACAGGTCAGACAAAAGAAAGTGCGGATGCAGGTAGGTAATCATATGAAAAAAAGCATTTTCAAATGCAATAGAACTCGTATTTCCGCGAGTCCTATTGCATTGTAAACAAAAATGTGGGAGCCGAAGAAGGCAGGACCAGGAGTGGGTGGGAGGTGGTGGTGGTCAAACAAGTCACAGACTTTGGGAGGGAACAGGGGGAGGCAGGGTAACAAAAGAGTTGCTGAAGTAAAGGGGCTATTAGCCATGGAAGGATAAAAATAGCGTCATGGCAGTAAGGAGGTGGGTCTACTACACCGGCAACCAATGAGAATGCAGCATTTCAGATTTGAGCAAATAAAAAGCATGGGCAAAAAGTGGGCGGAGCTTCCCCCACAATACTGTATACAGCATCTCTTGTTGAGACAGCGCATGTGCTGCCTAAGCGAAACCTAAAAATGAGGAAGTGGTGTACCCGGCGTGACACCATACGTCTATGACATAACACAGGGCCTAGCAGCGTGCACTCATCACATACGCAACGTGCAGCGGGCGCGACCCCATATGTACATGACGTAACAGACGGCTTGGTACTGTATAACCGTCACAAACCAAAGTAGCAGCTGGCCTGACCTCATACGTGTTTGATGTTACACGGGGCGCGCTGCCACAAACCTGTTGGATACGAAATGAGCATCCTTTATGAGTTTAGCAATATGGCGGATAGGATTTGCGTGCTGATGAAGCTTGGTACACTACCAGTACCGGACTTCAGTTTTCTCTCTTTTAAAAATTTTTTATTGAGCAGGACTATCAGGAAACATCAAGTATTAATACATTACAAGAAAAACAAAGAGAAGCAAAATATTTTATATTAAAACAGATCCCAGCTTAATTAACCCTTTCGCAGCTGGGCAAATTCCCATCCTGTGCTGGGGGTCGGGGTGCACGCATAGCGCCCCTGTGCTCATGATGAGGTCAGCTCGTCATGAGCCACGGTGGTCGTGTGCTCATGACGAGCTGAGCTCGTCATGACCACACCCGTTTCTTTAGAACGTTCGCACATCAGGGGAATTAGCCCAGCGTGCGAGCGTTCTAAAGGTCATGACGAGCTGAGCTCGTCATGAGCACACGAGCACCGTGGCTCATGACGAGCTGAGCTCGTCATGAGATTCGAAGGGGTTAAACACAAAAGGTAAACGAAAATTATTTAATCAGCAAAAATGATCCTAGACCCTTGCAAATTTCTTTGTTGACCCCACCCGCTTAGCATAAGCCTCTTCAAAACTCTTTGTACGTTGCATTTTATGCATCCATTTCCCAAATGTAGTTATTTTTGTTGATCTCCAGTTTTGTAATATCAATGAACAGGCAACTAACATCATAATGGCAAGAAAGCGCCCTTGAGATTCAGAAGGTATAACCTCCTTGCTACCTATACCAAACATAGCTGCTTCTGGAGAAGGTTTATAAGTTTTCCTTATCGCGGTACTAAATTACACAAATATTTGTTCCCAAAAAACTTGAAGCTTAGGACAAGAGAAAAATATATGCCGCAATCCTCCAGCTGCCAAAGTTCTGCACCGAAAACAGCTATTCTGCACTTCTGGATACATTTTATTTAGTGCTTCTGGAGTGTAATATACCATCCAATTAGTAAAAGCCATCCTTTTATAATTAGCTGCTCTCAAAACTTTGTTACCTAAAGACGAGATCTTTTGCCAATCCTGTTACGAAAAAACACATAGGGGCAGATTTATGACGGACTTGCGCCACATTTACGCCGCCGTTGCGTGATGCAACGGCGCGGAAACGTGGCGCATCCCTGCGACCTATTTACAACGTGATGCATCTAGGCAGATGCGTCACGTTGTAAAGCACTGCGCCACATAAAACCTGCGTCAGGTTTCATGTGGGCGTTCTGTCGCAGGGTGGGCGTTCCCTCGTAGGAAAGCCCCATAAAACTGACGCAGTGAAATCTACAAGATTTCACTGAGTCAGTGTTACGAGGCTGCTGCGTCAAATCCTTACGCCTGCTTGAAGCAGGCGTAAGGAGTGACGCACCACGTTATGTATGGGTGGCCTCTGTACATTGCAGGAGTTGCATCGCACTTGCGGCTACTCCAGCAATACGCCGCCCGTACACCACAAGATGCGTCACGCATCTGCCCTTCCTTGCACCATGGTGCGCCGCATTGTAAATGGTGGTGCCGCAAGGAGGAAATTGCGTGACGCATCAGTTCTGGCGCATCCCTGCTGATTTGCAGAGATGCGCCAGAACTCATAAATCTGCCCCATAGTGTATACTCGTCAATTTTTTCCGGCATCTTTCGTACCAAAGGAGATTCATTCTGCTGGTTTAGTAAACAGTACCATCTTGCAACGTATAATGCGGAAGCAATTTTACCAGGAGGGATATAAGAAATAAAATTATACTTTTTAAAAAAGTTAATAATTTGAAGAAATTCAAAAAAATAAATTTTATTAGACCCCGTGCATCTGGCTTGAGCTTCCTGCCAAGTAATCACTCTGCCCTGGATGCCTAGTTGACTCAGAACCCCTAAACTGGAGTCGTTTTTTCAATAGAGCAGAGTGGATATATAATCCTAAATTACGACACTCGGTTAATTTTAAAGCAAAAAAAACAGAGACATCTTTTTGCTTAAAAAACGAGAGCAAACGATAAGAAAATTCTACCAATATTTTATAGCGATTTTTTTAGGGAAATTTCACAGTCTTTAAAAAAATCGGGAGTTGAGAACCGGATTCCTGAATCATTTTGCTGATGAAAAAATTGTCCTCCTGGTAAGGTTTAGACAACAGACATGCTATATAGTCAAATAATGCTGCTTGATAATATAATCGAATATTCGATTATTCGGGAGTGTAAGCCCACCCAACATTGCATTGCAACATCGGGAGCCTCACTCTAGCAATCTTTTTATTCCACACAAAAGTTCTAATCATAGCATCAATTTGTTTAAAAAAACTAACATCAACTTTGACCGCGATATTTGTAAACAAGAAAATCAAAAGCGATAAAATAGACATCTTGAATAATGCCACCCGTCAGGGGAAGATTAGACCTTTTATTCAGGAGATTTTGGATCTTGGTGCTTGTAATATCATAATTATTCTTAAATAAGTCCCTATAATAGGCTGTGACATATATCCCCAAATATCTGATGGGCTCAGTTTTCATTGCCTAGTGTTTTAATTCATCTGGAAGACAACCCAACCTGGAATTTAACATTAAAATTTCTGTTTTAGAAGGATTTATTTTATAACCCCCTATTTGCTCAAATTTCCGAAATTCCAACATAGTAGACTGTATTTTTAATTTTTCAGGATCTAAATATAAAATAGCATCATCTGCAAAAAGTTTTAGTTTTGCCATCCCTTCAATAGGGTCTCTAATATTGCTATTCGTGTGTAATCTTATCGCAAGGTGCTCAATAAAAAAGGTAATCAAAAGAGGTGATAATGGGCAGCCTTGCCTAGTTTCCCGATTTATCTTTATTAGGCCTGCTTGATCCCTATTAATTATAATCTGCACCTGTGCCCCATGATAAATATTTTAAATCATAGTTATTAGAGATGATGGAAAACCAAACCTAAAAAGTGCGTAAAATAATGAATCCCAATTAACTAAATTAAAGACTTTTTCTGCGTCTGCCATCATGATACAAGCAGGGGTGTTATTTACATTAAAAAAATCCAGAGCTTGAGTCAAAAAGCGAGTATTAGTTGACATCATTCGACCCGCAATAAACCCAGTTTGCTCCTCAGGAATTACTTCCTTAGCTGCGGGAGTCAGACGCAGAGCCCAGATTTTCATAAGAATTTTATAATCAGTATTCAGTAAACTGATTGGGCGGTAAGAATTTAAATAATTGGATGGTTTGCCTTTTTTCATGAAACTATCGCTTTTCTCAACAACAAAAAAAGATATGCATTTTTTTTGAAGATATAAAACATTGCATAATTTTTAAAATAGAAAAAATATAGGCTTTATACATATTAAAATATGAAATTACCATTAAAAAAAACATTGAAATTCACTGAAAAAACCATAGGTTTTACAGACGTTATAGTTTTGAATTAGCATTTAAAAAACCTTTGAAATTCACAAAAAAAACCATAGATTTCAGGGACGTTATAGTTAGTTGGAATTTGACTCATGTAAAACCAGAGAAATTCGCCAGTTACAGTTAGTTGAGCTAAGTATAACTTGCGCACTCCCAATGCACTGGTGATGACGTCACATATTACATCACTCATGACATGGTCAGTAACATCACTGATGACATCTCAAATGACATCACTGATGACATCACTGAGGCCCCTGGAACCTTCAACCAGGGAGTGTTGGCAGCCATCCTTGGTCATTTTAAAACGGTTACAAATAAAGAAACGAGGGCAGGGTAGGAACACCTTGACCCTCTAGCTCTCGTGTTTGGGTCCCCTAGGGACCCTGCCAGGGAGTAAGAGCATTTTTGTTTTCCAAATCTTTGCAGAAAACTTGTAGTGGAGTCTTGAATCCCTGCCAAAAATAACAAAAGAAGCAAGTGCGGTCTCCTGTGCTTGTTTACAATAAAGCCCCTGGGTGCGCCAGGTTCTGCGGACATGACTCGAGCATGTCTCTCACTTCATTAATGTAAGTGCGAAGGGCTCAATGGAGGCATAAAACAGCCCTTACAACAATGTTCTAAAAAGCTATCACGGGATGCTGCCCCACTCCAGCGTTTTCTTGAGTAAAACTGAGTCATCCACGGGAGCCTCCAAACCAACATAGAACAATTGTGGAGGAATAAAAGCACGGTCAAAGAAAAAGTAAAATTGGCAGACAGCTCTTTCTCTTTTAAGAACCTCAACCTGCAACAAAAAATTACCTGGGAAGATGCACGGTATGGGATCAGAGGGCTATTGTGAAGTCAACTGCAGCCGCACAAAGCACACACCACAGTTCTGCTGGCAGCTGAGGTTATAGTTCAGAATGTTAGGCTGCACCAGCGATGCTGGACAACATTTAGGGTGGACATATATGATACGATCCGAGAAAGGGGTAAGAAAGGCTAACAGTGCAAGAGCTTGCAGCCAGCTTGATGAGTTTAGTGCCTGCTGCAGAGATCTGTGGATAGCTAGAAGTTTCAGATGTGCAAGCTTGTGATTCGATGCTTTGTTCTCCCGAGACTGGTACCATAAAAAGAATTGCTAATGGATATTGCTAATGGTGATATTGGAACAATTTGGAGACAGACTACTGTGTGGTTTGTGCATTAGTGGTCAGAATATGTATGAGTGCATTCCTTGTGAAGTTGGTACCCCAAAGAAGTTGAGTGATCGCTAACGGGATGACAGAAGTGGACCTCAATCTTGAGTCACCTGGTGGGACTTATACTGCCTGGCCTCTTCAGTGCTAAAATGCTCCTTGACTGCAGGTGCCAAGGCTCAACATGTGATTTGGTGTTTTTGCTCCTGAAAGCAGTTTGCTACTATTTTTAAAGAGGGGTTCAAAGCTCACCGAAATCGGTTGGGGTTTTGTAACAAGAACGACAATTTACTGGGATAAAACACAGCAGGGAAATACGCAGCTCTGGGTTTAGGGGGATGGTAGATAAACGTACAGGACGACATGTGTGTAAGAGTGCCTTGCGTTTGAAGCTTATGTCCAGAATTTCTGATGTAATTTTTTCAAAGTGCTGCAAATGCTGGGAGATCGGAGACCAAATTGATTTGTCATGGTTGACACATGTTGGTGAAGTGTGGATGTTTTGGTTGAATTAATGTTTCGCAACATATCCTGCTCACCACATCCTCTTGTAAGCCCTCTCTGCCCCCCAGTTTTTCTTCTATGTCTGCCAAACAGAAAATAGTTAGGATACAATCAGATGGGCACGCTACCAATATTGGTTTAAAAAGCTATCTTCTTACTCCGTGGCCTCAGAAGACTGCTAGCCCGGGTAATTCTACCTCCAGGTTTATTATATCTTAATAAGGCAAAACAGGTTGCAGTTATTACATTTTGTTGCTCAGGCACCCCTGCACTACAAGCTAGTGCTAATACAGTATTCTGCCTGAGAGACTATCATGGTTGTGGAAAGGGAAAACAAAGAAAATAAATAACAGGAGAGAAGCACCTCCTCCAGAAACTGCTGACAAGCTGGTCTACTTTAAAATTGAACAAAAACTTCATTCAATTGACACTGTGTGTTTTTAGGTCACACTCGAGAATATAATATTTCATTTTATTATGGAATTCCGACTTTTGACCGCTAAAAAACCCAGCCCCATCTCTACATCTTGTAAGTTTGGGCAAATCACTTAGGGGCCGATTAGGATGGTGGACAAACTTTGTCAGTCCGCCATCCCGTCGTAGGAAGGGACCGTCCGCCACAGGGGCGGAGGTCCTGCGCGATGAATTAGGATGCACCCGACAAATGGCGGGTGCATCCTGCATTTTTAACATTGCGGCGGGCGGTGCTGAAAGCACCATCCGCCGCAATGATAAAAATGCATGTTGTGCGTTTCAAAGCACAACATGACAGGCACTGCGCTGTGCCTGCCATGTTGTACTTTGAAATGCAGGGGGTACCATTGGTACCGCCCATGTGCACCCCCCACCTCCCTTCACCCAGGGGGCCCGCAACGGGTCCCCAAAGCAAAGACCCTATGCCTTGCCGCCGTGGAAAAGCATAGGACCCCTTTCATCTTAATATGGTTTGCGGTGTCTCGCAGATACCGCCACCATATGTGAGCACTTTTTTCCGCTGGTCGCAAAGGCGACCGGCGGAAAAGCGGCGGACGGTCTTGCTGTCCGCCGCTGGCTCCCCCGCCATCCTAATGGGGATAAGGAAGGAGAAAGCAGTGAAAAACAAGGTACAAGCCGGAGATAGCACTCAGAACACTAGGAAGAAAGGAAGGACAAAGCAATAAAAAATGAGACAAAAACAACAGAAAACACTCAGAAAAATGGGAGAAAGGAAAGAGAAAGCAGTAAAAAGTTAGGCAAAAGAAGGAAAAATAGGATAAAAAACCTTAGGAATTTGCTGAAAAACACAGAGGTTACAGGGACGTTATGGTTAGGCTCAGATTTTACTCATACAAAACCTTGAAATTCAGCAGTTATATTTACCTGAGCGAACTATAACTTAAACCCCCACATTGCACTGCTCATGATCTCACATATTACATCACTCATGACATGGTCACTGATGACATTTCAAATTACATCACTGATGACATCATCCACAGAACCACTCACACCCCACACAACCGCTCATACACCCACTCACATACACACAGAACCACTCACATAACCATTTACAGACCCATTCAACCACTCACACACCTACTCACTCAACCATAGAGTCACTCACACACCCACTCACTCACTTACACAGGCACTCACACAGCTACTCACTCACCCATTTAGCTACTCACAAAACTACTAACCCATATAATGAATCACACAGCCACACACTCACTCATGCATCTACTCACACACCCATGTATTCAATCATAGAACCACTTTGACAGCCATTCACTCAGGTATATAACCTCTAAACACAGCCTTATCTCACCCATGCAGACACTCCCACAAACATCACTCGCCAAAACAGCCATCTACCCAACAATTCAAGTAACCAAACCTCCAATCAAACAGCCACACACTCACCCATACAGCCAGGCATACAACCACTCTCCCACCCATACAGCTACTCACACAGCCGCTCAGCCAATGATTCAGCCACTCATATACCCGCTCACCCATCTATACAGCCACTGATACATTCACTCCCTCACCAATACAGCCACTCTCTCACCCATACAGCTACTCACACATCCACTTATTCACCCATACATCTACTCACACAATCACTTATTAAATCATGCAGCCACTCACACACCCACTTATTCACCAATACAGCACTCACATCCCATACAGCTACTCACCCCCAAGAATACAGTTGCACAACCACTCTCATAATATGTATTTGAAAAAGTATCACTCAGTAGTACACAAAGAATAATAATTTAACTTTTGTTGTAGCTTAGCATGTATGTTTAACACTCATAAACATTTAGAAACACTCGCAATCCCTGAATGATATCATCAGTGAGGTCATCTGTGATGTCATTTGAGACGTCAACAGTAATGGTACTGAGCATGTCATGAGTGATGTAATATCTGAAGTCATAATCAGTGCACTGTGGGGCATAAGTTATAGTTATCTCAGGTAACTATAACTGCTGAATTTCTATGATTTTGCACGAGTCAAATCTGAGCCTAACTATATTGTCCCTGTAACCTTTGTTTTTTTCAGTGAATTAATATATGTTTTCCTACTAAAAATAAAAATGTCTCTCTTCATGTTAGTCCAGTAAAGGTGTCAGAAATATAAACCTGAGCTCTACTCCTGTTAGCTATGGCACATAACAGACAGGCTTAATTTAACACACCATAATAATCCCTCTCCAATTTATAACACTAGGAGATCATTTAATGAAGAAAATGCAACGGAAATGACAACAATCAAATAAGGGGAACCAGAAATATGATTTTTTAAATAAAAATATTGCCAACAACCAAAAATCACCAACTATGGTCAAGTGGTCACACTAGACCGGTACAATGGTAAGGTTAAGGCCGATGCGAAGGAGCGTGATTCTGACATACAGGTTGAATTGGCCCAAGTCTGAAAGTTACCTTCATTCATAGAAAATTTCAGGGAAGGGAGAGTCATCTGCAGGGCAAGGCTGCAGGCTGGATCAGAAGACTGGCTCATTGATAAAGGATGAGGTGTTGATGAAGCCTTCGACAAAGGCAGGAAAGCTCCAAGTGGGAAATGTCTGGGGTTCGCGCCCAGGAAGTCATCATTGTCAATCAGATGCTGCTTGGGTTTGGGCTGGTGTTTTGATGGCTCCCCTGGCAAACAATTAGCAAAAGGTTTATAAGTACCAGGGTTTTAAGTTTAGTCTGGAGGATTACTCTCTAACAGTGGCCAAGGGCTCTAGGACTCCAGAAACAGAACTTTGGGGTCAGGACTCATTCCAACAGAAGCCATTGGCAAGATCCAGGGTAAGTTTAGGTGAAACCGGTCAGCTGGGCTCTTCCTTGCAATTGGGCTTCTTGCAGCATTTTGGTCCCTGTAGCCTAACAGGAGGTTATCCAATTTACCCTTGTTGTCCTGGCCACAAGTTGTGGCAGATCCAGCTCTTCGGGTTCTCCCCACAAGTCTCAACAGCAAATGCAATTCTGCTGTTTTTCACTGGTCCAGTTGTGCTCTGAAGAGGGTGCACAGGAGTGCTAAATTTATGCCTAGCACTAGCCTGTGGGTGGATGTGACTTCATGCCCCTTCCTAACCAATAAGGAAACAGTTCCCCGGGGTAACCCTCCCTTCCTTTGCAGCAGTGCATTTGTGCCCTTCTGCAAACCATCCCAGAAGGCACCTCTCTACCCAAATCCAACAGATAGAACCTTTCTTCCCCAGGGCAGCTCCCGGGTTCCCATCCTGGAAGTGTGGCCAGGGAAATTAGCAACCCCTCCTCTGTAATCACTCAAAAACAGTTCTTGGAGCAATTCCTCCTCCACTGGGATTGATGCCTGGCTCACAAGGGGGACAGTGCATGGGGCAGGCCCAAGTGTTAGCTACATCTACTAATGACAGGGTAGGCCTCTTTGAAGTTAATCACATTCCTGAGCACTGCCCAATGGTCATCCTAATATAGGAAAAGAACACTTTTGTCTTTTAGTAAAATACCCTTCATTCACATAGTTTTACATTCTTGTTTTTGTTGTATCTTTAAAAATGTATTCTTCTTTATGTTTCTTGAGGAAGGCGCATAGCTTGATTGTATCTTTAAAAGGTCACCTCCTCTGGCGACCAGAGGTTGTGTATATAATTGCAAATGTGCTTTGTTTTATCTTGTGTCGCATAATACAGTATTATTAATTAGTTTTAGAGTAAAAGTCACTATCCATTTGATGTGTTTTCTCTTTTACTATTGGATATTATGATGTAACATTTGTTAAATTCCATGCCAACAGTGTGATTCTCTGTTTAAAAAACTATATGACATGCTGTGTTTTAAATGTGTGCCAGAGAGCTTTTCTCTTTACTAAAAAAGAGCAGTTGCAACGTTGGTCAGCTTTTTATGTCATACTTAGAGATTTTGAGGGACTCTTCATTGTTTTGTTCAGAGATAAACAAATAGTTAAACAAGATCTCAACAAAATCAACTGCCGGAAACAAATCAGACACAGAAACCTCACACAAAAAGAATACGCCACTTTAAAAACAATAGCTAACAATCCCGCAATAGTATGTCAGAAAGCGGACAAAGGTGGTGCCCTGGTAATCATGGACAAAGAGTATTACGATTCTCAAATTGCAGCCCATCTCCTTGATGACTACACCTACATGGAATTAAACGCTAATCCCACAAGAGAAATACAGGAAGTGTTGAAAAAGATCGTTCATGAAGGAGTAAATAGAGGATGTATTGATGAAAAAGTGATGAAATATCTAATCATTGAATATCCAAAGACACCCAAATTTTACCTCACACCAAAAATACACAAGGACCCCATCAGGCCCCCTTGCCGACCCATTGTTTCCACATGTGGAAGTGTCCATGAACCAGTGGGCAAACTAATTGATAAATATCTGCAGCCATTTGTGATCACTATGGAGTCATATGTCAAAGACACCACGGACTTCTTAATAAAATTGAATGAGATCAAGCTAACGTCAGAAGAAGAGATTACCCTATGTACGATTGATGTACAAGCATTGTACACCTCTATACCACATGCTATGGGAATAGAGGCAGTGGAGGAAGCGTTGCTCCAGATGGAATAGGACGAACCACTAAAAATCTTCCTATTGGAGTTATTGAATTTCGTGTTGATGCACAGTTACTTTGAATGTGACAAACGGTGGTACCTCCAAAAGTCGGGAACATCTATGGGCAATCCGGCTGCCCCAGCCTACGCGAATATTTTCATGCATCAATATGAACAAAAACACATCATGCATAACGAACAATGGAAACATGGACTACGGATGTATATAAGATATATTGACGATATATTTATACTATGAAAAGGTGATAAAGAAAATTTGATTAAGAACATCAGTCAGCTAAACTCCATAGACTCACGCATCCAATTCACATCAGAAATTCATGACAAACTGTTCAATTACCTAGATGTGACTATCATGAAAGAAGACGACCACTTTGAAACTACATTATATACCAAAAAAACAGATCGGAACAATCTATTGATATACCAGAGTTTTCATCCTAGCCCACTCAAACAACATCTACCGTACTCCCAACTATTGCGAGTAAAAAGGATTGTCTCAAACCCGCAGGTATCACTGACACAAACAGAAAATATGTTACAACGTTTCAAAAAACGTGGATACCCGGAGAGCACATTGAAAACAGCCCAACAAAGGGCACAGCTGAAATCCAGAGAGATGTTACTTGACTCGAAACCGACCAAGAAGGATGTAAAAATAACATGCGTTAGCAAGTATTCCACCGTAAGCCATTTGGTTAAGAAAGCGATTAAAAAACATTGGTCAATGTTACAAACTGAACCAGATTTCCAAAACATTTTTATGGAGGAACCCGTATTCGCATACACCCGAGCCAAAAATTTGGACGAAATCATTAAATATCCAGACAACAAAGAGGACAAAAAAACCTACAAAGGAACCATCCCTTGCAGAAATTGTAGCAACTGCCACAATATCTTGGAAGTTAACACCATCAGACATCCGATGAAAGGGAATCAAATTAAACTAGCAGTCACAGGAACTTGCGATACCAAAAATGTCATCTATTTAATTAAATGCCCATGTGGCAAGGTGTACGTTGGTCACACGGAACGCAAACTAAAGACTAGATTAACAGAACACAAAAGCAACATTAAAACAAAGGTGATGAAATCCACGTTGGCCACACATTTCTTGGAACAAAGACATCAAATCAATCAAATAAAGGCCTGTATCCTTGAAATTGTTGAGAAAAAAGATGACAAAGACAACAAAAAAACTTTACTCATGCGAGAAAATCACTGGATTTTTTATTTACAGAGCTTGGTACCTCATGGAATTAATGAAAGAGTGGAATATAGTTGTTACTTGTAAATACACTAACGATGATGATAACTGCATATGAGCTTTATGACTGGCATGCATACCCTTTGATTTTATTTTCACTATCATTTGTCAACCAACTTGTATCTTGAAACGAGATTTGCATGTATTTTCTACTGACGTAGAATGATTTACCTATGAACGTACACGCTGTTTTAAATAGCTCGAGTATCAACAGCGAGTGTTTCTTTAAATGCACTGGGTCTTTAAATCCACACACTTCCGGTTAGCACATCACACGCCGCCGGTAGAGGAGATCGTGTAGAACGCTGAAAGCACAGAGGGGAAAGCGCGCGTAACTTTGACTCGTCCCGGGTAAGAATTGCCGATTTCTTAAAGTAAGCAAGCAGCGCGTAACATGTTCAGTTTAGTTGCTTAATAGAATTATGACTAACCCAGATGGGCACTGTAACCAATGCGTATTTTTGATAAACAATACCTTGCACACCACAACGCGTTAAAGCTACGGTACAATTTGGAAAGACCCTGGTGAATTAACCTGTAGTGTACGCCCTAGAAACCATAGGGAGATGGTATAACAGAATACCAGGAATTCATGAATCGTTTATAACAAAGTGGTTACATAGTATTTGACATTTTTGACCTGTATTTGAATTTGAACTCTATCAGCACTGGTTGTGTTTAGATTATGACATTGTGATGTAATATAACATCTATATATGATTTGGTGATAGATATATTTTTTCATGTTGTAGATTTCCCTGATGAAGCCCTACGGGCGAAATGCATTGGATTTTCCATGGATTGTGAAATTTTAATTCATGTTTGAAAAATGAAGGAAATATAAAACGTGACTACAACTACTAGTTACCAATATATATGGTTGAAACTGAAAAGGATGAATTAAAAATCCTGAAAAGAATAAGAAAGATTTTGTTTCATTTTGTGAATAAACTTTATTGACAATGTTCAGCTGAGGTATTCAGCAACACACGGCAGTGCCCTGGGAGCCACCATCGTATGGTTTACGATAGTGTTATCCACACATTTGTTCAGAGATAGACATTTTCAGATCTCTTGCTAATACATTATCTTGTCTTGGGCTCGAACATGTCTGGTTCTTGATATTTAACCTGAGTAGAAACTGAGCCCTTTGCTATGTCCCATACATTTTCATTTTGAGAATGTATAGATATTTTTATTTAAATGGACTCATTAACTATTTTTGCCTTGTGTAACAATTTTGAGTTTTAAATAAACCTTCACAGCTTTTAACCTTGTCTGGTGTAAGTTTGATTTGACCTGGTATGTCTCTATTCAAGGGTCATCATCCTTTGGGACTCTCACAAAGCCCCTGTTCCCAAAAATTAGTGCTTAAGGATAACAATTTAATTTCAGCATTTTGGGGGGAACAAATTAGCGCCAACAATGTTCCAGCAGCAAATTGATAAGACTGCTCTTTACAGTCGTTTGTGTTCATTGTGCATTAGAATTGGCTTTAGTTAAATATGCAATCCAATCATATAGAAATCAAGCAAGGCCCAAAATCAGAATAGAAAATGAGAGAATCTATTCTAGATGTTAAAGCATACAACAGGGACATAAATGCTATGTTTTTTTAATCATTATTATAGTGTGTTCAGTAATGATTATACATGTTTCCTACACAACATATCATTTATTGAGCTCTTGTAACGGCTTATGCAGTGCATCAAAGCAGAATCAACCTTCGCTATCTTGTTCTATTACCCCAAGATAGCATATAGCACAATGTGTAGAAAGGGTCCCATTTTGAAACAACGCCCACTTTTTTTTAACAGCTCAGTGGATTAATGCACCTTTTTACAGATCTGCTGGTAAACCATGGGCCAAATATTTAGAATTCTAGTTGGCTAACATGTCAATAATCCCAATTATAGCACATAGGTACCAAATGGTTTATTACTGGTGTAAGAGAACAGCTCATTATTACATTCATATTTTTTTATTTCCTAGAATGTATTATACAATGGATGTTTTAGGCAGGATCACAGTGAGGGTATTCTTTGGTTGGGATCCTTGGACGCGCAAGTGTTTACTTCTTTTCGAACAGCAGTGTTCCTGGTCAGGATGTTCTGGGTTTTTGACTAAATAAGCATATTAAATATTTGGGAGAATAGCACTGCATTATATAGCTGAGGTGTTTAAGCGCGTTCCTGTAGATTCATGTAGGGTTGTAGCAGAGTATCTCCAGGGGGACTCAATCAATCATGGCAGGCCAGCGTATTGATATTTAGGGTCCGATTATGATCGCAGACGGGCTTGAGTCCGTCCGCGATCACCGAGGATGAGGGAACGTCCGCATGGGCTGCGGTGTTCCCTCCTGTGCAATTAGGATGTGACCGCCACACTGGCGGTCACATCCTCTATTTTTAACATTGAGGCGGGTGTGGCTTCAAGCTGCACCCGCAGCAATGTTAAAAATGCGTGCACAGCATTTGTATATAGAAAGTGGCAGGCACCGCGCAGTGCCTGTCGCTTTCTGCATACAAATGCAGGGGAGTACCATAGATACCCCCTATGTGCACCCCCACGTCCCCTTCACCTAGGGGGCCCGCAACAGGACCCTGCAGTGAAGATCCGTATGCTTTTCCACGGCGGAAAACCCGCTGCGGAAAAGCATGTTATTCCCTCCATCCTAATATGGCTGGCGGTGTCTGAAAGACACCGCCAGCCATGTTAGTGCTTTTCCGCCGCGGTCGGAAGGCAACCGCGGCGGAAAAGCTGCGGGCGGAATTCAAGACCCACCAGCCATCCTAATTTGGCGGTGGGTCTTTGGAGGCTCTGCAGAGGTTTTCCCGCATCCTCCGGGTCGGCGGTGGCTTCCGCCGGCCCGGAGGATGCGGGAAAACCGCGATCATAATCGGCCCCTTAGTTTGGACATTAGATCCCATTTTACCAATTCAGCAGCTGGAATGAGATTTCCTTTTGTAATTAAACGATGTTGTCTGCAATGGCAGAACAATACATTGTACAACGAGTGAAGTTTCACCCTCATGTTTGATAAGAATATTGTTTGAGTAAGCTTATAGGTCCATAGTGGCTTTGAACAAATGAGAGACTTTGAATGAACAATGAAAGGCCAGTAAAAGAAATCATGCATAGGGGTTGCGCTACTGTGAGGCAATGTTTATAGGGTCACTTAGATCCTGACTGATGTACTACCAGCTAACCAAACTATAAATCAAGACCCTTGTGTGTAAATCACTTGCCTTCTATCCATTCGAATCAGATCTCTCCCATGTAATCTGTATATTTCTTCTTTCTACTGTAGGTGATACCTGCCCTCTTTTGAAAACGGAAGGACCTCAGCTCAGACAAATATACAAAGATCACTTAAAGATATTAGGTATGTACACTGAACGGATCTCAATGTTGCATCAATAATGATTTACCAGTCGTGGTTTGTTCAACAGATGATAAGCCGATTTCATAGTAAAATACTAGTAGTAATTTAACATGATACATATTTCTCCTTTCTCTTCCCTCTCGTTTCTTTCCATCCCCTGCATGCCTACTCTTTTTAAGCACGATTTACTCTAAGTCACATGCATGTTTGCCTACATTTCTATTATTGAATTTCTGCAAATTGATCTCACCTCACCTGTTTTAAAAGTAATACCCCTGCAATCTAACAATACCTAATCTCATGTAGCTCATTTTTTAAACCACCAACCACTGATTGGATTTTCATACTCCCCTGCACACTGAAGATCCAACCTAATGCAGATTAATGTAATCTATCTCATAGAAATTGGGTTAAATTCATTTGATGATTTTCTTAAGACCTCAAGACTAATCACAAATTACTAACAATAACCACTGAAAAATCACCATAATTTTGGGTTCCCCAGCAGCGTCCTGCCCGGTAAATATCACTTCAATGCATCAACAGGGGTTGTAAACGCTATATAAATGCAAATACAATACCATTTATGACACTACTTACCCACACTAATACTAATACCATAACACTCAGAGAGCAGGCATTCAGTTTTGGTTCATAAATGCTGCATTATAATTCCGTTATACTACTTGACACTCTTACACCCACATAAGACAAACCTGCAACGGCTCAATCCCATCACACAGTACTGTACCAGATCACAGCAATAAACCACCCATTAGCAACTAAACTAGCATGGAATAACTGAAGAAATCTGCCACATTTAATTTGGTACACCACTGCATGCCTTGTCAAACAGCATTGTATGAGGGCTTCTCGACTTCTCTCAATGACAATCAGATGTTTGATGATTTTAACAAAGTCCATCCCAGCAGATCTCTTCCGATTTCTCCTTCTAACCTGTGACTATTAAGTACCATAAACTTTAAACAAAATGTATCGGAATGGGCAACCCAGTGCAGTAACCCGCTAAGTGGACTATGATCATAAAAATACTAGAAATTCCATAAAGGGTCATGCAGAGCTGTTCAAAACTGCCAGCACACTGAAAACCATTAACTGTGCACCTCTATCACACACTTTTGTCACCCATGATTGTGCTAAGCTCTGCATCCTATAATACAATAACCACACATCTGTCGTCATCAAACATGGCATGGAAACACTTTCCTCATAGGCTCAAGGCAAAGAACACACTTCCAGCCACACACCCTACATGGTGGCATGCTACCTATGTGAGCAAGTGTTTCAGTGGCTCACATAGGTTCTTATTTCATGGATCTGTTTAGGTTTTTTAATATATAGTCAATTGTTATTTTAAGAGATAGGCACCACTAACACAGATGCAAAAGGTGTGTTGTTATTATGATAAGCAATGCACAATGATAAGGATAATTTCTGGGAGCCATGAAGAGATAATTGAATTTCAAATAACTTAAAAAATATATAAAGCATTGTAAGTGACACATTTTTATTCTGCTTTATGCCCCTTCTTAATTGGAGGTGGGTGCAGTATCAGACTTTTGACGGTCTAGAATAGTAGATTTATGTTTCCTGCTGCTTCATGAGTAAAGGGAGGCAGCCATTCTCTGAAAACTTGAAAGCCTGAAGACATTGCACCCTCTCAACCCAGTCACTGATAACAAGAGAGTAGAAACCATTGCTGGGAAAGCACTGAGCAAGGAAGTAACCTCTTCACAGAAAAGTCTAAGGCAGTGGCAAGCCTGTTAAAAAATCGAATTCTCTCCTGCAGTTAATGTGGCTAAGTAACATCAAGCTCAGTGAGCTGTCTCTTAAATCCTATTATCCTCGTTTGTAGGTTTTGACCTAGCAGAAAGATTTTCCCTGCGGCAGACATCTTGCGGAGGAGAAAAACCATGTTACAAACTGGGAGGGTCAACACTTACGAAAGAAACACAGTAAGTAAAACGACAGACTTTTTTTGTCAATGTACTTCAATGGTCATATTGTTGGAGTATTCAATATCATACTGGCAGAAAGTTTGTACCATACATAGATGGCTGCTTTCTCCTAAAACTGTTAATGGTCTGAGTGGATCTGGAGGGATTGAATACTCTGGTCACTAATTACAAATGACATAGCGCATGCTAGTGCAAGGCTGATATGATAATGAATACATCTGTTTATGAACTGGTCTGAATTATAGAGTGACATGGTGCAACCCACCTCGTCAGTTCACCTGAAAGGCAAACTGCATGCAGCAACATTCAGAACAGTTGTCTCAGAGGGCTCCTTGGACCTGCCGCTTTTGCTGTATTCTGTTGTTTCTGGTTCCTTATGACAATATGCTGCTGTTAAAAAATATCTTAAAAAAAGAAACAAGCAATCAGGATAAGTCGACTGTTCCAAAGGAAAGGAAGTTGTTGTTACAGTCCTGTCTTCATGTTTGACCCATGCGTTAGCAATTTAACAGCCACGAAGAAAAGTGAAGTTTTGTTATAATGTAGACGAAGAAACTAATGGAAGTGGAAAACATTAAATACAGTTTGAATTAAAATATTGTAATACAGAGCTTTATTCACTGACACTATGGTATACGGGTATGACTATTGGGCGGATATTCGCGCTTTTGATAACTCACCAATCAGATGGAGCAGATTTAGGTGTGATATTTCGTATGAGACTCTAGTGATTAAGCAGATCTGGCACATCATTAATGCTATTCTGATAAATTCACAATTTTAGTTTTACCTTGCAAGGACCAACAATATTGAAGCATTTATAAGCTTATAATACTCCAAGCACATTTCCTTGCAGTTTCAAATACCTGAATATGATATTAAGAAACATTTCTAAATGTGATGTATATTTTAAAGAGATAAAACATTCATGAATGCAGAGGAATATGAAAGGCCTGTTACTGTCATCTTTAGCAGCTTCACCTCTCTGTTTTTACTGCTGACGTGCTTGTCTGTGTCTCCTGCTGAAAAGCGACAAAAAGCTCCTTTGCCTAAAATTTGTATTCATCATTTACTGGAAAACTTGCATAGAAAAGTCTTTAAAGTTCAAACAAAATACACTATAAAGTCCCTGTGGGGAAGGCCTTGTTTCTCATTATACTTCACACACTATGCGTTCACATTTGGCTTCATGACTTTTGCCTATTATAAGTGAAAGTTAGAATAAAAAACCCTATGCAAAGCATCACAAAATCAATACGGATATGAACAACCATGCTGGAAAGTACAGAAAGTGCGCTAAGTTCACAATGGAGATGCCACTAACAACATAAACTAGACAAGTGCTGTCGACGGTCTGTATCACAATCGAAACATGAAGTCAGCAGTACACACAGCTCATCAGTACACATGCACATACATCTATGTTAACGCTGTCCAAAAATAGCCTCTACTCGGTCCACAGTTTCTGAAAATTTAGAATAAATGACATTTTGCATTCTTAGGAAAATTATTGGGAAAGGTAAAAGTACCTCAACTGCCCCTATACACGCAGGAGGACAGCGGACAAGGCAGGGGATGCTGCTGTATATTTAAATGAATCCACGATTGGGCCAAGAGGACTACAATTGAAGGAGGGTAAAAATAACCCATCCCCTCATCGAGTTAACCCCGGCTAGGTCTGAGATGTTATGCTACATAACTATCAGATACTGTTTGGGAAACACCGTACATGTCTTTCTTTGAATACATTTAAGGCTGCTCTTTGGTCTGTTTTAATCCTGAGTAAGACTTGCAATGATGTATAGTGAATAACACTTGAACACAGGATCAAAACCTCGATGACATTACGTTATGTCCTAGGTCAGCTATCCTTGGAATATGTAAAGAAGATATAAGGATACACTGAACAAAGCATTTTTGGAACATTTTGATTATATGAGGTTCCAAGGTGTCATGTTTGTGTATGTGATCACTGAGTGATTTGTGATTTTCACTAGGTCTATATTAATGTGATGTATTGTTCTTTATGTTCTCTGGACAGCGGTTGAGTAGAGAAAAATTAAAAGAGATAGATATATAAATGTTTTGATATATGAAAAATAATATATTTAAAACAAGTTAATGGTTGTGTTGTGTCAGTGGTTTTTAGATATCATTTTATTGAACGATTTGTGTTTTTTTGAGCCAGGAGAAGTTTTATTCATGTTTGAGGGATCATTTATAGGCCCTTCTAGTATTTTATAAAAAAACATTATTTTACAATTCCCCTTGAGGAGATTTTTTTCACCAGACAGATCTGTTTGTAGCTCATAACTGTATACCCAGGTTCTGAGAGAGAGACACAGGGTAACCCATATGATGAAGCAAGTCACCTAACAGTGAGTGAGGGTTCTTGTCCTGAAGGAATTCTCTCTCTTCTGTTGACATCACACTAGTCTTACCTTTCATCTTCTCTCTTACACACAGCCGGACGTACTCTATGTGATAAGACACAGGGTAAGCCCATTATATTTAATGGGCCAACTGCCCTTATTGTCACATTCCTTATTTTTGCTGCATATATTGTTTTGCAACCTTGCAGATAAGCAATATTATCCAAGAGGGAGGACACTCTTGGGCAGTTATTGACTGGGTGAAGTCAGAGGGCCTATTGTAAAGTTGAGGGCCATACTCCACACTGGGAGTGGCAAGTAGAGCAGAAACATTCTATATTCATGACCAAGTAAGACACTTCTGAATGCCAAGTTGGTGGAATAGGAGCTGTGGAATTTAAATTCTATATGTAGAACACTGTGATAAATGGACGAAATTTCGGGTTCTATTTTAAATTAATACGGATATGAACAGCCATGCTGGAAAGTACAGAGAGTAAACCATGTTGAAACTCTATTTAAATTGAATAGACTTGTACTCCAATGACTAATGAGATCACCCAAATGAGTTGTTGTTGGACTTTTTTTGTTTTGTTTTTCCACTTGAGGAATGTGCATTGGCTTAAAAAAAACTTTTATTGTGTGGTAAATATAAGTAGCTGATAAAACATATTTAAAACTATATATTTTTTGTCTGTAAAATGTTGTTATGAGTAACTTATAAAAAAGTCATTAAATTTAAATGATTAAAATGTATTGTAAAATAACTAACATTATAAATCAAACAGAAAAATGAGACTCCTATTTTAAAACATAGTGAAAACTGGCTGGACTGCATGATTTTTCTAGAGTTGGGAAATTTTAAGTATGTAACGCAAAGTAATACAAAGGAACATTTTTGGGTACTTGAATATTCTAGGAGCTGTAGAAGCAGAGATGAGAACTATTTTCATGGACATATTCTCCCTCCTGCACGGGAAAGTAAATGACTGTAAAGCTCTCCTAAGCTTCATATGTTCTAGTGCAGACATATTTTGTTACCTAATACTTTAGAAATCTTGTGAATTTTACAGCCTTCTATTAGGGGAAAAAGGCATTGTGGTTTTTGGGTTGATATTATAATGAGTCTTCTCTCAGGTGCTGGCTATGAATCTCCTCAGTAGATATCGACTTGCTAGGAGCTAATCGAAATGTAGTATTTTTGGTATTGAACAGAAGTCTTATTTCCCTAAATTTCATATTGTTCTACTTGATGATCAATGACTAACAGAAAATGTGTGCAAAGGGTTAAGCAAAACAGTGATACTGAAACGTATTTCACAAATGGTTGTCTCGATAAGGTAACATAGGCATTGTCTGCAGGATTTAAACATTGGGGAACAGTTAAGGTCATAATGGCATATCTTTTGGCCCAATTTGTGTGTGCTCTTATTCAAATTTGATATCTATTTTACTGACCATAATCAATGAATGCATTCATTTGTGTGTTTACTTAGTTAGTTTTAGAGAATAAATATTTTAATCACTTTATAAAAAATGCTCAGGTATGCCTAATGTTCATTCATATGATGCATGCATTGGAGCCTATCCCTTTGAAATATGTGCTGGGTGTTTGCTGTTAGATACAATATTTATTACCAATCATGGCTGGTGCTAACTGTGTGGTTGCTCTCAGTATCAACCAGCATCCAGTGGTTGTTTCATAAAACATCTGTCTGATGTGCAAGGTCAGTGCATTAGATAACCAATTTTATGTTACCTTGAAAATATGTTGCCATTGAGGGTGACAAGTGGTCTAAAATTGCATGCTGGCCTATGGCATAGAAAAATAATGTATCTAATTTTTTCATTTTTTTAAAAGGGCAATATATAATGTAAGAATGATGTTTTGCATTTCAAATCAGAAACAAGTAGTATTCCTCTTCAAGTCACAAGATACATTTTACCCATATCTAATTTTCCACAACACCTAGGGAAAGAAAAGTAGAATCCTGCTTACTCTTGCTGTCTCTTTCAACTTAATATTTCGTTAAGAGTTGAAGCACCCAAACCTAGGCATTGCAGCACAACCTCCTAAGCTAGCATAATTACAGGAATGCATACATTCAACTCATGGCAACACTAGCTGCCAAAGAGCGGATGTAATTTGTATTTGTATTTGTGAAAAAACCACCCTCCGCACCCTCACGGCCATCACCCTGCGCCGGATGCCAGCACCCCGAAACCCTGAGTGGCATCCTCCTCAACCTGCGCTCCCTACAAAGACATGCTGTAGAGATCTAGGATCTCTTCACCATCCTCTCCCCAGACATCGCCTTCCCCACAGAAACATGGACCAACCCCACCTCCGCCCCCGACATCGCCACTGCCATCCCCGATGGATACAAGGTCCAGAGGAAGGACCGCCCCAACCGCCCAGGAGGAGGACTCGCCATTGCACACAAGAGCTCCCTCCAACTCATGACCTCCAGCACGGGCGACTCCCCGCCCACCACTGAACACCTCCTGTAGTGTAGTTCCGATAGTCCCCTTTCATGCAGAACCTATGCTGTTTACGAATAACATATATTGTGGGCTTGGTGGCAAACTGAGTCTGTACACCCCCACCGAATACGTCAGACTATGTTTTGGCAATAGCTAGCTCGCAGTGCTACTAGAATCTCCTGTTATCAGAGAGATTTGTTTTTGCAACTTCAGAACATAATATCCTCAGACTTGTGGCAACAATATACTACTTTTCACCCAGTCACTCGTGCTTGCTTGTTTCATTCTCAGATAGATTCACAGAAGAAACAGTTGAGCGTGTTTACAATAAGAATTTATTGTACCGTAGTTCTTCTCATGTAAAATAAGTGCGCTGCTACAATTGTGATACAGTAGAAGAGATATAGAACCAGCAGTATTGTTCTACCATTTTGCAATAGTCATGTACTCATACATGAATATGAAATGCATTTATAAAATAAACTGTGTTCTCCTAAGATGCCAGTCTAGATGTACCTAAATGTACCTAGCATGTGAGTAGGTGCAAAAAGAGCCTAAGTCTAAGAACCTAAGTCTAAGTGCCAAGAATCCCACTTGGATTTAGTCGAACCCCCAAACCTGAATGGTGAGAGTGTGGGACCTCATCCTGGACTTGAGTTGGACACCCGCAAGGGATCGTCAGACCACTGTCAGCTGGATCCATGGCATGCCAGAGCCGCAGTGTCCCTGGTCAGTGTGTCGGCCTTGAAGTCTTGGTTCCCTCCTGACTACTGATAGCAAGAGGTGCTGTATTTATACTGTCTATATGTGTATGTTCCCCATTATTCAGTATGAGGATGAAATTGGGGATTAAACATTGTGCGTCAATGGGAGAGGTGAAGTGGACCTCCGGTAGAGTGTACTCATAAATTATTCATATGTGCTAAGGATGACGTCTTAGCAATATTATTGGCATGGAACTAGGTGAAAGGTTTAGTCCTTAAAAGGCTACAGTCCTTATAAGGCGTTATGTCCATACAAGGCAGTCTGCCTTAATTTGAAGTTATGTCCTTATAAGGCGTGTTCATATGAAATGACGGGGAGATGCTGTAGGAAAAGTGTACAATGTTCCCTAGACCGCTATCAGGGTACCAATATGAAATATAACACTCCATTTCCAGATCCAGAATGACTCTACGTGGCACCCTGGCCTACAGACCCCCAAACCTTGATCCGCGCTCACCACCACCATTGCTGACCTCATCGAGCCCCACGCCATCACCTCCACAGACTACATACTCATCGGAGTCCTCAACTTCCACCTTGACAACCTCAGCGACCTCAACCCTTCCACCCTCCTGGACAACCTCGCCAACCTCCAAATGAAACTACTCGTCACCCCCCCCACAAGGCAGGGCACACCCTTGACCCCATCTTCTCAGGAGGTAACAATCACACCATGCAATCCCCCTTTATGGCTGACTACTGCGTACACTTCCACATCGATAAACCCACCACACCCAAACCTGCACCCGCCCTCTGTAAAGTAACTGGAGCAAGACCACTGAGGAGCACCTCAACTCCACCCTCATCAGCGATGCCTCCCCACCTCGACTGATTCCAAAACCACAGCCAAAGAACATCACAGATGGATCACCAACTGCATTGACAAGCTCCCCCCCTCTGCAACTCTGACACACAGAACCCCAAGAAGGTCACCAGGTTCCCCCCGACCTCCAAGAATCCAGATACACCTGCAAATGCCTCGAGAAGAGCTGGAGAATCAGCAAAACCTTGGAAGACCGCACCCCCTACAAGACCGCAACGACAAATACCACCAACTCATCAGATCCACCAAAAGGACCTTCATCCGAAACAAAATACACACCAATGCCAGCAACTCCAAGGAACTCTTCAGGATCATTCAGGAATTCCCGAAGGCGCCCAGCGAATCCACAGACATCCCTCCCTCACAGGACCTATGAAACAAACTTGGTTCCCACTTCCATATACATATACCTCTATGACAAATTAAACAAACAGACTCTATGCACTGAACTCACTCCACTCCACCCCCAGCAACAACCACAAGCCCACCATCCTCTCCTGCACCCCTGTCACAACCCAAGACCCAGTATCGATTATTAAAGTCATTCAGTCAGGAGCCCTCAGTAGATCTGACGGACCTCAAGAACTACCGACCCATCTCCCTCCTCCGCTTCACAGCCAAAGTAACAGAGAAGATCATCAATGTCCAACTAATGAAATTCATCGAAGGGAACTCCATTCTCGACCCTTCCCAATCAGGATTCCGCAGCAACTACAGCACTAAGACCGCCTTGCTCGCTGCCACAGACAACATCTGCACCCTCCTCGACCAAGGCCACACGCGGCCCTGATTCTACTTGACCTCTCTGCAGCATTCAACACGTCTCCCACCGCACTCTCATCGCCAGACTCCATGACAACGGCATTCATGGAACTGCCTCCGACTGGATCCGCTCCTTCTTCACCGGCAGAACCCAATGAGTCAGACTTCCACCCTTCCTCTCCGAACCCACAGAGATCAACTGTGGAGTACCTCAGGGATCGTCGTCCAGCCCCACTCTCTTCTACATCTACATGGTGCCCCTTGCCGCCACCGTCAGACAGCATAGACTCACCACCAGACTTAGCTTCTAGGAAGGAATAAAGGATGTCTCATCCTGGATGAGCAGCAGCTGCCTGAAGCCTAACTCAGAGAAGACAGTAGTCCTTGTCCTAGGACCCCCCACTGCATGAGACAACACCTGGTGGCCCACTGCCCTCGGCAGCCCTCCTGCCCCCAAGGACCATGCCCGGAACCTCAGCATCATACTCAACTCCTCCCTCACCATGACACGACAGATCAACGCAGTCGCCTCCACCTGCTTCAACACCCTCTGAATCCTTCGCAAGACCTTCAAATGCATTCCCCTGAATCAAGAAAGATCATCACCCACGCACTTATACCCAGCAGTGTTGGCTCACATATGGCGTGCCGCGGGGCGGTGAGGCAGGGCAGGGGAGGGGCCGAGTAGAGGGTAGTTAACTCAGACATACGACAGAACGGAGGAAAATATTTATTATGTTCCTCAGTTCCGTCATATGTCCGAGTTTACTACCCACCCACCCTGTCCCTCCAATGCCCCACCCTACAGCCCGGCAGCACGCCCTATGAGAGCCGCCACTGATAACCAGCAGATTAGACTATGGAAACACCCCCTACGCCAGGATCAACAATTCTCTACTCTGCAAGCTCCAGACCACACAGAACACCGCAGGCAGACTTGTCCTTGGCATCCCCGACATGAACACATCACCCAACACCTGCTAGACCTTCATTGGCTCCCCGTCAGAAAGAGAGTAACCTTCAAGATACTCACCCATGCCAACAAATGCCTCCACATGAAGGTGAATATCCGGAAAGAGAACCATTTTGTCGTTTGCTAAGCGAGGGAAATATCAATTGCATTACGTTGAGAAAACAAAATGCGTGCCAGACAGTTTCAGAGATGTTCCAAACATGTCGATAAGGCCAAGTTGCCACATCAGTTGGGGCAAGTAGAAACTGAACGACGATTGTTGTCAAATTCCTCGTCTAAAAGTTTTTCACCATCATTTTCAAGCAATAGTGAGGAAGTTTGATGTGCAACGTCAATATTGACCGATGGACGACGTGCCCATGTAGGATTAGCTTTTTGCAAGGAAGAGTGCCAGTCAAAGCTAGATTGACAAGTAACAGTGGGAAATTCATTTGGAGACTTTTCCAAAATCATGCTGATAGTGAATAGGTGCTCCATACCTTTTCCCATAGACAGAGGGGCAATGATAAACATTATGCCAGAGGAAAAGTACAATTTACTGTCTCCAATGCCCCATTTAACCACGTTGAAAACCAAAGTGTATATGTGGGCTGCTTAGACATCATTAAAAACATGGGGCTGATTTCTGTAAGCTGCAACTTCAATGACCATCATGTCATGGTGAATCAGTTTCCATCGTGGTTTCATGGACTAGGATGACTTAAGACAATGAAAGTGCAAATTCAGATAAATAAGGATATCTGTCCTGTTGCTCAGTGACATAGTCAAAGTGCATTTCATTTTCAAGAGGCTGTTGATAAAGAACTTGAGACAATATTAAAGTATGACATCTTTGAGCGATCCACTGGTCCATCACCATTGGTATCGCCCATAGTGGTAGTGCCAAAGAATGATAGTGTTGATATGCACCAAGTGAACAAGGTGATTGAAAGAGAGCAACATCCACGTCCACACATTGCTGACATGATTACGCAGCTGAATTGAGCTAAAGTATTTTCTCACCTTGATTTGAACAAACGGTATCACCAACTCAAACTGGAAGAAAGTTCTGTGCATATTACTACCTTTTCGACTCATGTTGATTTATTTAGATTAAAAAGGCTGAGTTTCGGAGTGTCATCATCTGCATCTGCAGAACTCCTTCAGGATTTCATTAGGCGCATAATACAGCCAGTCAAAATGTTGTCAATTACAGTGATGACATACTAGTTTTAGGGTCGCATGAAAGGAACCTGATAAGCTCTTACCCAAGCTTCAAAACTCGATCCACTTCCAATGCTATTTTTACAAATGTATCATTAATTCTTCTCCCCGTTAAGACCCTCCTTTTGACTTGGGTTGGAGATCTATAATGTATCTTGATCCAACTGACGCAATTTCTTTCACAAGGAATGTTGAAGATACTGGTGAAATTTGCCTGGACTGATCGGGAGAAATTGCTCAGAGAAATTGAAATTTTGGAAAAAAACATATTGCAGTCAGTAGAGATACATAAACACAACAAAAAAAAGAAGACGATCAAGAAGCGTTTGAATACATATGAAAAGAAGATACAAAAAAAAAAGTTTGAAAGGGATGCGAAAGACTACGAACCCGGCAGAATATTGATTTTTGCAAGAAGATATGATGCACCTAGATGGGATCTCAGACTGAAGAAACAAGTAGTGACTGAACCTCGCGACACTTCAGAGTCGGACGTAACTAGCGCGGAGCAATCAGAAGAAGAAGGTGGCAACGCGGGACAAGGTCAATCACATCAGCATCCATTTGATGATGGATAAGGTTGTTGTTTGGCGGAGGTATATTGATGACCTCTTCATTATTTGGAGAGGGTCACCAGAATCAGCAAATCAGTATATCTCCCACCTTACCAACAACCACCTAAATCTCAATTTCACAGGGGAGACAAGTACCACTAAGGTGAATTTCCTTGACTTACGTGTTTTTGTGAGTTCGAATGCCATTCAAAAAGCTCTGTATAGAAAAAGTACAGCGGGTTACTCTGTCTTACATGGACGGAGTAATCATCCGAAGAACCTCATAAGAAGCATTCTTTATGGGAAGTTAATGCGTATTAAAAGGAACAGCTCACAGCAGAGCGATTATGAACAGGCAGCGGAGGCAAGCCTAAAACGCTTTAGAATGAGGGGTTACTCACAACACACACTGGAAACAGTACATAAAAAAGTCAAGGGCAAAGAGAGAGGGTAATTACTGCAGCAAGTCTATAGATCTAGAACAGAGAATGATGCAGGAAACTTCATAAGGATCACAAGCTACTCTAATGCAGCAGATAAGATTAGAGCAATTCTACGCAGAAACTGGAAGATTCTACAATCAGACAGTATAGTAGGGAAAGAACTTCCACACTATCCGAAAGTGTCATTCAGACAATCGCGATCTATAAGAGATTATGTAGTGGAGAGCCATCGACTGGAGAGAAGTCCAAGTACCAGCATGCAGGGCCTTCATAGCTCTTTCCCATGTGGGAAATATAAGGCCTGTGTCGACAGTAGAAGAGTGATCAAATATTAGATTAAAGGTCTCCCAAAAGAAAGAAGGATATTGAAGTTCATGACCCGTGCCACGACTTATGTAGTATATTGTCTATTGTCTTCAACAAGGCCGACGCCGTCATCGCACCCCACCTGCGGGAC
Source organism: Lissotriton vulgaris (assembly GCF_964263255.1). NCBI lineage: Eukaryota > Metazoa > Chordata > Amphibia > Caudata > Salamandridae > Lissotriton > Lissotriton vulgaris. Next base: position 478,910,585 of record NC_141694.1, read on the forward strand.
ATCATCAACACCTCCTTCACCACCGCCACCTTCCCTGAGAGCTGGAAGCATGCCAAACTCAGCGCTCTACTCAAGAAACCAACAGCGGACCCCACCGAACTCAAGAATTACCGCCCCATCTCGCTGCTCCCGTTCCCAGCCAAAGTCATCGAGAAGACCGTCAACAAGCAGCTGGCCGCCTTCCTCGAGATGAACGGATCCCTCGACCCCTCACAGTCTGGCTTCCGAGCCAACCACAGCACCGAGACCGCCCTCATCGCTGCCACCGATGACATCCGAACCCTGATGGACAATGGAGAAACAGCGGCCCTCATCCTACTAGACCTCTCCGCGGCCTTCGACACCGTCTGCCACCGCACCCTAGTGCAGCACCTCAGCAACGTCGGAATCCAGGAGAAGGCGCTGGAATGGATCATCTCCTTCCTCGACGGAGGAACACAGAGAGTCCGTCTACCACCGTACAAGTCAGAGGCCACCAAAGTCATCTGCGGCGTCCCTCAAGGATCCTCGCTGAGCCCAACCCTCTTCAACGTCTACATGAGCCCCCTCGCAGCCATCGCACACCGACACAACCTCAACATAATCTCCTACGCCGACGACACCAAGCTGATCCTCTCCCTGACCAACGACCCCGCCGCCGCCAGAGCCAACCTGCACGAAGGGATGAAAGAGGTAGCCGAGTGGATGTCGACCAGCCGCCTGAAGCTGAACTCGGACAAGACGGAAGTCCTCATCCTGGGATCCTCGCCCTCCGCCTGGGACGACTCCTGGTGGCCCCCCACCCTGGGCACCGCACCCAAACCGACAGACCACGCACGCAACCTGGGCTTCATCCTGGACTCCTCCCTCTCCATGACCAAGCAAGTCAACGCCGTCTCCTCATCATGCTTCAACACCCTGCGCATGCTACGGAAGATCTTCCACCGAGACCAGGAAGACTGTCACCCAGGCACTCGTCACCAGCCGTCTGGACTACGGCAACGCCCTCTACGCCGGAACCACCGCCAAGCTCCAGAAGAGACTCCAACGGATCCAGAACGCCTCAGCCAGACTCATCCTCGACATCCCACGACACAGCCACATCTCCGGACACCTAAAAGACCTGCACTGGCTCCCGGTCAACAAGAGAATCACCTTCCGTCTCCTTACCCACGCACACAAAGCTCTTCACGACCAAGGCCCGAGCTACCTCAACAACCGCATCAACTTCTACGCTCCCAAACGACACCTCCGACCAGCCAGTCACGCCCTCGCCGCCGTCCCCCGCATCCGAAGAACGACAACAGGAGGAAGGTCCTTCTCCTACCTGGCCGCCAAGACCTGGAACTCCCTCCCGACCGACCTGCGCCTGACCCAACACCACCTCGCCTTCAGGAAGAAGCTCAAGACCTGGCTGTTCGGGTAGCAGCACCCCCCCCCCCCCCCTCCCCCTAGCGCCTTGAGACCCTCCGGGTAAGTAGAGCGCTCTATAAATGCCTATGATTGATTGATTGATGATTGATATTGTCTGGTATGCCCATGTGACCTATAATATGTGGTGAGAACCATACATTCTGTCAAAACCTGAGTGTTAGAGCATCAAAGGGTGATAACAAATAAGGACATCCACTATCCAGTTGCATGTCATTTTGCAAGCCATCATAATAGCAACAGGGCACTCTTATGATTCTTCTGTTTAGACTGTGTACCCAGGGATATCAGAGGGGGTGACAGAAAAAAAAAATTGCGTCGGTTGGAGTCGAGAAACAATATATATCTCCAAACCAAGTCACCTGGAGGTCTCAACGGTGGAGAAAAATTAATGATATATTTGTAAAAATAGCATTGGAAGTGGATCGAGTTTTGAAGTAGCAATGTTGGACAGTGTAGAATTAGGTATTAGAAGCAGGAACAATAGTGGTAATCACATAAGGATATACTTGATATGGGGGGGCTTCTACTTTGAAAGATTATATGCCCATACAGGGCGGAATAACAGGAATAAATACTAACTTAAAAGTGCCAACCTTGAGGTTAAAAAATCATTAAAAAATCATGAGAGACTGATAGTATTATAATATCGGCAGACAGATTTGAGACCGACCCATAATGTATAATAAATTGCCAAATGTGATTATCAACTGTTGACAATATGCAGTGGTGTGATACAAATAACAAGATACAGGATGAATTCATGCAATATCTTACACCACTTCATACGAAAATGCCACATTTTAAGATGGCGCTTGAAATGACATTAATGTAATTGTCCTGCTTTGATATTGTTGAAAGAAATTGAGTATATGTATGTTTTGAAAAACGGCGCCCGTCGACACTGACGAAGACTTATGCTGAAACGCATCTGTGTGTTTTGAATTCTATGCGCGCCATAAATCCTAACGTGGATTAAAACCAACATGAGTGCTACTCCGTACTTTTCGAAGTGGAGCAGGAGATGTAGCAGTTTGCCACCGCAGGGACTGAGCACCCTTACAAGAGTGCAGATACACTTGGCAGCAACGTGGAGCAAGGGGATACACATATATATATTTTCACTGAAAAAAAATAGGTTTCAGGGACGTTACAGTTAGTTGGACATTTCACTCATACAAAACCATAGAAATTCCCCTGTTGTAGTTAGTTGAGATAACTATAACTCGCACCCCCGCAATGCACTGCTGATGACGTCACATATTACATCATTCATGACATGGTCAGTGACATCACTGATGACATAACTGATGACATCTCAAATGACATCACCAATGATATCACTGATGATATCATCCATGTGAAAATCTGCTGCACCTCCTCACACTTCAATAAAACCTTTGATACACTCACTCTAAAATACAGACTACCATTTTCGATACAATAGAGGCACTACTACCAGTTACTACGTACACACTCACTGATTCCTGGGTCTACACACACATCCCCTCATTCACCCATACAGTCACTCATACGTGCAGTGACTCATATACAACACTATTATAGGCACTCATACACCTATACAAACACTCACACATCTCCACTCATCCAGAGTTACTCATACATCTAGTCAGTCCTGCAAAAAATCAATCACACTTCTATTTAGTCACCTATACAGTTATACACACACCACCTCACTTATTTATACAGATACTAACATATATTTACCCTCACACACTCACTGATACAAGCACACACACATACATACAACCACTCTCACAATCACTGACTCTCATGTATAGTCATTTATATACTCCAACTCTCATATACACTGCCTTTTACATATGTAGTTACTTGAACATGTAGCACTGAGATATCCATTCACTCACCAACACACCCATACTCACTCATGCACCAATACAGCTGTTTCTACACTCCTGAACCCATACACCCAGTGAATGAAGTACTCACACATCTATGCACAGTCACACACTTCCACCCACCTACACACACACTCAGTCTTCCATACAAATACTCAGGCAACCAATCAATAACCCATATAGACACGCATGTAGTTCCCAACCAACACATGCAGCAGCTTACACAAAAAACAAACAAACTGATACAGACATTCAGACAGTTTAGTTACTAACCCATGCATTCAGTAAGATACATTTAATCACTCACTTATACAGTCAGTAACGCACCTACTAAATCCTTCATCCAGACACTTATACACCCAGTTATTCTTCAATACACCTTGGCATATATATAAAACATGTTTAAACTTTACAGAAACACACATTCACTGGATGATGTCATCAGTGATGTTAATTGAGATGTCATCAGTGATGTCACTGACCATGCCATGAATGTTGTAATATGCGACGCCATCAGCAGTGCATTTTGGGGATGTGAGTTATAGTTAGCTCAACTAACTATAACAGGGAAAATTCTACTGGGTTTGTATGAGTGAAATGTCCAACTAATTATAATGTCCCTGAAACCTATGGTTTTTTTCAGTGAATTTCTAAGGATTTTTAAATGCTAATTTCTAACTATAACGTGCCTGAAACCTATGGTTTTTTTCAGTGAATTTCAAAGGTTTTTAAATGCTAATTTCTAATTATAATGTTCATTAAACCTATCTTGTTTTCAGTGTTTTTAAATTATCATCCCATTCTCAACTTGGTGAAAACTGCAAATCTCACCACTTTTCCATCGATACCTTCCACCCAAAAAATCGCCACAAATGAGAACCACAACTAACGCTAATGATATGCAAAGTAGACGTTCCAGTGCAAAAAAACACAAAAACACCACTTTCCTATATATTCAACAACCAGCCAAATTTGCAATGCGTTCCAAAAAGCAGGCGATAAGCAGGGTTAACAGTAACAAATTAACATCAACCTTTAACTGGTGTAAGCAGGTTGACTATCTACTGCGTGAATTGGACCCAACTCACAGCCACATCTAAAGACCAACATGTGATAGAGCTACTGATCATGCAGCTCCAACACCCAACAAGGCCACAACACCCAGCGCCACCACCACCAGAACCTTCCCCCCTGGACCACCCTCCCTACTACCACAGAAACAGCGCAAACAGGACAACAGAACTTCCCAAAACGCCATGGCCCCTCAGCCGCACATTAGCTGAATGTTGGTAGATGTGGCAACCAACTATGTATGAAGGAGGCAAATCACCCATCAATAATAATGCACACAATGCCAAGTGTAACGCTGATGTGCTGCACAGACCTCATTATGCAAAGCACAAACCTCTCCATGTGGAGATATACTATTGATACTTGTAGTGTAGTGCACAGTGGACACAACCATGTTTCCTCAGGGAGTGGGGAAGATCTTGGTCATGTAGCTGTGTTGTCCCTCCCTGGAAGTGGAAGCAGAGTGGGCTGGTCCAACGTACGCCACTCCATCGTAGGAGTATGAATAATTAGGCCAGACCCTGGGCGTGGTTCACTTGTGGGAAGACCAATAAGTCTGCCAGAGCGGCGGCCCTCACCCTGGCACGTGGCTGCCGCCATGACCGCGGGCCTCCTCCACACAAGCCCCCTGCGAACCTAGCAGCACAGCACCGCAGACTTTTGTCTGTACCGACTACTGCCTTCGATCTACACTGGGGACAGCAAGGCTCACAATTCAGATGCAGTGGCGATTGCAGATGATGCAGTCCAGTACGCAAGACACGTTGCTCCCAGTGCAGCCCGCACAACCACGCATGATCACAAGCTGCGCACATGCTGTGTGCTTCAGGTGCCACTAACTCGCTGCACCATAAGTCATCGCCACGTGGCCTTATCAAGGCAGAATTCATTAGACAAAAGACATTGCTCCTAGTGTGGCCCGCCGGGACCACGTATCATCGCAGGGTGTGCACACGCTGAGTGCTCTAGGTGCCACTAACTGTGCAGCTCAACTCAACGTCATGTCGCTGTGCGCCCATCCCGACCGCTGCCTCCACCCTACACTGGGGTTAGCACGGTTCACAATTCAAGATTAGTAGCAACGCAAATTGTGTAAGAGACTATAATGGGTTAAGAACACCAAATGCTCCCAATCTGTGCATCTCAAGTCAACATCACATAGCTGTGGGCCTTTGCTAACCGCTGCCTCCGGCCTACACGGTGGAAGACCGGCGACACGTGGTGCCAAATAACCCTGTTCAACACAAGCCGATCCCACATGTATAACTGTGTCCTTTAGTCCTGAGTGGCAGTGACCCCAACTTCGTGGCAACGAACAACAGCACTAGACTCCCTTCAATCAGTGAGTGGTATTTGCATATGGAGGGCCGGCGACCCGTGGTGCCACTGAACCTACACTACGCAGGCCGATGGGGCCACCAACGTATGCACGTGGCTGTGGGCCCTTGCTCACCGCTACCTCTGGCCTACACATGCTGCCACTAACCGGCTTCAACGCAAGCCGATCCCACATGTTGAACTGTATCCTGAGTCCTGAATGGCAGTGACCCCAACTCCGTGAGACAACCACAGCAGAAGACTCCCTTCGATCAGTGAGACATACTTCCATATGGAAGGCCTGCGACACGGGTTGCCACTAACTCTGTTCAACACAAGCCGATCCCACATGTGTAACTGTGTCCTGAGTCCTGAAAGGCAATGAACCCAAGTCTGTGGCAACGACCACAGCACCAGACTCCCTTCAATTAGTGAGGCATATTTCCATATGCAACGGTGGTGACACGTGGTGCCACTAACCCACTTTAACACAAGCCGATCCCACATGTGTAACTGTGTCCTGAGTCCTGAATGGCAGTGACTCCAAGTCTGTGGCATCGACCACAGCACCACACTCCCTTCGATCAGTGAGGCATATTTCCATTTGCAAGGCCGGCGACACGTAGTCCCACTAACCCTCTTCAACACAAGCCAAACCCACATATGTAACTGTGTCCTGAGTCCTGAATGGCAGTGACCCCAAGTCCGTGGCAGTGACCACAGCACCACACTCCCTTCCCACAGTGAGGCATATTTCTGCAGGCAAGGCCGGCGACACTTAGTTTCACTAACCCTCTTTAACACCAGCCGATCCCACATGTGTAACTGTGTCCTGAGTCCTGAATGGCAGTGACCCCAACTTCGTGGCAGCGACCACAGCACCAGGCTCCCTTTGATCAGTAAGGTATATTTCTATTTGTAAGACCGGCGACACGTAGTCCCACTAACCCTCTTAAACACAAGCTGAGTCCTGAGTCCTGAATGGCAATGACCCCTACTTTGTGGCAGCGACCACAGCACCAGACTCCCTTCGATCAGTGAGCATTTTTCCATATGCAACTACAGAGTCCAGTAGGCAAGTAACTATCACAGTCCTACACCCTACAAATGATACTTTTAGAATCCATCCTTCAAGAACTTTATGTATATCAGTTATAGCTTTAATACAATGACCAAATTCATCTTCAAGTGCAAACCAACACTTAATAGCAGTCTACACTGCGGGCAGTACAGCTCGCAATTCCAATTGTAAATGCTAATTTCTGACAAAAAGATTGCAATCAGAAAATTCAAAACTTCGTCAGTGTATTCTATACTTATTTCATCTTTTCATGATACGCCTACACTACACTCAGTAGGGCTCACAATTACAATTATTTCTTCATTCATTAACTACAGAGTCCACTAGCCAGGTAACTATCACAGGCCTCAAATCTACATAATTTCCTTTTAGTATCCTTTCTCCTAGAATTTATTTTATATCAGGCTTTAGTACAATCACCAAATTCATTTTCAAGTGCAAATGAACAATCAGTAGCAGTCTACACTGCGAGCAGCAGAGCTCGCAATTAGAATTTTAGAAACGTGGTGCCAACTGACCCTGTTCTACACATGTCGATCCCACGTGTGTAACTGTGTCCTGAGTCCTGAATGGCAGTCACCCCAAGTCTGTGGCAGCGACCACAGCACTAGACTCCCTTCGATCAGTGAGGCATATTTCCATATGCAAGGCCGGCGACACGTAGTCCCACTAACCCCTTTTAAGACAAGCCGATCCCACATGTGTAACTATGTCCTGAGTCCTGAATGGCAGTGACCCGAACTTCGTGACAGCGACCACAGCAACAGACTCCCTTTGATCAGTGAGGTGTATTTGCATATGAAAGGCCGGCGACACGTGGTGCCACTGAACCTGCACTACGCAAGCCGGTGGGGCCACCAACGTATGCACTTGGCTCTGGGCCCTTCCTCACTGCTACCTCTGGCCTACACTATGGTCAGCAGACCTCACAATTCAGATAGAGTCCCAATTACACATGACGCAGTCCAGTAGGCAAGACACATTGCTCCCAGTGTGATCCCTCCACAACAAGCATCATCACAGGCTCATACAGACTCAATGCTTCTGGTGCCACTAACCCTATTTAATACAAGCCGATCCCACATGTGTAACTGTGTCCTGAGTCCTGAATGGCATTGACCCCAACTTCGTGGCAGCGACCAGAGCACCAGACTCCCTTCAGTTTTATTTGTTGTTGTTTTCTTTCAATAAAATGTTTTATATGTAAATCTATACATGACTAAGATTCTTCTTTGTCCAACTGCACAGGGACACTTTTGGGCCCGAAAAGGTTGTTTGGGGTATGTTGGTAATGTGGGAAGAGGGTGCGTTACCTGCTGATGTGGGGAGAGGCAGCGTCAAAGGGGTATCTTTCACAGAAAGAACTCTGATATGTTTTCACAAATGCCTCGGACAGATGCCAGCTGACGGACTGAATCACAAAATGATTTGTCAATACTTATGTAGTGTGAGTTATGAACAGTTTGCACCCAGGCTCGTAGAGGGACAGCTGCGGCCTGTGCGCTTGACTCACAGAAGCAGTACTACGAGCCATCCGCGTCATTGTGGCTATCCCTGCCCTGTTCTGTCGTATGCCACGCCACTCCGATTACGTTCCGACGTTGGCCCCACATAGCTACCTGTCGCAGGTGTACTCGCTGTTGGTGTGCAGGTCAGTTGTCTAGTTCGCAACATCTCACGGCCACTCCCTAAGGGCAGGTTTGCACACACACCACACCCATCCGGCACATGCGTCGGCCATGTGACCACGGAAATATAATGGATCAACAACGTCACATCCTTTATTGCCGGTGCTGACTGGATGGCGGATGCTCCACTGGTCTTACAAGAAATGGGATTTCTGGTTGGTTAAGGCTTGCACCAAAGCCAGGCAGAAACTACCACTCTAGTCAGGGCAAGGGAGTTACACGCCAAGATAACCCCTGCTCACCCCTTGGCAACGTGACACGAGCAGTAAGGCTTATCCCGGAGGCAATGTGTAAAGCATTTGCGCAACACACACACACAGCAGCAACACACTAGGCACACCACAAAAAGGAAATCCACACAAGGTTATATATAAAAATAGCCTTTGTATTACCATAAACACTTTAGATCTTAATCACACAGATACACTGTGCCACCTGGCACTGGGCAATAATTACAGGGGATTATATACACAGGACAGGGCCACATGGGCCACCGTCAGAAATAGCACTTTGTAGAAATAGCACTTAGTAGGAATAGCACTTGGTAGAAATTGCACTTCTAGAACATAGGATAATTGTAGCACAAAATAACACTTGTAGAACACTACCAGTAACCTCTGGTGAAAGGTAGGTACACACTACGCAATACTAATCACAATAGGCATAGATCACGCAGGAAAACAAACTCACTAGTATAAACTAGACTAGGCAGAACAACCAACAGTTAGAGGTATCAGAGGCATAAAGGCATTGCATATTACGCATAAATCACATTAGGCAATTATCAGCATAAACACCAATCACCAATTACCTTGCACATAATCACATCAGGTTCTGACCCCAGGCCAACTGGCTTTCCGTGGGGCTCAAATGCCCAATGCCCAGAATGTCTGGGCTAACTGCGCACGCAGCCACAAGCAGAGTGCCCAAGAGGGGCCTAAACCTAGCAGCTGCCCACTAAGTGCTGGGCAGCTGTAAAGGCACAATGTGAGCACTGGCCCTCCCTGGGCCAATTCTGTCCCTCTCAGGGGACATGGCGCAAGGTCTCTTTCAGCAGTGGGGAGAGCCTTGGTTAGATCTATTCACCACTGAAGCGAACATGCAATGTCATCAGTTCTGTGCGTTGGAATTTCCAAGGCGGCACTTGCTCGGAGATGCTTTTCGTCGTGAGTGGAGCTGCGGTCTGTTGTACGCCTCTCCGCCTATACCACTTTTGCCCAGAGTGCTGAAGAAGATCAGGCAAGACCGGGCCCAAGTCATCCTTGTGGCTCTGGACTGGGCACGAAGATACTGGTAACCCGAGCTACTCAGCATGTCAGTCGATCCCCCGATTAGTCTGTCTCTTCAGGAGGACCTTCTGTCGCATCAGCAGGGGAGAGTCCTCCACCCGAACCTGTCCAGTCTCCACCTCCATCCGTGGAGATTGAGAGGCGACAGTAGAGGCCATTTGATTTGCCTCCTGAAGTCTGTGATGTGATTCTGGCAGCCAGACGTCCCTCCACAAAAACGGTATACGCCTGCAGGTGGAACAAATTTGTGGCATGGTGCACAGCAAGTGCTGTGGATCCACTCTCTGTCCCTCTTTCAGAGGTTCTCCTCTTCCTTCTGTCTCTTGTCCAGCAGGACTCTGCTCTAGGCACTCTCAAGGGCTACCTCTCGGCCATTTCAGCCTTCTTAAGGCTTCCTGATCAGTCTTCTCTTTTCAAGTCCCCTGTTGTACATAGATTCTTGAAAGGCATCACCCTCATGTTTCCTCCTGTTCCCTTCGTAATGCCTCAGTGGAACTTGAATCTTGTTCTGACTTATCTGATGTGTGCTCCTTTTGAGCCACTTTATAACTGTCCTCTTCGTCTTTTGACTCTTAAAACTGCATTCCTGGTTGCCATCACCTCTGCCAGGAGAGTGAGTGAGCTCCAGGCTCTATCTTCAAAACCTCCTTTCCTCTCTGTCCATCTGGACAAAGTTGTTCTGAGGACTCGTCCTTCTTTCCTGCCCAAGGTAATGAGGCTCCACCGTCTGGACCCAAAATGTGCGCTCTCCTTCTATCTAGATCGCACATGCCAGTTCCGGGTGGACGACCAGCTCTTTGTTGGTTACGTGGGCGCTAAGAAGGGATGGGCGGGTTGTCTTGTGCATCAAGGTTTGCTACTCCTTGGCGAAAAAGGAGCCTCTTGTTGGGCTGCGCGCCCATTCCACTCGGGCCACGGCGGCTACTACTGGCCTGGGTCAGGGAGTCCCCTTGCAGGACATCTGTCAGGCAGCTACGTGGGCCTCGCTGCACATGTTTGCTAGGCACTCCTGCCTGGACAGCCAAGTCCGGAGAGATGGCTTTTTCGGCCGTTCTGTTCTCCAGGACTTTCTGGTGTGATCTTGGTTCGCAGACCCACCACCAGGGTTGGTATTGCTGGGGTATCTATTCTAAGGTAAGGAATCTAACACTAACGTGTTTCTTTCAGATGCACAAGTTACTTACCTTTGGTAATGATATATCTGTAGAAACATTAGTTAGTGTTAGATTCCTTACCGCCCCACCCATCCTCCCCATTCGGCGAACCAATATCTAGGGTTAAGGACATCCCTTTGAGGGCCCTAGTTTCATGACATCAGTGTAGGTTTCTATCATGGCTTTGCGTTACTGGCGCGGAAAGCTATGTACAGAAATGACGTCAGCGCGCGAGGGCGGCATCTAAGTACTCCGACGACGTCATCCCAGCGATCACGATGACGGACGCGGAGCCGCAGACGACACATAGCGACGCACAGGGGTACTGCTGCCAAAAACTTTCCGGATCCTGTCTGACGCCTGGGAATATTCTAAGGTAAGGAATCTAACACTAACTAATGTTTCTTACAGATATATAATTACCGAAGGTAAGTAACTTGTGCTTCAAGTAGAATATCCAAATCACGGGTTGTATTACACGTGATCCTGTGTGCTGCACCATTCTTACACTACATCCTACAGTCATAGTGATCAGCATGCCTATTGAAGCGAAAATAAGGCTATGTCAGAGCCAAATACCCACGAGCTTTATTCGTTAGGCATGCAGTGCAAAAACTGCTCTTTTCCTTGAATGTTGTTCTTAACTGTGGGCTGTCATGTAGTGACAGAAAGGTGATGGGTCATTAATTATTTCTAGGCAGTGGGTAAAGTGTTACTGTCCCTGGTTTAGTGGCCATGTCTGACAGGAGTGTCTAGCAGGAAAAAAGACTTTGGGCCAGATGTATCAAGATACGGTTTTGTGAATCCTAAATAGCGATTTTTTGCGAATCGCTATTTAGAATTCGCAAAACGGTATGTATGTACAAAATCGCAATTTTTTTGCAATTCCTTATTATTCTTTATTTGCGAATTCGCAAATAAAGAATAATTTTCAATGCATTCCTATGGGCCAGGAGGCCCATAGGAAAGATAGTGCAATAATTCTCAAATTGCGAATTCGCAAATTGCTAATCGCAATTTGAGAATTATTTCAAGCGTGGAGGGGTGTCTCAAAGACACCCTGCTCCACCCCTCAAATCTACATGTGTGTGCATGTGGCACACACACATGCCACTCTTACAAATGCCAATTAGGGCATTGTTAAAAGAAATCGCAATTTACCACCATCTACAAGTTGGTGGTAAATTGCGATTTCTTAACACAAATTCGCAAACCAAAAATGTTTCATACATATCATTTAAGGAATCGCAAAATTTGCGATTCCTTAAATGCAATGGCAAAATAAGGAATCGCAAATATTTGCGATTCCTTAAATTGCGATTTTTTGATACATAACAAAAATCGCAAATCGGCCGTTTGCGAGTCGCAACGGCCGAAATTCTGCGAATTTCGGCCTTTGCGAGTCGCAAAAGCCTTGGCCCTTTATTGCTTAGGTAAACTATGTACAATGTTGTGTTACATGGGTAAAGTTGTGATTCCGACCAAGCTGTTAGTCGTGAGAAAAGCATGTTCACACTTTAAAGACTACTTGATGACAGCACTGCAGTAAAGGAGGAAACTGTCACCAGAGCACGGCACGGCGCTCTGACTGCTGAGAAGGACCCTGCTATAATAAAGTCTTGCTCTCATGTCAGGATTCCAACTGTCATTTGTTCTCTGGTTGGATTGTACCCGTCACTGATTATTCTTACTGGTTTTTGAGGAGCTGGAGGTTCCACTGCTCCCTTTCAGATGTGTTTTGTCACATATTGTTTCTAAATATATATTTTAAATACTTCAGTGGCTGACAGAGTTGATAACTTGCGATCTTTGAAGGGCATTGATTCTTCCAGTCTTTAAGTAAGCGTTGTTAAATTAATCATTCTTAGTGACTTTTTGTATCATTTCTCGGGTGATATGTTGGGCCATGATGCTTGATTTGAAAGTTATGCTCTAATTACATCAATTAGTTCACAACAATATTCTTCTCAGCCGCTTGTATACCTGACAGAGTGCTAAATTGGTCACTGTCCATTTCGGATGATCTCTCTCAGGAAGTTGATGATGTAAACATCATACTGCTCATGCAGGTGGACCTGTGTGCAGTATTTGACATGGTTCAACATACGATGCTAATCGTGTACCTTGCTAGCTTTGGAGTCAACTTCAGAATTTTACACATGCTTAAATCTTCCTTTGATAACTACTTATCAATGCTTGAATGTTGCCTTTAGACCTTACATCAGACAATGTTAGTTCACAGCCCCTTGCGCTCATTTGTTTTACACTTATCTTAATGCATTGGTTCTATTCAACAGCTCACAAGGCCTATGGGCATACAATTATGCCAACAGTACCTAACGCAGTGCCCATCTATCCTCTCCATCTGTGAATCATTAAGAAATTCTAAGGAAATGTATCTGGCCCTGAAACAGCTAGAAACACCATAACCTGAGCTGAAATGGCCAACATTTGCATTTAGGCACGTTGAAGAAATATGAGTTCTATAGTATTGAGTAAAAAGGTGTTGGGAAGGTGTTTAAAAAAAAAAAGGAGGAGAAAAGGGAAAAAAAAAACAGAGGGGAAAAAAATTGAAAAAAAATTAAAAAATTAATAAAAATATATGTATATATTTTCTCAGCACAATCCTGTTAAACCAGGTGATAAGTTCTACATTCACTTGCGGGTCATATTCTAGGAAATCATATTATCTATATCTCACTTAATCTCACCTAGGTCTTTCTCCTTCTCTGCCTTTGTTTTTTCCCTTCTTTTTCCCCCAAATTTAGTTATTGGTTGGTCGTGGCAGGGGTCCACAGCGGAGTGCTATCTTTCTGGGAATCCATATAGATAGAGTGGGGGTTTCCCGTGGGCGGGGGGCATGGGGTGGGAGGGGGGAGGAAAAAAGCAAAAATTGTCCTCTTAAACGTCCTCTACAGTACTTTCTAGAAAGGAATGACAGGAGTCAGCTAATATATAGTTTACCCCTTGGAGTTTGGCAGAATTGGCTTTTGGTTCTTATAATATTTTTTTCCCAGTGTAATGCATAACCTACGCATTTTGTCCTGGAACACTAATGGTCTTCGGACTTCCCCTAGAAGAAATTATATCATGCAATATCTACGAGATTCGGTTGCGCAAGTATTAGTGCTCCAGGAGACACATTTGGCAGAAATTGAAATGCAAAACTTGTTGAGTAAGAATAAATGGATAGATTTTGGGATTGTTACATCACAAACTTCACATATTAGGGGGGCGGCCATTCTTTTTAAAAAATCTATCAGGGCTAGGCTAGTCTCTAAACAGGTAGACCTGTATGGTGGATGGGCAATAGCTTCTGTTATTATTTTGGGTTCACCATTCACGATAGTAGGTTACTACGGCCCAAACCAAGACGATCCATCAGTATTGGTCACACTTTTTTCACAATTATATGTATTCTCAGAGCCGGTCATTTTAGCAGGCGATTTTAATATAGTCCTAGATCCAATATTAGATAAGTCACCTACTAACAGGGCTATACCTCTATCTAAGACTAGGATGTTTCTGTTAAATAATATGAAAGCATTGAACTATATTGACATATGGAGGACACTACATGGGTCCCAAAAGGGGGTCACATTTAAAAATTACAAATTTCACCACCAGTCTCGGATTGACTTCATCTTGATTAATCATACTTTAGTTAAATACGTAAAATCAGTTTCTCATTTACCCTTTCATCTCTCAGACCATGCAGCCATCTTGCTTGAGCTTGAGGTTCCATCTAGGCCCTCGCTAAGAAACTGGTCTTTCGATAGATCAATACTCGTCTCACCTGACATCCCAGAGGCATTAAATCAGGAAGTCAAATCCTTCTGGGAGTTTAACCACGGGACCGCTCCACCAGGGACAACTTGGGACGCATTCAAAGCTAATTTAAGGGGCTATCTAACCAATATATCAGCTTACAAAAACAAGACCTATAGGGATGCAGTAGCCTCTCTAGAATCGGAGATAGCAAAACTTCAAGTAGAGATTGACACAAACTCAGTATCAACAGGGTCCCCATCAGTTCCGTTGCAAGATAAATTAACAGTCCTAAAAGGAGATCTCTCCTCGGTTTTTAGTGCACAGGTCCTAGAGAGATGGGAGGCTAGTAAATTGGCCCACTTCGAATATGGGGACGGTGCCGGCAAGCTCCTTGCCTGGAAGTCGAAGACTGATAGGGTCCGAAACAATATTAGTGCCATCAGCAAAGATGGTGTACTATACTCCACAGATGAGGGAATTAGTGGCGCTTTTAGAAGTTTCTTTAGTGAGATATATCAAGAAGATAATAATGTACAACCCACCCAAGCAAGGGACTGGTTATCCGGGATTGTTCTTCCGGTTCTAGACTCAGAACAAATGGAAGTCTTAGACGGCCCTATTACACCGGAGGAAGTTAGTTCCGCCATCTTGAAAAGCAAAAAAGGCAAAGCAGCAGGACCAGATGGGTTACCCTCTGAAAAATATAAAGTAATATGTCCATCTATTCTTCCTTACTTAACAAATTTGTTTAATAGTATCCTACTAGAAGGTGCCTTACCTCCCGCTTCTTGGGATAGGGCCTCTATAACTTTGATTTTAAAGCCGGGCAAACCTCCAACTAACTGTGGGTCATATAGGCCAATATCAATTCTCAGCACGGACTATAAAATCTTTGCAGCCGTGCTTGCGAATAGATTGGGTGGTATAGCAAACAACATCTTGCATAGGGATCAGAAGGGCTTTGTAAAAGAGAGGCAATTGTATGAACTGACTTATGACCTTATTGGCCCAATAGATATGGCTACTTCAGCATCACTTCCTTTAGCAGTTTTTACTCTTGATGCCACCAAAGCCTTTGATAGGGTAAACTGGGTGTACTTAGAAGAAGTGTTAATAAAGATCAATTTGGGAGACAATTTTAGGCGAGCAGTAAAACTATTATACAAAAACCCTTCTGCTTCATTATTGGTTAACGGGGAACTCACTGAGCCTTTCGGCATTACACGAGGAACCCGTCAAGGGTGTCCCCTCTCACCACTTTTGTTTGATTTATATATTGAGCCTTTCGCCCAACTAATCCGGGATAATATTAATATAAAACCTTTTATTTTTGAAGGATGGGAGCGGAAAGTCGCACTATATGCGGACGATGTCCTTATTTTTTCATCTGAGTTGAGTTCAGCATTCCCTACTGTTATATCTATTGCAGAAGAGTTTGGGGCAATATCTGGTTACGAAGTGAATGCATCCAAAACCGACATTATGGTTTGGAATCACCCTGCACCGGTTGTAGGGTTACAGCCTAGTTCCACCCTTACGTATCTCGGGTTAAATATCTATACGGATATTAATAAGATCGGCCCTTTAAATTTTGCTCTTGTGGCTAAGGAAGCTCAAAGATCGTTGAGATCATGGTCAGCTCTTCCTATTTCCCTGATAGGTAGATCCAATCTGGTTAAAATGACCATTTTACCCAAGATTATGTTTTTGTTTAATACTATCCATCTTTTTTTTGTTCCATATTTGACTGGCAAACTCCAAACTGAATTAAATAGATTTATTTGGAATAGCCGTACGCCCAGGTTATCTTGGAAGAAGATAAGACGGCGTCGAGAAAAAGGGGGCCTTGCAGCACCGGACCTCCAGTTCTATCGTTGGGCTTTCCAACTTTCTCACATTAGGATGCTTTTAAAGACCCCTAATAACGTAGGGTGCGGAAAATTATTTGTAGCACTTCTTAAGGGGGAAAAATTGGGCCAACGAACTTCTTGTTAAAATTTGGGGACCCTAAGTACTTTAAGAAGGTCAAGTTAAAGATTTTGAGGGATCTTGCCAGAACATGGGCTAATCTAAGAGGTACACTCAAATTGGACTACTATCTTAGTCGGGCCCCATTATGGGATTCACCAGGAGCACCGTCGTGGCTTTTGGATAGCCTAGCTCTCCCAGTTAGAGAGGCCGGGCTCTCATCTTGGGGGGACCTGCTTGATGATGGAGTTTTACTCTCTTGGGAGACCCTGAGCTCAACAATAGGAACTTGCTTCTCACGCTTTAAATACCTTCAAATCCAGAGTTGGTCCCAAGCTTA
Organism: Lissotriton vulgaris; assembly: GCF_964263255.1. Lineage (NCBI taxonomy): Eukaryota > Metazoa > Chordata > Amphibia > Caudata > Salamandridae > Lissotriton > Lissotriton vulgaris. Next base: position 478,927,554 of record NC_141694.1, read on the forward strand.
TAGTCAAGGCAGGGGTAGGTTCAAATTAGGTGCTGATAACAATCTAGTTACCTATCTAATGGACAAACCTCCCTTTAAAAAAGAGATAACATTCTGGTACAACCTTATACTAGACAAGATCGATGGCGAATTCCTGCTCCCCCACTCCCTCTGGGAAACATATATCACTAACACCGATGTTGGGGGCTTGTGGTTTAAATCATTTAAGATTCTGGGGGAGATTGTGAAACCATCCTGGCTCCGTCGTAACCACTTGTTTACACTCCATAGAGTGTACTACTCTCCACTACGTTTATCAAAGTTCCCCAATAATGCTCAGGTCGCATGCCCTAGATGTGGTCTCGTAGCAGCATCAGACATACATATGTTCTTTGAGTGTCCATATATAACATCATTTTGGAATGAAATCTGTGCTTCCCTCTCATCAGCAATTGGTCTACAAGTCAGTCCTTGCCCCACGTTAGTTTTCTTTGGTATTATACCCGAGCTTGAAGGTATAGGTAAAAAACTGGTCTTCTACAGCTGTTTATTGCCTAGAAGAGAAATTTGTAGACGGTGGAAAGACAAGACACCTCCTCTCTTTACCGATTGGCGTGCAGCCATGTTACAGATGTCCAAACTAGATATGGCTAGAGTAGGTAACCAACACAAGAGGAGATTTTGGCTACTTTTGAATTGGTAATCATAGGCCAGAACATCATGGGTTTTTTTTCCCCACATGTCCTATGATTGTGCTGCTTGGAAGGATCATTTCTCTTGATTCCCTTTTGCTATACATACCCTATTCATGCAACTTTGGTTATGAAATGGGTTGTATATAGCAGTTCGCCAACCCTGTCGGTGCCATCAGATAAGGATAGAGTTGTGATGCGTGGCATTGCGGGATACTCCGGTTGGTACCATCTAAATCCCCCCCAGTAAACCTGGGCCAGTGTCTCAGTCATCTCCTATATCTCTTCGTCACTATATGGTCACCAAGGGCGAATATGAGGACAAAAAAAAAAAGAATTGGCCAACACTACATAATTCCATCATTTACTGACTTATAGCCACAGAGTGTTGCAGTGTTTGTGTAGATTATGAAATTAGAGCTTACTTTGGTCTATCAAACACAATAATCCACCTCCTGCCTGCAGAGCCTGTAGCATACAGTAGCACAAGGGAACTTAAATCCATGGTGTGGACAGCCTTTACCCGCTGAACCTGCTCGCTTGGCTGGCTTGTAGTTCCTCGGAGTCCATAAGAAGCTTCTCTGTATAATGTACCAAGCCTCCTGCAGCAAAGGGCCAGTGTTCATTTGTGCTGCAGAAAATCATTTATCAGAGGAGCACAAGAACTGTACATTACGCACTATGACTGCTGCTAAATCTCACAGAAATGCTCAAATAATGAGCAAGCAGCGATCTTTTACCATCTTGATCCATGATTTTTTTTAAACTCCCTTTCCCTATACAGCAGAAGAATCATTATGAAAGCCCACTTGCCGGAACATCTGCAGACCTACCTTTTTTCCACAGTAAAGGAAGAGGTCATCATTTGCTGCAGGAGTCCAATTAGCATAACATTGCACAAAGGAATCTTGTTAATGCTCACTATGAGTTTTGTGTCGGATTTCGTTCTCACTGATTAGTCGGTTTGTACAGAACAAGCCTCCAATGCCAGAATTCCAAACATGTTAAAATCACTAAAATTAAGAATCCTATTTCCGTTACTTGATGCAATGAATCATTTTTAAACAGAGAAAGACTGCCTTGCGAGTCCGGCCAAATAGTGGGAGATAAACAAAACATGTGTAGAATCCAGGACTGAAATCAGGCATTCAACCCTGCTAGTCTGAGCAGTTTTCTTCCACCACCAGAATTTAAATCATTTATGGACATTCTGTCATTTACCTTCAGTATGTATTCCACAACATGTTGACAACCTGGCTTTTCAATTAACCAACCTACAATAGGAAAACAGACATAACATTCCATAAATATATATAATTAACCAACCTTCAATAGGTACACAGACATAACAACATTACATAAATATATGTATGTATATATAAATATGTGTTTATATAAATATGTGTGTGTGTATATATATATATATATATATACACACACACACACACACACACACGCATCCAGCTAAATACATATTTAGCCGAGTGTCCTGCCTTATTATATCTTATTTTGGATAATGCAATATATGTTTCACAAGAGGGCGCCGCCATAGAAATCATTTCTACTTGACCTGTGTTGCACCTAAACCTTATGATGGGAAATGTTTACTGGGATGTTTTTGTGCCTCAAGTATGCAGTTTCACGGTTCCCAACATAGCCTGTGGTGTCATGACTGAGCTATAGCACGGAGGAAGTGGAAATGGGAGGTTTGAGCTATGCTGTGGCTAGCAGAACATCGGTGGCTCAGCCACAGGAAATGGTGGGTATCTGATTTGGCTGACCTAGCAAGTGTTAAGTGCTTCAGCACATGTCTTTTTACATTCATTCATTCAGCCATGGTCTAGGTGATAGTAAACTAAAGCTGTGGAATGTCACTAATGGGATGCCATTTTGATTTTTCAATGACACGGGTAGTGTTACAGCTATTTATAAGCCTGTAAATAAGCTGCAATGACAGCTCTCTGTGGAGACATGCAGGTGTCTTGTTCAAGTGGAAGTGGGGGATATTTTCACTGACTGGGTGCTGCTATTGCATACAACACTTGGAGGAGGGGATCCGGTCATTTCAGCGCACATGCACAGTTCAGTTCACTGGAGAATGACCCGCGTATACATTTATTCTTATAGTTGCTAGCCTTCCAGGGAACCCTTAATCCGTCTCCTGCAGTTACCTTAATATGTGGCAGGTCACTTTGACTGTTGGTAAGAATCCTGTGCCATCTTTAATCGGAGAGTCAATGATAATGGACTTGCGCTTGGAGCGATTTTTAGAATGCACTACAAATATTAGCAAAGATCCCTTTCTGATATTCCCAAGCACAATTACGGGGACATTTTCACTCGCTCCTTGTATGTACCTTTGGAGAGCTTCGGTTCTGTTGAAAACACGGGTCAAGTGTGTGGTAAGCAGATGATTGCAAAGTAAACACTTAAAAGTAAAGCGATGCAGTACAAATTCATTACAGTACCAAATGTAAATATAAATGTAGTGTATTTTGTAAAGCGCACAGCTGCCCCAACGGGGCGTCCCGGAGCTGTATAACGCTGTGGAACCCTTCCTGGCTCTCCCTATAAGATGCCCCTCCTGGGCACCCCCAAGGTGAAGCCAGGCATCCCAGTGTTGTAGGGGCTGTTGTGGAGATTAGGCAAGCTATTGCCCAGAGTCACAGAGTGGGACCCATGATTAGAGTAGGCGCCAAGGCGAGAATTATCGAGTCCACGGACATTGAGCCCAAGACCCTGCCTGCGTCTGGACTTGAACCCTGGTCCCTGGTCTGATCTCTGCTTCAGAGTCGGCCGCTCTAACCAGTGAGCCACTGTTGTACAGTGCTTTGCTCCATTCTTGGGCCAGCACTCTAGATCCCTCTGTGTGTTCCTAGTTCTCGAGTTCTCCTTCGCCCTGTTGGCAGTTGGAGCTCTGGTCGGATGAGGGTTGGACCTACCTGTATCTGTGCTGCAATAAAGCTGTTACTTCACTTACCTGTTCCTGAGATTTTCATTCTGTTTACAACATTTGACGACTTGGACTGGCGATGCGTCGGACCACTGCTTCCTCGTCTGGTTCTGCAGCCTAAGAAGATTCCACAGTAAGGTAGCGCTCCAAACCCCTCGAGAACCCTGTGTGGTATGCAGCGTGGATGCGGATCAATCATTCCGTGGTGGTAGTGACTGCTTCCTCTCAAAGATAATTTTCGGAAGATTTCATCTCTGGATTTCCGTGTTGTCAGCGTGAGTGACGTCATTTCTCCCAACGTCTCTTTGCCGAAGCTGTCTACGAATCCCGCTTCATCTGGTGAGTCGCGTAGCAACGCGAGCACCGTCACTAAAGCGCGTAGCAACGCGAGCAGCGTCACTGAAGCGCATTTCTGAATCCAGCATCATCTTGTGAGTCGCGTAGCAACGCGAGCAGCGTCACTGAAGCGCATTCCTTCATGCTCGCCTATCCACGCTGTCGCCTGAACGTCTGACGTGTGACGAAGCACACGCACGACGTTATCGGCCATTTTGGATGCATTTCTCTTCACAGTGTTTGGCAGTTGTCTAGGATACACAACTCGCCGAGATCTTCAACGTTTATAAGAAACAGCGTTTAGAGCAAACGGATCTTCTCTATCCTGTTGAAGTAAGCACATTCTACAAGAATAAGCACATTTTACAAAACTTTACATTTACAACACTTTACTGACAGTTTCTTCGTGAATACAATTTTATTCTTTACCCTTATATTGTGGTGTGCAAAATAACATATTATTCATCTACTATTCGTGACTCATGGCTCAATCAATTAATGTTGCCCTTCCACTGCAATTCTTAAGTGAGCCAGGCAGTCCATCAATAGCGTGGGAAGACTGGATAGTCATGTTTAACAATTATATTGAGGCCCTAGATGGAGAAGATTTTTCACCTAAACGAAAAAAAGCTCTTCTAATGACCACTTTGGGTAAAGAAGGACAACGTCTTTTCAAATATCTACCGCAGGTACTACCTTCAGGGTCACAAGTTGACTTAGACGAATTTAAAGAGGCGGTAGCAAGACTAGAAACCAGGTTTGGTAAAGAAGAAAATCTTGTACTACAGAGATATACATTTTATAAAAACAAACAGTTGGCTGATGAAAGCATTGACAAATTTGTAGCAAGATTACGTGAACTATCAGTTAAATGTAACTTTGGTCAGATGGCGGACGAACTGATTAGAGACCAGCTAATTGTTCAAGCCAACAACAGGAAAGTCCAAGAACGACTATGGGCAGCGAAGAATCCAACTTTGAAAGTTGCTATAGAACTAGCTAAAGTAGTGGAAGAGAGCGAGAAATGCATGAGAGAGTTACAGAAGAGTGGTTTGGAAACAAAAGTTGCAGAGGTTTCCAATAAGAGTGTTATTAGTGATAATAGTGATGATGAGGCTACAGCTATTGCCATTGTTAGGAAAAAGGGTTATGTTCTTCAAAAGAAGAATGTGCAGCAATCATCATATAGTAAGAATAACCAAAAGATGTGTTCTAGGTGTGGGAGTTTTTCTCATACCTCAGATGGGAAATTCTGTTTTGCTAATAACAAAGAGTGTCTACGTTGCGGTAAAGTGGGACACTTTGCAAAAATGTGCAGAAATAGAAATAATTCAAAAGTAACTGTGATTAATGAGTGTGACGACTTGAAGCGTGATGTGAACAAAATTTTAGTTCTATCTGATACAGTATGCTCTTGCAGGGACCGAAGAGGTAATGCTTTTAAAGATGATTTTATGATTGATGGAAAAATTGTATCTCTCATGGTTGACACAGGTTCCAAATGGACCATCATTCCTATTTCATTAATGAAGAGCGTGTGGGGTGAAAGAGCACTGAAGGAGTGTGACATTTTCCCGTCTGGTTACCAAGGCGAGAACATTGACATGCTAGGTTTCTTTGAAGCCAAGATTGACTTCAAAGGTAGATCAGCACCCGGTAAAATATACATTTCAACTGATGGACCGGCTATTTTAGGTCGTCACCATCAGTATGACCTGCACATTGTAGTTGACCCAAGGTCTGATAACCCAGTTTCTATTGTTGAAATTTCATCTTTAGAAGAGATTTTGAGCAAATTCAGGAACGACTTTAGAGATCAGTTAGGAGAACTTATAGGCTATTCACATCGCATTATTCTCAAGGAGGGTAGTTCCCCTGTCCAGCATAAAGTGAGGAGAGTCCCTTTCGCTTTGCGGAATGAAGTTAAGGCTACTTTAGAGGAAATGCTTCAGGGGGGCATCATTGAACCTATAGAGGCGTCTCCATGGGTTTCACCAGTAGTGATCTCACAGAAACCTGACAATAAAATTAGGTTCTGTGTGGACCTTCGTTCATTGAATAAGTGTGTTGTAGCCGATGTGTTCCCGTTACCAAACATTGGTGAATTAGTCTCGACTCTCAAGGGGGCAATATTTTTTAGTAAGCTGGACCTTAAACATGCGTACCATCAAATTTGCCTAGATGACAGCTCCAAACACATGACTGCATTCATCACCAGCGAGGGGACATTCCAATTCACGAGGCTACCCTTCGGGCTTGTCTCTGCCGCTAGTGTATTCCAGAGACTTGTCACTGAGGTCTTTAAGGGTCTTGACAAAGTATTGTATTTTCAAGATGATATCTTGATTTATGGAGATTCCTTAGAGGAACACAATAGGATTTTACAGGACGTGTTACAAAGAGTGGATGAGGCTGGTTTAACGTTGAGAAAGGGGAAGTGTGCGTTTCTGTTGAAAGAAATAGAGTACCTAGGTTTTTGCCTGTCTGAGGAAGGCATTAAACCAAAGAAAAATCTATTGGAGGCCATTGAACTAGCGCCTTCCCCTGTTGACAAGGATCAACTTCGGTCCTTCATGGGTTTGGTCGAGTTCTACTCGAAATTTGTGAGAGATTTCTCGTCAAAGACTGCTTCCCTGAGATCCTTGCTAAAAAAAGGTGTCAAGTTTAGTTGGACTACTGAGCATGAATCTTGCTTTAATATGATCAAAGGGGAACTTAAATCTGCCAATGTTCTTACCCCTTTTGACACTGCTCGGTCCTCTATTCTAATGGTTGACGCCAGTGCTATAGGTCTCGGGGCGGTTCTCTTACAAAAACATGGAGGTGTAGAAAAAACTATCGCATTTCGTCTAGGCCTCTATCTACCTCAGAGTCTAATTACTCTGTTATAGAGCGTGAAGCTCTTGCTGCTGTCTGGGGCACGAGTTATTTTAGAACCTACTTGTGGGGGTACAAGTTTATTCTGCGTAAGGACCATAAACCCCTCTTGAATGTTTTGGCTCCAGGTGGGGCTGGAAAAGGGTCTCCAAGGTTGGCGAGATTGGCCTCTCGCCTACAAGACTATCAATGTGAGATTGAGTTCGTTCATGGATGGAAAAACATTCAAGCAGATTGCTTGTCAAGGCTTCCTGTTCGACCCACTAGTTGTAATTCTGAAGATATTTTAGATGACCTAGCTGTTGCCTTAGTAGAGGATGTTTTGTTTGTGGGAGGCGGTTCCTTTTCCCACGATGAGTGGTCAAAAGGCATGGAGGAAGATCAAAGCTTAAAGGCTGTTATAAATCTTGTCTCAAAAGGAGCAAGAAGAGAAAGCACAGTCGATCCTCAAGTTAGACCATTCTTGAAGGTCCTGGATGAACTTTCTTTAGAAGGGAAAGATATTTTGATGCGGGGGGACCGCTTTGTTCCTCCTAGCTCTTTAAGAAGTAGGATTCTTGACTTGGCCCATGAGGGACACTTGGGTCAAAGTCTCACCCAACGTCGTGTCAAGCAAAACTTTTGGTGGCCCTCTGTTGACAGTGATGCAGTGGATTGTGTGCTGAAGTGTAGCTTCTGCAAAGAAGGGGAGAAGCGTTTGAAGGTCCTGGGTTCCCAGTCTCCACAAAAAATAGGGTTTGAAAGCACTCCTTGGCATCGTGTCTGTATAGATTTCATAGGCCCCATGAGTGAGTTACCCTCTAATCAACGTTTTGCCATTGTCATAATCGATTGCTTCTCAAAATGGCTTTGTGTGCAGTTTGTCAAAGAAATTAACACTGACACCACCATTAACTTTTTGAAGGGTGTTTTCATAAATGAGGGTTATCCTTCTGTCCTTATTTCGGATAATGGCACTCAACTAACATCCTCAAAAATTACTTCTTTTGTACATGAATGCGGCATCAGGCATCAGAAGACAAGTCTTTATAATCCTCAAGGAAATGGTCTTTGTGAAAGGGTAAATCGTCTCATTAAGGGGGTGATTCAAATGTTTGTAGAAAGTGGTTGCTTTTCACATGAACGTGTCCAAGAACTTGTCTGGGCTTACCGGTCTACACCACATAGGAATGGTGAAAAATCCCCTTTTGAACTAATGCGTGGGCGTGCACCAGTGACAAAATTGTCTCCTGCTTGGTTGAAGTGTTCGGATAGCGAGGTGCCCCTATCCCAAAACAGCACTCCTTTACCCATCTCTGTGGGTGACCTTGTTAAGGTAAAGCCGGGTAGGTACACTAAGGGCCTTAGTAAATTTAGAGGTCCCTACAGGGTTAAGAAAGTCTTCCCACATTTTGTTGTCCTAGCCAATGGGGAAAGTTGGAATTATAGGAGAGTGGCACTCTACCAAAAGAGGAAAGATTCTTTTTCTGATGACCTGTTTGCTACTGGGCCGAGTGGTTGCAATGGCTATTTGTTGTCTTCTGGCAGTAGTTCTCCTCCCACCCTTTTGCCAACCGGACGGGGGGAGGTAGGTAGTGGAGATGCTTCTACTTCTTTGTGTGCGCATGGTAGTTCTTTGGTTGATTCTGCTCCTATCACTTTCGTTCCCACTTCTTCTTCTTCTTCTTCTTCCTCGTTTGAAGTCAGGTTGAGGAGCCCTCGCTCTCGGCGTCCACCCACCTATCTGAATGACTATGCACATTGATCTTTTCTTTTCCTTTTCTTTTCCTTCCTTTCCTTTCCTTGTGTTTCTTTTCATGCAAAGGGGGAAGATATGTTGTACAGTGCTTTGCTCCATTCTTGGGCCAGCACTCTAGATCCCTCTGTGTGTTCCTAGTTCTCGAGTTCTCCTTCGCCCTGTTGGCAGTTGGAGCTCTGGTCGGATGAGGGTTGGACCTACCTGTATCTGTGCTGCAATAAAGCTGTTACTTCACTTACCTGTTCCTGAGATCTTCATTCTGTTTACAACAGCCACACTTCTCCACAGAGATTAAAATATGTTGTGCCCCGAGTGTCTGCATTTCCAAAGTTAGGGCATCACAGTCAGTATATGGCCACTATAAATCTATCTTAAACGTGTTGAAATGTATCTGTAAACTGCACAAGAGAATCGTAATCAATCGGTTAAGTCTATTTGCAACTTCTTACAAATATTTTATTGCTGTGCTGCTGTGGAACATAGACCCCGTTTTTAGATTTCCTGACCAATACCATTAAAGCCCATTATTGGTTAGTGAAATAAACGTGTTCTCTTTCCTCATTGTGTGTAACTTATTATGCTCATTCTACCAGATGTACACAAAGCACAAACAAATATGAAAATACTTATCCAAAAGTTGTGTCCTACTAAATTACATTTGACTACTTTTGGTTGAAATATTTAATCATTTAGGATTTTTTCATTCATTTGATAACTTTATTTCGGTCAAAGACCATAAAAGTGCACATAAAATACATACAATACTTACAAGTACGAAATATTAAAACAATAAATGATCATCAGATCGTTAAAAAAAAGAAATAAACTATGAGTTATCAAGAACGAGAGAATAGAAAATATCATATTTATCACAATTAGGTTAAAAAAGTTTGTCTTCTGCGCCACATACTAAATAAATAACGGGATACAGCAAACATAATAGGGGGATGAGTATCATAGGTCAGGATCCGACAAGCCTGAGTGAAATATAGGCTTTTTCAAATACGCGAACAAATCACATGTTCCAATACCAGAAACACTGTGTGGAAAGAACATGCACGACCAAATGTAGCTGAGATGGATGCACCTAATGTGACTGCAGTGACTTAAACGAAACCAGAAGACACGATAGAAAGAGTAGAGCTAAAACGACTTGCTTTACGAATGGAATACATGCAGAAGCACTTTCCCAATAGATTTGCTACTATGCTTTCCTTCAAACAAAAATCTCTTCTTGATACCTTTATTGAACTGAAAGTGATCCTTGACACTGTAGAAACATCAGTGAATAACTCATCACAAATGACTAAAAAATAGTGATTTACTTTTCGTGTTTTTTGTATAGCGATTTGTGGTTTTACCCAATAATGGAGTTCTGTTGAGTGGGGGAGTCAGTAATGCTCCTGCTGGCCCGTTTAATTGTGGGTGATGAGACTTGTTGCAGGAAGAATTCTGTAAGAAATTGGATTACTGGTTGAGGGGAGTGAAACCCTACTCAAGTAGCAACCACAATCCTTGTCAGGGTGAAGTCACAAGCAAATTCCAGATCAACCTTTGCTCAATCAAGAGACGTCACTAGGGGAGTGCGGGGGGGGGGTGCAGACCGCACCAGTTGACACCATCACATGGGGTGACACCTTTCCCAAATGAGACTATTTACAATGTTGAACGTATAATTAGATGATGGAAGCAAGGCGAAATATGGGTGTTTTATGTAACTCCTAGTAACGTTTTTGTTGCGAAACTGAAGTGCCAATAGTTAACAGTCCGCTATGATGTAGAGATGCAGGTCATTTGACCCTGACTTTCACGTATTGACGTAGGAGAAAATTTGAGGAGGCATTTAAGGCGCCAATATAGCAAGATGGCATTTAATTTCACAAAAGGCAGAAACTGAAGTGTTGAGACACCGCTGGTTCCCTGCATGAGGTAGGTTCTGGATGAGGAATGAGGTCATGGGGGAAGACTTTTTTTATAGATCCAAAAAGGGGAAAGTGAAGAAGTGTGGGTGGTTTTCCGAGGACGGGGGTAGAATAGAGGAAGGTAGTAATCAAGCCTCTTCAATTGTGAAGCAAATACAATAGAGGAAGCAAGGATGTTTCGGCTTTTCCACAATTATATCTAATATGGCCAGTCGGACTACGGGGCTAAGATAGAGAAAGTTAGTAAACCAAGCCTTTGTAATTCTGAACGAAAGATAACATAGGCAGTGAGGATGTCTGGCTCGACTTTTACTTGAAAAGGTAATATTCTGGCATTTACCTTGTAGCTGAATGAAAGGGCCTTAATACAAGAAGGACCCATTGAAAAACAGGCACAAAAATAAGTAAGTCACCCTTCATTTTATTACGCGTTTGAAATGCAAGTTTGTCAGATTACACCATTATGTTTTATCCAATTGGTTTTGATTTTACTACGGCCAGTCCGCCTCGGTGCAGGAAGGGAAACCAGTCAGGTGGCAAATCTAATTAGTTGACTGAAGCTGGGTGCAAGTGAATATAATATTGAGGCTACAACTATTAGAATTAATAAGCCACGATTAAGTACATTGCCTCATATGTGCTACTTTGAATAGATACAGGTAGCGACCAGCGACCAGTCCAGGGCAATTTGCAACTGATTTAAGATTCCCTACAGTTATACCTGTAGCTCATTCCCCCATTACAAAAAGGGTGTAAAATTAAGTAGGCCGGTATTATCATTATTATTTATATAAATAGAGCTAGTTGAAAAACTATAGGCATGCATCCCGTTATTTGGCACTGGTGGACTCGGAGGAGGACCATCATGGGGTAAGTCGTGAGGGGGTGACACCATGAGTTACCGCACTGGATGACACCAACCCTAGTGAAGCTGCTGGCTCAATCCTTTGCTACAAAAATCCAATCAGTAAAAATGGAGGTATGTAATTTCACAGAATTCAGTGAATATAGTGCAAAAAAGAACGAAGTGGCAACTGTGAATGAATGAATGAATGAAAATTGCACTTGTATAGCGCTAAACTACCCAGAGGCCTCGTAGCGCTTGTGACTGAATTTGCTTAATGCAGGCTCAGGGCAGGTCAGCAGAATTTGACATACAAGTGTGTTTTCAAGGCTTTCCTGAAGGACAGGTGGTTACTGTTGCCTCGAAGGGATAGAGGGAGGGTGTTCCAGAGTTTGGCCTCAGTATGGGAAAAAGAGCGGCCTCCCCATCGAGCTTTCCTGACCCTGGCAGAAGTGGCCAGCCGGAGGGTGCAGGAACGGAGGGAACGGGACGGGACGTAGGGAGTAGCCAAGGGATGCAGAATGGCGGGACCTGTGCGATGAAAGGCTTTGTGTAGGATACACATAGCCTTAAATTGTACTCTTGCCACTATAGGGAGCCAGTGAAGCTCCCTTAGGGCATTCCTCGCTGACTGCCAGAGAGGGAGGTTGTAGAGTAGGCGGGCCGCACTATTTTGTGTGACTTGGAGCTTCTGGGTGGCAAAGGTCGGAGCTCCCATGTAGAGGGCATTCCCGTAATCCAGGTGGGAGAGTATGAGGGCCTGGACTAGGATCCTCCTTGCCTGGAATGGGAGCAGAGGGAGCACCTTCCGCAACATCCTCATAAGCCCAAAGCAGGTGGCGGCGGTCTTTGTGGCTTGGACTGAAAAGTCCAAAGCTTTATCGAACCAGATCCCGAGGCTTTTTATTTGGGACTTGGGGACGGGGGGCAGGCCCAAACATGGTGGCCAGATGGATGCAAGAACAGAGGGAGAAGGATTGCCCAATAGGATGACGTCTGTCTTCTCCCCGTTAAGTTTTAGGCAGGAAGATTGCATCCATCTGGCAACAGCCTCCAGACAGGGGCCTAAGGTGTGGGACGATCCCTCAGAGTGGTCTAGAGAGACCACCAGTTGGGTATCGTCCGCGTAGGTGACGATACGCACACCGAAGGGATGGACTATCCTGCCTAGGGGTTCCATGTAGGCATTAAACAGGGTAGGGCTCAGGGAGGAGCCCTGAGGGACCCCACACCTGAGTGGGTGTTTAGGAGACACCGCCTCGCCCTCAAAGACCTGGAAGAAACGGTCAGCCAGGAAGGATGTCAGCCATTCCAGGGCCGCGCCCGACACGCCCATGTCCGCCAGTCGTTGTAATAGCGTGACATGGTTCACCGTGTCGAACGCGGCGCTGAGATCTAAAAGGATGATGGCGACTTTTCCGCCTCGGTCGAACACAGCTCTTGCCTCTTCCGTCACCGCTAAGAGAGTGGTTTCGGTCCCATGCGGAGGACGGAACCCTGTCTGAGAGGCCTGCAGAAGACTATTAGACTCCAAATAGTTCATCAAGGTGTTATTTACGTGCCTCTCAAGCAGTTTGCTCAGCCAGGGGAGTAAGGAGATGGGACGGTAGTTCGCCAAGTTGTACTGGTCGAGGTTGGGCTTCTTCAACAGAGCCCTCACCATCGCGCACTTCCATGGAGGTGGTACGGATTTAGAGGTGATGGATGTGTTGAGAACGTCCAATATGACCGGGCGAATAATGTCCGTGACCTTAGTGAGGGTCTGAGGGGGTGCTGGATCGTTGGGGGAACCAGAGGTAATTTTGGGGATGAGTTTATCCAAGGCAGGAATGTCCAAAAGTGGGATTGTATCAAGCGTACAAAGGGCAGAGGAATCGGAAGTTGTAGATACGAGGGGTTCCGTATCATTGTTAGCATCCCTAAAAGAGGAGTATATGGCCTCGATTTTTTGGGAAAAGAAAATGGCCAAATCGTTACAACGATTTTGGGCGCCCTCGGCGGAGGGACACTCAGCAGGGGGTGAAATAAGGATTTTGACAATTTTAAAAATTTCCCTTGGGGCATTAGCGGCTGCGTTAATTTTGCCACCGTAAAAAGAAGCTTGTGCCACCTTTATCTCCTGTTTGTAGAGCTTAATGGCAGCTCTGTTTTCAGTTTTCCTGAGTTGGGAGTAGTCCTGTCTCCAGGCTCTCTCGATTTTCCGGCAAGCTAATTTCATGGTCTTAAGGGCAGGTGTGTACCATGGGGCTGCTTTGGGTCTTTTTATGGAGTTACTGGATTGTATGGGGAGGACCAGATCGAGTGTGCTAGAGATCCAGCCATCAAAATTGTTGGTGGCTGTGTTGGGATTCGTTACCTTCCTAGGTGGGTCTCTAGCAAGGGCGTCTTCCCATGCAGGGAGGGGGATTGAGGACCACTTCCTACCTCGATGTTTGGCAGGATGGAGAGTCGAGGGAGGGGGGACAATCTGTGACAATCTGGTTGCGCTAGACCTGGACAAACTCACAATTTCAGGCCAACCGTAATGGAGTGCCGGCCTGCCACAGGAACCTAGTTATGCGCGTTGTTTAAGAGTACCTTAAATCCTGATTGTGGATCGTTGCTAGATCACGTATCAAGGCTGATCGTACAGCCTAGGCAATGTAAAGTCACGGTCGGGCATGCATCATGCAGCATTGCTTCCGGGGAGCTGAGGGGCTGCAATGCGAGGTCCTGCATTATCGTTGAGAAGGCAGTCAACGAGAAAGCCTGCAAATCAAAGTCCTGCATGCAGAATATGTTAGAAATGGGGTTTCTGGTTGGCTAGGTTATGCACCTAAGCCAGGCAGAGCCCAAAACTCTTGTCAGGGCAAGGGAGTTACATGCTGAAGATAACCCCTGCTCACTCCCTTGGTAGCTTGGCAGAGCAGTCAGGCTTATCCCAGAGGCAATGTGTAAAGCGTTTGCGCAACACACTCACACAGCAGGGACACATTAGGCACACCACATAGGAAATTCCACACAAGGTTATATAAAAATAGCCTTTGTATTATCCATAAAAACACATTAGATCTTAATCACACATACTACTGTGCAACCAGGCACTTGTCATGACTTCACAGGGATTACACATACCAATTGGTCAATCGGGCCATTGTCATAATACATCACTTTTAGGGCGACAAGTTAATACTAGTAGGATTACACTGAGCGTAACACATTATGCAAAACATCATTAGCAGTGCACCAGAGTGCACACATCAATAAAATCACCATAGTGATGCGTAGGGTACCAATCATGTCAATGTAACCCCAAAGTCCATAGGTTAGGGCAACAATAAGAGCAACCCGGTGCTCCTACGACAAGGCCAGCTACATGTGCAAATACAGTAGCCACAATTTACAAGGAACCCTTCTGGGTGTGTAGATGTTGCCCTCGTAGGAATTGCGGAGGTTGATTTGACCCTCTGCACGAGGCCCCAAAATGCCATCAGGGGTGTCCAGGCCTGGGCCAGCCGCACCAAGCACGAGGGCAGAAACCCGGCCCCTGCTGTCCCTGAGCACTCATAGGCTAACGACCTATCTATGCCGGGAAATGCGGGAATCACTTTGGTGCTGCGAAGGCACCCGATTGGGCTCTGAAAGTGGTCTCTGCGGCCTGTTTCCTTCCAAGGGCGCTCCGGAGACCTCTGCTGGTCTCTCACTGCTCGTCCAAGACAGGGCGGCTCGGAACAGAGACACGACGGTCCCACATGCACTCACCAGCTTACCGGGCTTCCGTGGAAGTCGCTGCTTCCCTGGGCCAAGTGTGGCCACATGGCCCTTTGCGGCTGGGGCGGTAGATGACGCTGATGCGTCCCCAGCCGTTTCAGCCAGCAAACACCTTGGTTCCCTGGCACTGCCCTCGGGGGACATTCCCTTCTGCCGGATCTCAGTTCTGCTGTATCTCTTTACCGCGCAAATGCGCTCCTCTGCGCCCACCGTACTAGGAGTGTGAGCCCACGTCTCAGGCTCCAACAACCAATCCAAGCCCCCATCATGCAGTGATCAGTCAGGAGTGCAGCCAAAACACTCTTCTTGCCAGGGCCAGTAAAAGCGCCCACCATACAGTGTTCAGGGAGTTGAGCAAGTAGACGGCACAGCGATCACCACATGCTATATTGGACGAAAAGCACAGCACTCACCACGCGCTGATCCAAATCACCTGGGGCAAGCCACTCAGCCCTGTGAGACCAGTGGAGATGCCAACAACAGGGCTCAGGCAGGTCAGCACAAAAGGTCCAGGAAACCACAGTGGCGTTCCTTCTTTCTATCCAGCAGGCAGCTGGTCAGCACTCTGATTAATCAAGTCCCAAGGCAGTTCCCCCAGCCGGTCTGTTGCAGTCCCACACAGTGCTTTCTTTTTCCAAGTAACAGCAAGCTCAACAGACATGAGGTCACATCCCCAGTACTTATAGTACTTAAAGTCTTTGTTCTTCCCCCTGGCACAGGGCTCTGAGCCCAATCCAAACCAGTTCTGGGGGCACATTGCAAGTGCACAAAATCCTCCATTATCAGTGTAAACCCTGGCCCCAGACACACAACAGGGGGGAAGGAGCCATCATTGTGGAAGACAGGCACAGCCCTAGTCAAGTGCAAGTGCTATGCCTCTTACCACTCTGAATGCAGACCAGGCCTATTCAGCCTAGGGTTGACTTATTCAAACTCTCTGGAGCCACAGGACATCCCCAGCCCCTGTCGCTCCAAATCCAGACAGTCAATACACATCCTAGCAGAGAACCAATGACACATAGCACACAGAAATGCCTACTTCTAAAAGTGGCACTAAAATAGTAATAATAAATCTGCTAACACCAATAAGCAGGAATTATCACTACTATTCCAAACATACCAAACTTGATCACGCCACCCCTCTCAGATCAGGAATTACCACTGTAGCACATATCAGGGAATCCCCAATGCATTCCTATTAGAGGGCAGCCTCACAAAAGTGCAAAACCAAATAGGTTGTTTGTCACTACCCGGACATGCCACACAGTTAAGGCACATGTCCTACCTTTGACCTACATCGCACCCTGCCCATGGGGCTAGCTCGGACCTACCTTAGGGGTGACTGATGTGTAGTAAAAGGGGAGTTACAGACGTGGCAACCACTTTATGTGGCACGTCAGAGCGGCAGTCAACAAATGTTTGCACTTCAAAAAAACTGATCACAGGCAATAGCGGACCACACGTGTTTGCCAATCAGCAATATCTCAATCTACCCAAGAGCTCTTTTCTATAGATAAAGATTTTTCTCAAGCATCCTGTTTACTCAATGATTCAACCTATGCAACAATAGGGTGGAGCACTGACTAATAAATTACTAAAAACCTGTGAAAGTATTCTGTCCTCAAGGAATTTGAATATTAAAATATTAGACTATTACACACAGTGCTATTCCAAGCACATTCTCAGACCCCAGGCTGCAGAGGAGGCAAATGTTTTGCCGCCTCTGAGGTCAGGGGTTTCACAGGAAGTGCCAGGAGTAGCAGAGAGCAAGCTAGGGATTTCAGCTGTGACCCCTGACTATCCCCAAATGACGTCCATGATTGGAGGGTGTTTATAATTGGTCTTCCCATTTTCTGTTCTATTGCGAGGGGACAAAGCTGGACCTAGTACTGTGTGAAAAGTGGTGAAGACAAGGTTTGATAACCGGGAACTAGTAGTACTACTGTGCCAGTCACAGGCCCACATCAGTTGGTGAGCCACATACATCAGTGGTATAAGTTAGGAACTTGACCCTAAGCACTCACCTCAATTCAGTGATATCTCAAATTTTAATCAGCTTTAATTTCTAAACACGATCATTCTTTTTTCCATCTACATGAATTTATGACACACAGATCACTGTCTCCCCCTCTCCCTATTCCAGGACAGTAACACGCCAACTCAATTCCTGTCTATCTGAAGTTGCACATTGGATGGCGGCCAGTTGCCTAAAACTTAACAGTGATGATCCAGCACGCTATCAATTAATCAGGGATCAATACTCAATAACATCACAATACAATGGCCCATACACATTCACCCAAATTCCTGATGCGCTGGGGACAAGTTTAAATGACATTAAATAAGTTTATTCATAGATTCATGTTTGACTTCTCTAAATACTTAACTAAACCCATACATCAACTTTCTTTCCTCTTGGTCGACGGACCAATTAGTTGAATAGTTGATGGTAATGATAGAACTATCTAGCTAACTATCTAGTCGGCTAAATAAACACAGACTCTCAGTACATTTAATAAAGTTTTGCCTCAAAAATGATTAATAATATGCTCATTGCATATGGTTACAAATGCTAACAATGAAATTCACAAGAGGGTGAGAAAAAAATCAGCAAATGCAAACAGTGTCAAACTCATCTTTCAATTAACGATATGCATATGAAGGAGTGGACAGATTAAGAGACATCAGTTTCAGCAAAAAATAATACGAAACATACTTATGATGGAGTGGATAGGTGAAGAGACATAAGGTTCAGAGACAAAAATACATTTGCAAATGATTATGCAAAATACGAGTCAGAAAGATAATACTAAACCAAGGAATTAGTGAAATACCACCCCCCTGGCCAAAGAGATGGTGGGGGTCCCCTGAAATAGAATCAGGGAATAAAGACTTCAAGACCCAAAAGCAGGACAGGGACAGGATCAGCTTGGCCTCTCTGAAAACCGACAAAACAGTGACTCATCCCCCCTCTCTTTTTTCCTCTCGCAAGACAACCTAAACCACACCCCCTAAAGCACCTCAGTTATACCCTAAAACCTACATGTTCAACCCACATTAGTTGAAACAATTCACAGGATCTGACTTTCCATTGGTCAGTTTGGGAGGTGGTCTGTCACAACACCGTGACTTCATTCATAATTTGTACATGCCTATTCTACATCCTTTCACATTACATAATATTTGACTCGTTTACACAATATAATACATGATACATTTCAACATTTTCACACATCTTTTTCAGCAACGTCCCCAGAAGATTTCTCGGGCCCCACATCCAGTCTCATCTATTAGCAGGCGAACAATGGACTCTGTGCTGAGCATCCTTGAACTCTTGTTCTTTCTCTGCTGTGCTCAGCGCTTCTGTCTGTCTTCCATATCATTCTTAATCACATCTCTAACCCCTTAGCTATCTGGCCAACTTAAGAATAATGGAGGCCCATGCGACTCACTATGGCAAATGAAACATAAACATTCATTAATTACACATAAATGCACTTTTCACTGTTTACCACCCACCTTTACACTATCCCACGTTTATTGTTTTCCTAGCAGAAGCTTAAGGTAAAAGTGGCATTATTCATTATTAAAAGCAGGATGCAAGATGCAAAATGCAAGATGCGGCCTAGTCATGCATTATTTCTCGTTTCTTTCAAAGCATAATGTAAATACGGTTTAGTTCTTTCATGCATTTATTTCCCTCGTGTTCATGTGATGTGTATGTTAATTTCTTTCACTGCACACGGTTAGTATGTATTATGGAGGTGTTAATTCGAGCTGGTTTCCTTTTGCGAAACCATGCTCCATCAGTGACAAGACTAAGGAACTAATAGTTGGGAATAATCCCTCCCTATGGGCTGAACTCAGCTTTCCCAAGTCCCTAGGAGATTGCATGTCTTCCAAGTGGGAAGTAATGCGTATGGACATCAACATTGGCAGCAAACCTACTATGGAAGCACAGCCTAGAAAGTTTTCATCAACCGGCTTTGGTCTTCTGAGGACCCTCCGGAAGTTTCTAAGGTGGTTGTCAAGTCATGTACAAACAGTGGTTGTTATGGGTTGGTACTATCACAATTGAACCATGGAAACTCCTTATATTTAGGTTGCCCAAAAAAGAAAGTCCAACTGATCCAAAGTGCTGCTGCCTGGATTCTTTTGGGAATTCCAAAGTATCAGACATCTTTGTTTGCATTAGTCTTGCCAAATTTTTTATGCAGATACAAAAAAGGTTTAGTTGAAAGCTTTGTGCCTGGCTGATCGAGCTCTATATAGGACGGGCCACAAATCCTACACCATTTGAAGAATCCCTACTGTCCCACAAGAGATTTAAGATCCAGGAACTTACATTTGCATGTTGTCTCAAGGGTGAAGAAGGCAAGGAATGGGGACGCTAGTTTGCACGCCTGATTCCCAAATCATGGAATTCCCTTCCTTTCGTGTTTAGGCAGAATGCCAATTTACTCAGTTTCAGAAATCAGCTTAAAGCATACGTACTTGTGTAATCAAGATGTCCTACGATTCTGGAAGACCATACACCTCTGGGATGCCTGTCGGGTTGCCATGTGCTTAATGCTCTGGATTTTATCTGTGTGTATGTAATTTTGTGTACATGTTGGGGTCAGTGTTCTGCTGGGGGTGCTAGGACATCAGTTATGTGTTTGCCTGTTTAGGTATGTGTATCTCAATTACAGCTACATTTTGATTTAATTAATGTTACATTCTAATGTCAAAATAAATACAAATACTGTATGAAGTAATAGTTTTATTGGTTATAATAGTAACACCACCTGGGGTGGCATCTCTTTCAGCTTAAGGCAGAGACCATTACAGTATGCGCTTCAACTTTTCAGTGTTACAGCAAACAAATGATGGATGGAATGCTGACAATGCAAACATTCTCCCTGAGTCAAAAGATCTGGGTTAAATCCATCGTTCTTTTGCCTACTACGCCAGCCCATTTTGGACCCAGTCATATGCAAATCAGTAGTGACTAAGGCGTAAAGCCGAAACGCTTTGTTTCAACTTGCCATTAAATATTGGATATTTTGCACCACAGGAGAGTGTCTGAGCCGTTTCTTGTTGGGGAGAATATGTGGGACTTCGGGTGTCCCTGCTCAGTCTGCCCGCGACAGCCTGATAAACGGTGGACCGGATGTTGTGTAACGTAGATAGATATGTATATATAGATAGATATATATATGTTATAGTTATCTCATGTAACTATAACTCGCTGTTGGTGCGTGGATCAGAGAATGCGCAGAGGTTCCAAGGAGGATCTGTCTTCCTAGAGATACAAATTTGGTTTTAGTTTAAAATCTCTAAAACCACAGCACAGATTTAAACCAAATCACAAAAAGCATGCTTTCTGGACCAAGAGCTACTTTCTGCCAAATTTGGTGTAATTCTGTCCAGCAGTTCCAATGTAGTTGTGTTCAAAATACCTATGGGAATTAACATGGGAAAATGAGTTTTGGGACCCCGCCTTTTTCTTGGCCTCCTCTTGACGTATCACCCTGAAACTTTCCAGACAGCAGCTGAAGTGATTGTTGAATTATTTTAGAAAATGGTGTGAAGGTTCATCAACCGGCACCAAAGATATATGCAAGTCGAAAAACACTTTTCCTATGGAAACTAGGTCCTACCTATAACTACCTACTGGTTAATATATATATTCACTGAAAAAAATCAAAGGTTACATGGACATTATAGTTAGGTTCACATTTTACCCACACAAAACCATAGAAATTTAGTAGTTATGGTTATAATTATAGTTACACTTATTTTTAGAAACGCTTACTTGTGTCCTGAAGTTATTTAAAGGCACAAGTTATAGTTTCTTCAGATAAGTATAACTATAAGTATACCTATAACTGCTGAAATTCTATGGTTTTGTGTGGGTAAAATGTGAACCTAACAATAATGTCCCTCTAAGCTTTGCTTTTTTGTGTAAATTTCTATTTTTTTTTAACATGAAGTAATATATAATTATTGTATGTTAATAGCGTGACGGGGTATGGTGTGTGAGTAGGTGAGTTTCTTTTTACCATTGGGTTTCGGAACCCCGGGTACCTACAGGTACCCGCCGATCCTTTATTCAGGCCCCAAAAATATTTTTGGGCAATTTCTTCCCCATGAGGTCCATGTGTCCTATGAGGGTCAGGATACCTGTATCCTGACCCCTTATGTGCTTTAGCACTTTATTTTTCTCTCTCCCAGGCAAAGCGACAAACAAAATTTAGACCGCAACATTCCATTCAGGTTGCAGCCAGCCAATCACCGCCTTGCTGTTCCCCTGGATCTGCGAATCCCTCGTGGGTAGATCCGCAAAGGATCTGTGGCCCTGGGGATATGGAAAGTTCTCTCTTTAAAGACTCCTAAACTAATTAACAGATTTACACCAACAGACAAAAAGAGATCTTTTTGGCTCAAGCTCTACCTTTCTGCCAAATTTGGTGTAGTTTCATTCAGCAGCTGGGGTTGTAGCCATGTCTGAAAACTGCAAAATCACCATAGACATTGCATAGGTAAAAAGCGTTTTGGGACCCCACCTGTTTCTCGGCCCGCGCTTGACGGATCTCCCTGAAAGTTTCCATGCAGTACTAAACCAAGCTGGGCAAAGCAAAAAACACTTTGTGTATGGGAAAAGCTAGTCCTAACTATAGCTACCTACTGTGTATTGCCAGTGGGGCGTGGACAGCAATTTTAATACTCACAAAAATGTATTTTACAAATGCTGTATGAAGCGTTTCGGCCAGTCCTGGCCTTGATCACACACCTATACCTTACTACATACATATATATATATATATATATATATATATATATAAGGAACAACAAGTAACAGTATGCTTGAAGCATACGCCCACTGGGGCGGGACTTGTCATTACTTATCATTGGTTCTTTTCATCGCCTGGGTGTTTGCCGCATTTTTTGCCCGTGACCAAGAGCACAGGAGTGCTCGAAACGCGTTGGGCTAAGCACGAAATGAGAAGGGACTGAATGTTCCACAACCAAGTTTCCTCGCATTAAAGGCTGTTAACCTTCTGCTGTGTGGCGTCTCCTCATTAGGTCTTTTTGAGTGGATATATATATATATATATATATATATATATATATATATATATATATATATATATATATATATATATATATATATATATATATATATATATATATATATATATATATATATCGCTTTCAAAATCAGCTCCGTACGAATTGATAGCCCGGACACTTTCTCTGTGCAAATATAGTATAGATTTATTGGCAACAACAACGCGTTTCGGCGGTTAAGCCTTGATCACGCTTACCGTCTCGCCACAAACTCATCAATTTATATCCACAAACAAGTGAAAAAACATAGAAAAAGGACTGTTGTGCAGATTGAGCCAAAATAGCAGTAAGTGTGTCGGCCATCTTAACATGTCATAGGAGCCAGTAAAAATAACATTGTGACACACATGGGGGGTTGTAAAAAACCAAAAGGGTATTCCACAGTATCGATATCTTTTCAGTGCAAACCCAACATAACGCCCCAGTGGGCGAATCAAGAATATCGTTAAAATAAACGACTCCAGCAATGGTCAATTCATTATTGGAACACAAAATCATGCCCAAGTGGGCGATTCGAGACATCATGTATCTACAAAGTTCATCTAGCCCCCGTGGGCGTGGCAATGAGAGTCAGTGATAATGACACAGTTTTCCTCGCCCCAGTGGGCATGCTATTACAGAAGGTCCAATGTCTCTTCACAAGATGGGTTCTTTACAAAAACATAATCTGCAAAACAGTTTTTAAATACCTGAAAGAAAAGGAAAAATTTTAAAATTACTGAAAGTCAGTACTGACAAGCTACAATGCCACTTAAAACACTTTACTGAAGATGTATTGCCAGCTCTTCATTAACATTGAGGCCTCCGGGTATAGTACATTCAAAGTCACATCACGTGGTGGCGGGACATCATGGAATTGATGCTAATGATCTGCACTGATACTCAACTAAAGGGACAATTTATTCCATGATTATGAACATATATGCTGATTTGGATGTAAATATATTCAGCACAGTATGAACAATAGATGAACATTGATTCTTACAATAACGCAATCGTTATGCCCACTGGGGCTATATGGTTTTAATATCAAATGTGCGTTTTTGCCCACTGGGGCGTTACTATCGGGCAATTGTAGGACCCTTGCAATTGCCGGCAACAACACATGGTCTCCATGGCAACAAGATGGCTATTGTTGAGTTGATTGGCGGAACGCAATATAAACAGTGACGTTGTGAGATACTAACCTATCACGGGATCGCCCTTTGCCTTTACATTACAAGCAGTTTTATGCCTCTTTGTACTGTTATACTGGCCTTAAACAAACCAACATACACACACGATTGTTTTTGAAACCGAGCAATGTATTATGAACAATTTATTTCATATCTTCATCGCTTTTTCAATCATTGTGAATTTTGTGTCACCACGGCCTAATTATGCTCGCATTGAAATCACATATGCTTTGAGATCCTTACACATGTATAGAAATTCATATCCAGGGCAAATTCATGTATTATTGTTTTGTTACAAGGGTAACTCACACACTGTAAGATGGCCGCCAGTTTTTCACGTGATGTTATTATGTGCACTAGAGTGTGGTGTTTAAATGAAGGTAATGCTAGCCACGAGACGAGCGTGACCAAGCCGTAATGGCGAAACGCGTCGTGGAACTTTTTTCATCTGCCTAATAAAACTTTTGTATAAGGCAGCCCTGGGTGTCCTGTTTTCATCAATATCTTGATGCGTTGTGGAGCGAATATATATATATATATATATATATATATATATATATATATATATATATATATATATATATATATATATATATATATATATATATATATATATATATATATATATATATATATATTTTAAGATTTACACACGTGCCTCTAGTTCTGTAATCATCTCCAGGAAGAAATGTATATATAAAAAACGCATAACAGTTTACTGAACATTATCGGATAGGATGGTTTTAGCAGTTTAAATCTATTGTGGTGTGAGGACCAACAGAAATGAACAACAATCTCCTTCAACATCCTTCCAGGATTTTATAATTTATTTTATGATTTAACAAACACATATTTGCACTATTCAGCACTTTATGGTTGGGATTCACGATGAGTACTTTCAAACAAAATTTGAGCCTATATGAATTAGTTTGGAGAATAACTTTTGCATACCCCATTATGAAACGTGTGTTTTAACTGGGTATTTAGATGAATCAATTTTTTAATACAATATTTATTGAGTTTTTACAGAACTATATTTATATTGTTGAAATTTGCAACTGTTGCTTAGTTGCATTTCTTAATCAGAGTTTTTTTTATGAATTCAGACACTTTCCCCTAGATGCATCAACGTTGTCATTTGCGATTCCTTATTTGCGAAAAATAAGGAATCGCAAATAAGGAATCGCAAATGGCAATGCATCATTTATTTCGCTATTTTATTGAGATTCGGTAAAAATCGCAATTTTTACCGAATCGCAATAAAATTGCGAGTTTCAAATAGCGAATTCGCAATTCCCATTCATTCCTATGGGCTGAAATGCCCATAGGAATGATTGGGAATTGCGAATTTGCAATTTGAAATCGGAATTCAACAAAGCCTTTCAAGGGTGGAGAGGGGGGTCCAAAGGACCCCCCCTGCACCTATGAAATGCACTTTTACATGTAAGTTACATACACACATGTCCTAAGGACATGTGTGTCTGTAACTTAACAGTTTAAAAAATGCATTTTTGTGCGTTTTTAAACAGTTTTGCAAATTACCACGAAGTTCAACTTCGTGGTAATTTGCATTTGCAATTTGTAAAATCGCAAATGTTTTGAGAATGATGCATTGCATTTAAGGAATCGCAAATTTGCGATTCCTTAAAAGCAATCGCATTTTTGGAACTCGGAAAAAATAGCGATTTTCCAAAAATGCATGATGCATCCCAGAAACCAATTTAGGAAGTGCAAAAGGCCGATTTTTGCGAATCGCACCGTTTGCACTTCCTAAAAAGGTTGATGCATCTAGACATTTGTCTTTTATTGTAAATAAGAATATATAATTTTATACATTTTATATGTTTTTCCCTTGATTATCAAACAGTGTAATAATTTATGTAATATGTTAAATTATTATATTGCGTATTTTGCACAGTTTATATGTTGCACATTCCAATTTTCAATGTATTGGAATCATGGCACTGTGCCATTAATTTAACATAAAATGAACCGGTTAAAACACATACAATGGTATAACAAGTAAGGGTTAACAGGGGTAGGTTATGACCATCTGGGGCCACCCCCTTTTTTTTGGGCTCAATAAGTACCCTCATCACTTGCAGCAATGTATCTTGTGATCAAGCCTCTGGCTAGAGGCGAAACGCGTCATACGGGCTTGCTGGGTGTTATTCTGTTCAAAGGAATAAAACACTGATTACGCACCAGGACTGGGTTTGACTTGTTCGTCTTGAAGGTCTAAGCAGAGTGACTGAGATGCAGGAGCGTCAGACGGAGTGAATGGAACATATATATATATGACTTCTTAGAAAAGCTAAATGAAATTCAGTGGGAGGAGGACTATTTGCTAGTAACCTTGGATATTACATCCTGTATACCTGTATAAAACACACTGATGGTCTGAAGGCAGTGGAATATTTCCTTAAACAGCGTAGTATTGAATGCTATATTCATAATAAGGTGCTGCTGAAAATGATTCATTGGTGTTTACACAATAACCGTTTTTTATTTGATGGTAGGGTGTACAGGCAAATACAGGGTGTGGCGATGGGGGCATGCTTCTCCCCTAGCTACGCATGTTTACATTTGGGCTGGTGGGAGGAGCATGTCCTCAGAGGGGAGCATGGAGACCTGTGTGAGAAACATATTGTGCGAATATGGAGGTTTATTGATGATATTTTCATCATTTGAATCCTGAGATTAGAATTGTCTAGGATCGTTTGGGACATGTAACAATATCTATATGAGCCATATATTATTTTCTGCAACCAACTTACACTGCGAGGCGTCTAGAATATTTGTCAAATATGAGTTTACACCTGCATTTCTTCTCTATTGTAAAATGTTTCTATTTTTACTTTGGGTCATGCGGGCATTTGAATCGTGTTTAAACAACTCTCCATTTTATACATCATGTATTTTGAATGATTATGTAGTGCTTTATAAAAGCTGCGTTGCCTACAGTCTGTTCACTAGTTCCACCCACAGGATAATTCACTTTCTAGAGTCATAAGTGCACTTTGTTTTTTACTTATTGTTCCCTATTCTAGAGCGCTTCATGTGATCCAGCTTGGGTGTGCAAGCAAAATGCGTCATGGCGGGCACTGCGCCAGAATATTCCTGGATGTAATCGAATATGGCTAATAAATTTTGCCCTGCTCATCGCAATATCTTCGTGGTCTTTTGGATTTAATGTAGAGATTTGAAGAAGTCCGTGCCAGAAGTCCCTGTCAAACGAGATAACAGGGCAGGGAAGCTGTTTTTTATATATATATAGGTGAAAAATCAGAGGGTAGCGGCAGCCGCCTGGGACCAGCCTCAGGTAAAGCCCCCAGCCAACTTCAAAGTGGAAAGCAGGGGATCGCGCAACTGACAGCACCCACTGGAGGGTAAATAATGACTGCCTACAGGTTCCACAATGCCGTATTCAACAATGTCACACCCACTGAAGGGTTAAATACCGAAGCACGATTAATGGCAAGTAATTCTGGTTCCTGGAAGTAGTTTTAAATGACACACAACGAAAAGCTTGTCTTTCTTTGAAAAAGGCCGGAGATAGGCTGAAATGCATCAGAAACGGGACAGCTTTTAAAGAAATAAATGAACAGTTTGTCAGCGCGACGTGTGCGGCTCATTTCTTTCAAGGTTTGGAAGGTTTAAACATGTTAATTGGCTTGGTTCAACCACGGAGCAACGCACAGCTTACTAAGGCACCACACCTACCCGAAAATGGACCGATGTTGGAAAAGGTGAAAAATCAGAGGGTAGCGGCAGCCGCCTGGGACCAGCCTCAGGTAAAGCCCCCAGCCAACTTCAAAGTGGAAAGCAGCGGATCGCGCAACTGACAGCACCCACTGGAGGGTAAATAATGACTGCCTACAGGTTCCACAATGCCGTATTCAACAATGTCACACCCACTGAAGGGTTAAATACCGAAGCACGATTAATGGCAAGTAATTCTGGTTCCTGGAAGCAGTTTTAAATGACACGCAACGAAAAGCTTGTCTTTCTTTGAAAAAGGCCGGAGATAGGCTGAAATGCATCAGAAACGGGACAGCTTTTAAAGAAATAAATGAACAGTTTGTCAGCGCGACGTGTGCGGCTCATTTCTTTCAAGGTTTGGAAGGTTTAAACATGTTAATTGGCTTGGTTCAGCCACGGAGCAACGCACAGCTTACTAAGGCGCCACACCTACCCGAAAATGGACCGATGTTGGAAAAGGTGAAAAATCAGAGGGTAGCGGCAGCCGCCTGGGACCAGCCTCAGGTAAAGCCCCCAGCCAACTTCAAAGTGGAAAGCAGCGGATCGCGCAACTGACAGCACCCACTGGAGGGTAAATAATGACTGCCTACAGGTTCCACAATGCCGTATTCAACAATGTCACACCCACTGAAGGGTTAAATACCGAAGCACGATTAATGGCAAGTAATTCTGGTTCCTGGAAGCAGTTTTAATTGACACGCAACGAAAAGCTTGTCTTTCTTTGAAAAAGGCCGGAGATAGGCTGAAATGCATCAGAAACGGGACAGCTTTTAAAGAAATAAATGAACAGTTTGTCAGCGCGACGTGTGCGGCTCATTTCTTTCAAGGTTTGGAAGGTTTAAACATGTTAATTGGCTTGGTTCAACCACGGAGCAACGCACAGCTTACTAAGGCACCACACCTACCCGAAAATGGACCGATGTTGGAAAAGGTGAAAAATCAGAGGGTAGCGGCAGCCGCCTGGGACCAGCCTCAGGTAAAGCCCCCAGCCAACTTCAAAGTGGAAAGCAGCGGATCGCGCAACTGACAGCACCCACTGGAGGGTAAATAATGACTGCCTACAGGTTCCACAATGCCGTATTCAACAATGTCACACCCACTGAAGGGTTAAATACCGAAGCACGATTAATGGCAAGTAATTCTGGTTCCTGGAAGCAGTTTTAAATGACACGCAACGAAAAGCTTGTCTTTCTTTGAAAAAGGCCGGAGATAGGCTGAAATGCATCAGAAACGGGACAGCTTTTAAAGAAATAAATGAACAGTTTGTCAGCGCGACGTGTGCGGCTCATTTCTTTCAAGGTTTGGAAGGTTTAAACATGTTAATTGGCTTGGTTCAGCCACGGAGCAACGCACAGCTTACTAAGGCGCCACACCTACCCGAAAATGGACCGATGTTGGAAAAGGTGAAAAATCAGAGGGTAGCGGCAGCCGCCTGGGACCAGCCTCAGGTAAAGCCCCCAGCCAACTTCAAAGTGGAAAGCAGCGGATCGCGCAACTGACAGCACCCACTGGAGGGTAAATAATGACTGCCTACAGGTTCCACAATGCCGTATTCAACAATGTCACACCCACTGAAGGGTTAAATACCGAAGCACGATTAATGGCAAGTAATTCTGGTTCCTGGAAGTAGTTTTAAATGACACACAACGAAAAGCTTGTCTTTCTTTGAAAAAGGCCGGAGATAGGCTGAAATGCATCAGAAACGGGACAGCTTTTAAAGAAATAAATGAACAGTTTGTCAGCGCGACGTGTGCGGCTCATTTCTTTCAAGGTTTGGAAGGTTTAAACATGTTAATTGGCTTGGTTCAGCCACGGAGCAACGCACAGCTTACTAAGGCGCCACACCTACCCGAAAATGGACCGATGTTGGAAAAGGTGAAAAATCAGAGGGTAGCGCCAGCCGCCTGGGACCAGCCTCAGGTAAAGCCCCCAGCCAACTTCAAAGTGGAAAGCAGGGGATCGCGCAACTGACAGCACCCACTGGAGGGTAAATAATGACTGCCTACAGGTTCCACAATGCCGTATTCAACAATGTCACACCCACTGAAGGGTTAAATACCGAAGCACGATTAATGGCAAGTAATTCTGGTTCCTGGAAGTAGTTTTAAATGACACACAACGAAAAGCTTGTCTTTCTTTGAAAAAGGCCGGAGATAGGCTGAAATGCATCAGAAACGGGACAGCTTTTAAAGAAATAAATGAACAGTTTGTCAGCGCGACGTGTGCGGCTCATTTCTTTCAAGGTTTGGAAGGTTTAAACATGTTAATTGGCTTGGTTCAGCCACGGAGCAACGCACAGCTTACTAAGGCACCACACCTACCCGAAAATGGACCGATGTTGGAAAAGGTGAAAAATCAGAGGGTAGCGGCAGCCGCCTGGGACCAGCCTCAGGTAAAGCCCCCAGCCAACTTCAAAGTGGAAAGCAGGGGATCGCGCAACTGACAGCACCCACTGGAGGGTAAATAATGACTGCCTACAGGTTCCACAATGCCGTATTCAACAATGTCACACCCACTGAAGGGTTAAATACCGAAGCACGATTAATGGCAAGTAATTCTGGTTCCTGGAAGTAGTTTTAAATGACACACAACGAAAAGCTTGTCTTTCTTTGAAAAAGGCCGGAGATAGGCTGAAATGCATCAGAAACGGGACAGCTTTTAAAGAAATAAATGAACAGTTTGTCAGCGCGACGTGTGCGGCTCATTTCTTTCAAGGTTTGGAAGGTTTAAACATGTTAATTGGCTTGGTTCAACCACGGAGCAACGCACAGCTTACTAAGGCACCACACCTACCCGAAGATGGACCGATGTTGGAAAAGGTGAAAAATCAGAGGGTAGCGGCAGCCGCCTGGGACCAGCCTCAGGTAAAGCCCCCAGCCAACTTCAAAGTGGAAAGCAGCGGATCGCGCAACTGACAGCACCCACTGGAGGGTAAATAATGACTGCCTACAGGTTCCACAATGCCGTATTCAACAATGTCACACCCACTGAAGGGTTAAATACCGAAGCACGATTAATGGCAAGTAATTCTGGTTCCTGGAAGCAGTTTTAAATGACACGCAACGAAAAGCTTGTCTTTCTTTGAAAAAGGCCGGAGATAGGCTGAAATGCATCAGAAACGGGACAGCTTTTAAAGAAATAAATGAACAGTTTGTCAGCGCGACGTGTGCGGCTCATTTCTTTCAAGGTTTGGAAGGTTTAAACATGTTAATTGGCTTGGTTCAACCACGGAGCAACGCACAGCTTACTAAGGCACCACACCTACCCGAAAATGGACCGATGTTGGAAAAGGTGAAAAATCAGAGGGTAGCGGCAGCCGCCTGGGACCAGCCTCAGGTAAAGCCCCCAGCCAACTTCAAAGTGGAAAGCAGCGGATCGCGCAACTGACAGCACCCACTGGAGGGTAAATAATGACTGCCTACAGGTTCCACAATGCCGTATTCAACAATGTCACACCCACTGAAGGGTTAAATACCGAAGCACGATTAATGGCAAGTAATTCTGGTTCCTGGAAGCAGTTTTAAATGACACGCAACGAAAAGCTTGTCTTTCTTTGAAAAAGGCCGGAGATAGGCTGAAATGCATCAGAAACGGGACAGCTTTTAAAGAAATAAATGAACAGTTTGTCAGCGCGACGTGTGCGGCTCATTTCTTTCAAGGTTTGGAAGGTTTAAACATGTTAATTGGCTTGGTTCAGCCACGGAGCAACGCACAGCTTACTAAGGCGCCACACCTACCCGAAAATGGACCGATGTTGGAAAAGGTGAAAAATCAGAGGGTAGCGGCAGCCGCCTGGGACCAGCCTCAGGTAAAGCCCCCAGCCAACTTCAAAGTGGAATGCAGGGGATCGCGCAACTGACAGCACCCACTGGAGGGTAAATAATGACTGCCTACAGGTTCCACAATGCCGTATTCAACAATGTCACACCCACTGAAGGGTTAAATACCGAAGCACGATTAATGGCAAGTAATTCTGGTTCCTGGAAGCAGTTTTAAATGACACGCAACGAAAAGCTTGTCTTTCTTTGAAAAAGGCCGGAGATAGGCTGAAATGCATCAGAAACGGGACAGCTTTTAAAGAAATAAATGAACAGTTTGTCAGCGCGACGTGTGCGGCTCATTTCTTTCAAGGTTTGGAAGGTTTAAACATATATATATATATATATATATATATATATATATATATTCACTGAAAAAAACACAGGTTTCAGGAATGCTATAGTTAGTTGGACATTTCACTCGTACAAAACCAGAGAAATCCGTCCGTAATAGTTAGTTCAGCTAACTATAACTCGCCCCCCCACAATACACTGCTGATGACATCATATATTACATCATTCATGACACGGCCAGTGACATCACTGATGATACCTCAAATGACATCACTGATTACATCATCCAGTGACTGTGTGTTTCTATAAAGTTTAAATATGTTTTATGTATATGCCAAGGTGTATTGAAGAATGAGTGGGTGTATAAGTGTCTGGATGGATGATTTAGTAGGTGCGTGACTGACTGTATAAGTGAGTGATTAAATGTGTCTTACTGAATGCATGGGTTAGTAACTAATCTGTCTGAATGTCTGTTTTTGTGTAAGCTGCTGCATGTGTTGGTCAGGAGCTACATGAGTGTCTATATGGGTTATTGATTGGTTGTCTGGGTGCCTGAGTGTCTGTGTGAGTGTGACTCTGTGCATAGATGTGTGAGTGGATGATTCACTGGGTGTATGGGTTCAAGAATGCATCTGTGAAAGGCTGTATGGGTGGGTGAGTGTGTGTATGGGTATGTTGGCGAGGGATTGGATGCCTCAGAGGTGAATGTATAAGTAATAGCAAATGTGAAAGACAGTATATGTGAGTGTTGGAGTGTAAACATGACTATGTGTGAGAGTGAGTGATTGTGAAAGTAGCTGTATGGATCAGTGTTTGCTTGTATTAGTTATTGTATAAGAGTGTAAGCATGTGTTAGAATATGTTTGAATAAGTGAGGCGGTGTGTGTATAACTGAATAGGTTAGTAAATGGGAGTGTGATTGATTTCATTGCATGACTTACTAGGTGTGTGAGTAACTATGTATGAATGGTGGTGTTTGTGTGTGTGTCTGTATAGATATGTAAGTGCATATGATAATGCCGTATTGATGGTTGACAGCATGTATGAGTGACTGTATGGGTGAATGAGTGGATGTGTGTGTAGCCCTAGGAATTAGTGAGTGGGTATGTACTAACTGGTATTGGTGTGTTATGGTTTCGAAAATGGTAGTCTGTATTTTAGAGTGGCAGTAACAAAGGTTATATTAGGGTATGAAGAGGTGCATCAGATTATCACATGAATGATATCATCAGTGATGTCATTTGAGAAATCATTAGTGATGTCATCAGTGATGTGACTGACTATATCCTGAATGAATTAATATGTGACGTCATCAGCAGTGCATTGCGGGGGCTCGAGTTATAGTTAGCTGAGCTAACTATAATGGCCGAATTTCTCTGTTTTTGTACGAGTGAAATTTCCATCTAACTATAAAGTCCTTCAAACCTGTGTTTTTTTCTGTGAATTTCTAAGGTTATTTAAATGCTAATTTCTAATTATAACATCCCTGAAATCCATGTTTTTTTCAGTGAATTTCAAAGGTGTTTTAAATGCAAATTTCTAACTAGAACATCCCTGAAACCTATGGGTGTTTCAGTGAATTTCAAAGGTTTTTTAAATGCTAATTTCTAAATATGCCTACAAAGGTAGGACATGTGAAGAAAGAGGAAGAAAAGCGCAGAAAGAAGCAAGACGAATGCAGAAAGATGCAACACAAGTCCAGAAAGACTACGAAAAGTGCAGGAAGAAGCAAGAGATGTGCAGAAAGAACCAACAGAGCCAGAAAGTCCTCCTGTGCCCCCAACGTTTTGCTGATGGGTACAGGTGGTAACTGACTCTGACTAACCCGGCCTAGAGCCAGTGCTATGCTAAAAGACACTTAGAATACAGTGAAAACAACTACATATGCTAGGGAACACTATGCGTTGGGGTACCCCTGTGATTAGCATGACCCCCTCTGTATTTGCCATGAGTTAATGCCTGGGTCATTGCTTGAGTACATGAGTAATGACTGGATGATTAGAGTGCTACAAGGAGAGTGTATGGTGATATTTTAAGTGCTTGGATTTTGGCAGAGTGATTGGATAAGTACATGCTGCTGGCTGGGTGATTGGAGGAGTGCATGGGTAGTGACAAAGGGATTTCTGGAGTGCATGGGCACTACCTGGGTAATTGGAGGAGTGAATCAGTAGTGTGTAAGTGGTTAGAGGTCTGCATGATAAGTGCTCAGGGGATTGTATCCCTGGGGCCAACTAGCCCACCAGGTACCTCCAGTAAGAGCCACAGAGCGGTGGTCTGAGGCCATGCCCCTTTTTGCACCTCTCTACAATGCAACTCTGTTGCGCTTACGGGATGTACCTGGTGGGCAGGTTGGCCCCAGGGACCCTTAGGATTCAAGGGGACTTAAGGGTGCGTTTGTACACTTGCCACATCAGGCCACGCCTCCTCCCTGCACCACTGTGCAAACGCACCCCCTGGTGCGTTGTAAGTTGGGGGATAAAGTCCCCTTGAGTCCTGAGGGTCCCTGGCAGTTAACTAGCCTACCAGCTACCTCCAGTAAGCGCCACAGAGCTGCGTTGTAGAGTGGTGTAAAAAGGGGGGCATGGCCTTGGACCACCTCTCTGCAATGCAGCTCCCTGGCGCTTACTGGATGTACCTGGTGGGCTAGTTGGCCCCCAGGGACCCTCAGGATTCAAGGGGACTTGATTCCCCAACTTAAAATGTGCCACAGGGCGCGTTTGCACACTTGTCACAACAGGCCTGCCCACTCCCTGCACCACTGTGCAAACACGCCCCCTGGTGCATTGTAAATTGGGGGATTAAATCCCCTTGAGTCCTGCGGGTCCCTGGGGGCCAAGTAGCCCACCAGTTACCTCTAGCAAGCACCAGAGAGTTGCGTTGCAGAGTGGTATAAAAATGGGCCGTGGCCTTGGACCACCTCTTTGCAACACAGATCCCTGGCACTTACTGGAGGTACCTAGTGGGCAAGTTGGCCCCCAGGGACCATCAGGATTGATGGAAAATTAATTCACCAACTTAAAACGTGCCACAGGGCGTGTTTGCAGAGTGTTGCTAGGAGGGGGTGGGCCTCCGGCGGGTTGCCGACTTTAAAAAAAAAACATTTTAGAAGGGGGCTGTGTGGCTCCCCTTGCTTTCCTATTTTTTGGGTCCTGACCCCTATTTTGTTAATTTTATTTAAAAAACCGGAATGGAGCCGCGTAGCCCCCCTCCTCATGCCATTTATGGCCCCCAGGGACCCAATCCCCCGGGGCCGGCCTTTCCTTTTTTAATTTTTTTTTTTTAGGGGAGGGAGACCACCATGTGACTCCATTCTCCGGGGCCTGGCCTCTGTTTTAAAAAAAAAATTATATTCACAGGGGAGGGGGGCCACTTCTGGCCCTGAGGACCCCATCCGCGGACCCGGCCCTTTCTGTTGGGTACCGTGGGGGGAGCAGGCATTGCTTTTCCACACGAGAAGCAGCTAAAATGCAGCTCTCCTTGTGGAAAAAAAAATCTGGTTTGGATTTTTGTAAGCGAGAGCAGGAAACCTGCTTTCGCATAGAAAATCCAAACCAGTGTTTGCTATGAGCGGGCAGGACCTGCAATAGCACACAGCAGTGTCCCAGGGGTGGGCACCCCGGAACACTGCAGGGGCTAGCCCTGAGGGGTGGCGGTCCCCAGGCCCATGAAGGGCTCCTGGAGGAGGGCCATGCGGCCCCCTCCCAATGTGTGCAAAGCCCTGGGTAGGTGGTGGTCCCCGGGGCTTGGGAGTCCATAACGGACCCCGTATTTGCATTTTGTAGTGCCCCGGAGAGGTGGTGGTCCCTGGGGCATGTGGGGGTCCTTGAGCCTCCTCACACAGGTTTTATTGTTAAAAAAAAGCCCTGGGGAGGTGTCGGTCCCCAGGGCAGCGGGCGCTGTGTGCCCCACAAATATTAAAGAAAAGCCCCGGGGTGGCGGTCCCTGGGGGTTGGGGGGCCTTGGACCCCCCACAGATTAATAAAAAAGAAGCCCCGGGGATGTGGCGGTCCCTGCTATTATGAATTGAGCAATGCCTCTGGGCCCAGGCCTCATTCCACTCTACTCAACTCCACTCTACAACACTCTATGGCAGTACACTTCTAAACATTATGAATAACCAATACAAACATGTAAATTGCTGCATGTGAAAGGTGTTGACACAAGCTTAGAACCAAGGCACAGACATGTCAAGTGACTCCACCAAGATTTCAGAATTTAACAAAAGCCCATTATTGAGGTGTTGGAAATGTCTGGGCTGGGTGCTTGTGGCGCTACGGATAGTATACAGCTCGACTGTAATGATAAAATTCCATTGCTGACATTTAAAGACTGCAAACGGAAACACCTTTTCTTGTTCTGATCTTGTTTGGTGTTTTTATTAGTAGCTAAATTTCTCCTGTATTGAGCAGTAGCCTCCAGGCTATGGAATCTTTTTTTAGACTAGTGTCTGACCAGACTACATAATTCTGTTTACTCTGGACTTCAGTTCTGTTTCTTATATGATATCCTGCTCTGGAGTTGCATTCACAAATACTTACTTTATCGAAAATGTAATGATTCCATATAGCAAGCTTCTTTCAAACTGCTGCATTAAAAAGAATAATCCAGCCAGAGAAGGTCTGTGGCACTCCATGGAACAGTTAAGGTGAGTCCTATATGTTAATACTGGAAACAAGTTCAGGGTGAGTGCCAATAACAAAGAAATGCTATTCAGTGGGTGTGGTGGTACCAATCGCCAAGCAAAATATCTGATTCTATTTCTTATGTCTGATATTACAATAATAAACAGTGCCCCACTAACATATGCAAGTAATCTCTTGTGATACCCACTCGGTGGGGGATAGCAAACTCCATCTTTATATGGTGTCAATTTTCATAATTCTCATTATCCTCAGTAATCTGGTTACCCTAACATTGAAATAAAAGCATTCACAGTTATTGTTCTGAACCCTTGATTCATTGTGCTCTTGCCAAGAGTTTCAGGCCATGCAGCCTTTTTTTTATTATTGTAGAAGTAATCAGTGGTCCAGTTATGTGTTTAACTTAATTTAAATGTTATTTATTCTAAATTTGCATTTAATACTTTTCAGTCTAATACATTATGTTAGCTTTCATTTTGTTTTTAAATTCAGCATGTATTACATTGCAATCCCTTGCATTTATGTTGCTACTATGGTACTATGTATATTTTCACTAAAAAACCAAAGGTTAAATTAACGCATTAGTTAGGTGAAATGTCCAGTAACAACATAATGTTTTAAACCGTGAAAACCACAGAAATTAACCAGTTGCAGTTATAGTTATCTCGAGTAATTGTAACTTGTGCTCTAACATAACTATAAATTGCACCCCCACCATACATATTTTCTCATCATTAATTTCATTGCAAATATTGTATTATCAATGATGTCATAGAAGATGCCATAAGTGATGTAATAAGTGAGGTAATTAGCAGTGCATTGCGAGGGCCATGCAAGTCAGCAGGGGATGGGGTCCTCGCGGCTGAAAACGCACCCGATTGGGGGGCTGTGTGCCCCCTCCCTTGAAAAACACACCGTGCCCTGCCAGATGGGGTCCTCAGGGCCAAAATCAGGGAGTTTATCAAAAACAAGCATGGGAGCCAGTGCTTGTTTAAAAAAAGAAAAAGTTTGCAGCAGATTTGAAGATACCCAGCAAATTTACAGCAATTAAACAAAAGTTTTTGGTCCCAGGCAGGGTCCCTCTGGGACCTCACTCCCAGACCTAGGGGGTCAGGTTTTCCCTACCCTGCCTCCTTATGAGTCCCTAAGATAGCTGCCACCACTGCCTGGATTAGGTGGTGGCAGCCAAATTGGATCTCAGCTTGAGATTTGTTGGGATCTGCTGAGGCTCCACGTCCCTAAATATACAGAGTTTGAGCATTAAATGCTCAAAAACTCCTGAACGGACATACACCAAAACATAGTACAGCACTTTCGAGACCAAGATTTAGTTTTCTGGCAAATTTTGTGTAAATCCATTTGGAGGTTTAAGCTGTAGCTGTGTCTGAATTTCCTATGGGAAAATTAATGGGGACAAATACGTTGTGGGCCCACTTGACTGATCACTCTGAAACCTTCCATGTGCAAAACTAAGCAAACAAGAGCACATTTTTGGAGGGTTTTGTGGAGATTCATCAAATGGTGCCAAAATTATTAGCAACACAAAAATTGCTTTTCCAATGGAAAGACAATCTTAACTATACTATAATCATAATTTCACCTCTAGAAAATACAGTCAGGACAACACTGTAAACCATGCATATCTAAGGAGATATATTTTAGACGATGATGCCAAAAGAAACTTCCAATTAGTTCAGCTGTACAAAAAGTTCTTCATCCACATTTAGTCCTTCAGGGGTTTTAGTGTCTAGCGAGATGATATAGTCAGACCCCAATTTTCATTATTTTCTTTCTTTGTCTCCACCACTTGGAGAAACCATGATCCTATCAATTCCCAAAAAGTTAAGTGTATAAGAGTTTTGGTTATATTTCATTCACCAGTGTCTTGCCACTGAGTAACTTTGATCACAGTGTTTAATGGACCTTAGGTGTTCCAGAACCCTTTTCTTCATGGGAAAAATAATTCTCCCTATGTCTTGAAAACCACAAGGACATTTCAATACATAAACACAATAGTCGATGTTACATGAAATAAAACTTCTGATATTAGCTAGCTTCCCAGTTGGTTCTGTTGGTTTTTTTAATTGGTGCTCTGTTTACATGCTTTACAATTTCCACATTTAAAAAAAACCTTTTTTGCGCCCTCAGCCAAACATTCTTAATTTGTGGTTTCAGGTAACTGTGAGCTAAAGTGCCTCTGGTAGACTTCGACCTTCGGTATGTTACAAGGGAATGTGGTGTGATCAGATGCCTAATTGCCAGATCTGCCTTCACTAGAGACCAATGTTTCACGAACACAAGTCTCAGGGATGCTGACATTGTTATAAGTATTTATTAGTCTAACATCATGTGTTTCCTTAGGCTTTCACCTTTAAATTAGGAGGTTCTCTCTTGATAAATGACCCACCCTCTCACTTGAACTCGTGTCCTAAGGTAACTGTAACTCGTGCCCTCGCCATGTACTGCTACTTACCCTACATATTAAATGATGCATGACATCTTTACAAATATCACTGCAACATTTGCAATAAAATTATTGATCAGAAAACTGTACATGACGGGGTGTGAGTCTTAGCAAACCATGACACAAACATAAAATGCTGAGCTCATGACCTCACCCTTAAATTAGCAAATTTAAATACACATTTTCTAAATAATGTTACAGCTGAAATTATAGTACCTGTTAACATTAGGAAAGGATCCACAAGGCCTTGCACAGCACCAAATGGATCCATGGCAGTATTGGTCACAGGTTAGGGTCAAGGCCTGGCCTAGATTTTACTGCATTTTTGATGGAGAAATTTCAGTTGCAATACTAATTATGCTTTCAGGAATCCTTTCATGAATCCTTCTGTGGATGACTGAAAGGCATAAAAAAGAGCCAATTTAGGGAATACATTTATGTTTAAGGCTGAAAATGGTTTTGTGAATCAGGCCCTAAACATTTTTAATATTACAATCGAAGATTCCACCCTATTATTTTCTAAGTTTAAAAGTATGTTTGTTTTCACTTATTTGGGGTACACATAGGGGAGCTTTAAGACAAAGAGCAAAACAGGGGTAGAGAGGGATGGCAAGAAAGTGAGTGAGTAGTGCGGAATAACAGAGAGGAGAGGAAAAATAGAATTGATCTATAGGTAGAGCAATTGGAGTGAAAGGGTGGGGGATGGTTTGAGAATCTTTGCAAGGGATGCATTTTGGTCCCCGGTCCTGCCCTGATTCTATTGAACCCATGAGTTCATGATCCTGCACCGAGCTGCAGCGTTAACTGGGCCCCCTGCTGAGGGGGAGTCCTTTATGGGTCTCGTTTGTTTGCAGCTTGCCAGACAAAACTCATCATTAATGCTGGAATGCAGCGTTAGTAGAAGAGCAAGCACGAGCAATGGAAAAAAACAGCTGGGTAAATAGAACCGCGATTGAAATCCCATTCGCCCAGGCTGATGTGATTTATGCCGAAACAATTGATATGAGGGCCGCTCTTTTTCTTGATACTCGGGCTACAAGCCAACTAAAGAGCAGGAAACCTGCAACCAAGTGGTATAATCAGGGCTGCAGGGGGGCCAAATACAAATTGATATCTGCCATTAAAACTTGAGATGCTGCTGAGGTCCGCTTAGCCCGATCCCAGTATAGGCGAGTAGTACAGGTGGCAAAGAGGGCTTAGGATGACTCCCATTGGGAGGAGCTGAAGCTGGCTAGTCAGTCTAAAAATGGTGAGCGGTTTTGGGCTCTGGTCAGAAGCTCAAATGGTGGTGACACCGAACCAATACCCAATCATATCACTGATGGGGAATGGTTCGATCACTTCAGGAGTTTGTATGAAGGGGTAGGGGTAACAGATAACAGTGGGCCCCTTGGATACGACACATCACCTATGATAGATACTTTGTCCCTCATCGATCCTGTAGGGCAAAAAGAGGTCGAGACAGAGATTCATTAAATTGTACCAGGGAAGGCACCGGGCCAGGATGGCATCCCAGGCGATCTATTTCGTGCCAATATCAAGCAATGGGCTAAGTTCTTCTCCCTTTTGATTAATGCCCTCCTCCAGGGGTCTCCGGTTCCGAGTTCTTGGAAAGGGGCAGAGGTGATCCCGATTTATAAGAAGGGACAAGGGGGAGACCCTGCCAACTATCGTCCAGCCTCATTGATGCTGGCCAGAAGGTGGTTGGCAGGTTCCTTCTGGAGAGGATCCTTTCATGGGCGGAGGAGAATAAAATCATCTCCCAATTCCAGGCAGGTTTTAGGGCGTGCACAAGCACTGTTGACCAGGCATTTAGGCTGGTTTTACTGCACTGGAAGATAGTAACCATTGGCAAGGGCGGTCTGTACTTGGCCTTTATTGATTTAAAGACCGCGTTTGACCTGGTTCCCCAAGAGCGCCTGTGGACGGTTTTGCGGGAGATGGGGTTCCCCTTGCCCATCCTGAATTTGTTGGCCCCTATGCACGATCGAAATTATGCTTGCATCTGGTGGGGCACTAAGGAGCAGAAAACCGACAAAATCCCGGTAAATAGAGGCGTCCGCCAAGGATGCGTCCTGGCGCCAACCCTCTTTTCATTGTTTGTAAATGGGGTTGTTTCATTTCTGTCTGATATTGATGCCGATGCCCCTACCCTGGCCGGTGTCAAAGTCCCCGCCATGCTCATTGCGGACGATACGCTATTGGTATCTAAAATACCTATGGGGCTCCAGAAGCTTTTGGACCAGTTCTGCACATTTTGTAACTTAAGGGGCTTGGTCATTAATACAACCAAAACCAAGCTCCTTTATTTCAACTCTAGCAAGAAAGACAGCTGTACGCTTACACTTGACGAGGTGCCCTTAGAGCGTGTTAAAACATTTGACTACCTAGGGATAAGGATATCTGATCAATTGAAATGGCACCCACATATTGAGAAAATGGCCCTGAATCACAAACGTGTCCTGGGAGTCATTGGGGGGGAACATAGAGCCTCAATATCCAAACACATAGCACCTGCACTGGAGATGTATTCCGCAAAAGCTATAGGTAGTGCATTGTATGGAGCTGAGCTCTGGGGTTTCAACAATGTTGGTCCCCTTGTTATGGCTGAAAATATTTTTTTTTAGGGAGCTCGTTTCATTATCTAGGGGTACTCCAAGCAAACCACTCCAATATGACCTTGGACGCCGATCAATTAAAGATTTCATTATCTTGCACCCACTTCTCTATTGGGCTCGTTTGTGGCATACACCTGAGCTATCTAGCTACGCAGATGGCCTTAGAGAAGTCATGAATATGCAGGGGTCCCATAAAATTGTTTGGCTTACTAGGGTAAAGAAGTTTTTATTGGCTATTGGTTTTAATATTGCATGGGAGACAGGTGAATCGGTGTCTAAACTGGAGATCAAGAGAGCTTATTGGCTATGGGTTGATGCCCAAGATTCTAGAGATACCAACCTGGGCAGGTTGACAGATTAGTTCCTTCTACACAAGACAGTACATCGTCTTGAACCCTATCTGGATTTTATTAGGAAACCCAGAGATAGGGCTCTATATATTCAGTTCAGACTGGGAACTCTTCCGGTATATATTCAGTTAAGACTGGTAACTCTTCCGGTTCGTGAACGCACCTGTAAGTGGAAAACCCCCAACCAAACACCTGCCAATTGCCCGTTTTGTACCGACGCACCTGAAACCATCCCACATTTTTTCTTTGTATGTCACGCTTATAATAAACCTAGGTCAAAATGGTTAAAACCTGTTTGCCGTCAGCTTGAGACCAAGAATCATGCCTCTGCCCTTAGAATCTTGCAGACAGATCTTAACACCACCCTAGCTTGTGGGGTGGCCAAATTTCTTAGTTGGGCGTGGATGATCAGACTGAAAGACCTAAGATAATTTTACAAGGCGACTACTTTTTAATTATGTCCAAAGCTGTAATTGGTTTAATGATTTTTTATTGTTGTATTCCCGTTTAAGTGCTTACTTAATGTCTTTTACAAATGAATTGTATTTTAACTGCCATGTGTTTTTTAAGATATTTCATATCGAAATAAAGCTTTGTACTACTACTAGATTGAAAGAAGGAATGATTGATGGTAGGGTGAAAAGATGGAAGTATGGATGAATAAGTAGATGGATTAATAAGTATGCAGATGAGTGAGTGTGTGAAAACATAGAGGGATGGGTAGATGGATGAGTGAGTGAATGGATTGGTGGATGGACAGATGAAAGGATGGGAAAGTAAAGGGATGAATGGATGAGTGGATGGGCAGGTTAAAGGGTAGCAGAGTAAAGGCATGGATGGGGTGAAGATGGTGGAGGGAGAGGCAAAAGGTTGGCAGAGTACATGAATGGATGGATAGGTAGATGGACAGGTGGAATGATGACAGAGTAAAGAGATGGATGGATCATCAAGAAGATCGCTTCAAGAAGACTACACCTTCCAATACCTCACAGCCAAGACCCGTGATGATCTCCCAAACCACCTCAGAACATCCCCCTCCTTCTAAAAGAACCTCAAGACAAGGCTCTTCCAGACATAACAGGCATGATCTCCTCCTACCCCCTCAGGCTTGCCCTTCTCAGCGCCTGAATACCCTCATGGGTGACTAGCCGCGCACTACAAATCCACATAACATAACATGGATGAGTAGGTGAAAAAGTGAGTGAATGGATGTCAGAATGGATGGGTGTCATGGTGGATGGATGGTACATTGGCCGGATTGTTAGATGTCAGAGTAGAAGTATGGATGACAGAATGGATGGATGGATGGATGGATGGATGGATGGATGGATGGATGGATGGATGGATGGATGGATGGATGGATGGATGGATGGATGGATGGACGGACGGACGGACGGACGGACGGACGGATGGACGGACGAATGGATGGATGGCAGGATTGATTGATTAATGGGTAAGTGGAAGTGGATAGATGGGTGGCAGGGTGGATGGATGGTAGAGTGGATGGATGGATGAATAGCAGAATGGATGGTTAAACGGCAGAGTGTAGGAACGGATGGATGGCAGAGAGTCCGGATGGATGGACCACAGAGTAGACGGATGGATATCAGAGTGGATGGATGGATTACAGAGTGGATGGATGGATGGGTGGTAGAGTGTATGGATGAATTGATGGCAGAATGGATGGCTGGCTGGATGAATGGATGGATGTACGTTGGGTTGGTGTGTGGGTGGATGGATGCCTGAATGGATAAAATAGTGAAAGATTGAATGATGGATGACATATTGAATGGATAACAGAATTTAAAGGTGAAATATTGAATAGGTAGATGCATGAAAAGAAAAGACAAAGAAGCTGTTGTATGAATGCGTTGAGCTGACTTGCTGCGCTTGCTTGGTGGGATCGGCGCTTTAGTTAAAATGTGGGGGACATTTAATGTTCTTGCTACTCCCTTGGCTGGGAGTGAGGTCAAATTATGATTTGAGTCTGTGGTTAAATCCGTGCCTGTCATCAGGAACCACTGATTATTTACTGGGTGCAGGATCTCTAGTGATGTCATCACGTTGGATAATATTTATGTATCATTTGTTTTCCTGAGGACTTAAAATGGGGAAAACAATATAGATACATCCAGCCCAATGTTTACAAACCTCTTCGATACAAATATTTGTGTGCATAAACATAACCGTGTATATAAGTAGTGACGTTGTTTCTTCATGTATTTGCATCGTCAGATAAAAATGTATATTACAAGAGGCAAAATGATATTGTTTGTTAATCGGTGGATCATGAAGCGATGAATCTGCAGATGTGCATAGGTGGTCTAATGAGACTCATGCATTTGTAAGGAATCCAATGAAACTAAATACGTTTGTCTCCCTCGTATTGCCATTCGTAAGTGTTCCGTGAGAATTCCAATCGGTTTCCTCGTCAAATGTTTAAACTATACTGCAGTAATGTTTGACAATGTATTAATACCCACCTGCGCCTCGAGGCTCCCGTGCAGGAACAGGCACTCAATAAATCAAGTGAGCAAATATAAATGTGTGAGAGAACGTTGTGACTTAAGTATTTGTTGATACCAGTGGTATTGTTTTATAAGGCATTGTCAGTGTTGTGGCAGGATTCCAAGAGTGGCTTAGTGCGGCCTAGCACAATATCAAGTCAACAATGTTGGAAGAGAGTCTGTGTCTGCAGTGTCTGCCAAAGTAAACGAAGCTTTTTCCACAATAAGAGTGATATTGTCTCAAAAGAGACTGTATATTTCCCGCGGCTCTTTTCCGTTCTTCAGCTAATGTCTTACGTTTGATTTATGCTTGCGAAAGAACACCTTAACTTTAACCTAGTTTGTAACTACCGTTTTTTGACCTCGGATGTTTGTGCTGTTTGATCAGCCAGTATAACGTTTCATTTTTGGTTTTGCATTGTTTGAATCAGTGACTTGATGCAGATCCAAATACACAAGTGCAATTTCCATATATAGTTAAATGTTATGCTAAAAAAAGCAGTGTGTTCATCTTTGTTCCAGTTACTAAAATCAGCTCTATTTTGAATTATGGGGATGCTTTCCTTCTCGCGTTGTTGACAGCACAATGGAACTTATTTTTATGTCTGCACTAGATAATGCTTTAGATGTCTGTGAGTCTCGTGTAATCAAACAAACTCCTTAATAAAAAAAAAATCATACATGTGTACCAACATAAAGGGGCTT
The DNA here is from genome assembly GCF_964263255.1 of Lissotriton vulgaris. Taxonomy (NCBI): domain Eukaryota; kingdom Metazoa; phylum Chordata; class Amphibia; order Caudata; family Salamandridae; genus Lissotriton; species Lissotriton vulgaris. The sequence continues at coordinate 478,972,091 of NC_141694.1, forward strand.
CGGGTCAGCACTTTTCAACCATGCTCTGTTGAACTGGTCTCTCACTTTTCACTTTCACGGACCCCAGCATATAGCATGGGCAGAGTTTCAGCACACCTCAGCCATTGGCTGTCTTCCACTGTGCGTGACAACATTTTGCTTCATCACATGCGCACATGTGCCTCAAAATAAGTGGGCCAAAATATTGCTTTGCCTAAGCTTCTTTTTCTGTCTATTCTTTTCCTTTTTTTTTTAGGTATTAATGTTTATTATACTATATTTTTAGGTTTCAGTAATTCTAAGCTATCAGTACATTTTCCCCAAAAATATTTTCCTGTGATTTGCATTAAAAGAAGGCTTCAATAATTATTTTAAGTACACCTACAAGGAAGCATACTTACTGTTTTATTAAAACAATATGCAATTGTTATCTTTTCAGCTTAGATTTTTATTGAAAGCTTATTGTTGTCACATTCAGAGGGCAGTGGCATGTTTTTGTCTTTTTTTACTTCTTTTTATTGTTCTAGCATATGCTTATAATAAAAAAATAAAGAAATAACCATTACACCTGCTTGATAAGGCCAGACCAATTAGCTTTGCTAATGACTGTTTAAGTGTGGATTGTTTTCTTTTTATCCGTAGACGACACCAATTAACGTATAATTATGCATTTGCTTTGTGGATATCATTCTAAATTGTCTTAACAATTGAAGTTATATGTCCAGTTTCACTGGCTTCTTTTAATAATTACTATGGATTGGCAGAGCCAGAATAGGTTCTGTGGCAATGGGGTGATCTGGGGCTTCTGGGTCCCAATCATGGTGATTGAGGCCTTTTGCCTCCGATGAGCCAGGATCTGCTTCCAACAAACTCTGAAAACCGAGCATCAAGTATACCCCTGTATCACTGCATTCTCAGGGTAGAGATTCTAACAGTCCAAGGCTTTCTTAGGGAGGCAGTGTTGCCTGAGATACTTAGGGCTAGAGGTTGATTCACAAAAGTGGCCCAAATTAAGCACCAATTTTTTGTGAATCAATTCTCATTTTGCAAACCAAACTTTATACTAATAGGTTGATTTGCCAAATCACCATTTGGAGTGGGTAGTAATTTGACCTTTCAGTATTTATGATGTAGGTCGCAAATTATGACTCACTCCAATTTCCGATTGCATGCCATCAATGGAATGGTGTCCTGCTTGGGTCAGCATACCATCATGTCTGTGAATGTACATAAATAAAGTATAACCAGCCTATTTTTCTTCAAGGAAACTGGTCTGTCTTTAAGAAATCTTTACTACTTAATAAAAGCTTGTTTAAGAGTTGGCCGAGTTCACATGGACAACTGCTCGCTTCCAAAAAACCTTCTTTGTGGAATCAGTAACCTATCAATGAAACATAGCATTGAGAATCAGAATTTGGAAGAGATGATCTAAACAAATCGTGATTTGCAATGCATTTCTGAATCCTTTTTTGGGGATTTGGTAACCAGTTACTGAATCACAAAATAGGTTCCCTACATTTGTAAAAACGATTTAGCAGTTGTAAACACTAAACAATTTAGTGAATCACAGGCTTTGCAACCACTACTTGGCCTTTTACATCTGGCACTAATACTGCCATACCTCAAAAATAACTAGTACTTAGATTCTTAAGCCACTGCTTTAAATGGATTAAGAATAGGTACTTTCGTCTGCCAACAATACAATACTAAACCAACACATTGGGACTGATTTAGACAGGCAAAGCATCACTGTAGAGATTCAGCATCTGTCTATAGGCCTCATTTAGAGTTTGTCAGATGTGTTCCTCTGCAACAAATGTGATGGACATCCCATCCACTGCATGTCTTTCAAGTGCCACAGTATATAACGGACTTATAATACGGCAGATTGAACATCATGTCATGTTTGTGACAGAGTAACCAAATCAGGCTCTATGTCTGTACCCAGGTGATCTGCCTTAAAGTCTCACCTGTCAAATATTGCTTCCAAAATGCAGTTTTTTGGCTCTGGTTATGTCCTAGGTGAGCCTAATGTCTCGGAAAGACTCATTACCCCATTATTGCTGCAGCAACGGTCTATTAGTGTGAAAAAATTGCGGATTGCGGCTGCATGGGCATAGCTTACTCATTACCCAGGCCTGCTGTCTCTCAGGTTTTGCACTAGATAGCGGATTTGTTGCTAGTGAGGTGGTGAGTGGCCACTATCCTCAGAGCAGTGGTCACAGGCCCAAACAAAATCTACTGCTCAAACAGGAAGCCACCAAACATGAAAATAGCCTAGACTACGGATGACCTAAGAACCCATACCCCAAGATCCTCAGATCACACAATGCTGAGAGTTCAAAGGTGACAGGGGCACAATAGCATACTCTGGCCACAGTCCTTAGCTAAGAGGATTAACCGCAAACTGTATTTCATTCAGCTCACTGTACCATTCTTCTGGTCGCTATCCAGACCTTCAGGAAAATGGAAAGGGTCCCACAGAAGCAGTGTACTGCGCTGTGAATATTGCACAGTTTCAGATCTGTGCTGATAATCCCACCAAACTCTCTTAGGCCAAGGATAAGGGCTCAGACACTCTTTATACCAAGGTAGGGAACTCATGAGACAAACATTTATACCCAGGTTAGGGGACTCATGGGACAAACATTTGATGAACAGCATTTCAAGGACATACAATAAATCTTTCTAGCGACAATCTCCCTTTGGACTTCACAGTCCAGATGTTGCTTACAGTACAATTGTCATTCCCTTTCCTAAGTGGTTATTCCACCAGGCAGCTAATGTTTGGCAGACATCTGGGCGGCCTTCTGCAAAAAAGCTCCCCCAGTGCTTCTCTATAATCAGTATATCAGGCTCTTCATCCAAGGCAGGTTCTCAGCACTTCAGCAGAAAAAATGGGACTCTCTAAAGCCCTGCAGTGTTGACTGGGCAACATTCAGGGCCGGACTGACTACTGGGCGTCTTGGAATTCTGCCGAGCTGGGGAGGAATTTCTCTGTGGTGGGGGCTGATTTTGTTCATGGAGACCTGCCTGTACTTCAAAATAATTAAAGCAAAACGAATTTCGTTCAGTACACGCAGGTCCCCATCAACGAAATCAGCCCCCAGCTCAGCAGCATTCTAAAATGCCCAGAAGCCAGTCCGGCCCTGGCAACACTCAGTGAGAATTTCTGGAACACAGACTCTCCAATAGTTGCAGACAGTGTTTGTGGCTTCGCAAGGCATAGTTCTGGGACTGTTCATACGGTAGTTTGACCATTTCATTTTGTATATCTCTTTCCAAGCACGCCATCCAAAGTCCTTGTCCTTGAGTGTCAGGAGGAAGCGAGGTGCGGCTGGGAGCCTCAAACTCAGAGAAACCCAAAACACAGGCACAAAGGCTACTGTACTCTAGACCTACAACTAGTTGGGGTTAACACCTCTAGAGGAAGAAACCATGAGCTATGGCTAAGTCTACCTTTCCAAAGGAACCATTGACTCCTATACTGTCGCAAGCTACAGTTTGGCTGCTATGAAGAGCTCAGATATTTCAGGATAACTCCATCCTTCATGTTATATAACATCTGCAAAATGGAAATAAAAAATGGATTCCACTGAGCCCAGAGCCAGCCATGTTACATCCACTCCTAACTCATTATGCCAAGTGCACACTGTTCACGCAAAGGCTGCATTATATACCTCACACACTACATTTTCACAAACCACAGCTCTGGGTCACATTTTGTTAAACAGCAGGTCATTAGTGTACATGTATGATGGGCATATGCACTTTGGAAGGAAAAAAGGAGAAAAAGCATCAGAGAAGCACATTTCAGGTAATGCACAATAGGGTTGCACATTTTCTAAAGTAATGCAGAAGGCATTTCCTTCACAGCAAGCACTAAAATACTAAAATTAGGGATTAATCAGGTTGCGACTGAAGAGATGATTTATCTGATTTTGGAAAATATATTTAGGCTTACTTCGGCTTTCTAAGGTGCGGACTCTGTCATCCTATTGGCCAACAGTTTATCCATCTATTTTTTTGTCCTGAAGGTGGTACGAGTATTGCCCTGTGTCATAATTTACACAGATCAGCTACAGCAAGTTTTATTCATGAACTAGAGCCCGAAGTGTACAACGATACTGTGATAGAGCGCCATGGTATTTTGAAAATTGTAGGGGTGCACTATAACCACCCGTAGTCAGCACCCACATATTTAGAGGACTGTATTAACATGTGATTCTTTGAAATGTAGAACTAATCAAGTGTATTGCAAAATATAGAAGTGTGCTCATGTCATCTGAAGACTAATGTAGTGCTTTAATCGAGAATATGCCTTGTATATGTTGTATTAGGTTTGAACGTGCCCTATTAAAGTTGCACATGTAGGTTGCTATTGAAGAGAAAATGGTGTTCTAACATGAGAAGGAATAATGTTTAGAAATGCAATGACATAATGCTTTTTAGAATGGTTTTAAATGTAATGCTTATGTTGTAGTATTAGACATGCATTTAAAACTGTAAAGGTCTGAGACATGAAAACACCAGCAAAGGCCTAACAGTATTTTCTTAGCTTAGCTAACATGTAGATTTGAAATGTGTAATTTTGTTTCCTTGGGAAAGGCTCCTTGAACTTAGAGAGTGTGCAAGGTTGCGTCTCATGCGTTTCTGTTGCAGGTGCAAGGACGCAAAGCTTGTTAGGTGGAGTGATCTATTGTTTAAGAGTTATGTTGGTAGGAGTGAAAACGAAGGGAGTACACTGGAATGCAGAGATGTAACATTTGGCGGAGAAGGTGCCTGGGACCCATGGACACAGCAACGGTTTTTGGACAAGGATGGAGTTGTGGTTGAAAACTCCAGAAGAAGGCACCTGCCCAGAGGCGATGTGACCAAGGCGTTTCTAATGTTTTTGGGATTTTTGTATTAGGGACAGTGCCCCGAGGGTGAAAGTTAGTTCTTAGTCAGCCTGGGAGCTAGGCAAGAGAAAGGAAGGAGCATCTGCATATATGTGAAATAAATAAAACCGATTCCAAAGTGGTATTTATACTAAATGAACATTATTCACAATCTAGCATTTACAATATATAAGGCATAACAGACCTGTAGGAGTGTACCGAAGATGAGAAACGCTATATTGATGACAGTGGTTTGAAACGCAACATATTCCACTTGGTTAATAATATTTGGATTTAAAGGTAGTGAGGTCCGGGTTTCAGATGTAAACTGTAAAACTAGAGAACATGTATTTTATCATTTGGTTATATTGAAGCAACGCTGCTTTATCTGTACCCACTAGTCATATGTTAGAAAGAGAGGCACGATTTGGGAGAGAGGCCAGCAATTTTCAAAAATGACAATGACCTCCTCTGGAAGCAGATTCTTTAATGTTAAAAAAGTATTTTCTTTAATATCGGTGCTTGCATGCCAGATGAATTTGCTGGCTTTAGTTCTGCACTTCCTAGCAAATAGCAGTGCTTTTTTGGCCATAATAGGATCGCCTTGGTTTCAGATAATTTATTAGGAATTCATGTATTTATCTGTGTGGTGCAATGATAGAACATGGATCCTCTTTGTGAAACTGATTTGTTGGTTATCTTGTAATAGAATCTCAACCATCCCACAGCATGTGATATGTCAATACTGTACCTGGAGGAAATGATTATCTTTTGTGTGGTTTCTCCTCAATTTTAGCCCTATCTTTTTTGTTGGACTTAGAACTCTGTGCACTGTATCATGCCTAAATAGGAGTAAAGTGCTTGTGCTCCGTTTTAAACATGATTAAATTGGCTAACCCCTGACTGACCTATTTAACTTGTGTATACGTCCCTAGCACATTGTATCGAACATGTAACCAGGTTCTAAAGTTAAATGTCACCTGTGTACTGCCACCCACAGTGTGGGCCTGGAAAACATGACCTACCATATGAACCAAACTGCAGCAGCCGAAGAACCTGCTGTCACACCTGTAAAATCTAATCTTTATTTTATATATTAATGAACCATCCCTAGGTATACCTTGTTACCCACAAGATAGGGTGCTGATATTTAAAAGTGAAGTGTAGGCGAAATTAAAATTAGAATGTTCTTTCAGGGACTATTACCCAGAAGCTATTTTTACTGGCAGGACAGTAACTGAATCCAAGAAAATATCAAAGTTTAGATTATAAACTTTAAGGCAAGACCTGGAGAAAGCAACCCTTTGTCCCCCCGGCCAGACTGCCATCAAACCCAGTGAAAGGGTAGCTACCCCCAAAACTGGTTTTAAATTACCACAGAGGAAAGGTCTGCTCATTTTCACCGCCACACATCTGGGAGGAGGAACACCGGCTGTGCACAAGGGAGAAAGGTTTTCTCTATATTGAATTTGAGGAGTAAGGTGCCCTATGAGATTGTAGTAGGCAGTCAGGAACCAGTGCAAAAGTAGGCATGTTTGCCTCTAGGAACTTTTATCCCACTGGTTAGGGAGGTGACAGGATTCGCCTTCACTCACTTCCTGGTACCAACCAGCTATGTGGCACCCAAAGCCACACTCACACTTGAATACTTTCTGGACCTGCTGAAGATCACAAGATAACTGCGCCTACTGTCTGTGACATGAGTAGAGACCTGGAGGAGTGGACCTGCTCCCCCTTGTGCCCAGGACTAAGAGGTGGATTCTAAGGGCCAGTTGGCTGATCACCTGAGTGGCCACAACACGGTGCAAGAGACCTATTTCCAGAAGTGACCAGTACCAATTGGACCTGGACTGAACCATGTTGGTGGCGCCTGAAGGGATGAATCCTGACACATAGTGATGCTCACAAGGTCTTGGGACCTTTAAATATGACCCAGAGATCTGCTTCAAAACCTCTGATGCAGTCACGGGGACAATTCAGTAAAGGTGTCTGATTTAGATGCGCTCAAACTTGGGCAACTGGAGGATTTTGAGCTCCATAAAAAAGACCAAGTCAAAAGGTAAAATCTTTTACTGGGACGAACCCCACTGTAGTCGGCCTGAAATTGTGTCTCAGTTTGCCAGTTCATAAACTATCACTGGTGCTTGGTGCTTTTTAGCGCTTTTTTCTTAATTAAAAAAAAAACAAACTAATTTGGTTGGGGATTTTTATGGTTTATTACTATTTAATTACTGGATGAATACTCTACACATTGCCCTAAGTTACCATAGCTACCAAGCTACCAAGTGGTTGACCTCAGGTTAATTTAGTGTTTTTAGGGTTCACCCTCACACAGTTAGTGTTATTATTCTTTGAGGTGAGCGACTGCCCACCTCAAATAATAATCAATTGTCTTACATTGCCCATACGTGACATTTGAGAAGCACAGTGTAAGCATGGCTGGTTGAATGGTCCTTTGTAAAAATTGTAAACTGTTTTTACTTTAGTTATTTATTTTATTTTCATGAAAGATAACACATACCATCACCTACACCAAATCAGTTAGTAAATCACTAGATTATGCATTTCCAATAAAATTAGCTTCCATTCCCCACCCCTCCAACTCTCTAGGGTACATAAATTAGGGAATGGAAGACAAATTCACAGCCAGCACTATCGCTATTATGAATGCATTCAATGATGTCACCCCCAGTTTATAATATCAATGTGTGCTCATCTGACCAGGAGCAGTTGAGACAGAAGTCCAGAAAGGGAAACTTATCAATGCCAAACAATTTGAGCTTATTTTCTAAGACTTAGGTGATCTTTTCCATACTCAAGAGATGCCAGAATTGAAACATCCATTGTCTCTGATCTAGTGCTATCATTTTACCCCAGAGGGCCATTACAAATTGAATTGCTGCCAGAAAAGCCAATGACATTTGTTGGCTGTACTGTGACTTCAGCGAATTCTCTCAGGCAAAAGGAGGCTCATGATTATTACAGAGTCAAGTGGGACCTGTATCCCAAGCATCACATTCATGGTCTGTATGACTTCAATCCCAGTAGCTACCCTATTTTCAACAATGTAAGAGAAGTTGAGTATGGGTCTCGGCAGCAGTAGGCCCCCCTCCAACAGGTGTTGGGCTTTGTTGAATTTGAAGAATGTATCTTGCCTGTGGTTTGGTAGCAATACATAAAACATTTAGGTAAAGTTTCTCTTTCTGTTCCATTGCAAATAGTTATGCAGAATTATTTGTACAGTCATCCCCATTTTGTACAGTTAGCTCCCCACAGAGTTCTGCTTCCCAGGGTCTCTACATCAGGCTTTTGTCAAGGGGTCTTGGTGAAGGTATAATACTACTTAGTTCTGATATTATGTGCTGGCAAATGACCTGTCTTTAATCCAGCTTTCAAAGTCACCACAATCATGAGTTTTTCCATTCTTGAACAATGGATTTAGGGTCCAGTGTCTCATTTGAAGGTATTCTAAGTATTCTGTACCTTGGAGGCCAAACTACCTTTTAATCTCCTCAAACGTTTTAATTCTTCTCCCGAGAGCAAATGAGCCTACATATTGAGATCAAGGGTAAATTCTGGACTATCACATATGGAAGCAAATGGGAAGGCATATGAAGTGAATCCTTTTATAATTCAATTTAACCCATTCTTGTCACTGAAGAGGAGTAAAGACCCTAGTTTTTGTGATTTCCCGAGCCACTGTCCTAAGTATAGGGGGAGCCCCCTGTTAGATCATTACATTTTCCCCCCACTCTCCTAAGTAAAGAAGCAGAGTTTCTCTGGAATTAGCATAGTTAAGCTGCCTCAAGCTACCTAAAGGTAGAGTTCATCTACCGGCCATTGTTGGTTTACATCCACCATAAATGGGGAGGTTGGCAGCTTGATGGACCCTTCAAGTACATTGTGAAGTATTGGTAACGGAATCACTTGGAAAATATATAGGAGTCTGAGAATGATCTATATTTTCACAGAGGCAATATTTCCCACCCAAGAATTTGGTGCCATTTTTTTCTGGTCATTCCCAAGATCTTTCAAGAAAGGGAATTATTTATGTGCTGGCTGTGACTTCAGCCAACAAGAGTACAATTTGAAATCTCATGTAAGATTGGAAAGACTGCAATGACTGCATGAAGGGTGTTCCTCTGGTTGGATAGATTAATTGTTACCATGCTTCCTATTTAGTAATATTTACTTTAATGCCAGACACTACTTGGTTAGCAGTTTAGCTCTTCCAGCAGGGACAGTATGGAGGAATGTGTTAACATAATATAATTTGTAAACATGGTCAGTATAAAAGTCTTATTCCCAATTTATACCTCCTTAATGTGCAGCAGACTGCACACAGTTAGCAAACCATCCAACGGTGAATGAGAATAATGGTTTATTGTTGCCTGATTCATTCAGTTATTGCTAAATAAGCATTGTTTCCAACTGCAGCGCTCTTATATGTGATAAACTGAAACCAAAGGCATTGTTATAGGAAATATAATTTTGTTCATACACTGCAAACCACCAAGTGTTCACTCTCCAAATGGCCTGTGGTGAATCAGAGGGGGTACGCCCGGAACAACGCAGGCCGAGCCATACGTTCTGGAACACAGCAAGAGTAATCACACATGCCTGAACAACGCTTCTGCCTTAAACACGCATATGTGTAGTTAACGCAGATAGCACACTAGTGTTCAGGATAAGTAAGGAAGCGTCGGTACAGGAAGCTCCAGACATGGACCAGGTAAATGGGGTTGGCTTTTGGGCGTATTTTTTAGGTGTGAAGGATGCTTTAAGGAGTCAGGACAGAGGAGTTGTGGTACTTTTGGAAAGAGAGGCAGGGTTTAAGGCGAAGAGAAGGGAATGGGGTAGTTTCAAGGGCTGGGTTTGGGGGGAGTTTTTAGGAATAGGTGTGGTTTTAGGGCTCAGGGAGAGTGGATTGGTTTTTTTTTTAAATTGGGGCAATCTTTTAAGCCTCGGGGTAGTGAAAGGAATTGAAGTTCTTTTGGAAAGGGAGAGGTTTTAAGGGCTCAGGGTGGGGGTTCGGGGTTGCATACGATAAGAGGCATGATTTTAGGCCACAGGGCAGTGGGAAGGGAAGGAGTAGGTTTAAAGGCAAGGCGCGCACAGCCTCAGGGCAGCGGGCGAGGTAGGGGATTTGAACTTTAAGGCATAGGGCGTGTATTAGAGTAGTGGCAAACCTTAACCACGCCTACACCATTCCATTCATGCCTTTACAATGAACATGCGTGGTAAAGGTATGTATGGTGAAGGAATGCGTGGTTAAGATGCATTTGTGCTTCGGGCGGCATGGTAGAAGTATGCATGGATTAACCATGCATACCTCTGTCATACAACCAAATCAGAGTCATGTCTTAGAATGAGCTCAAAAGGAACATGGCCCACAGTCCCCTGGGTAGTACCTGAATTCCAGACACCAACCGAACCACAGGAAGTGGAATGGAGGATAAACTGCCACACAGTGCAGGGATCTAAGCAGAGGCCCAGGGGAGGAGGGGCCCCTGCTACATGCACCCTACGTTGCTTTCCACCAGCCTTTCCATGTTGGTAAGGCCGACATGGAAAGGCTTTCGGAAACAGACATCATAATACCAATGACGGAAACCGCGTCCTTAAGGGATTATGAGGCCATTCAGACAGACCCACGGACTCCTTGAGCCTGTTGGAACAGCGACAGATCCCCGACCGGTTTAAACTCCAATCGCCGTCATTGTAATACGGCAGTAGGACTTTAAACATACCATGTCAGTCGGAAAGCCTCCGACCAGCGGTCAAAGGCTTTCCGACCGACATTGTAATCAGGCCCTTTGTTTCCTTAAATGTCAGACATCAAAGAATTAGACAGTGGCCCCAGGGGATTGCCCTATAACTTTTGATACTTGCCATACAAAGACACTCAGTTGTAATTTTAATAGAAGAAGCTGCATTACATAGTTTAAAATGTAGACTATCGTCTGCCATACCTGCACCCTCGAGATTTGCATTTACATCCATTCAAACTCCTATTTAGCAGGGGCCTGTCTGCTGAATAAATGAATAAATATTACCCAGGATGGTCGGGTGCAATTGCATGCATATGGGTGTCTTTTTGGATTGGAGCATCAGGCACTATGTTTGAAAATCTCTAAGCACAGCTCTGTTTATGATATGTGGACATTGCCCAGGAAATGGTTCATAGGTTGTGTGTTATGCTTCTCTAAGGTAACAGAACAACTTGGTGCTTTGCTGCACGTCTGTGAGTATAGTTAGGGGCGCTCGATCTTGTATATCAGGACTCTTTTAACTGAAAATTATTTTCTAACTCAGGCCTTATTCCGAAATTAAAAGCGTTAGCAGGACAGGGAACCATCAATTGAAATGACACATATAGATTATTCCTACTCCTGAATTGCTGTTGAAATTGCATTTAGTTGTGTTGCTAGCAACATCCTAACTTAAAGTCAGCAGGGTTTGTTTTTAGTAGCTTGTTATTATTTTTAATTAGTCACTTCCTGTTCAACACTGAGATGTAGCATACTTCTCAAATGTCTTCACCCTGTGTGTCTCCTCATGAAGTCATAGGAGAAAATAAAAGCAAGTTAAGCCAGGTTTCAAAGAGAGGTTAACATTAATTTCCCAATCGACAAGTTTATGTCTTTAGGGATCAAAACAGTTAAGTTTGCACTACATAAAAACGCAGATTGCCTTGTTTATAATGTCATTCTTACAGACTTGTAGCTCTTTTCCAATGTTTTCTCAAGATAACCACATTTAACTCATTGTTATTATTTTATATGCTCCTTGATTCTCTAAATGTTTGTGACTATTTGTGTCAAAATAGTCACAATAGCAGACATACACGCTGAAAAAAAACAGGTCTTCTAATAATAAAAATACTACTGTTTTAAAACGAAAAAACAACTGAAATATGTCAGTTATGCATACGTGACCTAAGTATAACTTGCACTGTCATAGATTTCAAATGTCATCAGTGATGTAATTTGTGAGGTCATAAGCAGTACATCACAGCCATGCAAGTTATACCTAGGCCTGATATGTATAACTTGTATTTCAGTGTTTCTTTGTATTCAAAATGTTTTCTTTTTAAATATTAGAATACTTGCAGATAACTTCACTTTAACCATTCTTTGTCAGGGAATTTTAAAGTTTCTTTAACATAACTTTAAATCTTACCACCTTACTTATGTAACACTTAACACTTTTATATTTGGTTTTTTTAGTGATTGTTTTAAAGTGACCAACCTCTTACCCATGCACGTGCAGGATCTGCGCCTAACACCTGTGGGAAACCAGTTCCCGTAGGCAGCCAACCCACCCATGCATGACCAAAGGCTTTGCGCACCTGTGGTTGGCCATAGTGCCTGGCCTGCAACCAAGTCCTGCACCTAACCACTGCCTTGCATGGTATTCTGATGTGCAGAACACGAGGTTGGGCGCAGGGGCAACCAACACCCACCTCAAATGGCCAACCATTCCCAAACCCCCACCCTACAATTTCCATTTTTTAATTAGTCCCGAGGGAGTCTTATGGGACCACAGGGGGTCTGCAATGGCTCCAGTGGGAGTCCTATGGGACAGCGATGAGTCAAAAATGTTTTTTTTTACTTTTGGCCCGAGGGGGGAGGGGGTCTTAGACCCCCTCCTACCCATTAGAATTAAGGGATCAAGTTATCCCTGAAAAAACAAACAGGTGTGTGGAGGGTCGGGGGGAAAATATTTATTGACCTTGCTGTTCGCTCCCCTATACCAAGGTAAAAAACACAAAAGAACAGACAAGGTCTACAGATGGTGTGTAGCTGCGAGAGCAACCATGAGGCACTAGTGGAGAGCGCAAGGGACAAAGGGTTGTTGAGAAATGGAGACTATTAGTCACAAATAGGCTGAAAAAATTCCCATCAGACCACCCATATGGTGGAGTTGCGTCATATGGGAATCAATGATCAACCCAACCTAAATCTGACCATATAGTGTCGATTCGGGAGGGGTTGTCAAAGTATAGTCCTATTGTGACGACACAAAGGGTTGTGAATGGACAAAGTGCAGTGCTAACAAAAAAAGGCTGTGAAATAAAATTAACTACCAGGACACCAAAGAACATTACAATAGGAGTCTCAGTGTATAAGATTAAAAACACGCCGAGTAGTAAGACTACTCAAAGGCGCTGTGCAGTGTGGTCGACATGTTTCAGCTGTAAGAGCCATTAGCTCAGCTTTCTTCAGGACCTAAAACAGGGATAAAGCTACTGCAACTGCTTTGGTATATATAAGTGAAAAATAGCATGAATATACTGATACAGAATTACATATATACCCAGAACTAATATACTTAAATGTCCACTGGAGGGAGAAAAGACTCTTCTTCCTGTCAACAGAAAAGGAGAGAACACAAAAGACAATTTGTCAAAACAACACCAAGACCCAGTCGCTTACCCACCGTACACACACAGAGGCCGTGCAGACACACCTGCAGAAATAATTTATATTCTGCATTCTCACAAGCATATTAGCTATAGTCGCTCAGAGGCATTTCCTCTGAGTGATACTCACCCAGCTTTGTGTGGGTGATGGCCTCACCTCACCCGGCAACCGCTCGGGAGTATGAGGCCCCGCTCTGTAGTATAGAAATAAAGGACACAGTAAGCACACAACTTTACTGGGTCCTACTCAATGGTTCTATACATATAACCCAACTTACGTGTGATAGTAAAAAAGATGTCACACCCAGCCCCGGACACCATAGAAAATCATAAGGGGTACTTGAATCGCACATCTTGCGATCCTTCACGTCACACAGACAACTGATATCTATGTGTATCTCAAGGGAACTTATTTGAAGATATTATATGCCCTAGAACCATAGGTAGAGTATTACTTCATATGAAAGGTCCCAGCCTGTTGGGGACTACAGCGTAACTAAGTGAGGGAGGAAGTTGTGAGGCATAGCTCCCAAGATGCTACCTGGGACGACCCCGATAGGGGGCTTGCTGTGCTCTCTCCCCATATCTAAGCAAAGGACACCCAGGAACCCCCACAGAATCTAACAAGGTAGGGGCCCCGCAGGGTCATCCTGCGCTGGTGAGTAAACTTGGAATACCGTGTACATGCCGAAAATGTAGCACTAGGGGCATGCCAGGTCCCCTGACCTGTCTGGTACACCTTGATTCGATTCCCCACTAAGACTCAAAAAACGAGCACTCTCTAACTCACCTGTCCGTCGGTGCACTCGTTGCTAGTACGAGCGGAAGTGGAGGTGAAGGATACTCACGCCCTTCCTGCTTTTTAAAAACTCTCGTTGGTAGAGTCACGAGTTAGCCGCGGAATCGGGATTGAAGGCAGACGCAGTGAGATGCGTGGCGAAACCGCTACTCTCTCGCGCATGCGTGGGGGCAAAGAGCCATAACTTTATTGCGCATGCGCCGACCATAAGACACGCCAAACATCAAAAATAATCAAAAATAAGGCTGCCCGGTCAAAGCTCGAGCAAACCGATAATTAATCATGTGTGCTGTCAGATCCATTGAGCGCTAAGGATCGCGTTACCACAGCACCACGGGAGACAGAGTTTATATGGCACCAGGACGGTGAGTGTCATCCCGTGGAGCTCATGTAGTGTGAGTTAACTAGTAGCAATGGAACAAAGAAATGTCGTACCATAACTAACCTGACGTTTGATTATAGGTTAGAATAGGGGAACAACTGTCCCAGGTAGAGAGTTGTAAATAGGGAACCAGCTGTCCCGGGGCAAAGAATTAAATCAGCATAAGTCTCCAAGTATAATAAGTACAATGAGACATATATCAAGGGTGGTCTAGGGCTCGCTGAGTAAGGGGGAATCTTGTTCTGGATTCAATTCAAGGACACATATACCACATGGGTCAGTGTGTATTGATAGAATTAACAGGGCTTATGAAAACCTTAAATGGGAGTAGGCTTAAAATTCTAATTCTAAGGGTGTCGGAGAGGGTGGACAAAAAAGAACACACACACATGAGTTAGGTGAGCTATGAGGTGCAAACAAGGTTGCGCCTAAATCAAAATGACCCGCAACTAAAAAGCTGCACTAAATACTGAAAAAACAAACAGGTGTGTGGAGGGTCGGGGGGAAAATATTTATTGACCTTGCTGTTCGCTCCCCTATACCAAGGTAAAAAACACAAAAGAACAGACAAGGTCTACAGATGGTGTGTAGCTGCGAGAGCAACCATGAGGCACTAGTGGAGAGCGCAAGGGACAAAGGGTTGTTGAGAAATGGAGACTATTAGTCACAAATAGGCTGAAAAAATTCCCATCAGACCACCCATATGGTGGAGTTGCGTCATATGGGAATCAATGATCAACCCAACCTAAATCTGACCATATAGTGTCGATTCGGGAGGGGTTGTCAAAGTATAGTCCTATTGTGACGACACAAAGGGTTGTGAATGGACAAAGTGCAGTGCTAACAAAAAAAAAAGGCTGTGAAATAAAATTAACTACCAGGACACCAAAGAACATTACAATAGGAGTCTCAGTGTATAAGATTAAAAACACGCCGAGTAGTAAGACTACTCAAAGGCGCTGTGCAGTGTGGTCGACATGTTTCAGCTGTAAGAGCCATTAGCTCAGCTTTCTTCAGGACCTAAAACAGGGATAAAGCTACTGCAACTGCTTTGGTATATATAAGTGAAAAATAGCATGAATATACTGATACAGAATTACATATATACCCAGAACTAATATACTTAAATGTCCACTGGAGGGAGAAAAGACTCTTCTTCCTGTCAACAGAAAAGGAGAGAACACAAAAGACAATTTGTCAAAACAACACCAAGACCCAGTCGCTTACCCACCGTACACACACAGAGGCCGTGCAGACACACCTGCAGAAATAATTTATATTCTGCATTCTCACAAGCATATTAGCTATAGTCGCTCAGAGGCATTTCCTCTGAGTGATACTCACCCAGCTTTGTGTGGGTGATGGCCTCACCTCACCCGGCAACCGCTCGGGAGTATGAGGCCCCGCTCTGTAGTATAGAAATAAAGGACACAGTAAGCACACAACTTTACTGGGTCCTACTCAATGGTTCTATACATATAACCCAACTTACGTGTGATAGTAAAAAAGATGTCACACCCAGCCCCGGACACCATAGAAAATCATAAGGGGTACTTGAATCACACATCTTGCGATCCTTCACGTCACACAGACAACTGATATCTATGTGTATCTCAAGGGAACTTATTTGAAGATATTATATGCCCTAGAACCATAGGTAGAGTATTACTTCATATGAAAGGTCCCAGCCTGTTGGGGACTACAGCGTAACTAAGTGAGGGAGGAAGTTGTGAGGCATAGCTCCCAAGATGCTACCTGGGACGACCCCGATAGGGGGCTTGCTGTGCTCTCTCCCCATATCTAAGCAAAGGACACCCAGGAACCCCCACAGAATCTAACAAGGTAGGGGCCCCGCAGGGTCATCCTGCGCTGGTGAGTAAACTTGGAATACCGTGTACATGCCGAAAATGTAGCACTAGGGGCATGCCAGGTCCCCTGACCTGTCTGGTACACCTTGATTCGATTCCCCACTAAGACTCAAAAAACGAGCACTCTCTAACTCACCTGTCCGTCGGTGCACTCGTTGCTAGTACGAGCGGAAGTGGAGGTGAAGGATACTCACGCCCTTCCTGCTTTTTAAAAACTCTCGTTGGTAGAGTCACGAGTTAGCCGCGGAATCGGGATTGAAGGCAGACGCAGTGAGATGCGTGGCGAAACCGCTACTCTCTCGCGCATGCGTGGGGGCAAAGAGCCATAACTTTATTGCGCATGCGCCGACCATAAGACACGCCAAACATCAAAAATAATCAAAAATAAGGCTGCCCGGTCAAAGCTCGAGCAAACCGATAATTAATCATGTGTGCTGTCAGATCCATTGAGCGCTAAGGATCGCGTTACCACAGCACCACGGGAGACAGAGTTTATATGGCACCAGGACGGTGAGTGTCATCCCGTGGAGCTCATGTAGTGTGAGTTAACTAGTAGCAATGGAACAAAGAAATGTCGTACCATAACTAACCTGACGTTTGATTATAGGTTAGAATAGGGGAACAACTGTCCCAGGTAGAGAGTTGTAAATAGGGAACCAGCTGTCCCGGGGCAAAGAATTAAATCAGCATAAGTCTCCAAGTATAATAAGTACAATGAGACATATATCAAGGGTGGTCTAGGGCTCGCTGAGTAAGGGGGAATCTTGTTCTGGATTCAATTCAAGGACACATATACCACATGGGTCAGTGTGTATTGATAGAATTAACAGGGCTTATGAAAACCTTAAATGGGAGTAGGCTTAAAATTCTAATTCTAAGGGTGTCGGAGAGGGTGGACAAAAAAGAACACACACACATGAGTTAGGTGAGCTATGAGGTGCAAACAAGGTTGCGCCTAAATCAAAATGACCCGCAACTAAAAAGCTGCACTAAATACTGAAAAAACAAACAGGTGTGTGGAGGGTCGGGGGGAAAATATTTATTGACCTTGCTGTTCGCTCCCCTATACCAAGGTAAAAAACACAAAAGAACAGACAAGGTCTACAGATGGTGTGTAGCTGCGAGAGCAACCATGAGGCACTAGTGGAGAGCGCAAGGGACAAAGGGTTGTTGAGAAATGGAGACTATTAGTCACAAATAGGCTGAAAAAATTCCCATCAGACCACCCATATGGTGGAGTTGCGTCATATGGGAATCAATGATCAACCCAACCTAAATCTGACCATATAGTGTCGATTCGGGAGGGGTTGTCAAAGTATAGTCCTATTGTGACGACACAAAGGGTTGTGAATGGACAAAGTGCAGTGCTAACAAAAAAAGGCTGTGAAATAAAATTAACTACCAGGACACCAAAGAACATTACAATAGGAGTCTCAGTGTATAAGATTAAAAACACGCCGAGTAGTAAGACTACTCAAAGGCGCTGTGCAGTGTGGTCGACATGTTTCAGCTGTAAGAGCCATTAGCTCAGCTTTCTTCAGGACCTAAAACAGGGATAAAGCTACTGCAACTGCTTTGGTATATATAAGTGAAAAATAGCATGAATATACTGATACAGAATTACATATATACCCAGAACTAATATACTTAAATGTCCACTGGAGGGAGAAAAGACTCTTCTTCCTGTCAACAGAAAAGGAGAGAACACAAAAGACAATTTGTCAAAACAACACCAAGACCCAGTCGCTTACCCACCGTACACACACAGAGGCCGTGCAGACACACCTGCAGAAATAATTTATATTCTGCATTCTCACAAGCATATTAGCTATAGTCGCTCAGAGGCATTTCCTCTGAGTGATACTCACCCAGCTTTGTGTGGGTGATGGCCTCACCTCACCCGGCAACCGCTCGGGAGTATGAGGCCCCGCTCTGTAGTATAGAAATAAAGGACACAGTAAGCACACAACTTTACTGGGTCCTACTCAATGGTTCTATACATATAACCCAACTTACGTGTGATAGTAAAAAAGATGTCACACCCAGCCCCGGACACCATAGAAAATCATAAGGGGTACTTGAATCGCACATCTTGCGATCCTTCACGTCACACAGACAACTGATATCTATGTGTATCTCAAGGGAACTTATTTGAAGATATTATATGCCCTAGAACCATAGGTAGAGTATTACTTCATATGAAAGGTCCCAGCCTGTTGGGGACTACAGCGTAACTAAGTGAGGGAGGAAGTTGTGAGGCATAGCTCCCAAGATGCTACCTGGGACGACCCCGATAGGGGGCTTGCTGTGCTCTCTCCCCATATCTAAGCAAAGGACACCCAGGAACCCCCACAGAATCTAACAAGGTAGGGGCCCCGCAGGGTCATCCTGCGCTGGTGAGTAAACTTGGAATACCGTGTACATGCCGAAAATGTAGCACTAGGGGCATGCCAGGTCCCCTGACCTGTCTGGTACACCTTGATTCGATTCCCCACTAAGACTCAAAAAACGAGCACTCTCTAACTCACCTGTCCGTCGGTGCACTCGTTGCTAGTACGAGCGGAAGTGGAGGTGAAGGATACTCACGCCCTTCCTGCTTTTTAAAAACTCTCGTTGGTAGAGTCACGAGTTAGCCGCGGAATCGGGATTGAAGGCAGACGCAGTGAGATGCGTGGCGAAACCGCTACTCTCTCGCGCATGCGTGGGGGCAAAGAGCCATAACTTTATTGCGCATGCGCCGACCATAAGACACGCCAAACATCAAAAATAATCAAAAATAAGGCTGCCCGGTCAAAGCTCGAGCAAACCGATAATTAATCATGTGTGCTGTCAGATCCATTGAGCGCTAAGGATCGCGTTACCACAGCACCACGGGAGACAGAGTTTATATGGCACCAGGACGGTGAGTGTCATCCCGTGGAGCTCATGTAGTGTGAGTTAACTAGTAGCAATGGAACAAAGAAATGTCGTACCATAACTAACCTGACGTTTGATTATAGGTTAGAATAGGGGAACAACTGTCCCAGGTAGAGAGTTGTAAATAGGGAACCAGCTGTCCCGGGGCAAAGAATTAAATCAGCATAAGTCTCCAAGTATAATAAGTACAATGAGACATATATCAAGGGTGGTCTAGGGCTCGCTGAGTAAGGGGGAATCTTGTTCTGGATTCAATTCAAGGACACATATACCACATGGGTCAGTGTGTATTGATAGAATTAACAGGGCTTATGAAAACCTTAAATGGGAGTAGGCTTAAAATTCTAATTCTAAGGGTGTCGGAGAGGGTGGACAAAAAAGAACACACACACATGAGTTAGGTGAGCTATGAGGTGCAAACAAGGTTGCGCCTAAATCAAAATGACCCGCAACTAAAAAGCTGCACTAAATACTGAAAAAACAAACAGGTGTGTGGAGGGTCGGGGGGAAAATATTTATTGACCTTGCTGTTCGCTCCCCTATACCAAGGTAAAAAACACAAAAGAACAGACAAGGTCTACAGATGGTGTGTAGCTGCGAGAGCAACCATGAGGCACTAGTGGAGAGCGCAAGGGACAAAGGGTTGTTGAGAAATGGAGACTATTAGTCACAAATAGGCTGAAAAAATTCCCATCAGACCACCCATATGGTGGAGTTGCGTCATATGGGAATCAATGATCAACCCAACCTAAATCTGACCATATAGTGTCGATTCGGGAGGGGTTGTCAAAGTATAGTCCTATTGTGACGACACAAAGGGTTGTGAATGGACAAAGTGCAGTGCTAACAAAAAAAAAAGGCTGTGAAATAAAATTAACTACCAGGACACCAAAGAACATTACAATAGGAGTCTCAGTGTATAAGATTAAAAACACGCCGAGTAGTAAGACTACTCAAAGGCGCTGTGCAGTGTGGTCGACATGTTTCAGCTGTAAGAGCCATTAGCTCAGCTTTCTTCAGGACCTAAAACAGGGATAAAGCTACTGCAACTGCTTTGGTATATATAAGTGAAAAATAGCATGAATATACTGATACAGAATTACATATATACCCAGAACTAATATACTTAAATGTCCACTGGAGGGAGAAAAGACTCTTCTTCCTGTCAACAGAAAAGGAGAGAACACAAAAGACAATTTGTCAAAACAACACCAAGACCCAGTCGCTTACCCACCGTACACACACAGAGGCCGTGCAGACACACCTGCAGAAATAATTTATATTCTGCATTCTCACAAGCATATTAGCTATAGTCGCTCAGAGGCATTTCCTCTGAGTGATACTCACCCAGCTTTGTGTGGGTGATGGCCTCACCTCACCCGGCAACCGCTCGGGAGTATGAGGCCCCGCTCTGTAGTATAGAAATAAAGGACACAGTAAGCACACAACTTTACTGGGTCCTACTCAATGGTTCTATACATATAACCCAACTTACGTGTGATAGTAAAAAAGATGTCACACCCAGCCCCGGACACCATAGAAAATCATAAGGGGTACTTGAATCGCACATCTTGCGATCCTTCACGTCACACAGACAACTGATATCTATGTGTATCTCAAGGGAACTTATTTGAAGATATTATATGCCCTAGAACCATAGGTAGAGTATTACTTCATATGAAAGGTCCCAGCCTGTTGGGGACTACAGCGTAACTAAGTGAGGGAGGAAGTTGTGAGGCATAGCTCCCAAGATGCTACCTGGGACGACCCCGATAGGGGGCTTGCTGTGCTCTCTCCCCATATCTAAGCAAAGGACACCCAGGAACCCCCACAGAATCTAACAAGGTAGGGGCCCCGCAGGGTCATCCTGCGCTGGTGAGTAAACTTGGAATACCGTGTACATGCCGAAAATGTAGCACTAGGGGCATGCCAGGTCCCCTGACCTGTCTGGTACACCTTGATTCGATTCCCCACTAAGACTCAAAAAACGAGCACTCTCTAACTCACCTGTCCGTCGGTGCACTCGTTGCTAGTACGAGCGGAAGTGGAGGTGAAGGATACTCACGCCCTTCCTGCTTTTTAAAAACTCTCGTTGGTAGAGTCACGAGTTAGCCGCGGAATCGGGATTGAAGGCAGACGCAGTGAGATGCGTGGCGAAACCCCTACTCTCTCGCGCATGCGTGGGGGCAAAGAGCCATAACTTTATTGCGCATGCGCCGACCATAAGACACGCCAAACATCAAAAATAATCAAAAATAAGGCTGCCCGGTCAAAGCTCGAGCAAACCGATAATTAATCATGTGTGCTGTCAGATCCATTGAGCGCTAAGGATCGCGTTACCACAGCACCACGGGAGACAGAGTTTATATGGCACCAGGACGGTGAGTGTCATCCCGTGGAGCTCATGTAGTGTGAGTTAACTAGTAGCAATGGAACAAAGAAATGTCGTACCATAACTAACCTGACGTTTGATTATAGGTTAGAATAGGGGAACAACTGTCCCAGGTAGAGAGTTGTAAATAGGGAACCAGCTGTCCCGGGGCAAAGAATTAAATCAGCATAAGTCTCCAAGTATAATAAGTACAATGAGACATATATCAAGGGTGGTCTAGGGCTCGCTGAGTAAGGGGGAATCTTGTTCTGGATTCAATTCAAGGACACATATACCACATGGGTCAGTGTGTATTGATAGAATTAACAGGGCTTATGAAAACCTTAAATGGGAGTAGGCTTAAAATTCTAATTCTAAGGGTGTCGGAGAGGGTGGACAAAAAAGAACACACACACATGAGTTAGGTGAGCTATGAGGTGCAAACAAGGTTGCGCCTAAATCAAAATGACCCGCAACTAAAAAGCTGCACTAAATACTGAAAAAACAAACAGGTGTGTGGAGGGTCGGGGGGAAAATATTTATTGACCTTGCTGTTCGCTCCCCTATACCAAGGTAAAAAACACAAAAGAACAGACAAGGTCTACAGATGGTGTGTAGCTGCGAGAGCAACCATGAGGCACTAGTGGAGAGCGCAAGGGACAAAGGGTTGTTGAGAAATGGAGACTATTAGTCACAAATAGGCTGAAAAAATTCCCATCAGACCACC
The DNA here is from genome assembly GCF_964263255.1 of Lissotriton vulgaris. NCBI lineage: Eukaryota > Metazoa > Chordata > Amphibia > Caudata > Salamandridae > Lissotriton > Lissotriton vulgaris. Next base: position 478,994,438 of record NC_141694.1, read on the forward strand.
CATATGGTGGAGTTGCGTCATATGGGAATCAATGATCAACCCAACCTAAATCTGACCATATAGTGTCGATTCGGGAGGGGTTGTCAAAGTATAGTCCTATTGTGACGACACAAAGGGTTGTGAATGGACAAAGTGCAGTGCTAACAAAAAAAGGCTGTGAAATAAAATTAACTACCAGGACACCAAAGAACATTACAATAGGAGTCTCAGTGTATAAGATTAAAAACACGCCGAGTAGTAAGACTACTCAAAGGCGCTGTGCAGTGTGGTCGACATGTTTCAGCTGTAAGAGCCATTAGCTCAGCTTTCTTCAGGACCTAAAACAGGGATAAAGCTACTGCAACTGCTTTGGTATATATAAGTGAAAAATAGCATGAATATACTGATACAGAATTACATATATACCCAGAACTAATATACTTAAATGTCCACTGGAGGGAGAAAAGACTCTTCTTCCTGTCAACAGAAAAGGAGAGAACACAAAAGACAATTTGTCAAAACAACACCAAGACCCAGTCGCTTACCCACCGTACACACACAGAGGCCGTGCAGACACACCTGCAGAAATAATTTATATTCTGCATTCTCACAAGCATATTAGCTATAGTCGCTCAGAGGCATTTCCTCTGAGTGATACTCACCCAGCTTTGTGTGGGTGATGGCCTCACCTCACCCGGCAACCGCTCGGGAGTATGAGGCCCCGCTCTGTAGTATAGAAATAAAGGACACAGTAAGCACACAACTTTACTGGGTCCTACTCAATGGTTCTATACATATAACCCAACTTACGTGTGATAGTAAAAAAGATGTCACACCCAGCCCCGGACACCATAGAAAATCATAAGGGGTACTTGAATCGCACATCTTGCGATCCTTCACGTCACACAGACAACTGATATCTATGTGTATCTCAAGGGAACTTATTTGAAGATATTATATGCCCTAGAACCATAGGTAGAGTATTACTTCATATGAAAGGTCCCAGCCTGTTGGGGACTACAGCGTAACTAAGTGAGGGAGGAAGTTGTGAGGCATAGCTCCCAAGATGCTACCTGGGACGACCCCGATAGGGGGCTTGCTGTGCTCTCTCCCCATATCTAAGCAAAGGACACCCAGGAACCCCCACAGAATCTAACAAGGTAGGGGCCCCGCAGGGTCATCCTGCGCTGGTGAGTAAACTTGGAATACCGTGTACATGCCGAAAATGTAGCACTAGTTATCCCTACCATGCCCTATTCTATGATTTTTACATTATTTTTCAAGACTCAGCGACAATCTTTTCATGGTGCAGCCAACCAATCACAGCTCTCCGTCCTGCAGGAATGGTCTTGGACTTTCATACCCAGCCAATCAAACTGCTTTATTTTGTTTTCCTGATGGACTCTTGTGGAAGTCCAGTGGCACTAGATATTGCTATTATGTAAGGCATCATTTCTGTAAAACAGCTGAACATATTTACACCAAATCACAAAATGCATGTTCCCTGAGTAAAGAACTAGTGTTCTGCCAAATTTAATGTCATTCTGTTCAGCCATGTCTGTATTGTGGTCTAATGCGCTGGAAATTGCATGAGGAAAAAATGCTTTGGGACACCCCTTTTTTCTTTCCCTCTGATTGATGGATCACCGAGAAACATTCTATGAGGAAGCCGAGGCGGATTTTTGGAACGGTACCAGAGTTATAGGAAAATAAAATGTGCTCTTGCTATGAAATGTCTGACATGTGCTGTGAAGTATACATGCACAAATGGTAGTAGGGAGCTCTGGGTAGTTCCTAAGCCATAGCAAGTCAATCGATAATGACCACTGCTGCCTACTCATTCTCCTTGACCTATCAGCAGCCTTTGACACAGTAGACCACCATCTTCTCATCAAGGCCTTACAAGAAAGGGTGTGTGCAGATGAGATGGTCCTCCACTGGTTCACCTCCTTCCTCCACAACCGATCGCAAAGGATAAAAATCAAAAACTTTACCTCCGACCTTCACCCGGTCAGCAGGGGTGTGCCCCAAGGTTCAGTGCTCTCACCCCAACTGTTCAACATATACATGGAACCTCTCACCTCCATACTTAAAAATGCTAATATCCCCTTCCACCTATATGCTGATGACACCCAGATCTATCTGGAAACTTCCTCACCAGACGACATCCTCAGACTAAACAACACCCTAAAAGAAATTCAACACTGGCTGCCCCTAAATCACCTTAAACTTAATCAGGACAAAACAGAGATCCTCCAACAAAGAAGAGAACACACATATTGCAGAATGGCTTAAAGCTTTGGATACTCTAAACTGCAATCTCACCCTGGCTAACACTGTAAAATCACTAGGAATCACCCTTTGACCCCAAACTGGACATGACCAAACACATCAAAAATTCTGCAAAGAACGCCTTCCTCAACCTGAAGCTTCTCTACAAGATTAAACCATTAATTCCCAACAAAGACCTCAAACAAGCCACACAAGCACTGGTGCTATCAAGACTCGACTACGGTAACGCAACCCTAACCGGCACAGCTAGAACCCACCTAGCTCCCCTCAAAACAACCCTCAACGCAGCAGCCAGAATGGTCACTGGAATCAGGAAATATGACCACATTTCTCCTGCACTAAGAGAACTAAAATGGCTCCCAATTGATCAGCGGGCGTACTTCAAAACGACCTGCCTCACGCACAAAGCCCTACACACAGGGAAACCGGACTACCTGGCCGCCAAACTTAAAAGGGCAGGTCAGACAAGGAACCTCAGGAGCTCCAGCTCCCTCCTTCTCATCCCCATGAGAGCACGCAAACAATCAACCTCTGCTAGTTCATTTGTGGGAAACACACGCAAAATCTGGAACTCCATCCCAGCCGACATCAGAACGATCAAGTCCTTCAAAAATTCAAAATGCACCTTAAAGCCGTCCTCCTCAACCGCTCCAACCCGAAGTGATAACCCCCGCCCCACGTCTAACCCCATCCCCATTGCTCTTTGGCACTGCACCAACTGACTCACCTCAGCCAAAACTGAGGTTTCCTCAGAACCCTTGCACTACCTCAACAATGCATGCAACAAGGCCACCTCAAGACTGTACTACTACCTCAAGAATATGCTGCACCCATGGACTTCCAAACTTTTGTTTGATATTGCTGTATTAAGAATCTCCTATGAAACACTGTTGTAAAGCGCTCCGTTACTCTCGGGTCTGGTCAACACTATTTAAAACTCCTAAAATACTAAAATAAAATATGGACCATTCTACAACACCACTGACACTCTAAAATTGCCCACCTCAAATGTCTTTTTTTCTAGTACAGGTTTTAAGCATATGACTGGCATAGTGCCGTCCACGGTGAGCTAAAAAAGTGACAAAGTTCTTTCCCATTTATGCAAAAAGTCTTTAAGCAAAGAATTAACTAGTATCATGATCGCCAACCTGAAAATTTACAAAAGGCTTTTACCATGCCAGGCACAGTATTACAGGTGTGGATTGGTAAAATGCCCTCAGAGGCAACCTGAAATGAATAAAAGCAGCCCCTGACATGTGTTTCACCGTCATTAAAGCTCATTAGAGCTTTGCATAGAAATATATGTAACAGTATTCTGTTTGCACTTAGTGCACATCCAAAGGCACTAAAATGGAGCCTGCCATATGGAGCATTCTTAAGATCAAAAAGGAACTGTTCTGAAACACAAGAATTTGAGATTCAGGGTCAAGAGATGTTTAGAGATTCCAGAGGGATACCCAACCACAGTACTGGAAGATGCACTGAAAAGAACGAGGTAGAGTGACAGGGAGGAATTGTTGATTCCAAAGACATCTAAGAAATCATGAAAAGAAACAGCAATGAGGTGCATAATGGATTTTAGTCAGTCAGACGAAGAAATTAAAAAGCTGTTAAACAACAATTGGAGCCTCATAAAGAAAGATGAAGATCTAAAGGTTTGCGTCTCTGACCACCTCAAGATCACATATAGGAGAGCAGCCTCACTTGCAGACTTCTGGTTCAAAGCTATTTTTCTGATCAGAAAACGTTTTCCAAGAACTGGCTACAGAAATCAGGTGTTTTTTCAAATGCAAAAAATGTAAGGCCTGCCAGCATGGCTGGAACACCACTTCGTTTGAATCTTCAGATAGAAAGACCAGAAAGATTAAAGAATGGATACACTGTGAAACAACATATGTGATTGATATATTGTAATGTGGGTGTGAAAAAAATTACGTCGGTAGCACAGTCAACAAGTTGAAGTTCCACATGTTTCAGCATCTGAGAGCCACCTCAAACAAGGACTACACTTACGTGATGACACAGCACATCAGGGGGGAGAATGGAGGAGATAAAAGTATATTTTGTAAGTATGGAATCCAACATGTACGTGCCAAACCCAGACAAGGTGATCAGGATTTGGCACTGAGGAGGTCAGAGTCGAGATGGATAATCGTAATTGGGAAATTCCTTGGAAGCTGAACACGGAAGCTGATCGTTATGTACAGTTGTGATGTTATCAACTGTATTTTATTTATGAGGTCCATGAATATGTTTTTCTGTGAACTAGTAATGGTTAGCATAAGCGAGAATGAGCTCCACACGAAGGTGTTACAGGTTCCATTGCTTTTAACCCATCCTTTGATGTGACATGTGGTATACAAGTCCATTATGACATCTTGACCTTTACACCTGTTTTATTACCTCCCTTGTACTCACCTCATTATTCCCCCCCCTTTTCCTTATGCATTCTTCTTCTATATTATCTCCAATAACCTTTTTAGATTTCATCTCTCCTGCTTTCTCCCTCCTCTTTATTTGACTTTAACCAACAATTCTACAATAGATGCAGACATATACGATTCAAGAATGTCATTTTTGGGGAGGAGAACAGGGGAAGAGGTTGGCTTTTATGAATCTGTTTAAGGAATGGAGAAGATAAGGGAGGTTTTGTAATTCTGCGCTTCACTATGCACTTTAAAAAGTTGGATGCACTTTAACAGCTATTAATGCACTGGACTTTAGAATAATCATCTGATTAGGAAATATAATGGGAGGATCATTGATTTAGCACTTTTCTCGAATGCACTTTGAAAATCTGGATGCACTTCAATAGCTTTGTTGTACTGTACCTTAGAATAGTCGCCTGATTAGACAATGCAGAGTAAGAATCATAGATTAGCCCCTTACTTAACCTCACTTTAAAGAACCTCAAGACACTGCACTTTAGAACTTTAGCGAGTTAAAACAATTGTAGAGGGAAACTATTGTGTATAGGGTGCATAGATGTCTATCAAGCAAACATAATGGAAAAACAGTGAGAGGAATGCATAATGAATAGATGGACATAGTGAGATGATCACTATTGTGTTATAAATAATATTATCCATCCAATAAGGTTCTGAGCATAAATTATTTCTTAATTGTCAGCACAATACTAAAAGGTCTCAAGCAATGTGAAATACCATCATGTTTTTGCAGGATGAATCCATGAACAGTTTACCATAGAGTACTTACTCAAAAAAGCTCAATCCTTTTCATTGGAGGTTTCAAATGAGGAATTTACGTAATGCAATTTGAAGTTGCGATGAACTCTATTGAGGTAGTTTATGTGTTTTTTTCAGGATGGATACTTTATATCTAAGTTTGTCATCAGCACCCCCCACATATTACATTCTAAAAATTGTGAATGTTAGGCACCTATATTGACAACGGTAGAATACATCATTGTCTCCATAAAAGACATTTGATTTATATGACAAACATGTAACAATGTATATGAAATGTAAAGATGCAAGAAACGAACAGTGAAAAGGCGTTGTCATTTTCCAAAAAGGAAATACAGGAACGGTCTAGTTAAAATTGGTTGTGGTAAAGTGGGATATGTCCCTTTAAGAAGATGTAATGCATGACTCTATGGCCCAGTTGAAGGCTCCAGCCGAAATGAGTAGGCTATCATTTGTCCAGCACAGTGCACTTTGGGTAATGATAAAATGAAAAATAAGCGAGCTGCCTTGGATATGCAGAAAAGTCCTTCCAAAGAAAAGACCAGAGGACACAGCGGGAATTTCTAGCATTTATTCACCATAACAGGCATGATGCATTTTGAAGTGGGCCTTCTTCAGATGCCTAGTTACACTGGGTTACACTCGCTCCCTCCTTTGAATGCTCCAAGGCACTCCCATTGGCTGGAGTGCAGCAGGCACTGTTCGTTATTGCTTGCAGCTGCAGTCCGATGTTGAAGGACTCTAAGTCACAGTTTGCATTTCTCTGGTAAGTGTCAGTCACGGAGCCGTGTTGTGCTTCTGTGAGCGCTGATGTGCCAAGTAAGGGAGAGAGGGAGGGGTCTATTCTTTGCCGAGTGGATCCCGCAATGAAGATGTTTGTGGCTGCCTTAAATCCCCAATGCCTCAACCCCAAGCTCAGATCTCAAACCGGGCTATGACTTAAAGATACAGTGATCGAATGTCCTCGTGCAGTCACGGAATGCTAGCCGCAGCGGCCGCTTGTTTGGCCTGTTCCTGAGGTGGGCCTGCAAAGTCCAATACCTTTGAGAATTTTGCCACATTGCCAATATTTTCACAGACCTCTTTTAAGATGGGTCCCTTGTTCACGCACTACTGGTCAGTGCGTGAAAATATATATATATATGTTTGTCACTTTAAAATCCTAAGGTTAAAGGGACTTTATAGTTAGGCTCAGATTTCCCACAAACAAAACCAGTGAAATTCAGCAGGCATATTCACCTGAGCTAACTATAACTTACACCCCCATAATGCATGACTAATGACCTCACATACTACATATCACTGTTGACATGGTCAGTGACATCACTGGTGACATCTCAAATGGCATCACTGATGACATCATCTAGTAAAGTAAACTTCAATATACTTCATAAACTACCATTTAGGTTTTTTAAAAGTAAGAAGAAGACACAACTGAGTGGGTGCATGAGTAGCTGTATGGTTGAGCAAGCGACTGTGAGTAGATGTATGGGTGACTGAGTGGCTACATGAGTGGGGGTGAGTGAGTAGCTTTATGGGTGGGTGAGTGGGTGTGTGAGTGGCTGTATGGATGACTAATAGGCTGTTTGAGTGGCTCTATGGGTGAGTGACTGGGTGTGTAAGTGGGTGTATTAGTGAGTTATTGGCTCTTTGAGTGGGTGTGTGGGTAAGTGAGTGGGTGTCAGAGTGTTGTATTGCACAGTCAGTGTCTGTGTGCAGCTGTATAGGTGAGTGAGTGGACGTGTGAGTGCTTGTAAGGATGTGTAAATGTGTATGTAAGTGGTTGTGTGGGTGAGTTAGTGGCTGTTTGAGTAGCTGTTTGAGTGAGTGAGTGAGTGAGTGAGTGAGTGAGTGAGTGAGTGGTTCTGTGAGTGACTGTACAGGCAGGTGAGTGAGTGGCTTTTGGGTAAGTAAGTCGGTGCATGAATGGCTGTATGGGTGAGTGTGAAAGTCAGTGATTGCCTGTATGGATGAGTGAGAGGCTATGTGAGTGACTGTATGGGTGAATGACTGAGAGTCTAAGTGATTGCATGACTGAGTGGCTGTTTGAGTGGGTGTTTGGGTAAGTGATTGGGTGTGTGAGTAGCTTTAGTGGAGAGTGTGTGCCTTTGTTTGTGGCTGTATCGATAAGTAAGAAGGTGTGTGAATGGTTGTATGGATGTGCGAATGGGAATGTAAGTAGTTCTATTGGTCAGTAAATGGGGGTAGGAGTGGCTGTATGAGTCAGGGAGTAGCTCTGTTGGTAGCTGTATAGGTGAATGACTGGCTTTGTAAGTGGATTTATGGGTGAGTGAGTGGATGTATGAGTAAATGGGTGAGGTAGTGTAAATGAGTAAGTGGGTTTGTGAGTGGGTGTGTGAGTGGTTGTATTTGTCACTGAATCAGTATGGGAATGATTGTGTATGTGTGCGGGTGTATGTGATGTTATTGGAGGTATGAGTGGATGTGTGAGTGGTTCTGTGGATGATGTCATCAGTGATGTCATTTGAGATGTCATCAGTGATGCCACTGACCATTTTATGAGTGATGTAATATGCGAGGTTACACAGTGCAAGGGGGGGTATAAGTTATAGTTAGCTTAGGTAACTATAACTGCTGAATTTCACTAGGTTTGTATAAGTGAAATATGACCTATAACGTCTCTGTGTCCTTTGTTTTCTTCGGTCAGTTTCTACGTTTTTTTTAGATTCTATTTCTTAACTATAATGTCCCTGTAACCTTTGTTTTTTTCAGTGAATTCATAAGATTTTTAAAAACATTTTTCTTTCTATAAGATCCCTGTAACCATTGTTCTTTTAGTGAATTTCTACAGTCTTTTAATGCTATTTCCTAGCTATGACATCCCGGTAACCTTTGTTTTTTTGTGAATTTCAAAGGATTCCTAATTTTTATTCCTAACTGTAACCTGTAACCTTTGAGAGTCTGTGTGTGAGTGGCAGTATAGGTTGGTGAGTAGGTGTGTGAGTGGTGCAATGGGTGTGTGTGTCTGTATTGGTCAGTGCATGGGCATGCATGTAGTTGAATGGGTCAATGATTGGTTGCGTGGCTGCATTGATCTGTGAATGGGTGCATGAATTGCTGTGTGGGTGTGTAACTGGTTTAGGGAGTGGCTGTATGGGTCTGTAAGTGGGTGTGAGTGGCTGTATGGATCTATTAAGTGGGTATGTGAATGACTGTATGGGTGTGAGAGTGGCTAGATGGGTGTGTGACTGGATGTGTGAGTGGCAGTATGGGTCTGTAAGTGGGTGGGTTAGTGGTTTTGTGGCTGTGTGAGTGGTTGAATGCGTGACTGTGTAGGTCTGTGAGTGTATGTGAGAGTGGATGAATGGGTGCTCTCAGGACACCCCCGCACCGCATGGCCACCAGCTGCTGCGTGTGCCCTCCTCCCGCTGCTGCACTCAGCCTCGCTGAGCCTGCCGCCACGACCCCGCCCCCCGCTGCCCTAGCGGGTTCGCATCCTCTGCCTGACTGTTGTCATGTAAATCTGTTTTTTTTATTTTATCTCCAGTGAATTTTCGTGCTAATTGTATTCGTGCTCATTGTATTTCTCCAGTGGTGCTTCTCGCCCCCTGCGCTTGTAATTTATACTTTTTGCCCTTGTCGTTGTTCTCCTTGCGCCCCTGTGCCCCCCGCCCCGCTCCCCGCTTCCCGCCGCCGTACTCGCGGCCACGCCCCCTTTTCTTTCTGTACCCTCCCCGCTCCCGCCTCCCAGCACCTCCCTCCCTCCCACTTGGCCATATATGGCGACCGTGCGGCGCAGGTGATTGTGACCTGCTCCCAGGACACCCCCGCACCGCACGGCCAGAGCTGCTGCGTGTGCCCTCCTCCCGCTGCTGCACTCAGGCTTGCTGAGCCTGCCGCCACGACCCCGCCCACCGCTGCCCTAGCGGGTTCGCATCCTCTGCCTGACTGTTGTCATGTAAATCTGTTTTTTTATTTTATCTCCAGTGAATTTTCTTGCTAATTGTATTCGTGCTCATAGTATTTCTCCAGTGTTACTTCTCGCCCCCTGCGCTTGTAATTTATACTTTTTGCCCTTGTTGTTGTTCTCCCTGCGCCCCTGTGCCCCCTGCCCCGCTCCCCACTTCCCGCCGCCGTACTCGCGGCCACGCCCCCTTTTCTTTCTGTACCCTCCCCGCTCCCGCCTCCCAGCTCCTCCCTCCCTCCCACTTCGCCATATATGGCGACCGGGCGTACGCGCAGCGTGCACGCGCAGCGGGGGTGCCGATTGTGCGCCGTAGGTGCGCCAAAGGTAAGCCCGTCTGCGCCCGTCCGCGCCTGGACCGCGCCCAGCACCAGGACCCCTGGCACCCGCAGCCGCCAGCCCACCCGCCGGACCTACAGCTCTACCGAACTCAACGCACTCAACGCCGGCCGATTCCCGGGTTGCTACCGAGCCACCCCGAGACACACCCACGGACCCTTCTCCTGCAACTCCTGCAAGTTCACCTGCATCCGATCCTGCACCACTCCAGCAGTGCCCAAGACCTCGACGAGCAACAGCAGTAGCTACCTGAAGTGCATCCTACTCAACACCCGTCCACAGACACGCCGTCGAGCTCTGGAACCTGCTCGACAACACAGCCCCAGACGTCGCCTTCATCACGGAAACCTGGATGAACGCCTCCTCAGCGCCCGACATCACCATCGCCATCCCGGACGGATACAAGATCACCCGGAGGGACCGCGTCAACCAGACAGGAGGAGGCATCGCCATCATCCACAGGAACACCATCCGCATCACGACCAACACCGACGACACCCTCGCACACGCCGAGCACCTGCACTTCCAGATCCACATCAACCCCAAGACCACCCTCAGAGGCACCCTCATCTACAGACCCCCGGGACCACGCACACTATTCAGCGAGGACATCGCCGACCTTGTCAGCCCGCATGCCCTCCCCTCCGCTGACTACATCCTCCTCGGGGACCTCAACTTCCACCTGGAAAACAACAACGACCGCAACACCACCACCCTGCTGAACAACCTCGCTAACCTCAGACTCAAGCAACTGGTGACCACCCCCACCCACTACGCCGGACACACACTCGACCCCGTCTTCTCATCCAGCAAGGACATCGCCTTCAGCCACGCCACCGGACTCCACTGGACGGACCACAGCTGCGTCCACTCCAGCTTCAAAAGGACCACGATCCACCACCAACAGCAACAGGTTCCACGCAGAAGCTGGAACAAGATCACAGCCGACCAGCTCACAACTTCCCTGAGCAAGAACCCACCCACCAGCGCAACGAACCCCAGCCAAGCGGCCACCAACCTCACCAAGTGGATCAGCGACTGCGCAGACGACCTCGCCCCTCTGAGGACCCCGCCTAGCAGACCCGGCAGCAAGAAAGCCCCATGGTTCACCGACGAACTCAAGAGCTCCAAGACGGACTGCAGAGCCCTGGAGAAAGCCTGGCGCAGAGACCCAACACCGGACAACATGACTGCCCTCAAGACCGCCACTCGAAAACACCACCAATTGATCCGCACCACCAAGAAAACTGCATTCAAGGAACGACTGGACAACAACGCACACAACAGCAAGGAACTATTCAACATCGTTAAAGAGCTCTCCAACCCCAACGCCGGAAACAACAACATCACCCCTTCGCAAGACCTCTGCAACTCCCTCGCCTCCTACTTCCACAACAAGATCGCGGACATACACAACAGCTTCAGCACTCAACCGACGCACGCCACAACGGAACCACCGCCCCCCACCACCACCCTCCGCGCCTGGACCCCGATCAGCACCAAAGAAACCATCCGGACGATGAACTCCATCCACTCTGGATTTCCGACCGATCCTTGCCCTCACCACGTCTTCAACAAGGCCGACGCTGTCATCGCACCCCACCTGCGGGACATCATCTACACCTCCTTCAACACCGCCACCTTCCCGGAGAGCTGGAAGCACGCTGAACTCAGCGCCCTACTAAAGAAGCCATCAGCCGACCCCACCGACCTCAAGAACTACCGACCCATCTCGCTGCTCCCGTTCCCCGCAAAAGTCATCGAGAAGACCGTCAACAAGCAGCTAGCCGCCTTCCTCGAGACGAACGGATCCCTCGAACTCTCGCAATCTGGCTTCCGGGCCAACCATAGCACCAAGACCGCCCTGATCGCAGCAACCGATGACATCCGAGCCCTGCTCGACAACGGAGAAAAGCGGCCCTCATCCTCCTAGACCTCTCCGCGGCCTTCGACACTGTCTGCCACTGTACCCTAGTACAGCGCCTCAGCAACGTCGGAATCCAGGAGAAGGCACTGGAGTGGATCACCTCCTTCCTCGCCGGAAGGACACAGAGAGTCCGCCTTCCCCCGTTCAGCTCAGAAGCCACCGAAGTCATCTGCGGCGTTCCTCAAAGCTCCTCGCTCAGCCCAACCCTCTTCAACGTTTACATGAGTCCCCTCGCAGCCATCGCACGCCAGCACAACCTCAACATCATCTCCTACGCCGACGACACCCAGCTGATCCTCTCCCTCACCAACGACCCCGCCACCGCCAGAGCCAACCTACACGAAGGGATGAAAGAGGTAGCCAAATGGATGAAGAACAGCCGCCTGAAACTGAACTCAGACAAGACGGAAATCCTCATCCTGGGATCCTCACCCTCCGCCTGGGACGACTCCTGGTGGCCCCCCGCCCTAGGCAGAGCACCCAAACCAACAGACCACGCACGCAACCTGGGCTTCATCCTGGACTCCTCCCTCTCCAGGACCAGACAAGTCAACGCCGACTCCTCGTCGTGCTTCAACATCCTACGCATGCTACGCAAGATCTTCCGGTGGATCCCCACCGAGACCAGGAAGACGGTCACCCAGGCCCTCGTCACCAGCCGACTGGACTACGGCAACTCCCTCTACGCCGGAACCAGTGCCAAACTCCAGAAGAGACTCCAGCGGATCCAGAACGCCTCAGCACGACTCATCCTGGACATCCCCCGTCGCAACCACATCTCCGGACACCTGAGAGACCTGTACTGGCTCCCGGTCAACAAGAGAATCACCTTCCGTCTCCTCACCCACGCACACAAAGCCCTGCACAACCATGGCCCAAGATACCTCAACAGCCGCCTCAACTTCTACGCTCCCAAACGCCAGCTTCGATCGACCGTCCACGCCCTCGCCGCCATCCCCCGCATCTGAAGAGCCACCACAGGGGGAAGGTCCTTCTCCTACCTCGCCGCCAAGACTTGGAACTCCCTCCCGACCAACCTCCGCCTGACCCAGGACCACCTCGCCTTCAGGAAGCAGCTCAAGACCTGGCTGTTCGAGCAGTAGCGGACCCCCCTCCCCTAAGCGCCTTGAGACCCTCTGGGTGAGTAGTGCGCTATACAAATGCTTTGATTGATTGATTGATTGATTGGTGTGTGACTGGGTGTCTTAGGGTCTGGGTGGGTTTGTCAGTAGCTGTGTGGGTGACTTGGCGAGAACAGAGCCTCACCGTACCCTTTATCCAACAAGGGTCCACAGTTTTGAACAAAATGTCTACCCAACTGGGGTACTTTCTTCTTGTTAATTGCCAAGTGCTTCTTTGTTGATTTCATCTGCGTAAAGGACCATGGAGAAATGTCTCCAGTGACCTTGTGTGCGTTTCGGCAATGTTATTGTTCATTGTGCATCTTTATCCTGAAATCTGTGATAACATGAATCATCCTATAGAGAATACAATGCGACTAGAAAGAGGTAAATCTCCACCAAACAAAGTACTTCCTCTTAACTATATGAAGTAAGTGCCTCTTTGTTTGGTGGCGATGCCCTCATATTCCTTGGCATCGAGAACACATCACCAAAATTGGCGGGAGACACTCTGTGGTCCATTTTGTTAGGCTGTCCATCATACTAGCAGAAGGCAAGAATACCTTTGCATACTACTAAGGTGAACACACCAGGCCAAACGAAAAGAGCATCCAGGTGATTTTACACATTTGCATACCAGTGGTAATTTAAAGGGAGAACCATGTACTCTGCTCTCACCAGGAATGGCCAAAAACGAACCTGCTCCTTACTACAGGGGGCGAGGGGGGCAGCTTTTTCTTCCTGGGTGCCCTGGAGCCCACCCAGGGTACCCAGTGTGCTACATTGAGGACTGTGGGGGAGACTCAATGGCCCTGCCGTCCTTGCAAAAATTCTGCTCCCTGCTTGTGGGAGCAATTTTTATCTGTTTTCCTGCCACTGGACAGGAAAACAAAATAAAGGTCCACTCATACCTGGTGGGAGCAGTTTTCCTGGGAGCTGCCTTACAGTTTGCTCTTGCTTGGTGGGAGCTGTTAAAGCACCTGTGAAGCAAAAGCAAACTGCTATGCCCGCGGACGGGCACCCTGTGACATAGGGATCCGGCAATGGGGTGGCAGACCCCAGGGCCCTTAGTGGCTCCAGAAGGGGGGGCAGTGCATCCCCCTCCTTCTTTACTTAGGGCCAGCCCCAGGGAGGTGGGGGTTCCAGGGACCATGAACGGGCCATGAGGGAGGCCGCATGGCCCCCTCCTTGTAAACATTTAACAAAGCCCCTGGAAGGTGGTGGTAAATGCCCCTTATCCTTTAAATTCAATCTGTGGCCCTAGGCATGTGGTGGTCCCTGGGGCCCTTAAAGATAATTGAGGGGGTCCACTCAAACCCCTCTAATTGTTTTTATAAAGCCCCAGGAAGGTGGTGGTCATACCCAGGGCTCTTAAAAGCCTCAGGAGGGGAGGAGCTGAGTGGTGATGACAGAATAGAAAGTGCTGTTGGCAAGGTCCTTTGGGACGGTCGTTCTGGTGTTGATTGATATCAATCTGAATATTGTGAACCATCATGCGGAAGGTGTGGAAGCAGGGGGAGGCAACTGCGTTGGCTTGTACTTTCATGGTCAGTTCGCTGTTTAGGGTGTTGCCTAAGTTGTGTGCGTGGTGTGAGTGTGCCACCCACTGAAGTAGCCCTCTAAACATGTCTCAGGCCTACCATTGCAACCTGCATGTGCAGTTCTAAACTGCCATTTCAACCTGGAAAAATGAACCTTTTACAGGTGCAAATCTTCCTTTTAATTTACATAAGTCACCCCCAGGGTAGGCCCTGAACAATCCAGATGGCACGGTGCTGTGTATTTAAAAAGTAGGACATGTACTTTTAAGTTGTTCATGTCCTGGTAGTGAAAAACTCCTTGATTTGTTTTTCACTACTGCAATGCCTACCTTTCACATGAGATGACATTGGAGTTACCATATTACATTCAATAAGCTGCAATTCCAATTGACAGCAGGCGACAGGTCGAGTTTGGTGTCTAGAAAATTGTAATTTAAAGCTCTCTTTAATGGTAGAGTTGGATTTCTAATGACAGTTTAGAAAATGTACTGTTAGAAAGTTGGCATTTTCTTGTCCCAAGTCAAAAACCAAATTTCCTCTTTGGTAAAATCAATCAGTTCAGTTACATCCACACACTGTAGCCATACCGCATACTGCATCATCAGAACATAAATTCACAAGTCTCAAATATTAAAAAACAATATATATTGATTCATAAAAACAATCCATGGCAATAATTCAAAACATTTTCTATAAAAAAGGCTTCAGAAGATCATTACATTTTTTACACAGAGTCAATTGTTATATAAAAAAATGAGGCCATTAAAAACCTATACTGTGTCAAAGGAGGGTCACATAAAAAACACACATAAAGGTTTCATAATTTGTTAACACAAAGGCGGGAGAAAATAATGAACAGAAAGTTCATATTATCGTACAGAAACACCAGTCACTATTGGATTGTCTGTCACAGTCACAATGCTTTACAAAGTATATTTTCCTTGACTCGCTAACATCCTAGGAATCTAGGCCCACAGGCATCAACAATGCCATTTGCGATTCCTTATTAGCGAAAAATAAGGATTCGCTAATAAGGAATAGCAAAAGGCTATGCATGAAGAAATCGCTAAAAAAATAGTGATTTCTTAATATTCCTTAATTGCGATTCGCAAATTGTGAGTCGCAATTAAGGAATACCTCCCCATTCATTCCTATGGACCTGGAGGCCCATAGGAATGAATGGGAACACATTCTCAATTTGCGAATCGCAATTAGCGAATCACAAATTTAGAATGCAATTTCAAGGGTGCAGGGGTGTCCAAAGGACACCTTGTTGCACCCCTGAAATTGATCTGTGCACGTATGTAATAGTTGGGGGCAAGATGGCGGCCGCAGCAGTGGCTGTGTAAGTGACCAGTGCACTGCTTCCCCGCTGCTCCTCACTAGCATCAACTCACCCGATTACATGGCCTGAGAACGTGCTGGCAACTCTGTCCTGATTCCTCCTGCTTCCATCCCGGCTGGGTAGCAGCTATTCCGGTGCCTTCTTTGCCTTCTGTGGTGCCCGCGCCTGAGTCCGGTGTGGATCCGAGGTCCGGCGTGGAGTCGGCGTCCTTGGCTGCTCCTCAGCTACTCCAGTGAAGCTGCTTCTGCGAGGCGGGGCGGAGCACATCTTAATCGGCGTCCAGAGCGGATCATAGCAGCTGCAGCGGTTAAGCTGCTAAGTTTGATCTGTACAGCGTTATTAGCTATGGCTCCGAAAGGGAGAGGAGCCAGAACCCGTGGCGCTGCTACCGCTGCAAGCTCAATTGGGGCAGCAACCGAGGCAGTTACAACGGATGTCGGCGGAGCCGCTGCAGCACCTGTCGCTGTAAATATGGACTCGGATACTGCCCCACAAGCGCCTAGTGGTAGAGGAAGTGTAAATGGCATTGTTAGACACCAGCAAAGTGAGCAGGCTTGCAACTCTCCGGTATCATGTAAGCAAGTGAATATAGGGAACGTGACTAGCTCCACAATGTCTGAGAGCAGGCTCATGCAGCAAAATACACAGAAATTAAAAACCGCACTGTACCTGCAATCTTCATTAAAAAACCTGGACCAAAAGTTAAAACATCTATAGATGTGAGAGTGGCCACTCAAAACTAGCCCTCTCTTCTAAATGTCCTCTCCGTGGGCAACTTATCATCAGCCGCTTTGACAGATAAAGGCAATGTGGTAAATCCTGGGGCAGGTGTGGCTGTTGATAGCTTGATGGCACGGAGCAGTTCTCCAGCAGCCATGGACGTAGTTACATACGCTAGCTTAGACATAGATGGGATGGGCGCCGCTGCGGATAAAGGAAACGATGATGGAAACGATGTTGAATCTGCCGTCTCAGAGGGCAAATTTTATTCTATGTCTGACTTATCAATAGTGTGATATTGATAATGCTAGCACTGTTGGCGACTGGGGGGATGAAGGGGAAATACCGGACGGTGATGATTTAGCGCAGTGTTTGAACCAAGATACTGTGAGACACGTACAAGAGTTTGATGAAAGCTCCCCCCTAATGACGCCTTTCGAACAGCCTAGATGGGACAGTACATCACCTGAGATGCTTGCCAAGGAACCAGCACTTTGCCTGAATAATCTCGATGACAATGATGCGGTTACCCTGAGTATAATTTACAAGAGTATAATGGCCCATCGGGCTGAGACAAAGGCAGAAAGTATACGCACACAAGGAGCAGTGCGGAACCTGCAAAATACGGTACGTCGTATGGCAAAATCCTATGCAGGGATAACCACTAGGGTAGTGGAAGCAGAAGAGGGCATTTCTGGTGCAGAGGACTCTCTGGCTAAGCAACAATCGGCTATTGAAACTCTACAAAAGACCAAGGCGGATGTCAAGTTGAAGCTTACGGACTTGGAAAAACGTGCGAGGCGCACTAATTTAGGCATCCTGGGTATACCTGAGTCCAAAGAAGGACAGGATGTGAGAGAGTTTATTGTTGAAGTGTTCAAAGAGGCCTTTCCTGACTTAAAAGATTGGCACTGGGAAACGGAGGTTATTAGGGCGCACAGATTTCTGTTTGTACAACGCAGGAGAAGTGGCCACTCCAGGGGCGGGGTGAATGCACAGGCTAGAGCAATTTTAATTTGTCTCAATATTTATATACTTTGTGAGG
The DNA here is from genome assembly GCF_964263255.1 of Lissotriton vulgaris. Classification (NCBI taxonomy): domain Eukaryota; kingdom Metazoa; phylum Chordata; class Amphibia; order Caudata; family Salamandridae; genus Lissotriton; species Lissotriton vulgaris. Next base: position 479,011,878 of record NC_141694.1, read on the forward strand.
CAATCTACGACTTGGCGCGCCCAGACAGGCGTCGCTCTGGCAAAGGGTATGAATTTTTTGTTCATCCTGATTTCTGTCCCTCCACTGTGCAACAAAGGTGGCAATTGAGGCAACTAATTTCACCCTTTCAAGCTAAAGGTGGTCAGGCATTTCTCCTAAATCCTGCCAAATTAAAAGTGATATACAAAGAACAAACACGGTATTTCACATCAGAAATTTTGGCAAAAGACTTTCTGAAGTCACTTGGCAGCTAATAACATATTGTATTTGCTTTCTCACTCTATAATATCTAATTTTCAGGCTTTCTTTTTCTTATCTTTCTGGTCTCGTTTTTTCTTTTCTTCTCCCTCTTCTGGATTATTACCAGTTTGATAGCGAGCATAATATGAATACAATATTTGGTCGTAAGGGTAATGATCGAATTAGTCTCGAAGGGATTTGATTATAAATGTAATGCCTTGAGCTTATAACTGATTGTATAAACTATGTTTTGTTATCTATTTCCGGAAGAGGATTATGCTGTATTTGAAGAGACCTGTGGTGACAGATGATGGGTGACGCGGTCTCGTTGAGGGCCTCGGGGGGGGGGGAGTGCACAATCACTTCCATCACTGAGGACTTGGTCCTTATGCCCTGGTGTGGGTGGTGGGGGGGAGGGCTGGGTGGGTGGGGGATTGGGGGTAGGGGGCGGTAGGAGCAGGGGATACAAATAAAATTAATACATGAGTACATTTTTCTTTATTGTTTGAAAGCTTGCTATGTCAGGCGCAGGCCTTTTTGCTATGGTGCTATGGTAGAGACTTATGGTGGTTAAGGGTATCAGATTGGGCATATTGAATGTCAGGGGATTGAATCTTCTTAATAAAAGGCAGCGGGTTGCAAAGGAGCTTCAGATGCTTCGCTGTGACGTCATCTGTCAGCAGGAGACGCATATAGTATGGGCTAAACGGAAATTGTTAACTGAGTTGGGATATAATATAGTGGCATGTACTAAGCAAGCCTGTACATCTCTTGATGTTGCAATTCTGGTAAAAAAACATATTGGGAATACAGCCCGGATATTGACGGACGGACTTGGGGGATGGGCAATAGCTGAGTGTGCTGTAGGGACGTCAACATTTACGTTATGCTCCTTATATGGCTCTAACTTAGACGAGGCTGCAATATTAGAATTTCTTAATGTTGAGTTAGCGGCATGGCCAACTCCTGTAATTATATGTGGCGACCTAAATATAAACTTACAACCAAATTCATTGGGCAATGCAAGCTATAAGTATTCTGGCAGGAAACCAAAAGTGTTTAAGTCACTTCAATTACTTATTTCTGCACACGGGTTGGTAGATTCATGGGCCTCACTCAGAGGCATTGATCCTGGATACACTTTTTTTTCTCTCCTCATCAGAAGCTGGTGAGGCTGGATTATTTTTTTTGCTCCGCAACATTTGCTGAATGGTGCGTGTATTCAGGTCTACCCAAGGGTCACATCGGACCATGGCCCAGTTGTTTTAACTATAGCCGGCATTGGGGTAGCTACTAAGCCTAGGGGCTTTCTTTCGATCGTAAACTGTTGCTTGACCCAAAATGTCATGCCTATATGAAGGATTGGATCACTGAATTCTTTCGTAATAATAGGGAGAGTACTGAGATGGGCTACGTATGGGATGCTTTTAAAGCCGCTTTCAGGGGGGAGGTTTTTAGTTTTGGGCTGTATGCTTAAAAACAGCTGGGGCTAAAACTACAGGAATTATATCAGGGCCTCATATTGGCTGAAGAGATGCTTGTGCAGGGAATACATGCATGCATTGACATTGGAGCCTTAACAACAGAAGTGGCCCGCTGCAAGGCAAAAATAAATCTCCAATGGAGCCAAGTGGCTGCCAAAAAATATGTTATCAAGCGGCAGTTGAATTATGTGTATGGGGAGGCAAGTGGCAGGTGCCTGGCCCAAAAACTTAGATCAAAGGAAGCTGCCCAAAGAATCAATTCTCTTGTCGACTCCAGTAGGCGCTCGGTAGAGAATGAGACTGATGTATTGGATGTATTTAAGCAGTATTATGAAATATTATACGCTGGAGAACACTATGCAGTCAAAAAGGCGCAATACTTTTACAGCAGTATTGTCAGCAGGATCTTGGGGAGGAGGAAGCAGCAAGGCTGGAGGCTCCTATTACAATTTCCGAATTGGAGCAGGCTATAAATGGGGTTGCAGCTGGTAAGGCGCCGGGGCCTGATAAACTTCCGCTGGAGATTTATAAAAGCTTTCTCAGCGTTTTAAAGGAGGATATGTTAGCTGTATTCCTGCGAGCTCAGATTGGCGTTTATCCTAAGTCATGGGATGAGGACAGCATTGTGGTGTTTAAAAAAAAGCATAAACCTGCCGATCGGGCTGCATCATACCGCCCTATATCTCTGTTGAACACGGATGGTAAAATGTATTCAAAAATTTTGGTGACTAGGTTGGCGGCAGTGATTACTCCATTGGTGTCAATACGACAGCACAGATTTATTCCCAATCGTGGAACAACAAACCACGTTAATCAGGTAATAACTTTACTTGATCAGGCTAATGGTACCGGCGAAGACCTCAGCCTTATATTATTAGATACCGAGAAGGCTTTTGATCGAGTTTCCAGGGGCTTTTTATGGGCTGTGATGAGACATCGTGGGTTTGGGCCACAGTTCATAATAGCTTTGCAGACGCTATATCATCAACCAGTAGCCAGATATGCACCATGGGGCTCGAATCAGAATCAGTGTCTATTTGGCGGGGAACAAGACAGGTTTGTCCTTGCTCCCCACTAGTATTCTCACTATACATTGACCCATTTTTAAAGATGATTGAAAACAGTCCTCGGATCCAATCAGTAATTATACAGCAACAACAGTATCACATCTTTGTATATGCTGATGATGTGGCTGTGGTATCCCCTAAACCAGCAGTAGCAATGCAGGAGAGAGAACATTTGGCTGCAGAGTACAGGGCAGTATTGGGCTATAAATTAAATACAGCCAAAACACAAATCCTATGTGTCAATGTTGGTTCTTATACAGACCAAAGGGTATTACAAGAGGTGACTTATTTGGGGGTGCGGATAAGGGCTTCGGCGTCCGCGCTGGTTGAGTCTGATTGGGGTAAGCTGATGATGGGGATTTGCAATCAATTAGATCAATGTAAATGTTTACATCTATTGCTGGTAGGTAGATGTAATGTCCTAAAAATGATGATCTTACCAAAAATATTGTATTTTTTTTAGATGTGTGCCCCTGGAGATACCCTGTGCTAATCTTGCACAACTCCAGTCTTTGTGTATGAGATTCACATGGGCATGCGGAAAAGCTCCTAGAGCAATGTGGTATATGGTCTTACCTAGGGCTGTAGGTGGGTGGGCTGTCCCCGATTTTAATTTGTACTATTACGCGTGTATGCTTCAACACATGAATATATTGCTCACTGGGGTAGGGCCGATAGACATAGCCGAATCACCCTCTATATACCATATGCTTTTAGGCACTGAAGTAAAAAAAAATTGTTTTTTAATGTAGACTGGAGCTACTATAAGTGTACAAGATTCAAGGTTCTTATAGCTGCATATAAAGTATGGAAAGTCATTAAAAAGATATACGTGGTAGAAAAAGTTTCTTGGTATACCCCATTAACAGCTCCAATCTTTTTTCCCAGTGTATTTTGGGATCGGGATGTGTATAACTGGCGGGCTAAAGGAATCACCATGGTTGGTGACTTATATATGGAAGGTGGGCTAAAATCGTTTGATCAGCTTAGGGAGCTATATCAGCTTTCTCAATTGTATTTTTTTAAATACTTACAAATTAGGGATTATCTGTTGAAAGTCCGCTTGAATATACAACCTAACCCCCTCATTGAAGCAAACAAGAAGGCAGCACGGATTGGTACGCTCTATAGTCTCATGCTTGATACAATGCCTAATGATCTGGAAGCTCACACTTGTAAATAGGAGAATAGATTCGGATGTCAAGGCATACTGCTTGTGACTACTATTGAGCTAGCCAGACGATTATTTATGTCTGCAAATTTAGCTGCCCAACATTACAAGACCATTTTCTATTTGCACTTGACACCTAATAAATTTGCAAAATGGGGTGGGGGTCAGGAGGGAAAATGCTTTTGCTGTGGGGCTCCAGCTGCTGATGTGATACACATTTTCTATACATGTGGGCAGTTCAGGAGTTTATTTGAGCAGGTGGGCAAGTTTTTAACTTTGATTTTGGGAGCACCTATAGAGTTGTAACCTATGCAGATTTTGTTGGGGGTAGAGATGGGTGTTCTTGCGGATACTATACCCAGCAATGCTGTTTATCTGATTTTTGAAGCCACAGCTGTGGTTAGGCTGTGTATAGCCTCTTGCTGGCTACAAAAAGATGCTCCATCATTTGATGCTTGGCGGGCAAGGTTTCTTGCTATGTTTAATATCGAGTATAGTTTATATGCTCTGAAAGGCAGCCGGAAAAGGAAACTAGGGCAGCAAATCTGGGGTGCAGTTATGTCTCATTTGAATATGGATGTGTAAACTCCTCTGATTGCTTTTGTATTAATATGTTTTTGTCCTCTGATTTGTACCCTGACTAGTTCATCCCATTCTTTTTGCCTAATCTGTGTTGCTTTATTCAATTTTATATTATTATATATGCCTCTCCTTTCTGTTTGTTTGCTACTCATGTATTTTCAATAAAAATGTTTAAAAAAATAATAATTCACAAGGTCTCAAATATTAAAAAACAATATATATTGATTCATAAAAACAATCCATGGCAATAATTCAAAACATTTTCTATAAAAAAGGCTTCAAAAGATCATTACATTTTTTACACAGAGTCAATTGTTATATGAAAAAGAGGGCATAAAAACCTATACTGTGTCAAAGGAGGGTCTCATAAAAAACACACATAAAGGTTTCACAATTTGTTAACACAAAGGCGGAAGAAAATAATGAACAGAAAGTTCATATTATCGTACAGAAACACCAGTCACTATTGGATTGTCTGTCACAGTCACAATGCTTTACAAAGTATTTTTTCCTTGACTCGCAAACATCCAAGGGATCTAGGCCCACAGGCATCAACGATGCCATTTGCGATTCCTTATTAGCGAAAAATAAGGATTCGCTAATAAGGAATAGCAAAAGGCTATGCATGAAGAAATCGCTAACAAAATTGTGATTTCTTAATATTCCTTAATTGCGATTCGCAAATTGCGAGTCGCAATTAAGGAATACCTCCCCATTCATTCCTACGGGCCTGGAGGCCCATAGGAATGAATGGGAAGACATTCTCAATTTGCGAATCGCAATTAGCGAATCGCATATTGAGAATGCAATTTCAAGGGTGCAGGGGTGTCCAAAGGACACACTGTTGCACCCCCTGAAATTGATCTGTGCACATATGTTGTGAACACACATGCCCTTAGGGCATATATGTGCACAACATGAAACTTTGAAAAATGCACAAAAGTGCATTTTTCAAAGTTTTTGCAGAACTTCATGGTAATTTGCTACTCCTATTAGCGAAATCGCTAATTTGTTTACTTTGATGCAATGCATTTAAGGAATCTCAATTTGGGATTCTTTAAATTCAATCGTAATTTAAGGAATCTCAATTTAGAGATTCCTTAAATTGCAATTTTTGCATTTGGAATGATGCATCCCGAATGCAAAAATACCGGTCGCAAATGGGCAGATTCGGAGAATCTGCCCGTTTGCGACCGTTTTTTGCTTTGATGCATGTGGGCCTTAGTGTCTATACATATAAAGGCATTGACGTGTTTCGATGAGTAAAAGTCTATTGCAACCACCTTCTTCAGGAAGGTAGATATCTCCTAGGCTACAAATCGTAATATTGATATCGCACATACACAAAGACAAAGGAAGAATACAAAAACATAAATCACACATGAATATATTCTTAACCCTCTGATCCTAATGGAAACTATTTATATCCTGATGGTACAGTCATTTCAACTAGCAGCCAAAATGACAACACCACATTCAATCCCATATTATTGTAGAACACCTGGGTAGAAAACTCATTAGTGTAATACCTTTCAAAGTTTTTGTCAAGTGCAGACTCCTGAGTATTTTCTATGCACTCTAAGACTTCAAAATAACATAGGACCCAATTATTCTGGTCCAGTTGTCTTACTAAAGATCTAAAGAGACCATATCATTTATTAGAACATTGGAATGTTGGGAGCTTCATTGAAAACAATGGAGTGCTCTGGGCTTATAATGGCTGGTATAAGCCTGGAGCTCAAACATTCCAATGTTTCTTTGTTCACAACTCTGGCTTTGAACAAAGGCTTCAAGGAACCTGAGGGGATTCCAATCCCCTCAGGCTCCCAAAAGGCTTTGTTTTTTTTGTTAGAACATTCTGTCCTCTAGTGACAGAATGTTCTAATAGCCTTATAACCCTTCGTAGATGGGCTATACCGCTATTAAAGTCCCTCTCCCTTGTTAAAGGCCCTCGCCTTCGGCTCGGGGCCTTTAACGCTGGAGAGGGCCTTTAATAGCTGGTATAGCCCTCTACGGCGGGCTATAAGGCTATATTAGTAAGGCATCATGATCATGGATATCACCAACACGAAACAGACTCATAGACAAAATAGTGGTTACCTGTACTTTCCACAAATGACACCCTGTGCCAATGGTGATAAAATAGAGGGGTCAGCACCTGTAGATATTAAAGACGATAGCCCTCAGTATCAAAACGGATATGCTTAATCAGATTGTGCTCACTATCCTCAATACATACCTCGCTTCGATAAAAACAAATCTGGGAACTGCAACCTTTCAGCCACAGTACAGATGGTAACATGACTTGATGAGGACGAGGAGCTGTCACCTACCACATTTGCACATCATAAAATCTCTGCCTGGGTACACTCCCAAAGGGTTTGACACTAGTCTTTTGTGACCCCATACAATCTGTGGCCAGGGCAGAGAGGCAGGACATTCCAAACACCTCAAGGGTGGAACCGCCAGAACATTCTCCTAATTCACACCTGGCATTAGGTATAAATGTTTGACCTTCAGAGCCAACCTTTCAGTACACCTCTGGAACTGTGAAAGACTTAGAAGGACTGCTGTGTTGTTTTGCAAGAAAGACTGCTACCCTTCTGCCCTGCTGTCTGAGTGAAAAGAATTTACCTGCATCTTGAACCCAAGACTAAAATAGTGACTCTAAGGGCGAGCTAGCTGTCTTCCTGATCAGAGGCTCTGGGGCAGAAAATGGTCTAACCCTCTTGAAACCAGCACCTGCACTCTACTTGTTGTGAATCTTGCCCTCTGCATTCAGACAAAATATTGAGAAAAATATCAAGGAGAAGAAATATCAAGTTTGATATATCATGATGCAGAAATATCAGATGAAGTCATACCGTTGACAAGAATATCGATTTTAAGGTAAGTAATACAGATATTAAGAATTTCTATGTTGTTAATATCATTCACAAAACTATTATTGTTAATAATATTGTTTTTTTATTATTTTGATGTATTTTAGTATATATTTTAATTATATATGTTATTTATTATTGTTATTGTTAATGTTTTTTAATATAGTTTGTAAATTTGTAGCTATTTTTAAATTTAATTCAATAGTTTATATGTATTGTTAGTGCCGGAGCGGGTTATGGAGGTTATAGGGGTACAGGGTGGAAAGTAAATGAATTATAATTAATTATTCATTATTATTCCTTATTTAATTGATTTTAATTATGTTAGTTGTGTGATTAATTTTTTTAATTGCGTTTACTTTTAGGTGCACGTTGTGAGGCTTGCAGGGATATAGGGTGGGAAGTAATTTCATTTTAATTATTTAATATTTCATTTTCAATTATTCATACTTACGTAATTGATTATTAATTATGTAGCTTGTGTAATTATGGGTTTTTTGAAGTTATAGATTAGGTGTGGGTTGTGTTTGAGGGGTAAAGGGTGGGAAGTTAATTACATATAATTAACTTTTTATTAGTTAATTGTTATTAATTATTTAATTGATAATTTGTTATGTAAATTATGTAATTAAGATGTGTTATAAATAGATATAAGGTACACATTTTGGGTTTGTAGGGATAAAGGATGGGGAATTAATTTAAATGTAATTGGGTATTATTGCTTAATTATTATTAATTGTGTAATTGATAATTAAATATATAAATTTTTTAATTATTATAAATGTAAGATATATTTTAGATGTGGATCGTTTACTTTGTAGAGTATAGTGTCGGAAGCTCTTTAAGTAAAAACAAATATAAAAATAATGATTTAAAAAATGTGTTATGTTGGTATTTTTTAATTCTAAATTAAATTATATGTATTGGTTGTTATAATTGTGAACATATAGGGGCCCATTAGGATGGCGGGGATGTATGACGTTACAACGCATACTTTAACAACGCATACCACTACAATGCAATTTTTACAACGCAGGATCCTTTACAACGAATGCCTTTACAATGCATGACATTACATAGCAGATGCTATTACAGCGCATGCCATTACAACGTAAGTATAGGTAAGTATATAATTTTAAATAAAAATGTAATTAATAAATATTTAATTAATTATTTTATTTAAGTAAATTTTTTATTAATGTATTTGTACATATATATATATATATATATTTTAAAAAAATAGTGTAGGTGTATAAAAATAATATTCTATCTCCAGGGGGGAGTAATAGTAGGGTAAGTGCTGGATAAAGTAGGGGTAAAAAATACTATTCTAACTCCAGGGGGGTGTAATAGTAGGGTAAGTGCTGGATAGTGTAGGGTTAAAAATTACTATTCTAACTCCAGGGGGGTGTAATAGTAGGGTAAGTGCTGGATAGTGTAGGGGTAAAAATTACTATTCTAACTCCAGGGGGGTGTAATAATAGGGTAAGTGCTGGATAGTGTAGGGGTAAAAATTACGTATTCTAACTCCAGGGGGGTGTAATAGTAGGGTAAGTGCTGGATAGTGTAGGGGTAAAAATTACTATTCTACCTCCAGGGGGGTGTAATAGTAGGGTAAGTGCTAGATAGTGTTGGGGTAAAAATTACTTATATTTTTTTATTTATAGAACTTTTTTTAAATTAATATTAAAATTACTTAAATTAATTTATTTAATTTATTTAAAGTACTTTTTTATTAATAATTATTTTTATTGTTTATATTTAATAAATTAATACATTTTAATTATTTAATTTTTTCAAAATAAATAAATGTTTTAATAAAAAATGATATACTTACCTATACTTACGTTGTAATGGCATGCGTTGTAATAGTATCTGCTATGTAATGTCATGCGTTGTAAAGGCATTCGTTGTAAAGGATCCTGCGTTGTAGTAGTTGCGTTGTAAAAGTAGTCCGTTGTAATAGTTGCGTGGTAGCTGCATCACACTAGCGGAGCTGGGACCGGCCACCAGTGGTGCGGCAGTCCCTCCCCGGTGATTAGGATACCACCGCCACCATGGCGGTGGCATCCTCCATTCCCAGCATTGTGGCGGGCGGTGCTCACAGCACCGCCCTCCACAATGCTCGGAATGCACTGCGTGCATTGTTATGCACTGCGTGCATTGTCATGCACAAGGTGACAGGCACCATGTCCATGACAATGCAGGGGGGTACCATAGGTACCCCCCAAGTGTACCTCCCACCCCCTAACACCCTGGGATCCCGCAACAGGCCCCTGAAAGCAGAATCCCATGCCTTTGCTGCCACAGAAAGGCATGTTTCTGCCCCATACTAATATGGATGGCGGTGTCTAGCAGACACGGTCCCCATATTAAACCCTTTTCTGCCCGGTCTTCCCGTCCGCCGCGGTACCCCTGCAATACTAATTTGGCGGGGGTAAATGTGAGGCGGCCGGGGAAGGATGTAGGGCGGATCGCCACCGCCATGCGGGTGGTGATGATCCACCCTACATCCTAATGACCCCCATAGTGTGGTATTTCAATTCTATTATCATTACTTGGTTTAATTTAAAATATTTCTTAAACTTTGTAATACATATGTAATTGTTTCATTTAAAAAAGTCTTCTATATATTTTAGATTTAAACATTTATATTTATTGTTATTTGATGTAGTAATTAAAATATTTTAACTGTTTGAAGTGAACTACTCTCTATTGTTGCACAGACTGGATTGAAAATAGTACATTTTACCCCTCCACTATCCAACCCTTTGTCTGCTGTTGCACAGACTGGAGTGGGAATATTACATTTTCCCACTCCTGAGTCTAACCCTTTCCCTACTGCTGTATCGAATGGAGTGGGAATAGTAAATGTTACACCTTGGCAATCTAACACTTTCCTTAGTGTTTCATAGACTAGAGTGGGAATAGTAAATTGTCACCCCTCCTAAATCCAAAATGTGCCCTACTGTTGCATTGACTGGAGTGGGAATAGTAAATTGTACTCCTCCCTAATCCAACCCTTTCCTTTCTGTTGTAGCAACTGGATTGGGAATAGTAATTTGTACACCTCCTGGGTCCAACACTTTCCCTACTGTTGCACCAACTGGAGTGGAATTAGCAAATGTTACTCCTCCACAATCTAACACTTTCCCTACTGTTGCACAGACTGCAGTAGGAATAGAAAGTTTTGCCCCTCCTGAGTCCAACGCTTTCCCTACTGTTGCACTGACTGTAGTATTTTGTCAGTGAACCCTTGCCCTCCAAGAGGTGCCACTCCAGGCCTGGACCTTCGGAAGTGGGGCTGAATGTGCTCTGCCAGCCCAGCTGTGGTCCTGCAAGCAGAAATGATGCAGCGTAATGTATCTCCCCGTAGCTGCATCAGAACCTCCATAGCATGACGCAGCCCAATGCCATACTTCACATCGCAGCCCACAGTCTCATCGGAACCACCTCGCAATTATGCATCCTCAAAGCAGGCCTTCGCATTGCAAGCCCCTTATCGATAGCATCTTCGATGATGATGCAGGACTCCTCATCACAGCCACGCAGCTTCTCTGACACTGCTGGTGCGCAGCACATCTGCGACAGAGGACTTTGCATCGCAAGTCCCTTGTTCATGGCATCCTTTATAATGATACAGCCTCACAACTCCTCCAAACCACTGATGCTTGATGCATCTTTGCAGAGGGAATCTTGCAACGATCTGCAATCAGGATTTAGGGTACTTAATTCAACCAGTAAAACTTGATAACTGTATCCATGACACACTCCACAGCAGTCAGGCTGAAACGGTGACTTTGTCCTTGTAACAAAAGTTGGCAGTTTGTGCTTCTAGGCACTATTTTCACTTAAATCTTTGAAATTACATATATCTGGTTGTACTGATTACATCTTTGTCATTCTGGTGTCAAATAATTTATGACATTTTAAAGTTTTTCTAAAGTGGTGTGGTATTTTTCATTGTGTTGTATTTTTGCGTTATTACTGTTTGAGGTACTGCATAAAACCTTTACACAGTGCCTCTAAGTTAGCCTAACTGCTTTTGTGCCAAGCTACCAGATGGTTAAGCACAGATAAATTTGGGGTCTGCTTGTGTTTCACGATGACAGAGATTGTGGTTGCTGCTTGAGTAGGTTTTCGCCCTCCTCAACCAGTAACCCAATTTCCAACAGTAAGGTGAGCATTGATACTAATGCCAATTGTTTTCATCATAGTGGCAGGAGCTTGAAGCGGGCCAAGAGCCAGTGGCTACCAAATGGAGGTCCAGGTCTCAGAACGAATCCTCAGAACCAACACCTCTGTTTGATCTGTAATTGAAGTTAAAAGGTTATTGATGATCAAACATGCAACGTAAGGAAGACATTCCTGAAGTTTATTCAGAAAGCCAGAGTTACTACCACTTTGTTGTATCAGGATTTGAGTATCAGCTGCTTGATCATAAAAGTAAAACCAAAATTAAAGTAATTTACTGGCTTAAATAAATGTATAGGAACACCACAAAACCCCAAATAATTCATTATAGATTAATGTTCAGTGTTTTTAAAAGTAACATTTCTTTATTTCAGACACAGATAAATATTAAACATAAAATTACAAATACATGCAAGGAAAACAGGACCGCTCTAGCACTACCTGACCTAGAGATCTGTGTTAGAAGGTCTTAGGGCATGATTATGAGTTTGGCGGTCTCACAGCCGGCTGCTATGCCAGCGGACCACTGCGAAACTGACAAACCCGTTGTCTGGCCTTCCCGCCGTTTTCCAATTTGAATCCAGGTTGGGCAGTCCTGTGGCGGCGGTGCATATCTAATGCACATAGGTGTGCCTTAGACATGCACTGACGTGCGACAGACGCAGGCCATTCCTGCATGGAAAGAAATGCAAAGAGCTGTGCATTTCTTTCTGTGCAGGAATAGTGGATGCAAAAATACAGGGGGACACAACATGTGCCCCACTACATGCACAGAGGAGGCAGGGAGCCCTATAAGGGCTCCTCAGTTTCCTCACCACCACCCTTTCCCTGGTGGGCTCCACAGACTGCCATCACAGGTTCGGCAGTCCAATGGATCGCTAAACTTATAATTGGGCCCTAAGTGTTAAATAAGTTATAGCCCAACCCTCTGGTCTTCATCATGGAGTTCTCAGTGGGAAGTTCTTCCTATGTATGTGTCACAGCAGTTTCAATGTACAGGCATTATCAAGTTGTTCACAATTTAAAAAGAGTGACTGTCTTTGTCATCTCAATTAATAACCAATAAAGCAAGGCTGCTGGCTTTATCTTGAATATATATATACCAGGTGGTCGCTACTGAGAAACCCTTCAAACATTTTCAGAAGGCTCAAAGTATGCACTGACATGAACAATATATCTCTCTTGGAAGATATCAAGTAGTTTATGGTGTCAGGTCAAGAAAATGGACATATTTATTAAACCCATTCTGCATTTGTCAAAAAGATAAACCGCTTGTGGTGTTTATTATGGAGATCACAAAGTTAATCCACTTCCTGTTGTATCTGTCAGATGATTAATAATGTAAAGAATATTCTTATGGTGGTTGTGTAGCAGTTCCCTAAAACCTCTTCCTATTTTATTCGCCAGAAGGATCACCATGTAAAACTACTTTCTGTTTCATTTGTCAGGGTTCACAATATAAAACCAATTCCTTTTATATTTCCCTGAGAGGTCACACTGTAAAGCCCATCCTAGGATGTTTATGAAAGAGTTTTCAATGTAAACATTTTCTTGTATTTGTAAGAAGATTCAACATTTTAAAACCCTTCCATTTAAAATTTGCCAAAAGGTTCACATTGTAAACCTCCTAACTATTGCATGTGTCAGAGTTCACAAACGTATTCTTATTGCATTTGTTAGAGAGTTTATAATATAAAACCCCTTGTTAGTGTTTTCCTCAGTGTTTGTAATATAAAACCTATTGAATTTATTGGGAAGCTCTTTTTTACTTCTGTCTCTGTTAGAGACAAACGTGAAGGATTTTCGTAATGGATTTTGATTCCTTTATGATACCGACTTGAAATTTGTCCTGATAAGAATAATTCTTAATTTTGTGAAGAGGATATATATATTCATGATTTAAATATTTAATAAATTAAACAGTTTACCCCTGAGGAAGCAACAAGACTATGGTTATAGTCGTGAAAAATATGCTGGATTGCTATGTCCTGTTTTGAACTTTAAATTAAGTGATTAAATAAAGAAAAACTTTTTTTAACTGTATCTATTGTGAAAGTTTGAAGACGATAAAATAAATATTACAAAAAATATATAGAAATAATTAATTTGTATACCTTATCTTTTTTGTAAGCAATAAACCGATGGCCAAAATTGTAACCTGGGCCTGTTAGTTAAATGTAACAAGCGGGCTGTAGCACCAGTTGTACCATCCACTACAGTGGGCATGTAAACATAACTACTGGCCTTGCATGCGTAACCTGAATGTGCAGTTTTAAACTGCAAATTCAACCTGTCAAAATAACCTCTTTTAATAGGCTTAAATCTTCTTTTTAAATATTAATGTCACCCCTAAATAGACCTTACTGCCCATAAGGCAGCATGCGGGTTAATAAGTAGGACATGTAAACACTTAATGTTATGCATATCCTTAGAGTGAAAAGGCCCCAAAACTATTTTCACTGTAGCAGTGTAGATATTCCATAGATGAGCATTGGGATACAATATTAATTAGAATAATGATATATTTTGCTAGAAAGTGACTACAATCTTATTGCAAGTCTGATTCACTGGTGATGTCAGATTTGTAATAATAATTTGGAAAAGGTACTGTTAGAAAGTTACCTTTTCCCTGCTTAAAGCCTCTGGATGCCGGTTGCATGAGCAACAGCTGTTACCCAGGGACTGAGTAGTCTCCTTGAGGTGGGAAATTGCTCCCACGGCTGAGACCAAGACTGTGGGTGTTGGAAGGTGTTCTGTTCCTTTGGTAGGATGACCATCTGGGCTGTGCCCATGAACTTGATTAGCTTAAAAGAGACCTAATGTGTCACAGGCAGATATAGATGACACCTGGGCAGAGCCATTCTTTGTTCCCCCAGTCAAGCAGACACCAATTCCAGTGGGAGAGGAGCTGCCCCCAGAATTGGTTTAGAGTGACCACAGAGGAGGGGTTGCTCATTTCCGTGGTTAAAACTTTGACAAAAGTGAAATGTTTCAACATCTTAAATCTTGCATCTTGAATTTAGTCTGAGAGGGGCACTGTGGGATTGTTTGAAGTAGGCCACACTGGCAATTCTGACAAAGTGGATAGCGTTACCCTCTAAAACTTTTCCCCATTGGTTAAGAAGGAGCCAGGAGTTACCCCCACCCGCAGGGTGGTGCAAGGCATGCATGTGGAACCCACAGTACCACCCTCTGAACAATTTCAGGACCTGTGGAAAAATGGAAGAGTACTGTATCTGCTGCCTGTGACCCGAGAAGAGCATGGAAGACTGGGCCAGCTCTCCCTTTGGTATCCAGAAAAAAGAAGTGGACTCCATAAGTCATAAGGCTGAACTACAGTTTAAATTAATGGGACACAACAAAAGGCCTTTTCTGTAACTGCCAAGCTGACCAGTTTCAACTTGACCTGCCCTAGACCCTGCTGCTGGAGTGAGCCTTGACCCCCAAGTTCCATCTCCAATGTCTAAAACGCTTGGCTGGTGCCCAAAGTGTCCACCTACTAACATATACGTAAACTGGGAGCTTTTTGGGCTCCAAAGACCCCCGGAGAACCCGAGCCAACCTTCCAAGTCAATCGAAATAATGTGTGCTGCCTCCGGGCCAAAGATTCAGGTTGCTTCGAATCTAAGCTTTTCTGCAGCAGCAAATCTGATTCACTTGGACTTTGTGGAGCAGGAATCCGGTCTTGTGGAGTCCTCTTTGGCTAGAGGCTGTAGACTTGCTCGCTGGAAGAATCTAATCTCCAAAAAGGTGATTACATCTGAAAATAGGAATCTTCACCCAGTGAAGATGCCAAAAGTATCTGGCCAGTGAGGGACCTTTTCTCAGTGTGAAATATTCATTTCTCCTTCTCTAAGCTTTCCTGTCAAAAGTCAACGTCTTCAATGAAACCTCATCCTGAAACTATCCAATGACGTGGAGCTCTCTTTGGCCAAAGCCTGCTGCCTTGAACCAAAGAGGATTTTTAACCTTAATTTCAGAGAGTATGGACCTCGTTGCAATATTGGCGGATGGGATACTCGGTCTCAAATGTGACTGATATTCTGTCCGTTGTATTGAAAGTTCCATTATATCCTATGGAACTTGTAATACAGTGGATGGGATATCCGTCACATATGTGAAAGAGTATTCCATCCACCAACATCGTTATCAGGCCCTAAATCCGAAAGTAAACCTTCTGACCAGGGTTGACCCTGTTTTTTTTGTCCGACCCGCGCTTCTTCATGATCTTCCTTAACTTGCGCATAGGTACCGGTAGTCAAGTGCAACCAGATGGCAGGTGCTTAACATTTGTTGGTTCTATTTTGAATGTTACACTTTAAAAATTCAGAACTCTTGTTTCGCTCACTGGAATTTTGTTGATTTAGTGTCATTTCATTTATTAAAATGTACCTTACATTTCTAAAGTGGCTCGGGATTTTTCTTGTGTTTTGACTTTATTACTGTTTTGAATCTGCATCAATACTTTACACACTGCCTCCAAGTTAAGCTTGGTGTTTCTGTGCCATAGCTTCCATGAATTGAGCTCAGGGCAATTTAGTGACTCTGGGGATTCACCTTGAAAAGGGTTGTGATTATTACTTGTGGTGGGTACTCACCTCTCTTAAATAATATCCCAGTTTCTAACATTCACAGCGTAAAGCTCCTTCCTATGATGTTTGTCAAGGAGGTCACAATGTAAAATTCCTTCCAATTATATTTGTCAAAGAGATCGCAATGTAAAATCCCTTCCTATTGTATTTGTGAAATTAGATGAGGAGGCCCCAAGGTAGTCAGTAGTTACTAGCCCCAGTTGTGTCAATGGTGTTCATTCACCTCTGTTGTGCTAGGTCCTTGCGATGCCATTTTTGCCATTCTAAAAGTCTTTAAGGGCCTGATTTAGATCTCAGAGTTTGGGTCACTCTGTCACAATGGTGATGGATATCTCATCAGTCGAAATGTAAATCCCATAGGATAAAATGGGATTTTTATTTTGGCAGACAGGATATCTGTCACCGTGGTGACGGATTAAACTATCCACTAAGACCTAAATCAGGCCCTAAGTCTCCTAGGGTAACTAGTCAAAAAAGCCCACGGCTGAACAAGGGGGTGCTGTGTGCTGGAAACATAGAATACAGCAACACATGACATAACACTCAGTAAATCAATGTCCTGCCAGTGCAGTTTCAATAAAAGAGAATGTATTTTTAGTTTTTTAGCCCACACCCAAATAGATTTTATCATGCAAATGACAAATAGTTGTAAGATATAAAGTGGCGTTAAAAATTGGAGCTCTTCCTGTAGGGGTCTTGCAGATTAGCTAGTGTGCAAATCATATACCCTAAAGTAACATCACAGAGAGCAACTAAGTCTGTAAATATATACCACTCCATTATTGCAGTTATTTTGATGGAAAACTCTCTGTGGGATGATTTGAGAATTACTTGGTAGACTTCGATTGGAGAATTTTGATTGCGATTTGGGTTGACAGCCACATCGATGAATACACATATTGAAAGGAAGTATACGTTAATGTGTGCTCGTAACAACTGTACATTTACAATAGAAATAATAGCCCGGATGAAATCATTGGTATACCTAATCTAGATGAAACATGTGTTGGCCACACTTCATATGGATATATTGGATCTATATGAAAATTGAAAATAAAGAGAAGAACATATCTACATCAGCTCACTGTGGAAACTCAGTGATTTGGATATTGGGACCCGGGATTATTTTGATTTCTTCCATTATCTGCAAGGTACCATGTGGAATGAACTTTTTACACCAGCAGACTCAAGTAGTAAAAGTTAGCGTAGTTACAAAATTGACAATATGAGTCTTTTCACAATTAAAAAGGTTAAGTCTGCAGACTTTGGGAAGTTGCTCACAATGTAAAATGAGAGGCCTACTACTTTTGTCAGCAAAGTAAAAAAATCAATCAAGTAAGCCTGTGGACTTTAACATGAGCCTAAAGATTATCAGTTGGTCTGTGCCTAGAGAGGCACATCAAACGTTTTATGTAAACCCAAAATATTAATTGACATGAACTCTTGACAGATACCCTTGAAATAAAATCTTCCTTTTGAGACACTAGGCATTTACTGTGACCAGATCTAAAATGGGTCCTCATTACTAAACCCATTCCAATTCCATTTGTCAGAAAACTCAGTGTAATACTCATTCCTATGGTAATTGCCAAATAGTTCAAAATGTAAAGCTCCTTCCTATTGTTATTGGCAAAGCGTTTTCAATGCTAAACCCTTTCTTTCTGTATTTGACAAAGGGTTCACAATTTAAAACAACTTGTGATTTAAATTCTTAGAGGGTCCACAATGTTAACTCCCTTACCATGCATTTTTGCAAAGGAGTTCACACATGGGCATCGATTCACTAAATTGCCAGGGGTGGTGTAAGTGATGTCACATGCCCTTTGACCCCCAGATGATGTCAAAGGAAGTGCTATCACAAGACCTTTGCCTGCATGACATCGCAGGTAATGACAACATGTGACCTTTGACATCTCAATGAATGACATCTCAGGAAGTTACATCACATGACCTTCACCCCGCTCCCATCACTGGAAGTAACGGATCTGACCTGTGGCTACTTATGTCACACAAAGTGGTTGGAAAATCTCTAGCAGATACAAACGAAATACTCTGTACAAAAACATACTTTTTCAAATCCTATTGAAATTCTCCCACATAGAGTGTCAGTACCAAACAATATCTTCAGATACAGGGCTTAAATAATGCATTATCAGGCAAGATCCTTTTAAACAGTGTACAACAATGGAAAATAATCAAAATCAACCAATATCAAATAAATGTGTTGTGTAATGGGAAGGTCAATCAGCATAGCATGCTCACCACACTGGTCTTTGGCATTATGTGTTGTATAATGGAAAGGCTAATCAAAGGGCATAAAATCCTCAGCACAAGTGCACTTTAAAATAATTCATGTGTCTTTCCCCACTGGCAGGATTAGGTTGCTACTAGTACTGAGTCTGTTGTTTTCTGTGCCCTAATATGTGTCCCTATATACTGTCCAAGTTGTTATAGATGGATCAATATTAAAGTCTATTACAAGAACTGCTTTTGCACAGCATATGTTGAACATTTCTATTTGAAAGCTCTTTCAGCGTGGTGATAAGGGAAAGCGAGGCACAGTGTAATAAGTTATCAGCTAATCACACAACTTGATCAAGTGAGAAGCCGTCATTGATCCCTGTTCTCCTAGTTTCACATTGTGCCATTTAGCCAAAAGATGGTGTCTCTTTCTTTATACCGTTTTACATCAAAGGTAATGTGTCGTTAATTCTTTCCCACTTTAAAAGGCTTAAGAGTAATTAATGGTAAAGCTTATATTCAAAATACAGAGCGATATTACAGATGGGCCTGCATGCGGTGCAAACCATGCCATGCAGATGCTTCTTCCTCTAAGAGAGAGATGAAGCATCACTCCATCTCTTTCATGGTTTAACATCTGTGCTCTCCTGCAGGCTATCACAATCCCTCTAATACTAAATGCACTGGTGTTGTGGGGATGAGGAAGGGTGAAGCTCCTTTACAGGTGTCTGAGTTCCATGAATAAAGCTCTTCTGTGGTTATGGTTTTCCAATATCTTGTAGGTATCAAGGACCCCCTGATGTGGATGAGACTCCTGGGTCAGGGACAACAATTTCTTGTAAAGGTAAATACCCAGGCAGGCTAGAAGTACAAGAGCTGGCTGAATATGGAGACAATATTCAAATACACAAGAAATATAATAAAAATGATTACTGCAATGGACTGAAATGATATAAAAAAAGATATACTTTAATATAGATATAAAAGATAAACGTATACATAAAATTAAATAAATTACACAATAGACATATTATATCATGAAGTTCATTTGATTGTTCTCAGAATATATAAAAGACTTCACAGAATATAAAAAAGATTCTTTTTCTTCAATAATATTCTCTGATTGTAGAGAATATGGCTGTGTGTCGTGTGTCAACGCGTTTCGACAAAGTCATTTGTCTTCATCAGGACAAAAATGGATGTTCAGCCAATTTTTCTAAAATGATTAATAACCAGAAGGATACAAAGTAGTTGTAGGGAGTAAGGCACCTTTCCTTTTTAAAGTCCGGAATCGGTATGTGATAACTGTTTAGTCAGTGTTCACTGCCTCCATCTTACTACCACCTATCGCTACCCTTCGTCATCTCTTTAAAAACAAAGGAGGGAAATCTCAAGCGTTCAGATCCATTTCCGTCGTCGTATGGCGGTTGGTACACAAAGGTGTTTATGGATTTGTCATTTATCACAACAGGCGTGATCCTGAACAGCCACTGATGGTTGTTTAAGCGTGACGCGGCAATGGAAGCCGTTGCGTGTTTTTAAAATCGCTCGTGTTCCTCGGGGGATGTTGTTGTGCGCCTCTGGTGTTTGTTTCGGTCAGAGTACGGCCCCTTGGTTACGGTTCTGTGGCGCCTCGACCTCCCTCGACTCCTCGTTTCGGCAACGACAGCCCCCGAGGAACACGAGCGATTTTAAAAACACGCAACGGCTTCCATTGCCGCGTCACGCTTAAACAACCATCAGTGGCTGTTCAGGATCACGCCTGTTGTGATAAATGACAAATCCATAAACACCTTTGTGTACCAACCGCCATACGACGACGGAAATGGATCTGAACGCTTGAGATTTCCCTCCTTTGTTTTAAAAGAGATGACGAAGGGTAGCGATAGGTGGTAGTAAGATGGAGGCAGTGAACACTGACTAAACAGTTATCACTTACCGATTCCGGACTTTAAAAAGGAAAGGTGCCTTACTCCCTACAACTACTTTGTATCCTTCTGGTTATTAATCATTTTAGAAAAATTGGCTGAACATCCATTTTTGTCCTGATGAAGACAAATGACTTTGTCGAAACCCGTTGACACACGACACACAGCCATATTCTCTACAATCAGAGAATATTATTGAAGAAAAAGAATCTTTTTTATATTCTGTGAAGTCTTTTATATATTCTGAGAACAATCAAATGAACTTCATGATATAATATGTCTATTGTGTAATTTATTTAATTTTATGTATACGTTTATCTTTTATATCTATATTAAAGTATATCTTTTTTGATATCATTTCAGTCCATTGCAGTAATCATTTTTATTACATTTCTTGTGTATTTGAATATTGTCTCCATATTCAGCCAGCTCTTGTACTTCTAGCCTGCCTGGGTATTTACCTTTACAAAAAATATGGTTTTCCAATATACACTTGACATTACCGAAATGTTTGGCAGACTCTTTGGTGATGCCCATAGGCGCTACAAATTGGGCACAAAATAAGTATGTATCCAATTTAAGATTGCTATGTGGTGGGCACACTTTGAAGAACATGGGCCAGATTCCTATATTTTCCAGCATGGCTACACACCTCAGCAAAATAAGAGCATTTTTATCCATTGGGACCTGAAATTTCATGAAGCAGTGCTATCTGACCTAATCTTTGATTTTGGAGGGTGTTGGTATTATGTGTACATCTGCTGAGATTGCTAAGAGGTCTTTAAAATGATTGGTTAAGGGTTTTGCATTTTTTTAAATCATATGTTTTGAAGTATTTTGGTCTTGATTTGTTTTAGCTCGTTTAAAATTACATGGCATAGGTTTGAGCTTCTAAAAACGAAATCCTTTACATTTATTTTTATTATTCACCCTAAGCAATAAGTCAACCAAATACAGCACACATACATGGCTTTGAAGATTATTATAAAAAATTTTAATTGCTAATTTGATTCCCAGATGGGTAAGCCTTTTGTTAGACCTGACAGCCTTAGGGTGGTCTTTCCAAACCTGTTTGCCTTCTTACCTCCACTTTTTGCTGTATTCTTTTTGTTGGCCTGTTGATTAATATCATTAGAATGGTAATGAAAAATCATCTTTGCTAGCAAAGTTGGATTTAACATTATTATTTGTGAAATACCACTTTAGAAAGATGGCATTTCTCTGCTCCTAATGTGCCTGCAGTCTGTCTCCAATGCACACCTGGGGTGTCTGACAGCTGGACCTTGTGTATTCCCTCTAGACAGCCACATACAAAGGAGGTTTAGGTGTGACTGAGTGGCCATCTGGATCCTGATGGGTCATCCTGGGCAGGATGAGAAGGAGGGGCTGATACTTACACCTGAATGGGTAGCGTTCTTTCCCCACATAAAGGGTTGCATACCACCCTGTAGTGAGTTTGCAGCAGGTCTGGGAAGGGAGGACCTCTGTGCACCTCAAAGCTCCTCTTTAAAGCCATCTCCACGTCAAAGGCACAACTGGGTATAAGTACTGAGTCTCTGAAACTATCACAGCAGACACTTCTGGACTTGTAAAGAAACTTTGCCCGCAAGAAGGACTGCTGTGCTGCTACAGGACTGCCACTCTGCTGGACTGCGGAACTGCTTTTCTGCTGTGCTGCCTTGCTCCTACTACCTCTGCCCCTGCTGAGAAAGAACTGGACCCTTGCTTGCCTCCTGTTTTGAGACTCAGGGATATCAAAGTCTCACCTTCCACTCCTGTGACTGGTCCATTGGAAGTGGATCCAGGTGCTTGCTCCAGTGGAGCTGACACATCCTCTGCTGCATGAAGCAGAATCACCTCATTTCTGCTTTTGTGGGAATAAGAACTAGCGCATGGCACTTAGAACCAGCACATTGCCTCCAGAATCGAAGCACTGGAACTGTTGCATCACTGCCGCAGCAGCGTGAGAAGAGCGACACATCCCCTCAACTGGGTGGAGAAACCCAGCGTATCGGCTTCAGAACCAACACATCTTAGCTCTGGCGCTTCAGAACTGGAGCATCTCCAATCTTGCATGGAGAAATCAATGCATGACCTTGGCTGCAGGAATCGACACCAACGCAGCACTTGGCTGCATCCTGCATCTCGCTATTGCGACCAGGATCATGGCACTTTGTTGAGCAAACCTTGCGAGGTTCCAGTAGCTGGCCTGCGCAGCACAACCAGATAACCTCTGTAGGCGCTTACTGCTTCTAAGCGCTATCTTTACTTTTAATCTTTAAAAATTCATATTTCAACTTCTACTTATTGGATGTTTGTCATTGTGTTCATGTTGTTTTGTTTATAAAATCATAATTTATTGTCCTAAACTGGTGTGGAGTCTTTTTTAAGTTAAGCCTGACTGCTCTGTGCCAAGCTTCCAGAGGGCGAGCATAGGTTAATTTATGGTGTATATCTGACTTACCCTGACTAGGATTGTGGTTCCTGCTCGGACAGGGTGCATGTCTCTGCCAACCAGAAATCCATTTTCTAACACCTATCATTATATAGTTGAGAAAGTACCAGCAATGAGTTGTGATAATAACTCCTGCTAACGACAGTGCTTTGAATGTACGTTCTTGGGATTGCTTAGTGGGTGAATCCCCTGGTGCAGAGTTTACTGTGCATCTTACACATTACAAATTTAAATTTCAGTGTAGTTAGGGCAGTCTATCATAGTTCTGAAAACAATATAAAAAGTACTTTTGAATGAAGGTAATGCTGGCTGCCACTTACAGTGCTTTTTAGCAACAGACCTGTGGCAATAACTGAAATGCCACTAGCTAGACTTCCTTTACAATATTTAGAGACCACCTATTGGCAAGGCTTCCGAAAGGTGCACACAGTTCATGCACCCTGTTACTGGACATGCCTATGCTGAATATGCTAATGCTGGAATGTGGAAATAGTGATTTCGGTTCTCATACTAGTTTTAAATATTGTGCTTTGGGCACCTGGCATATGTTTCCAAGAAAAGTACATTGGTATTTATAGAGTACTATTTCAGAATCGAGTAATTAGCTGAACTTTTTTTCTGTGAGACTGTGTTGTAAGGTAGTTTTGCTGTAAGAGCTCTCCATTGTTAATGCATGTAATGTTGTCAGCATAAACGATAGTCTATGGCATAAACAACATCAGAGAATGATAGAAAGGCCTGATTAAGATAACCAAGAGACATCATAAAGAGGAAATTCAGCAGCCTTTTGGATGGAAAAGTGTACACATTTCAAGGCATTGCATATTTCGTAGCTGGAGTTACACTTAAAGAAAGATAACAGTTTTATTGTAGCAAATGTAAGATTGTTGAAGAATGATATCAGAGTAAGAGACTGTAAGCTTTCTGTAAACATTTTAGAAAGTTGAAAAAAGGTATGGAACGGTGTCAGTTATTACCTCTTTGTTTTAGCAAGTTAAGCTTCAAAGTATGAATGCTGTGTTTCGCTTGCAGTCTATTTTTAATGTATCTGTGAGTTGGCCCCACTGCTTCAACCCTGCGCCTACTTGCTTTAAAAAAAAAGTAAATCCAATGCTGGACATTTCACACTGGCATGGCAGAGTGTACCGAGGACACACCACTGTAGGTCCAACTCACAGGCTAGCAGTCTCTCCCCTCCAATAGTCATACACTGCAAGGTGGACTATTGCCAACAATGCGGCTCAACTTGCCCACGCGCACGTCTACTCCAAAGAGCTGCGCAGCCTCTCCCCTCACAGACCAGCTCAATCTCATCCAAATGAAAACTAGACAGTGAGGGCGAGCGCACAGCGCAGCTGAGCTGACCCTCAGCATTCATGCGGAAACAGGCTGAATAAAGAAATGTGATTAGCTTTCAACCCCTTGTGACCCCCAATTGACATCCATGAGTTCACAATGTAAACCCACTTCTATCATAGTCAAGAAATCTCGTTCAGTGGGTCACAACGCAGTTAGAGGTTACTAGAACCAACTGTGTCAGTGGGGGTATCTTTTATCCTGGTGTCCTGGGGCAGTTGTGGCAGACACATAGGGCCATATGTAGGTAAATGGCATTTACCGAATCGTAAATACCGAATTTTACCGATTCGGTATTTACAATTCGATAAATGCCATGTAGGTAATTATTCTGTAAATATTACCGATTCGGTACTATGCGGTAATTACCGAATCGGTATTTACCGATTCGGTAATTGCCATTGATTCCTATGGGCCTTGAGGCCCATAGGAATCAATGGCAATTACCGAATCGGTAAATACCGATTCGGTAATTTTACCGATTTGTCAAGGGGGACAGGGTGTCACTTTGACACCCTGTTGCACCCCTGATTTTGGCTTGTGTGCAATGTGACACACATACATGCCCTTAGGGCATGTATGTGTGCCACATGGCACAGGTGTACATGCACAGATGTGCATGTACACAGAAATTCGTTATTTACCATGCCATTGTATTTTATGGTAAATAACGAATTTCTAAGGGCCTATGGCACTATTTCCAGTGCCACCTACATCCCAAATTACCGATTCTGTATATTTACCGAATCGGTACTTTACCGATTCGGTAAAATTACCGATTCGGTAAATATACAGAATCGGTAATTTTCAGGCCCCTACATCTGGAATTACGAATACCAGTCGGTAACGGCCGAAATCGGCCGTTACCGACCGGTATTTGGCCACCTACATATGGCCCAAAGTAGTTACTGTCATGAATGCGAACTCCTTATATTGTCATGAATATTAATGGGGCGTGGCTTGAGCGCCGAGGGAAATGGCGGCGTGAGCCCGGAGCTCCGTGCCTATTCCCCACAATAATCCTGCAGAAGGGGCCGAAGAGCCAGTGTGTGCCCCGGCGCCGATCTGAACCTTAACGGGGACTGGCTGGGCGGAATCTGAACGGCTAGCGGCTAAGCAGAGGCGAAAACGACCGCCGATCGCGGCGGCCACCAGGGCGGAGAGATCGAGAGCGGCACACAAGATGGCGGCCACGGCGAAGCCCTGAGGGTCCGGGGGACAGACGGAGGTCCGCGCTGCCGGAGCTGGAGCACAGAGCGCGATCGCCGGCTCGGGTGTCCCCGGCGGCGATACTCCTGCTGTGGAAGCCGCTCCTTCACCCTCGGCAGCGGAGCGCTGAGACCGCGACTGCGGGAGGAGAGGATCCGCCCGGGGAAGCCGAAGCGGATGGTGCAGGCAGGCGGCCCCCACCGCCGTAAGGACGAGCAGCAGACCAGCGTCCCAGCTCTGAGCCCAAGTCACACCAGCAGGTGAGAGGGGGCCACTTTGAGCAGTGCACCACGAGGAACGGAGCACGGTGCGTTACAACTCAGGCCCCCTCTCCCCCCCCTCGCCTCGCTGCGGACGCTATAGAGGTGTGCAGGGGCATAGCGGAGGAGCCCAAAAACCAGCGGAGGATCCTCGGCGGCGCCGGGTCCCCTGTGGTGAGGTACACCAGGAACACTAGCCCAGGGGGGTGAGGCCAGGCTGCCACAGGCCCCGGGGGACGTGCTGCGAGGCGGACGATACCTCTGGAGCACGGCTTCAGCGCAGAGCGACCCCATAGCGCACAGGAGAGGGCCACGTGGCAGAGGCCCGGGGCAACGCAGACTGCAGGGGAGGTCGTGGGCGGCGAGGCCTACTGCGATGGGGAAGCCAAGAACCAAGGCGGAGGAGGCGGCAACTTCTGGTGCGGCGGAGGGGGGCCCCACCGAGCAGACGGACCTGCAGAGGTTGCAAGATCGAATATTGGATGCCATAACGGCCACTCGAGACACGCTCCACAACGATATAGCGCAGGTGGCGTCGGGGCTGGGCTTGCTCCGGGCGGACCACGACAAACTAAAGGACAGGGTCAAGGATGCCGAAACGGTGATCAAAGAGCTAGCGCCGGCCCATAAGGTGACCGAGAGACAGCTAACGGAGGCCCTAGACCGCATACGCACCCTGGAAAGGCGGGCGGAAGACGCTGAAAATAGGAGCCGGCGCGGTAATGTGCGGATCGTAGGCGTGCCGGAGACGGAGGGAGCAAAGGACATGGTTGCCTACATGGAGGAATGGCTAAAAACAGTGGTGGCACCGGAAGGACTTTCGCCATTTTTCACTCTGGAGCGGGCTCACAGGGTCCCCTCAGGACCTCCCAAGCCCGGGCTTCCGCCCAGACCGATAATAGCCAAATTGCTTCACCACAGGGACAGAGATCTCCTCCTACGGAAGGCTCGGGAGGATGGCCCCTTTCAGATTGCGAACAGCAGGGTCACACTTTTTCCGGATTTCACCTTCGAGACACAGAAGCAGCGGGCCTCCTTCCTCACAATCAAAAGAGAGCTGCGGACTGAAGGGATTGCCTACTCCTTACTTTTCCCTGCCAGGCTGCGAGTGGTGGTAGACGACAAGGCGATCTTCTTTAGCACGTCGGCGGAGGCCTGGGACTGGTGGGAGACATACAAAGCTGGAACCGACGGAGCCAAGGCGCAAGAGGAACGGGAGAAGGAGCGAGAACGCTCACCAGCACGGCTGCGGAAATCAAAGAGGCTGAAGAAGCGAGGAAGGGGGTGGCTGGGGCCGACGGCCTCCCAGACTGAAGCAGAACGGCAGGCCGCATTACTGGAAGTGGAGAAGCTTGGACGAGCAGAGGGCCCCGACTCCAGAGGGGCCACGGACTCGGACACTCATGTATCGGCCTCGGGCTCAGAGTCGGACCTCTCTGGGATTCATCGGACTGGAGGGCCGCTGGTGACACCGCAAACGGCGGACGAGATCCTGAATGTCTGAAATACTGGCAGAAGACGATGGGTAATGTTTGGGAGCTGGGAGGAGAACCCATGCCTACGAGTATAGCGGGGACCGGGGCACACCAGGGAGCTCAGAGCGGGGAGGGCATGGGTAATTGGGGAGGGGGCAGGGAGCTGGGCGGCGCAGCCCCCCTCTGGCCGAGTCCGCGCTCCGTAGGCCCTTAAGGCACCCACAGCTGCGGCTGTGTAGTTGAGACCTGGGTCAATCAGGTATGGGAGTTTGGATGGGAACTAGTATCATGATATTGGGGCCTGTTCTGGGGGAGGGGGGGGTTCCACAGTTGGGGATTGTTTGTTCTTCTTGCAGGTGTTGACCCTGGGTACACCGTGGGTAGGACTGTTGGGATGTTTTGTTTTGTTCAGGGGGGGCACCACCACCACCGAAGGGCGAGAACTGGAGGGAGGGTTTCGACCGGATCACTGGGACAATGGCTAATGTGCAAAAGTTGAACTGTATTACCTGGAATGTGCGGGGCCTACATACTATGCAGCGCAGACACAAGGTACATGCCTATTTAGTACGAAGGGGAGTGCACATCGCGATGCTGCAGGAGACACATCTTACACGGCAGGAGGGGGCGGCGCTACAGAGGAGATGGCGGGGACAGGTTTTCCACACCAGCTATTCAGCCTATGCTAGGGGGGTACTAATATGGATTAGAGCAGGCACACCTTTCCAGCTTATGCGCCAATGGGTAGACCAGGAAGGGAGGTATGTGGTGGTGGAGGGGAAGCTGGAAGGTAGAGAGGTTATCTTAGCTAGTATATATGCCCCAAATGTGGACCAGCTGGCTTTCCTCGCAACGCTTTCAGGACAGCTATCTCACTCCCTGGCGGGCCCGATCCTTCTAGGGGGCGACTTTAACTCCATTGCGGACCCCTCTTTGGATAGGTCTCACCCTCCCTTACACGATTCCCCGGTCCACAGGCTATCTAGAGGCAGAAGGGAATGGCAAGAGAGCTGGGAACTTGTGGATGTCTGGCGCGGGCAGCACCCGACTGACCGGGACTACTCATTTTTCTCCGGGCTCCACGACTTACATGTCCGGCTGGACACGATACTCTGCTCCCGAGGGGTGCTGCCATACGTTACGGGGTCTGAGTACCTGACGAGAACGATTTCAGACCATAATCCGCTCCTGATCCGGCTAGCGTGGGTGGCGGAGCCACCCAGGGTCCCTACCTGGAAACTGCGGCCTGAGACCCTAGAAGACCCCCTCTTCGGGGCGGCCCTAGCGGAGGGGGTGGCTCAATACTTCGCGGAGAATGAAGGAACGGCGTCCACTAGGGCAACGGAGTGGGACGCCTTTAAAGTAGTGGTCAGGGGCATCTGTATTAGGGATTATGTGGGCGTGAGGAAGGTGTTGCCTGGCGATTTGGCCAAGGCGGATGCCAGGCTGAGGGAGGCGGAGAAGGAGCGGCCAGGGCGCCCAGAGCTCCAGGAGACGCTCTGCTCGGCTAGGGAGGCAGTAGCCATTGAAGTGGAGAGGCTCCGAGCCTTCGACTATAAGCGTTATGTGCTGCGCTCCCACGTGGAAGGCGATAAGGCGGGCACCCTCCTAGCGTGGCTCTCGAACCCCACTCGACGATGCGCTCCCATACTCCAACTGAGGAATGCGGCGGGCGCGGTGCAACACACTCAGCTGGGCATAGTCGACGGCTTCCAGACGTAATATGAGGGACTATACAAGAGCTCCCCAGGCGACAGGACGGGGCTGGCGGAACCCTTCTTATCTGGATTGCCCCTGCCTCGGCTAGAGGCAGAACAGGCAAAGGATCTGGGTTCGGACATCGTGCTGGGGGAGATCAAGTCGGCGGTGCGGCGCATGGCACGGAACAAATCGCCGGGTATTGACGGGCTCCCCATAGAGTTCTATAGTAAGCACCTAGACGCTCTGGCACCGCGACTACTGAACGTGTATAAAGAGGCCAAGGAAGCGGGCCGGCTACCTCAGTCAATGCGGGAGGCATTAGTGGTTCCACTGCTGAAGCCCGGCAGAGAGAGTAGTGACCCAGCGTCCTATCGCCCACTCTCCATGCTCACCGCAGATTATAAGATCCTGAGCTCCATACTAGCGGCGAGGCTCCTACCCCACATGACGAGCCTTGTGCACGAAGACCAGAACGGCTTTATACCGACGCGCAACACCACCATAAACATCAGGAGGCTTGTCCGTCTCATGGACGGGCTGGACGGCGGGGCTGGGACGGAGCTGGTCCTCCCGGTCGACATTGAGAAAGCCTTCGACAGCCTGGAGTGGGACTACCTCTATGCTGTGATGGAGCGGTTTGGGCTAGGAACGGGCTATATTCATTGGACGAAGGTCCTGTATGCGGAGGCGTTGGCGAGGGTGAGGGTAGGGTCGACGGTGTCCCTCCGCTACCCGGTAGAGCGCGGAACTCGGCAGGGCTGCTCCCTCTCGCCGCTTCTATTTGCGTTGGCTATAGAGCCGCTGGCGGCTGAGGCCCGGACGGGACGGCATTTCCGTGGAGTGCGAGCCCGAGACGGACAGCATTTTATCTCGCTGTATGCCGATGATTTACTGCTATTCCTCCGCGACGGCGTTGAGGACCTGCAGGGAGCGGAAGCGTTGCTAGGAAGCTTCGGAGAACTGTCGGGCCTGAGGGTCAACTGGCCCAAGACGAGTCTGTTCCCGCTGCAGGAGGGCACAGCCCAGCCACAACACCGGTCAGAGGCGGCCTGGGAACCTGCCTGCATCAAGTACCTGGGGGTCCATATTTATCACACGGCGGAGGCCCTGTTTGAGGGCAACCTGGGGAGATGCGTGCTGGGACTGCGGGGCTGCATGGCCTTTTGGGCCACGTTGCCGCTATCGGTGGCGGGCCGGATCTCTTTGCTAAAGATGATTGCCCTGCCGAGACTGTTGTATTACTTCCGGACGCTCCCGATCTGGCTACCCAGCTCCTTCTTTCGGCTACTTAAGTCTCTGATAACGACGTTTATTTGGAGAGCGGGGCGATGCAGAGTGGCGCTCGCCACGCTTTCTCGCCCGAAGGATGTATAACTGCTCGCTCTTATGACGCTGTTTCTATATGTAAAGGCCTGTACAGGTATGCTTACAATAAAAATTATTTAAAAAAAAAAAAAATTGTCATGAATATTAATTCCTTTTGAGACAGCAAACATTTACTGAGGCTGGAACTAGAAAATAGGTATGCATACCTATCCACTTCCTATACCATTTGATGGTTTTTGGCCAGCATTTCTGTGAAAAATCTCTTCCTTTAATATTTACGGAGATTTAATAATGTGAAATTTCTTGCTTCTTCCTTGGTCATGGATTACACCATGCAGACTCCCTTTCTACTACATTTGCGCTGGGATGTGTGTTAACAATTATCATATCCCTTATGAGCAGTGGTACTTTTACTTAGGCGGATTAACACATCTATTTTTTTAATCAAATGTTTGTACAGAAGATCTCTACATGTGGGCAGAATCGCGCCCCTCTCTTAGAGTAAGCCGTTTCAGACCGTCTTTGTTTGTTCCTCCGAATTTTCTGCTGAATTTTATTGCCTGTTTTTAGACTGTGCACACTGAAAGACTGCCGTCTAGAGCCAGTGTATTAGCTCTAACACCTCAAACGTGAAAATTGGTTGATCCCTGGTTGTCATATTTAACTCACCTGTAAGGCCATAGTATATGTTGTGGGATTTGCATACATAGCATGGAAAATTAAATGTCACTTGTTACCTTATTCTGTCATCTAATATTGTGACAAAGAAAACGTAGCTTCAAGCCTACCAGTTACTCTGACTGCTGCCATTTAAACCTGCAGTCTGACCTGCCAAATATATCTTTTTGACAGAGATAAACCTCCCGTTTTAATATTAGTATGTCACTCCATGGAGGACTTTTAGACCACAAGGTAGGACATGTTGGAATTTAGTGATACCATGGCTCTGCAATGACAAAGCTTTAAAAACAATTTTTACTGTTGAAGGCCATGGCTGTCGTATGAGAAAACTAGAGAGAACTAGAGAAAACTAGAGTACAGATTGAATATGAATTCTGCTGTCTTTGCAACCAGCTAGAAATCACTCTTTTTTACTATTTATTAAAATCACATTGCAATGGTGAATTTCTGTCATTTCAGCCTTGTTCTGCCTGTTTGCTCATCACTGCTCTTCTCTTGTTTTCATCACTTTTACTTTTTATTACTCATTCTCTGTGTAACTGTTGCTTTCTCTGCTATTCTCACCACTTTTGGATCCTTTTCTCGCTCCCTCTTGGTTCTTCTCGTCCTTCTTGGCGCCTTCTACTGCTTTTTCCTGCTGCCCTGCTCCATACCTGTTTCCCGCTTACTGTGCTCTCCTGCTTCCTGTGCTCCTTCCCAGTCTACTGACCCCTGCTTCCCCCCAACCAGGGCCGATGTAGTGCCTGTGTTGTACAGACACACGCAGCAGGTGTGCCAAAGTCAAGCCAATTTGCGTCTGTTCATGCCCAGGCTGTGCCCATTTCCACTAAATCTCTAATAAAAGAGAGAGGGACCCTCAACCAAAGGGATGGGGTACCAACTGTTGACTTCGTCAAGAAAAGAAATTCCCTTTGGCCACACTTATCCACACAACATAAAGAACAAATGACAATGCAGACAAACTAAGAGCAGTGCATTAAAAACCCAATTTCTGAAACAACAAATAAATTACCAAATGCACAAATTTATTAAAATATCATTAAAAACCAAGTAAAATAAGATAGTCAAAAATCAAGGGAAGACAGACAATAAATGGAACATATAATATTCACAGTTCATCCTATACGTTCCTACAATTACAGATGGGGGAGGAATTCAATCAGGTTATATTCAGAAACAATCAGAATAGGCCTTAGCTAGTCATATGAATTCTCTCCCCCCAATTCTCAACGCGTTTCGACGGGCAGTTAGAATTGCAGCCGTCTTCTTCAGGAAGGTTATTAGCTGTATTCCCAAGAGATACTATGATTAAAAAAAGAGAGAGAAATAGATAAAAACATCGATTTCTAAGCTATATTATTAAGAAAATTTATACATGAGGACAACATCCATCTGCTAGTCAGAACATTGAAAGTCTAAACCACCGCTCTATACAATATAACACTTTACATCGACATTTATAGTAAACAATACAACATATATCTGAATCATACTATTGCAGTTCATCCAATATTCAATAATAAACAGTTCATCATTTTACAGATCATGATCTAGTGTATGTTATAAACACCATTTGCATATGATCATTAACCATACATGATTAGACAGAGAGCACAACACTCTATGTAATTCATTGTCATTATTCTCCCCTGCCACATAAGGCACGATTATAGGAGATGGTGATTGCATTTCCAAGTTGGCTTAAGTTGTATGTCTCCGGGACTTTATATATGCCCAGGCTCGCCCCCATAAAAAGCTAAATCAGTACTGATCTTTAGAGTAGGCGAAGAAGAGCACAAAGCTGCAGTTTAATATAAAAACAAGCAGGAAATTTATGGAGGCTAATTTATGGGAGATCTCCTTGGTATCAGATGACCAATAGCCAGCACCGTGCTGGAATATTCGCTTGCTTAATGAATAGGCATCTCCTGCGCCTCCTGCCGTGTAAACATAGTTGCTATAGCAATCAGTTCAGCATAACCAAAAAGTACACGTATACAATACTTACACCTAATATTTCCTATATGTTTCTCTTATTAGTGCTATCGGTTAGATCCCAACTCTCGTTCTTCATAAGGTGTTGCCTCCTATAATAAAATTAATATCTTACTCTACACATTCTTACGTGGCAAGACAACATAGAGAAGAGATCGACCGACACTTCTACTTACTAATGAAATTTTGAAATTTTGCAGTGTTTTCTACACGCAGTTGTTAGGAGAAACAGAATTGTACCATCCCTCAATTGGGAACTCTGTGGGTAGATAAATAGAATACCATCAGTACCCATGTTTTATGCACAAAGGCTAATAGGACCTTCCACTAAGCCTTCACTTACTTAAAAATAATGTAGGCGTCCGCTGTTAAGTGATGTGAGGCTGCTCACGTCCTCCTACTCGATCCTAAAATAGAGCAAAAGCCTCACTATACATTGTCATATACGAAGGCATGTTTTTTGTCAAAGATATGAACAAAGCTGACTCTGCTACTTACACTTTGATTAATGCAATCTAGTATGCACGCGGTAGTGCCGATGTGAAGATAAAAACGGCTCGCTGAATATGGAAGCACTAAGAAAGAAGGTTGATACAATATCAGTAGTGCCCGCGCTGCGTACTCGTAGCATGAAAACAGAGAATGGATGAAGTATTACTCACATAAAATAGTTAAGTCGCCAACTCGTAACTGATAAGGGGCTTTTTGAGTCTTCCCGTTCAGTGGTGGCTGCTACTCCTAAAGAAATCACAAAACGTAGACCCGTCTAAATGTCCAAATAATTTCACCCAGGGGTTCGTAGCACCACCCGTTATACACTATGCGGCCACACATACCTCTTTTTAAAATCTGTTATGCTTTCCGCGTGCCTTCTCCAACGAAAACCCACCTTCCGAGAACGCCGTTTTAAATACTATCTCTCGGCGTCCAAATGCGGAAGTAAAACAAACGACCGCCCATGGCCGGTCATGGACATAGAAAGAGGCCTGCCGATCGGAGGTCGAAGATAATTTATCGTAACTAATATTATTCAAGTCGTGCAACTTGCACACAATCACTAGTTAAATGCGCAATGGGTAATTTAACATTAGCCTTATTTCCATTCGTGTATTTCAGGGAAGACGAACGGAAAAAATTAACAAAATTAAAAAGTGATTGGAATTATTGGACCGCGCATGCGCATAATCAACATGGTTTTTCCTGACATCAGTCTCATTAGTTATTTATGCGCAACTTATCGAAAACCTTTGCACTAAATCATTGCTGATATTTTAGTCAAGTTAGGTATATTTAGTGCCGCAGGAAAGACTTATGCACAAAAATAATAGTAAGGAACAGGAATGGTTTTTAATGATATTTTAATAAATTTGTGCATTTGGTAATTTATTTGTTGTTTCAGAAATTGGGTTTTTAATGCACTGCTCTTAGTTTGTCTGCATTGTCATTTGTTCTTTATGTTGTGTGGATAAGTGTGGCCAAAGGGAATTTCTTTTCTTGACGATGTGCCCATTTCCAGCCATGCTTGTTTTCCTCCGGCACATGGCTGCCAGCTGCTAACCTCCTCACTCTCAGCCCTGCTCTGCATGCTGCGGCTGTGCCGAACCACACAACACTAAAGGGACATTCTCCTGTGCTGCCTTAAAGTTCTCATGCCCTCTCCCACACTCATGACTCACTACTCCTGCACCAATAGTGCCCATCACTAGACTCTTTCAAACCAACATCGGTACCCAACAACCACACAATGCTCCTCAGTCTCATACATTTTCCTAAACACCCACCCACTCTCCAAGCACGGTATGGAGATATAGGACCTGCTACACAACCATGTGCCGAACCTGCTGTTGCACAAAGAGACCTGGTTGAACACAGCATCAACCAACAACATTGTTACAGCCATCCCTCCCAGATGCAAGACCATCAGGTGGCACAAGCCCAGAGGTGGCATTGCCATCGTCTTCAAGGACACCACCAGCGGCACCAACTCTACAGACACAACTTCCAGCTCCATGGAACATCTGTTCTTCAAACTTTAATTCGTAGCCAACTTCACTCTGAGTGACACACTCTACTACAGACTACTAGGACCATGCACCAATTTCACTGAGGCCATTGTGAGCTTCGTAGCACTACACATCCTTCATACTCCTCAGAGACCTGAACTTCCAAGTAGAAGCCGCTGCCATCCCAAACTTAACCACACTACTTGAAAACCTTAATAGCCTCAGACTCTCAATGCATAAAGGGACCAACCCACTCTGCCAGGCATCTACTGCACTTAATCTTTACCTCCTTCAACAACATTTCAGTTGACAAACTGATCCCTATCACCTGGATAGACCACACCCTCATGAACTTTTCCAATCCCGTCCCACACCACCACAGACCCACCACTGCTAAGCCATCTCGCTGTAATTGTAACAATGTCCCTGAGGAGGACTGGACAATCAGATTTGCAGAACACCAGCCATTAACAGCAGAAGCTTACCCAAATCTGTCAACTGCTTTGACAACTGGATCACATGTTTTACTGGCTTCCTTGCTTCCCTAAAGCACAGCAAACCCACCAGATCGAGACATCATGCTGGCTGGTATATTGGAGTGCAGTTATAAAACTAGTTGAGATAGCACAAACAGTAACATCAACAATTCTATGGGCATAGGCAACCTCCAGTAGATTTGCACCACCGAGTGATCTACACTCATAGACTGCCCTGACACCAGCACCAACAGCTGCAAAGAGATCTTCGCTATAGTTAAAGATTTCACTTCAACTGAGGTTACTGTCAACAGTCTCATCCCCTCACATGACCTCTGCAACCAGCTCTCTGAGTTCTTCTGCAGCAATACAACCCCAATATACAACAATTTCTGAACTTGATACCTGTCACAGCAAGACACCTCATCATTCCTGAAGAAACAACTACATCCACCTGGCCAGACATCATTGTGGACGAAATGCCACCACCATGCAGTCCATCCACTCTAGTGCCCCATCAAATCCTTGTCCCCACTATGCCTTCACCAAAGGAATCTACCAATCAGTACGGCTGGAATCCTCCATTATTTCTGCCACGTTCCCGGATGCATTGAAACAGGCCACGGTTCTGCCCCAGCTGAAGAAGCCTTCTTGGGACACTTCAGCTCTCACCAACTACAGACCCATCTCTTTGCTAATGTAATCTGCTAAAGTCCTAAAGAAACTCCTCAATAAATGCCTCACCAACCACTTGAACTAACACCAACTTCCCAACACCACTCAGGGTGGCTTCAGACCCAATTGCAACATGGGAGCAGTGTTAATTACTGCCACAGATGACATATGGATGATGTTTTATAGAGGAGATATGACTGCCCTCATCCTCCTAGACCTCTGCCCAGCATTCAATATAGTATTCCACTCCATCCTCATCCAATGCCAACACAAGATTGGGATCCAAGAATTGGCACTCCGCTAGTTGTGCTCCATCCTGACTGGACCAACCTAGTTATTTTGCCTCGCCCCCAATGCCTCGGAAGCCTACATTCTCATCTGTGGCATATCGCAAAGATCCTCACTGAGCCAGACAGGCTTCAACTCATATATGATTGCTCTCACCAGCATCATTTGCGCTCACAACATTGAAGTCCTCTTCTATGCTGAAGACACGCAGCTCATACACTTCCATTATGGACAAGTGCCCCAACACCTGAAACAAGATTACTGCCTACTCGTCCAAAGTCTCCAATTGAATGAGGACCAACTGCCTCAAACTCAACACCCAAAAGACAGACGTTGTGATCTCTGGGGAAGAACACATCACCTTGGGGCTCCACCTGGTAGCCATCTGAGCAGAATCCACTCTGACCTCCATGTCCCAAGACAATAGCCTCAAATCATCATCGACAGCAAGCTCAACATGACAGACTCATGCTTCCACATCATGACAATTCTGAGGAAAGTCTTCATGTGGCTACCTGACTTAAAGAACGCTGGGATCAGGTGATAGCTTATGAAGTTCTGTCTTCAGTTATCCCCAACTAGTCTGTGTCTATTGGAAACAATTCCAAATAACTGCAGTTAACAGGAGAGATAGTGTTTCTACTAGGGGTGGGTGATAAATTCAGCTCCACTGGTGGAATTGGCAGTGTTATTGCCGCTCCGTATTATGCATGTATTGCGGAGTTCCTGCCATAACATACACGAAAATTGGAATCCCCTAGCAAGATTTCGGGGCCTAGGAGGGCACCCGGCAAGATTTTTCCAGCACAGGCATTTAAGGGCAGTCACGAACGGTCGTGACAATTTGCAGTAAGAAAACTGCAGCTTGAATAGAAAATCTATTTGAATGGCAGCATAACCAACATGAGCAGCAACGCCTTGTGGCGTGCCGCTTGGTGCCATTGGCCTTGCATCTTTCAGCGCAAAACAAGCTCTGGAGCTAAAAATCAGCATGAGTAGCTCAACATGACTACATATGTCAATTCAGAGGACCTACGCGGAATCTCCCTTAGTTTTCATGTAACTCCACAGAAATATGAGAGTGAAACAGCATGAGTTCCGCCCACCCCTAGTTTCTACTACTCTTTACTACTATTTATTTACGCAAATAAAAAAAGATTATTGTCTGGCTCCTCATGAGAAAACCCTGTAGACCATGCAATGTCTGCCCTAAAACAAAGTGCCCTGGCTTGCTATGGAAATTGCTCACCTTTGTATGGAGAAAATAGATATCTGCAAAGACTGCTCATGGAAACCTCAAGTGAGGAGTATCCAACTTTGAAACCACTTTGCCTATTACAGCCTCTGCAATCTGTTCTAAGTCTAAAGACAAGCCCAAGCTCCAACTTCAATCCTACTCTGTGCCATTTGGCGCCCATATCTTTATCCCATTAAAGTTCCTTAGTCTTTGCAATTTGACTTTGATTAGTATCCATGTTCCCTTTGTTCTTTATGGTTGCAGATGAAATTTTGTTACCATTGTGGGTTACTCTTGATCATGCAGTGTAGGAGCTAGCTCACAGCATACACCAACCCGTTGGGCTCTCTGTCAGATCTTGCCAGGCAGATTGTTTACAGTCCGCATCTACTGAATGGGCACAGCCACATTGCTACATGCATCATTACCTCAATCATGTGATCAAATTATGCTACTTCAGCTTCTGAGTGCTTAGCGATAGTAATGTGTTTTTGCCGCTTTTGAAGATGGGTGGAATATCACTGGTGCGCCTACTCTTGCAAGATACGTGTTTTGTTATATGGCAAAAACACTATTTTATCACCTTGTGACCATCTCTGACATGATCCTTTTCTGTAAGGTGCCCTCATGATGATGAGGTTGTATGTAGCAATCTTACCATTCTATTCCACCTTCAATTACCTGCTTCTCGGTTCCCCGGACTTTGGGATTCTTCTTTGTGATTTAAAAAAAAATTCTCTGGATTCCATGGTCCTTCACTTGGGTTTTAGAACAGTTGTTATAAAAGCAATCATCTCAAACCAACAGTTAAGCACTATTCAAAAGTATTATGTTTTTAGTTTATTTTACATATGTTATGAAAGAAATTAACCCTTCTACTAAGTCAATGAAGACATATGCTGGAGTGCATATTTTATTATTATGAACTTGGACTTCTGTGTTCGCTCAAGCATGAAATTTCCTAAGCTGCCTAGATAGTTCATATGTTCTATGTATATATCAGTATTTATAGGACATGAACCTAGCTAGCGAGTACGCTGAACAAGTAGATAGCTGTGGATCAGGTTCCATAATTCAGCAGTGTTTACAATGAAGTACAGGGTCGGGCTGGCGTATAAGGTAATCAGGCAGTGCGCAAACAACTGGTCTGACAGGTCAGTGTGTGAGTCAATTTGTGTGATGTTTGTTGGCCTGTTTTATGGTCTGCTGGGCCAGTTTTTACTGTTGATTTCCTGCGTGTTGAAATAAAACATTGCCCTCAGTAAGCTCATATCCATGCAGTCTTTCAAACCTTGCAAAATGCTTATACAGTGTGTCTTTACAAGTTACAAAATGCCCCAGTTTGCAAACTTGGGCCACTTGTTTAGCTTTTTAATTCAGTTCAGTTCAGTTAGTCTTTATTCGATAATTTGCAAACATAAAAGACACAATACAAACATAAATGTGTCAATAAAAGGGATAACACCCTAAAAAACATACAGTTCATACAAAATTTAATATCAATCCTTATCGAAAGTCCTAATAAATACTTATAAGTAAAAATTTGTATAATCAAGTCAAGTATAACAATTCCCCGCAGTTACTCTCACGGGGGAGGCCTGTTTACATTAACACACTCAGGAACTGGATCTAGTTCCTCAGGCAGCCTCTTCTTCTTTGTGGCCTTATTCCATTTTGCAATGAAAGATCTTAGCGGAAAAGTACCCACTCTGAATTGGTGATATAATTTCCTATCACTGAGTTTCGTGATCAGATTCCACTAGGCCTCTGCTTTTGTTACAAACTTATGGTCGAAGAAGATACCTGTGAGCGAAGTACTGCCCACCATTCACAGAGTCTTCTTAGTGATCATATCCCAGTAAAACACTTTATAGTCATTTTTATTGGGAAATGTGTTCCCTATAGGGTCATCCCACAGGTGACTAAGCCCCATTTTGTACAGATTACCCTTGATCTTCTGCAGCCATTTGATTTTTGAGGATGAGTCAGCATTCCTGAAGTGCATTAGTGCATTAGCATAGGGTGCCAGTTCTGGAGTAGTCCAGAGCCTCCTCCAATAGGCTAGGGGTCTAAATCCTGCAACCTTATCAAAGGAAGTTCAACCTAGGTCTAAAAGCAAAGGCTTGGTGGGTGTTGATTGTGGGAGGGCATTCAAAGATCTCAGAAACGTATTTTGCGCTTGAACTAGGGGTAATAGGTTTTCAAACCCCCATAGTTCAGCGCCATAAATAATAGAAGCTCTGATTTTCCCATTATAAATTGCTACTGCTGGCCCTACAGGTTTAGTGTTTGACAATCGGTGTTCTTTTAATAGGGCTCCATCTAGCTGGTTGTGCCTAAGAGCTAGAACATCTAGTTGGGGTGCACAGTTCATATTCCTACCCATAGTTACCCCTAGATAAGAAAAAGTATCAGTTTATTCCAAAGGTGCATTATTCATTGCTACTTTGCCTTTAATAAGTTTATGTTTGTGCAATACCATGAACTTGGTTTTATCAATGTTCACTACGAGTTCATGGTCATTGCAAAAAACTATAAATCTATCAAGGGCGTGCTGCAGACCAGACTGAGTTTTAGATCAAATTAACGTATCGTCTGCAGATATTAATAATGCGACCCTTGATCCGGCAAGAGTAGGGGCATCAGTTGGAAAATTAGAATAGTTAGTGATAACTTTATTTATAAATCGGGAGAATAGGGTAGGGGCAAGGACACACCCCTGCCGCACACCCTTGTTGACTGGGAAATGATCGGTTAATTCACCCTGCTGCCCCCACCTTACTTGAGCATAATTCACCTCATGCAATTTAATAATAAAACTAAGGATTTCTAGGGGCATCCCGGCCTCCTTTAATGAGTCCCACAGCTTATGACGAGGTACTAGGTCAAATGCTGATTTTAAATCAGCAAATGCTGCATAGAGGGTTCCCCCTGCTAAAATCACTGTAGTCCAATAAATCATTGTAAATCTAAAGTCTTGATCAATGGTGCTGGCGTGGGTCGAAAACCTGCTTGATAGGTAGATAATACATTCTGATCTACTATCCATTCAATATCTCTACCTAGCACTAGTCTCACAACTATTTTTTGTAAAGTATCAATTAGACTTATCGGCCTATAGTTGCTTTTTAATTCACTAATGTGGACCACTTTTATTTTGGTGCCCCTGCCTATTTTCTGTCCCAGTTCGACCCTGATGAAGTAGGTTGTTGTTAAAACTACCTCCTATAATAAAGTGATACCTATTAGGGAGTTTTTTTTCTGCCTCCTATCCTGAGCCGTCACTTGCTCTGTTTGCTTTCCTGTGTGTGTACTAGGAGACAACTGCTGCATTCTGTGTGGTTTGAATGAAAGATATTTTTGCATTGCAAAATAGCTCCTTTTTATCTCCACTTTTAAGGTCAACTCTTAATTGTTTCTATTTTAATCTTCTATTTTAGCACATGCTAATTTACTGTTAATTATGTAACGTGATTTATTCATTAATTTCGTCATTTGAACATTGCAGGAATTTTTATTATAATGTTACTGTTTTGTTGTATAATTCATGGGAGAGAAATAGTCTGCTGCTAAAAAACGGGTGTAGAAAAACACAACTCTTACCCATTCTTTCAACTCTAACACTCACCCTCATTGGACATTCCTGAATACTCCTTAGTTTGAGGATTCCTTATTATGTTTTGAGACCTATTGTGATGTCAGTTATGCGATTGCTCCTTTAAAGGTCCCTCCAGTGAAGAAGAGAACAACCTGCCTAGTCCTACATCTCTACCCATCAAGAGAAGGAACTGTTCCGTTGCTTGGTGGTCTCGGTGATGTCTTCTAGGTTTTTGAGAATTATTGCAGCAATTTTCAAGCCACTTTCTATTTTTTTAGAAGGCAACATCCTAAAACCCTATAATATTATATTTTGGACACTTTTCTTAGCTTTTGTTGCTTTCTCGAGTTCACACTCCCACCCTTGCTATGTTTGTTCAGATATTGTATTGTATTGTATTGTATGTTGGATTTTATATAGCGCTTATAACCCAGGGGTCTCTAAGCGCTTGCCTTGGGAACCCGTCCTGGCTTTTCCCTGTGAGATAGCCCCTACAGGGCATCCCCAAGGTGAAAACCAGGCATCCCGCCGCGGGGGGCCGTTGTGGAGATTAAGCAAGCTTAATGCCCAGAGTTGCAGAGTGTGAACCCATGATTAGGTCAGGCACCGAAGCGAGAATTATTGAGTCCATGTACATTTGAGATCAAGACCCTGCCACGTCAGGAATTGAACCCTGGTCCCGGGTCTGACCTCTGCTTCAGGGTCTGCCTGCTCTAACCAGTGAGCCACACTTCTCCACGATATACACCCAAAAACACTTAAGTTTACTTTTATCCCCAACTATTCTAGAATTAAAATGTACCGAGCAGGAACAGTCGTAATGACTGTGCGGTCCGCGGGTGACCGAGGGGCACATGCATCAACCTATTTAGGAAGTGCAAACGGTGCGAATCGGTAAATTCGGCCGTTTGCGCTTCCTAAATACGTTTTTGGGATGCATGAAACAATTTTTCAAAATTCGCTATTTTTTTGCATTTCCTAAAAATGAGAATGCATTTAAGGAATCGCATTTGTGCGATTCCTTAAATGCAATGCATCATTTTAAAAAAAAATGCGAATTTTGAAATAGGAAGTGCAAATTAACACGAGGTTGACCCTCGTGTTAATTTGCAAAATTGTTTCAAAAAGCACAAAAATGCATTTTGAAAAGTGTCATGTTACAGGCACACATGTCCTTAGGACATGTGTGTGTGAAACATGCACTTTAAAATACATTTCAGGGGTGCAGGGGGGGGGGGTCCTTTGGGCCCACATGCATCATTCATTTTTGGAGTCGCAAACGGTGCGATTCCTTAAAATCGGCCGTTTGCGATTCCAAAAATGCTTTTTGGAATGCATGAAGCATTTTTTGAAATCGCAACATTTTTGCGATTTCCAAAAATGCGATTGCTTTTAGGAAATCGCAAATTTGCGATTTCCTAAAAGCAATGCATGATTAATTTTGAAATTGCGAATTCGCAATTAGAGGGACAAATTTACCGAGTAGTTGAACTACTCGGTAAATTTGCAAAAAGTGTAATTAACACTTTTAACGCATTTTAAAAGCATTCATGTTACGGACACACATGTCCTTAGGACATGTGTGTGTGCAACATGATGCGAAAAATACATTTCAGGGGTGCAGGGGGGGGTCCTTCGGACCCCCCCCTGCACCCATGAAATTTTCTAAGTGCTACTCGCAATTTGCATTGACTCCTATGGGCCTTTTGGCCCATAGGAATCAATGGGAATTGCGAAAATTACCTTAAGAATTCGGTATTTCTTTGGGATTCGGTAAAAATTGCGATTTTTACCGAATCACAAGGAAATACCGAAAAAAATGATGCATAGCATTTTGCACTTCCTAATTTGCGATTCCTTATTTTTCGCAAATTAGGAAGTGCAAAATGTCACAATGATGCATGTGGGCCTTGGACCCCCCTCTGCACCCTTGCAATGCATCAACAAATTGCGATTTCTTAAAAAAAGAAATGCAAAACGGCATTGATTCCTATGGGCCTCTAGGCCCATAGGAATCAATGTAATGCCATTCCTTAATTGCGATTCGCAATTAAGGAATCGCAATTTCCGAAATTTAAGAAATCCTAAAAAAAAATTGGATTTCTTGATGCATAGGATTTTGCAATTCCTAAATAGCGATTCCTTAATTTTCGCTATTTAGGAAATGCAAAATCCTACAATGATGCATGTGCCCCTTAAAGCCGTCAGGACTCCAACAGGCTGCACAATTGGCATAAATTAAACAACGATGCAACATAGAAAATACATTTTTATATGTCCAGTATCCGCAAGTCTGCTGGTGTTGTCCTTTATTTTCTTGACATAGCCGAGCCATCTGCTCATTATCTGGCAATGCACATGGGGTGAAAAGAGAAATTAAGCTAGCATTTTTGTATCTTACTGTTGAAATACATTCGGAATTGTTACATTGGATCCCAATTAATTTTCCAGACTTCTCTTTTCGCTCATTAAACGTACTT
The DNA here is from genome assembly GCF_964263255.1 of Lissotriton vulgaris. NCBI lineage: Eukaryota > Metazoa > Chordata > Amphibia > Caudata > Salamandridae > Lissotriton > Lissotriton vulgaris. The sequence goes on from NC_141694.1 coordinate 479,055,474, forward strand.
GGATTAAATAAGTGTAAGGACTTTCAAAGCTCACATTGACCCTAATGAAGTATTCATGCAATGTATTTTATAATTTAAAAAGGAGGTAGGTTTTAGATGTGGCCTATGCAATAATGCATAATGTAGTTATGCGCAAAAGACTCCGGGAAGGCACATTAAAGCTATGCCACTGTCTCAGTGCAGCATTCGGGGCAGCCTTCTGGGATCTGCATTTATTCTTATCATAAGCAGTTCAGTTCCTCAGATGTAGAAATATGTTCCCTGATGGCTGTGCACCCAACTTTTGCACTGTGATCTGAAGTTCTAATAGAAGTGGATGCTCGAAGGAAAAATTATACTGCAGCAGGAATTTTAAAATTGGTATTTTAATTTAAAATGATCCATTTCAGAATAATTTTTCTGACCAATAACCTTTCCCTCTCCTTCAAGCCACATTATAAATATTACGGGTCAATGCCATCAAGCACTAAAAGAAAGGATGCCAAATATGTAATCAACCATTTCATCACATCTTTCAATTTCTCTGCAAGTCAAGAAGGGGTCATGTGTGCTTAGCATGTAAATAACTTCGCTTTTTTTTTATTTTTTAGGTTATTTAATGCTGCTGCTTTAACTGATTCAGCAGATGTTTGCAAGTTTGATTGTGTATTTCCTTCCTCCTAGAGTACTGCTCAAAATAGCAACTGATATCAGTTGCAGGATTGTTTGATGAGGTAATGACTATAAGCAGTTGGTATTTCCTTTCACTGCTATTTCTACTGAGTGGGTGTTGGGGTGAGTCTGGACATGGGGTTTTGGGGTTAAGATCGCTGAGAGGTCCGCTTAGGTCAGCATAGGAAATGAGTACATACCTTTTACCTACAGGCACACAGATCAGTGTGTAAGCCATAAATGACTGTATACATTTATAAATTAACGTAGTGTTGAATGGTATTGTGAATGTGGGCATTTCCATAAGAAGCAGACCATAACACTGGGCAATAACGCAGTTTGAGCCTTAATATTCAGTTCTTCATGGGCACAATCTCTAAAAGAGGTACCAAAGAGTGAAAACTTTAGCTTTGTAGCTCAGATCAAATCACTTCTTCCTAATAAAACCCCTTATAGAGTTTCACATTGCAAATGACTCAAAATATGCATTTAACGCTACAGATAGCTGAAATAGTGTAGGTCTTGTGCCTTATCCATTTCTAACCATTTTTGAACTGTATTAGGTATGGTGAGTCTGAATAACAAGAGTTGTGTTTTGGGAAAACAACAATTAACTATATGGTGAAATGTGTCTCTTTTTACGAATTACATAGTAAAAAGACATATTTGAAAAGTGTTGCTGACAGAAAATGTGCCACTCAAATTATACATTATACCTAATACAGTAAACAAGCGTGACAACCAAAACCACTGCACATTCTTCCTGTATCTAACGATTTGACTCCTTTTTACTTGAAAAGAAACCAGGGAACTGTAGCTCATAGCAAAAAAAGATTACTGATCAACTGCTGTCTTTAGCAAGAAGGGCTCGGGTTTCTCATTATTAATTGATCTCTCTTTCCATTTCCCTGATAAATGTAGAATGACTTTCACTTGCAAACTCAAAAAGATTCAGTGGTAAATTCATCATCAGCCACGTGTAGTGTACTTGAGTTTACCTTTTTAGCCCTCGTCATCAAATTATTTGAACATGACAGGTGATGGTATATGTCAGCTGGAAAAGAAAGGTCTTGCCATAAACTCTGAGCATCTCTCACTTTAGACTCAGGAAATGGAACTTGGATCATCTTTCCATTCCTGGAACATGTTCAGCAAGTCAGGAGCCCCATTGATTCTTGTAAATACGGAAGTTAATCATAGCACACACACTCCTGTTTTCTGTAGGAGAACTGGCTGGGGGGTCTTTAGAATTAAAAATAGAAGCTTCTCTTTCCATTACTATAAAATGATAAGTATTAAGTTGCCATGCTAAATATGGAAGAGGAGGGAATTGCACGACATATAAAAAATGATAAAGCTTAATGACATTCGGATATTGGCTGAAAATAACTTAAAAACCTTCAGACCTAAGAAATATATTTAAAAATGCACCAAATTCTAGATTTCGAAGAAGCACACATAACTTATTTGGATGACTATTTTTGTAACTCGATAACATTTTTTAGACTGCATCCTTGTCAGGTCTGGGTGGAGGATGAGGGGGTAGACAAACTTGCATGCTATTTCCACATAATTCCATATACATTTTACAAAACTCCACTTTTGGACTGAAATGTGGCTTTCAGTATCTCTTGTGACTTTTTCACACAAGCGTGCTCTTTGAGTAAAATAAGTTTTGCAACAGAGCAAAGGAAGACTGGTTGATGGAAAAATATCTCTTGGCACAAATGAGCCACTTGCATTCAAAAATTATTTAAAGTTGCATAATGCAAAATTACTCAAAAAACTAAATATATGAACTAAGCAATGTTACCAGCATAATTAAAATTCCTTTCGGGTCTAATGGGGACTGTGACTAGGACTTTATAGCTGTCAAAAAATAATGCAGGTGTCCTAAGGAAAGCTCATGGAAGACACAAACCTCCCGCAGCGCAGAAGGGCAAAAGCTCACTTCATTTCAATTTTCAGTATGAATATATACCTTGAAAATGTGGGACCTCATGGTCCTTCTGACTTTCTTGCAGGAGCTATCAGAAAAGTTGCCAAAGTGATAACTGGTTTATGGCGGCAAAGCATTCATAGTGACATTGCTTTTTGATCCCTTAATGTCAGCTCTTCCTAATTTTGTGAAGCAGAATTCGCCAAGCATTGCATATTTTATCTACTGAAAGGGAACGTTTGCCTTTGTAAAAAAGGTTAATTTCACCCTACTGGTGATGTCTTGTTGGAATATTAATCCTGCTTAGTATGAGAGAGTCATAAGATTCAAACTTTCGCTGTATATGATTGTCTGAGGAGCCAATGGGGCGAAGCTACCATCTGAGGGAATAAGACTGAATAACACTAATAAGTAATCCCTCCAAGGGATGTCACCTCCAGGTGCCTTGCATACCGCGGATCTCTGCCTACAGCTTTGCAGATCTACATGATGGCTTGGTCAAGCAATAGCAGTGGCACTCGGAGGCAAGTTGGGTGGTGAGTTTAGGTAGAGCCTCTGGAGTTTCTTACCAGGGGCTACAATGTGCTTTGGTTGGTGACATCCCATGACCTCTGATTGGTGGTTCCTTAGAAACTGCACCATCTGGGTGACCCTTGGTCCTCGTCATCTGGCCAGTTGCTAGCCTGGGCTGTCTGGTTGATGGCTGGCCTGACCATCTAGACTGCTGTGTCCTGGGCATTCTGGTAGGTGGCTGGTGGACTATTATGGCCAGAGGTACTGCCGGCATGTCTAACTCCATTGTGCTCATTCTTGGTCCCGCAAACCCCACCTTTGTGCAGGGTATTTGTTGTGGATAAATGGTTTGCTTGGGGGCCAAAAGGGTGCCTGGGTCTTATCCCTCCTTGCTACCAGGCGAGGACTCCAGGAAGATGGACATCAACTATGGGCTAATGAGCTGTGACGGCAGTTTCAGGCCCTTCCCAGGGTAGAAGGGTAGGGTAGCTCCAGACCACAGAGGAGGAAGAAAATGAGGAGAACCTTCAGGGTGCAGAGCTGAGCCAGGATCTCTGTGATGGATAGACTGTGGCCTGAGCTCTAGGCACTTGTTGCTCCAGTGTGGCACACTTGGCTAAATCCTTGGTAGAACTGAGTGAAGCCCTTCAATAATGCCTGGGGCCTGGGCCTTGACTCTAGGCACTGACCATTGATATTCCAAGCACCTCCACTGCCTATATAGATTACCATTCCCATCCTCAAGTAAACAGAAAGCTCTGACAAGAATACCAGTGAGAGCTCCTTCATTTAGAGGCCTACAGTGTCATAAAGTACCTAGGACAAGGTTTTGAAGTACTGTGGTGGCTTTACCTCTTTGAGAAGGGTTGGAAGCTCTGACTGGCTGTCTAGTCACTGCTCTGGTAAGTCTTGGGTGCAGGGTCATAAGCCGGCACTGACCTCCGTTTTCTATCTCAAACTACATAGGATAGCTATCTGCAGACTTGGGAGGCATCATCTCCTTGAGTGGGGAGGAAAGCTGTGCCCTTGCCCTAAGCAGAGCTCCAGCATTTTTCTGGGCTCTATTTGCTGCCCCACAGTGTTATAAAGTGGCTATGATGAGGTTCTGTTAGTGCAGAGAGGCTGCCACTACTCCAGCAAGCTGAAAACTCTGCCTGGGCGCCTGTGTGTAGTGCACCTCCTTTTTGCCAGACCTCCATTTGCCAGTATGTTGTCTAAAAATGTTTTAGTGCTAGATTCTGCAGGCTTCCCATCTTTGGACGAGGGCGAAAAGCTCTGACAAGGTCTAAAAGACCCAGGGTGTAGGCCCCTGAGACTCAGCCCCATTTGCTAGTCTGCTGTGTCTCAAAGTGCCTAGAAACTGGTTCCATGGGGACAGGAGGCATGATGGAATGATTGGACTGGTGGTAGAGTATAAGGAGGCCCACGCCTCACCGGGGCTCGGTTTCCAGTTGCCAGCATGGGTTTTTCCTTCATGCCTGGCTGGTCTCCTGGTGCAAGAGTCAACTCTCCTTTAAGACAAAGTATAACCTGATGGCATGTCCTCTGAATCCGGTCATTTGATTGCCTGTGCCATATGAATGCATGGTGCATCCTGATAGTGAGGCTACCCTGGAAATTCAGATGAGGGCTCATTAGAAGCTTCAAGTCCAGTCAGTGGTCGGATACATTTGCTTGAATGTTCCCCTGAGCCACCTAATATGCACTGGTTACAAGAAAGGTTAGTGATGTTCCTCTTGATTATGAGAGACTGAGTGCCCAGAACCTGTTTGCCATTCGGTCACACTCCCTAGGTACTGCAAGGGCCTCAGCAAGCCCGTGCCAGGTCTCTAGGGGCACAGTACCAAGTCAACTTCCAGCACTCTCACAAGAGCCTTCCTGGAGAGCAGACAAGAGTGTGAAGCAGAAATCCGGCAGCGTAGCGTGCTCATGGTCAGGCTACCCAGCGCCATACTCTGATCAATTAGGCATACTTGGCCCATTATGGAAGGACTGTGGGTCAGTCAGTCAGTCAAGTTGGCTTTATTTCGATAAAAGAATATCTTTAAAAGCAATACAGAAATATCACAACAATTATTTAAAAACATTAAAAACATAAACAACCAAGCCATGCAAAACTGGTATTCTTCTAACATCATAGATGGCGGTAATAAATTAACTAAGAAGGTGCCAAAAGGGACCAAAATTAAACAATTTGGGAAAGCCGCTTTGACCTAATCAACCATGCCCAGCTTATATATTTGGATAGGCCACAAACATACAGCGGCCGGGTATCTGATCTTAAAATTCGCTGGGCCACACTGCATTGTCGGGTTCTCAACTCCCTACATAGTGGCTTTATCCACCTACCTCGGGGTACTTTATAGGCAGGACATTCAAACGAGAGGTGTGGAATCGTCTCTGGCTTAAGTGGACAGAAAGGACATAAAAAGGGTGGTTTGAGCTGGGGGTTTCCACCGTGCAGTCAAATCTCTCACCGGTAGCATGCCAATTTTGAATTTAAAAAAAAACAAGGCCCTGTCCCTGGAGATCGAAATAATGTCCAAGTAGAGTTCCCGGAGTGCCACATCCTTTACAAGCAGAAAGTCCCTTGAAGTCCGGCACAAGCTGAGCTCGGTGTTTCTTTTGTTCATTACCCAAGTCCAGTATAAGTTCTTCAGGGCTGCCTTGGGTGGAGCAGACCGAGATTGCCAAGCCCCTTCCAGCCCGAGCTCGACCAACAGACTTTTCACGTCCCTTAGCCACCTTATTTTTGCCCAGCCAGACATGTCTAGTATCTCCCTTAGCCCCTCGGCATAGCTAGCAAGTTCAGGCACCCTCCATAGGCGAGCCCACAGAAGGAGGGGACGCAGCCTAGCCTGATCTTGAATGGAGCGATAGCCCATGTCCAGCAACAAGGGAAGAATGGGAGTGCTATTGGGGAGGGACATCAGATCCCTAAGAAACCTATTCTCAGAAAGGGCCAACTTGCTCACATCCAGGGCGCCCCAGAGCTCTGCTCCATAGAGCGCCGCACTAACGCCTCTAGCAGCATAGATGTCTAGCACTGGGGCGATAGGTTTCATCGATGATGCCCTCTGTTCTTTAAGAAGAGCCCCACCACTCTTTTGTGGCTCAGGAGCATTTTATTGAGGTGACTATCCCACTTCATAGTGCCCAGTAGCCGAATACCGAGGTAATCAAATTCCTTGACTCTTTCCAAGGGGACCGTATTAAGCACTGGGGGACGTCCAAGTTTACTGGGGGGGTTCAATACAAGGAACTTGGTTTTATTGGTGTTGATCTTCAGACCCATTGACCCACAAAATTGTTAAAAGCCCACCAGCAAGCTCTGTAGGCCAACCGGGGTTTTTGAAATTAGCAAGGTGTCATCTGCAAATAGTAGTGTGGGTACCCTCCTCCCTGCCAAAGATGGTGCGTCAGCTGAGATTTCTAGGGGGTGGTCCACTACTCCATTTATATAGAGTGAGAAAAGGGTTGGGGCGAGGACACACCCCTGCCGAACTCCTCTGCTAACTTTGATGGGGGCAGTCTTTTGATCTTGTGTTCCCCACCTTACCTGCGCAAAGTTATTCTCATGAAGCCTCATTATTAATCACAGCAGATGCGGGGACAAACCTAAATCACACAAGACCCTCCACAGATGCTCCTTGGGCACAAGGTCAAAGGCAGTCCTCAGGTCAATAAACGCCAAATACAGACTGCCTTTGCCTATGACCACCACCTTCCAATATAGCATCAGCAGCCGGAATGACTGCTCGATCATCCCCCTAGTTTCAAGCAAAGAGCTTCAACCCCGCCTTGGTACCATCTGACGTAAGGGTGTGCCATTCAGCGAGGCTCCCCAACAAGTAGAGAGAAGGCTGAGCATCCTGGCAGCACAGCAGAGTGGCTGGGGATGAGTGGTGTTAACCCTGGATGCGCTAACCCAGGACACCTCTGACAGCCCTGGCTCAGTATGCCACACTCTTGCCCTTTATCCATCCTGCACATTTCCATTGCAGAATATAACTACCATAACATTGTGTGTCCCTGCTGCTGATGCCAGTACAGAAGCAGGATATGTATGTCTCAATCAGGCTCTCCATGTGTCTGTCACCCTTCCATGTGACTTTCGTCAGGACCGTAAATCTCACTCCCTGAGACCACTCTTTTAATATTATTAAATAAATGCAAAGTGTATTCCAGTCACACTCTCTGGAAGGCAAACAATATGTTTACACCTACTTAGTGTCTGTTCCCCTGTATATAAAAAAGCATTTAATAGTGCTCCCTAGTTACACAGATGCGAGGCAAGCCTGTACTCTCACTATCTTCAAGATACGGCCTGATCCATTCACCTATATTAGCATCTGTGCCTGCATGCATCCATGGACCTCTGGAGAGCTATTATGTTTTTTTATGTTAAAGGACCATTCCCATGCACCCTTTACCATTTCAGATAGGGCTTGCGGATTGCTTTTTATTCATTCCCTGGAACTGTCAATAGGCATACCTAGTATACAGCTTCTAACTACACCCACATTTCTTTTTTGTACTGCAACTAGGTCTGGAGCGCCTACAGAGAGAGGCAGGCAGTTTCTCTGGTATGGCTTTTTTCAACCCTGTGCCCCCAAGTACACAGGCTATCAGTCCTTAGTCTTGAGCAGGTCTTCCTTCTGCAATCTGTTTTTTAAATTTCACCCTATTGGGGCTCCCAAAAACAATAGACCTAAACACTAAGCACAAACATCAGTGTCCACACAACAGATTCATTAGAACACAGCTTCTGGTCAGCTCTATTCATGGTGTTCAAACTCAATTTCTAATGTATATCTTTACTGGTCAACTACTAAAACAAAATTACTCATAACAGTTTGCTCTATCATTTGGTGCACCTACTCTTTTGAGGGTGCCTTCTTTCATTTGCAATCTGCAGTAGCAATGTGATTCATATCCTAAGACAGGAACACAATCATCAAGCATACATAGTTTTCCCATATTACAGGATAAATATTGTACAATGTCAAGTATCTTATAGCTTCCTGAAAATGTGATCATCATCCAAATAGGTAACAATTGAGGGTGCCGGTCCAGACTGTCACTTGGAGGCAGAACTTTAGGACTACTTTGGACTACTTTCGTTGGCTTGGACATTCATGTTGGCATGGCCAGAAGCACGGAAACAAACAGAGCTTCAGTAGGAAACCAGACTCTGTCATCGTCCATGCTAAACAAGCAGCATGTAATTCCATGTTCAGAAACCACTGCAGCAGCTTACATGGACATCTTTCTTAATGAAGATCTTCTATTTGCTAGAGAAAGGCCCAAACCTATATTTCCAGTTCTTGTCAGTTGGATGGAAGCCAATAACTATCCAGGTTCATTCTAACATGCAATTCTCTTGCAAGAAACCTTCCGAGAAGTGAGGGATCGGTCTATCTGTGTACAGCAGCCATGATTCATCCCCCTTTCACTGACTTTCCATACAAAAAGAAATGTGCTCTCCTCTAAGAGTTACCATAATGAGAGATTTGTGCATTAAAAAGTGACTCACGAGTGGCTCCCATTTACCATATATCAGTAGTCTTAATTTACATTGAAATGCTGCAGCTATTGCACCTCAAAACTACATAAATGTTACCACCAGCCAGGACCTACTTGAAGGGATCAGGGAGGGTGGGAAACCTTTTCAACATCTCCTCTATCTAAATGTACCTTAAAGATGCTCCAATGGAGCAATACATGTACATTCCTTCAGGAGCTTGTTTCCATCAAATGCAGCCAGAAAATGAAAAATCTCAGCACATCATGCTTAAAGTAAGATATGGTAGTATGGTATAGTCAATCAGTGGCATTCGTCCTAACAGCAATCTAAAAAGATTTAGCAATGTGCAATGTTTTTATTATTTGTTCTTTATTTACTGAGGTTAAAACCATAAAATATGATCGACAAAGATTCAAAATGCTGTTTTTGGTATAGCTATATTCCCATATGCCTTGACAGGGCAACACACAGACAGACACATATTATTAGGAGATCAAAGGAGCTCCAGGTGACAATGTTATGCGCATATTCGTATATGACCTAGCAAATTACGAACCCATCTGGTGTTCTGCCAAATATTTGGAACCGCATTTGACATCAAAGTACAAGAGTCCTCCAGCCACGTTGCAAGTAACATTTGCTTCAGCTAGCTTTAACAAAGGGAGCCTTAGGCTAGAATGAGTAATACCGTGGTTTCCTATAACACCATTATCCGAGAATTCAAACATAGAGTTTTGACTTGTTTTGCATTGCTGACAAGTGAACGAAAATGTTTTTGGGAAATACTAGTGTACCAACATCTTTCCTTCAAATACGAAAGCAGTAAATCTCTAACGTCGGTTCAGTATAGAGTTTTTAGTAAATTCTTAAAGGAATTGAAATGCAATTTTGGCACAGTCTCAAATTGCTAATAGATTTTCCTGAACTGTACCCTGCCAATATGTAGCATGTCATTTGAAAACGTTGAGATTTTAAGCAACTCATTTGCACTTACGATGTGCATTTCTTGCACATAAGACCTGCAAACAAACTGTGACATGGAAAAATAGATTATTGACAAGTCAGTCAGTCAGTCAAAAATATGTTTATTTAGATCATAATCTTTAAACAGGTGCAAAGGAATAGTTACTGATTTAAAATATTCTACAGAAAAACAGAGAGCATAGTTACAGAAAAAAATCTTCCACAGCGAATTTAAAATCTTCCACACACTGGATACATATCTTAAAATCAGATACCAATAAAATATTGCTTTCTTAGGATAATGCTTACCCTTTAAGAATTATTAGTACATTAAAAACAACCTTTTCACTTAGACAAGCTACATAATTTATTTATTATAAAATTTTTAAAATTTACTCCTATCTTATTAGGGATCTCTGTACTACCTTTATGTAATTCCTTAGAGCAATTACAATTTCGATAAAAGGCATTTCCGTGAGAAGGTTGCCCGCATGTGCCCGTGTTCTTATAGCGTATTTTAAAAATATTGAGCGCATACATAATTTACGCTGTTCTAATATAGTTAGGCAATCCAACAGGATGTGCACTAGATCCCCTTTTGTGCCCAGGCTACACTTGCAACACCCATTGTAGTTTAACATTTTCGATTTAGTTTCTTTGTTTGTCAACCACTGATTGATCCCAATTCGGATCTTAGTATCTCCTGTCTATACCAGTGATTTGGTAAGATATCCAAATAAGGGAGCCAGTTTTCTTTTGACCAAGAGTACATCATAAATTCTACTGATTTTTTCTTAGCCAGGTATTCCATATCGGACCTTCTAGAGACTTCTTGCCCGTTAAACTTCAGATCGCTCTTAGTACAGTCTATATGTTGGGATTCTTGGCACATCTCAACCTTTAGACCCTCACAGGCCTGCACCATTTTTTTCCTTCAGATTTTTGCTCATTTTAAGTTAATAAATTGAATCTCTCTCCTACACTATTGGGCAACTTTTTGGCCTTTTTCATTTTCCAAGCGTTTCCAAAATCTAATCCCTGCTATTTGTACTTGTACCCCCCAGGACTTTGTTCCTAGTTCAGTTCTTATTGCTTGGACCATTGATGATGGGGGAGGGATAAAAGGGTTTTCAGGCATTTCCCTTCCTCCAGGTCCCAGACTCCCTTACTCTCAAATAAAGGATTTCTGCGCCGTAGAGGACTTGCGGGGGTATCATTGCACTGAAAGCCTTTAGTAATGGGCGGTGAGACATATCCCCTTAATCCCGGTTAAATATTTTTAAACCAACAATTGATGTGTGTGCTTTAGCTTTTTGGGCTTCCAGATGAGTATGCCAGTTTAGTGTCTTATCGAACCACATCCCTAGGAATCGATATTCATTAACCAATTCCAATTTAAGATCACCTAAGAACCAATTAAACTTATTTGGCTTTTTCCCAAAGCATAACATTTTTGTCTTGTCTAAGTCTACTGTTAAACATTTCCTTGCACAGTAAGCACTAAAAGATTTCAACTTTCTTTGAAGGCCTGACTCAGTCTGGTCTACTATTACCAGATCGTCCACATATAGAAGACAAGGCACCTTTTTTCCATCCATTCTTGGGCTTGCACTGCCCTCAACCTCTAGACAGGCGGGTAGATCGGACAAAAATATAGAGAATAACTGTGGGGCCGGAACGCAGCCCTGTCTCAGGCCATTTGCAATAGGTATTTTTGGGGTTAATGACCCCTCAGTATCCCTAATTACTTGTGCCCAATTACCTCGGTGTAATTCTTTTATTATAACCAGCAGGTCTTTTGGTACATTTTTCTTAATAAGAGTTTCCCATAAGCAGTCCCGGTCCACTGAATCAAACGCAGCTCTACAGTCAACAAAACAACAGCAAAGCTTGCCATTTTGTTCCGTTGACTTCCTCGCCATTGCCCATAGTGCAAAGCCGTGGTCTATTGTGGAATGCCCCTCCTTGAATCCTCCCTGTTCTATGGGTATGATTGAGAACTCGTCGGCCCAAGCATTTAATTTATTTAACACAATTTTTGAGAATACCTTCCCTCCTATGTCTAGAAGGTTAATCAGTCTGTAATTTTGTGGTGCGTCCATACTACCTTTTTTATGGATTGGCCTGATTACAGCGCCCTTCCAATTCAATGGCATTATGCCTTATATTAGTATTATTTGGAACATCTGAGAGAGGAATCTTGCCCACCACTTTAACTGCGACTTTAATATTATTGCAGGGAGATTATCAGGCCCTGCAGCACGAGTTTGCTTCAGTCATATATTCTATGTATGCAGGGTTGCAGAACCATTTGATCTCAACATTTTAGAGCGTTTAACACTGACCAACACTACCAATGGTCACTAGTTTTCACTAGAAATAATAGTTACGGACTCATAAACTGCACTCAAAATTAGAATAAAACATTATAGCCGAATGTATTAAGCCTGAGCATGGCTGTGGTGGAAAGATAAAATGGTGATTGGAGCACAAGTATTTTTGAAGCAGGTTTCTAGAGGTGGCAAAGTATGACAATAATGTTTGAGCATATTTGCTCTATGGTCTTTTGTTGTGGTGGTGATGTGTTCTTATTTCTTTAATCTTGCTGGATTTTTGTGCGACATTGTTACCATGTAAAATTGTTGTGCAGTACTGTGGTTGTTGCATTGCATTCAGTTTTGACTGTTCTGCCTTGTCATTTTTTTTATTGTGTTGTTGTGCAGATCTGTGGATGCTATTGTTAATTTCTGTTGTTTATTTTAGGTATGGCAAGAAATGGTACTACGTTTTTAGCCATTCCTTTAACGTTCCTGTGACAAGCAGCTATTTACTAATGTCTGAGGTGGTAAAATAGCACTGCTCCAACTCTTCAACAATTTAAGACACTAGACAGCCCAAAACAGTGGCAGAGAATGTGTCTTAAATTAGCACTCGCTGTGCTTACTTTATGTGATAACGGCCCTTGCTCTCCAACAAAATAATTAACCTGAAGCAGGATGTATTTATTGCATTGGCCTGAACAAACTAGTACAATTTGTACCAAACACACTCAGTTTAAAATTTTTCAACCCATCCATAAAGCTGCAGTTTCCTCTTTACTTCATTAACTTTTGTGTTCTGATTTTCATCCAATACATGCACAAAACATCAGACATTTGAAACATAGGACTCTTCTGGACATATATAGCCTTAACTTTAGGGGTTTTCGGGTGGTTTACATTGCTTATGGAATGAAAGGAGTATTTTAACATTTCTCTGAGTTGGACACATACTAATCCCCACATGCAATTGTCATTAATGTTGAGGGTAGATCTAATTACAGGGCACAGATATCGAGAGACCATATAACTCCAGTGCTGTCACCCTCTTTACATTCACTTCCTGTTAAAGCTTGCATTCTCTTTAAATCTTTGTGTCTGTCACACACGACTATCTTCTCTTCATCGAGCTGTTTTGAGATTCCATCTCAGTCTTCATTAGCCAACGAGGGGCGTATTATCGAGGAACGGCGTTAAAATTATCGCCGCTTTAGCCGCAGGAAACTACAGCTAAAACGGCGATAATGGACTTGATAATATGTCGTAGAGAATTCCAATAGAAGCCCATGTTAACACCAGTACATGGGCGTCTATTGGAATTCCTTGCCCTTATATCTTAGTCAGATTGTGGAATATATGGTTGTTCAGAACACATTTCTAGCTGTTCTTTTGTTGGTTCTGTTGGTTCATCTGATTGAGTTAGCTTTAAGCACCAAGATACCTCTCTGAGGTAAATGCAGCACTTTATAAAGCACCTAAACTAAACTACACATGCTCTTCATTAAAAATTCACCTCAGCTACCGATCCTAGTAAATGAGAAGTGTTCAGTTGAGCATTACAGGATAAAACTGTTGTCAACAAAGCAAACGTTTAGTTTTTCAAGACAAAATGTAAGGTATTGATTTTTATGAAACAGGGGGAATAGACTAGTTTATCGTCATCTTCCAAAGGGAAATCTTCTTTTTGATAAAGAGTGAATCGTTCTGAAGGGGATTTTGTTTAGGAGAGCATGGCTAGGTTTGATGGTAAAATATCCCAACATGCACTGGGATTACCTGTCATTTGGACTTTAATAAATGATATTTCAGAGCCTTTTTTGCAGATAGTGGGTATGGGTCGAATGGCAGAATTTAGGACAGGTGAAAGAGTAGAAGGAAATCACCATGCCTACAGAGCCCTGTTCTTTTAGCGACCCCTTTACAAAACAATTGAGGTTTTCCAGAAAAATATTATCTAGATCCTGTACTAACTGGCAACATGGCAAACCTGTTTGACATCTTCTAAGGTAAAAATTAAAGTCCAACTCTTTTAAATGGTACTGTTTGCTGCAATATTTACCATATATGTTATTACTATTTTCTCATTTGATTTACGATAATCGTTGAGAGCCTGAGCCGAAAAAGAGGCACTGTGGGGAAACCGCTTTGTTAGAGAACCCTGTCTGACCCAGTACACCTCCTGCGCCCCCCACGCCCCCACCTCTTCCTGGTTTGGAAAACAGGACTTTTCATCTCACAGAAGTTTTTTACACTAGATTTTGCAGACAGAAACCGTGCCTTTTATGAGTAAACTATTTTGAATACTTATACATTTTCTTTCCTCCTGCGGGCACTGTTTTGTTGACTCATTTTGCAATTGTATTTTCAAACTGCACTGTGTAAAGTGGAACTATGTCTCTTGTGACTGGTCTGCTCTCATTGAAGATCAGTACTTTTTCAATGTTTTTTTTCTTTCTGCAAGTATTTGGGCACACATTGTTTTTCCAGATTTGAGAGGGGTGTAGCCTTTCTGAGTGTGCTCTTTAGTGCTGTGTTGAATTGGTACAGGGCAGCCACTCACCTTCCTCCCAATTTTTAGTCTTGCTGACCCTAACACACCATTTGTGAGTCTAGAATCCTCCTTTCCTACACTGGTCTCTTTGAACTCTCCTCCCAAAGTGTGAACCCTGAGTGTCCAGGCAAAGGGCGAATTCGAGAGACAACTACACTGTCCAGGCCCGAAAGTGTCAGGGAGGGCTTGGAACCAGAACCTTCATCTTTTTTCACTATCATAGTCTCCCATGAACTGCTTGCTCCTATTTAGACTCTATAAAATCCCCCTGAAGGTTTAATCATGCCTCCAGTGGGGTGAACCTTTGTCCCTTCTGGTTAGACTTCATACAGCACTCCCTTTGTTCTTTAACTCCGCCTCCAACAGCTTTTGTCTATTCACACTACTGTACGAGCCTTTATGGACCTTGTGGCACAACAAGAGTAGTTTTTTACCGATTGATACTTGCCACCGTAATGATGGAATTGCCTGCTTGGGTGACTAATTCTATTCTCACACATTTGCAACTTCCCATGCTTTTGTGTGCTGACCTTCAAACCCTGCGCTTTCGGCATATCATCAAACAGAATACCTCATGCAACACTCCCTATGTAGGCCAAACTACAAACTACCAATATTTCCAACCATTCACTCAAAAGGGTGCTAATGGATCTGGTGCAAGTCAGAATTCTTCACAGCTTCACCAAAGATATGTGGTGCTAATCAATTCGACGAACCAGAAAGCATTTTGTGCCATACATGAGGTAGGTAAATACAATATATATATGTATATATATATATATATGAATGGAAAAGGTCAGTTCAAATTCCTCCCAGCTGTTCAGCTGTTTAAACAAAGACCAACGAGTCCCAAAGTTTTTGGCAAAAGGGTTTATTCCTGCAAACTCAGCAGTGCAGTAGATGACGCGTTTCGGGCAAAAGCCCTTGATCACATCAGATTTAAATTCCCACAATGCCCTCTTTAAATGCTTGTGAATGCACCATGTGACTAGTGAAACTAGATAACATACTACTAGTAAAAGTACTTGTTTGAAAAGGGGTACATGGTTGTATTATTAGGATGTTCCTATGTCTTTGATACATTTTAATAACCAAGTTAACATAATACCTGCATGAATGCTGGTTAATTCAAAATTAGCTTAGAGTCCAATATGAGTTATACTCCATAAAGTGCATAATATTTCCTTGCTGTTTGTATGTGCAAAATATCGCCACTCATAAATACATTACTATAAATATAAATATGAATATAAATAAACATATAAATATCATAGTACAAAATTTCATATAGATTAAAAGTAATAATGTACATACTTAAAAACCTCATATAAAATCAGTATTATATTGTGGTACAAATTGTGGTACCACCTCAATGTGCAAAATAGTCGCATTTGTAAACATAACTACAGATGTGCAAATCATGCCAATAAATAGGAGGCTCATTGGACCTAAACCTTTATGTTCATAATTTAGTTCTATGAACATGTTTTTCAGTGTATCAAACTGGGGACATCTATGTTTGATGGCAACCCCTATATTATAGTAGTACATGTTCTACCTAAGAAAAAACATTGTTTTCTTTTCATATTAAAGTGAAAAGTGCAACCAGTATAATTATATATATATCAAGGCAATCCAATCCAATACAACGCAGTAAATCATAGCTAAGAACAAAAACAGAAAAATCTTATATTTCAGATTATGAACTTGTGCTTGTAATATTTGACTACCTCACCCTTGAGGATGACATTTCTGAAATGTCTGTCCTTTAATTATTTTCATTCATGACTTTATGTTAATCAAAAAGTGAGTACAACATGGAAACGAACACATGATCTGTATAAATGCTTGATCAAATACACATTCCATCCAAATGTACAACAACAACAATTCAGGAATTTACCTTAAAAAAGTCTCTTTTGAAATCAGAATATAAACGTGCCTGTTATGAGTACTGGGTACTGAGAGTTGTGTTCACCAACATCCTTAGCTACAAAAGTATTACTTTCAACTAAGTTGCCTACTAAAAGCTGATTTTCAGTTGGTTGAGCATCATTGGCAAGTCTAAAACAGTTATATTTCACAAACTGTTTGTTTCCTCTTTAGACAGGTGTTCCCAGGGGGAGTTCCTGAAGAATACTCGGTGGTAGCCACATTCCGTGTAAGGCGAAATACAAAAAAGGAGCGGTGGTACTTATGGCAAACTGTGAGCCTCAATGGCAGCCCGAAGGTGGGATTACCAATTTGTTTTCTAAGAAACAATGTCATCTAGATGAAAGCTCATGACAAACTTATTTTGAATATTCACATTTTACATGATTTGAAGCCAGAGAGTAAGACAAAAATGTACCCTTACAAGACTCAATTCAGTTCCTTTGTATCAAATGCAGTTATCAGCACTTTTAATTTGTTGCATGTGTTTTCTCTACCAAATAACACTTTAATTTCAATTAGTATGTGTTATGAGAGGTACTACAAAAAATGAACAATACAATTTGTAATTTGTTAAAAATGTTAAAGAAGCTTCATTTCATTTAATCTTACCTCATGACACCACTCTAATAGTTAACATGTATGTGCTTCTAAAAGTATGGAAGACTTCGTTATGAACGTGATATGCGAAACAGATATGAGCAGGGCAATCGAAAGTCTTAATGTAAATGATAAATGATCTAGAAAAGGCAAAATGCTGAAAACAAACCTAACAATCCCAGGCTAGCAATGCTTAATGTTTTCAGAATTTCCTATATGAGCAAAACAATTTTCGGTGGAACATTTTCGAGAATTTGTCCTATTTAACACAATAGAACCTAGGAAGGTAGACAGTTAAACTGATAAGGAGAAAAAAGGAACAAAAGAATGGAGGGAGCGAAGGGAGGGGTAGATATATTACGAGACAGATGGGGTAGTAGTGGTATGTTCAGGAGTAGCTGGGCTTGAATATATGCAGGGTTCGACTCTGGAATCGTTTTCAGAGAGGATCGACTTAAGACATAAGGAAGCACGTTTTTATGTGTTTCATGTGCAGTATGGCGGGTCGCTGGCCTGTGAGCTCTTGACTGGCACGGAGAATGGGGGTCCCCTCCATGTACTTTGCAGGGGGGGCCCTCAAGTTTTGTTACAGCATTGGGTTCCAGGTACTAGTGCATAGAAAAAAAAGCAGTACTAAGGAAATAGGGAGAGGTAGACATATTCTTGCTTAGGTGGTAAGTACTAGGGACACAGGAGGAGATGGCGTACAAGGGCATAGGAGGTATTACATCTCTAGGCAGGGCAGGAATACTAAGGAATAGGTAGGGATAGATGTACCAAGCAGAATATATACAGCATTAAATAGAGAGCTTGAAACACTTCATCACGGAAAATATTTGCAACCCATCAAACAATTTCAAACCCAGCAAGATGAGACAGATGTCTGAGCTGCCTGGCATTATTGCTTCATAGATCTCATAGTGTTTTCCTTTTCATTAAAAAAGGAAACATCTATATCCAATTTTGGCATTTGTCATACAAGGCACATCCATTTCCTATAAATTTTCTTCTGGAATGCACCAAAGACAGGAGAAACAGGTCTGGTGGATAAATGACTTCGATCAGGCTTCTCCAACGAGTAGCTCATGAGCTCTCCAGCTACCTGTAAGTAGATCTCTTTTGTGCAGACCAGTCTACCAAATTATCTTTTCCTTGGTAAATTAATATATGTAACCCAGAATTGAAAAGTGTGTAACTGAGACTAATCTGTGGGTATTTTCTCATAAGTTGATGTTTAAAGGCAAATGGTTGAGTTACCAAACTATATTTAAAGCTGATATGACGAATATATCATGCAGGTTTGGAGACGAATTACTGCCATCTCACTGTACAGATCAACTATTCATTCACCCTGAAGTGGGGAATATTTTAGTAAGATTCACCTCAAATAAGGATGACCAGGTGGGTAGTTTCAAATAAGAAAAACTAATTTTAAGACAGAAAATTCATCAGGGTTGTGTTTAGAAAATGTCCTTTGCTGCATAGTCTCTAACATCTCATATCATATGTCTCAAACATATGTTTGAAACAGGCATCTGAGCAAATTCGTAGCCTGAGGACTTCATATATCACGACTCTGCCCTCTGAAATGAGCTGCCTAAATGTTCCCCTTTCTCTCTACTTGCTATATTTTCCTAAATAGAGTCTTCAGTTTGTTAAGCCTAATAATGTGGTTTCCTCAAGCACCCTGGACTTTTTAAAATAAGATAAGACCAGCATAGTAGTATAGCTTGAATCTCTCCGGCCCCGTCCTGATTCTCCAGTGAGAGCATCCAAAAGTGTTTTGGGTACTTTTTGATTCGAAATGAAGGATATTAATAGTCACACTTTTAATCTGATCATTTTTATTTACATCAATAATATTTCTCCTATCCTGCTCCATACATGTCCCTTGTCAATTTGTTCATGTCTTTTGCAGTTATTTTTGCTCAAGACACTTAAATGCCTGTTAACAGACAGGAATGGACATGAACAGTTAAAGCTGGCAGGAAATATACGATATGCTGTCTTATGTATAGCTTACCAGCCATTGCGTTTTTACCACATCGCAACAATAACTGGCCTATTCTTGTGAAACACGTAATACTGCGAAAGTCCATTTTGTGTGTCTGTTTAGCTTTGTAATATTCAGAAGTCAGAGGAAAATATTTTAACATTTTTGTTTTCAGGTATTAATATTATTTAGAACTTCTTTTTTTTAACCTAATATTTAAAAAGTCTTCATACTTTGCAGGTGTCCATCATAGTAGATGGTGCGAAAAGAGTAGTTGAATTTGCGGCGAGAGATGACCATGGAAACCCTTTGAAGTACACGTTCAAAAGTCGCGAACTCCACCCCGTATTTGATCGACAGTGGCATAAGCTTGGCCTCAGTGTACAATCCAATATCATCTCACTGTACATGGACTGCAACCTAGTCGAGAGGAGGCAGACTGATAAAAAACAGACAATTGACGTTCAAGGGAGAACAACCATTGTGTCGCAAGTCTCAGATGGAAAACCTGTGGATGTGAGTACAGAATATAAATTGCATGTTCGGAATGGAGAAAAGCTTGTTTAAAAAGGGATGTGTTGCATGTTACGACGATTTCTGGGGTATCTGTCCAGTGCATATTTAAGTGCATAAACATTTATTCAGAGCTTGGTTTCTTAAAGATAGCTGCCTCTTGGAAATGGACATCTGTCATTATTTGGGGTGATTGATTGATGACAAACTAAACTAAAGAGCACATGGGGGTGGGGGGGAATGTTACACTAGCCCATTAGTAATGAAATCAGTCTGTAGACCCGATCACAGATATGGTGGCTACACAATGGAAAACTCTTTCACATGTTCTTATTCTCACTCTGGAGAGCACCGAAGCCTTTGTTAGTGGCACCAAATCAGGATCCCACTTGGATTCTTGCTTACCACGCATTCATTATCTTGTCTACCACTTCCCTCTGCTTGGCCTTTACTGATTTGTGCAATGTTTCAATTGTGTCTGATTATGTAGCAGTCAACTGGAAGCAAGCACCCTTTATCCCATTGTAGATAAACCTTTCTACGGATCCGAAGGACCTTAGCAATATGCATGCTATCTCTCTTCTTCCTTTCATTTGTAAGGTTTTTGAAAAAATATCAGTTCCCATATTTTCTGATTTTCTTGAGCCTTACAGTTCTTTACATTCAGCCCATTCATGCCTTCTACAGCTCCGCAGCACTGCTTCAGCTCTTAGCCATCTCCAGAATGCTTAGGATGATGGTTGATCAAGAGTGCATGGCTGGTCTCATCCTCCTTGACCCATCGGAGGCATTCAATACTGTTTTTCCCCTTATTCGATTTAATCCTCTCTCTATTGCTGGCATTCATGGATCGGCTGTAGCCTTATTCAACTCTATTTGTTCTAAGCATATGCTAGCTATATATCTCTCTCTACTGCACCTCTGACAAGGTTTCTATTGCGGTTTTTTGCAAGGCTCCTAAGGGGCTCAAGTGGAGCCCCACTTAAGGTCCTGAAACATCAGGTTTTAAAAGTGTACCGGTTCAGAAGAGCAGTCAAAGGCCAACACCCGGGAAGAACAGATGTACGTTGTTACAACGCATGCTTTTACCACGCATTCCTTTACAATGCAGGTTTTTCAACGCAAGTCGTTACAACGACTTGCGTTGGGGGTGCTGGATAGTGAATAGTTTAATTTACTATTCCAACTCCAGTCCCCGTGGATAGTAGGGAAGGTGTTGGATAGTAAATTAAACTATTACCTATCCTAGAGCGCCCCCCAGCGCAAGTCGTTGTAATGACTTGCGTTGAAAAACCTGCATTGTAAAGGAACTGCGTGGTAAAAGTTGCGTCGTAAAGGATGTTTCCCGGGAAGAACATGCACAACAAGGTAAGGGCAAGGGAGGCAGAGAAAGCAAGGTAACCCTAATGTGGATAACTAGGGAAAATGAACCAATTATGGAAAACCTACTGGGTTACCACTAGGATTGTGTACAAGTGAAACTCAACACTGAAGGGTGGGGTTCCCCTTCACCGCAGGTGCTGGTGGTGTCTGCATTACACCTCTGCGTCGATTAGACTTATAGATATCACCCTGCAATATAGATAGGAGGCCACTGAAGAAATTATGTTTATGGACCCTAGGGTACAAATAGCCCCTATGGATCCAAATGGATGCCCAGTCGGGATTCCTATGAAAATGGCATTATCACAATCTGGCAATAAGGCACTTAAGACTACATGGAACATAATACAACGAGTTGGCAAGTATTGCCTTCTCGAATCCAGGACCTAAACCCTTTAAGAAAGAAATACACTTATAAACAGATGAAGACAAAATAGCAGTCTTACCAGACACAAAGAGCTCAAGAGGAGTACAAGGCAAGCAGCAAAAAGGAAAC
This sequence comes from Lissotriton vulgaris, assembly GCF_964263255.1. Classification (NCBI taxonomy): domain Eukaryota; kingdom Metazoa; phylum Chordata; class Amphibia; order Caudata; family Salamandridae; genus Lissotriton; species Lissotriton vulgaris. The sequence continues at coordinate 479,076,853 of NC_141694.1, forward strand.
TGCGATATGTAAACACGCACAACTGGACTGAAAAAGCGGGAGTTCAAGCATCGTACTAATATGACAAAAGGGCAAAGCTAGAGACTAAATGGGAAGACAAAACACTAGAAAATCAATATTTGTATCAAATATTCAAGAGCAAGGCATTGTGGAAAAAACTGGAGGAGAAACAAGGTAGGATAAGCACAAGAATACTAGCACAAGTAGTAAGCAAGAGAGACTGCTACTGTAAGGGAACTAGAGACTCTAAAAGGAGAAAGACAGAGGAAACATAAAACAAAGATAAAAAACAAAGTGACAGGAGAGCATGCATAGCAGACAGAAGAGAAAAGAGTAAAGGGTAGAACCAAAAGGAATCAGCAAAGACAAATCGTAGCAGGAAAATAAGGAACAAAATAAGAACAAATTAGAAAGGGAACAGTCCATGGGCTGCACCCGACTGTAGACAAATGGCAACAAATAGAATAAAGCAAAATGCAATTCAGGGCTGAGAGAAATCTGCAGCAAGTTGCACTGGAACAAGATACGGGCTCTGGCAGAAGCTAGGCAAGAATTTTGTCAGGAAAAAAGCGACACAAGTTCCAGTACACAGAGGCGCAAACATAAATGCATGAGTAAATAGCTTCAGGCAATAGCACTATACAAGCAGTTCCAGAAAGCAGCTAGCCCAGGGAATGAGTCAAGTGACTGGGCCGTACAAGACTAAAGCTGTGTTTGGCTGCATGGGTTAGGTTCAGCATCTGGTTGCAGGCCTGGCCATACGACCAACCCTTTTGGCCCTGCACAGCAGGTGTTTGTGTCTATAGCAGGATGGTAGTTAAGAGCATGATAAAAGAAAACATCAAGACATTTATTGAAGAAAACACAGTTAGAAAGTGAGTTATGGATCTGGCTAAAATGTGAAAACTGCTGAAATTCACCAGTTCTGGTTTTCGGCGTCCCCTTGCACTGTGTGTGCTATCACACATGGCATCACTGATGACATCATAAGTGACATTATGGTGGTCGGCATGAGTCATGACATAAGTTGGATGTGTTATTAACAATGACCGTTGAATTTCAGTGATTTTGCACATTTGATCCACAACTAAAACTGTGTTTTTTCATTGAACACATATACATTACACATTGACATGCACTTCTATGTAGTTATCGTTCAGCTGAACTTTCCACTGAAAAGGCATATTTTGTTTTGACCATGATTTTGTGAGCCTTAGACTGATAAATGCAGTTAAGGTTTGGTTTATTAGTTTTCGTACAGCTATCATATGCTGCACACCCTAAACCAGAATACAGGGGACAGTTCCCAACGAAACCCAACCTACTTATTGGAAGGGAAATAGACTCAATAAGCCATCCAAAAAATGAATAAACAACTTTAGAGAGTTCTCAGGAGAGCGCCAAGTGACCCAGCTGCACAAATCGGTCTGAGGGAGGCAGAGAAAGGTTTAACAAGACTCAAGTGGGAATTGGCAAGGAATCGAAATAACGCCTTCTGGGCAAAATTGCAGTGGGACATTAAGAAGAACTGGATTTCGCACTCTGTGCTAAAGATTGTGAAACCTGTATTTTGTGATATGCTTGGATTCTGTCACATACGAGCTGGCAACACATTGACCTTGAAATAGCTCCAATGGACTAGCAGGGTGCACTTTTAGAATTGTTTGCATGATTGAGTTAGGAGGATGCTAGGCACTAAAGCACTTTTATCCTACTGGGACTCATTTTGCACTGTAGGTTTACTTTATACGCAAGTCACTTTATGCTAAATAGATATTTCCTATTTGAATCTTTTGCGCTCTAGATTGGTTTTAGAATGTGCATCCGCTGTATTTTTTTGCAGTTGTTATGCATTGCACTGACAGCATCATGAAGAAGTAAGGCACAACTGCACTTTACTCTTTTTTCGGTCGTGTATGTGCACTGTTACACCAATCATGGGCATTAGGGTCCAGGTTAAATGCCTCTCATCCCACTACCATTTCATAATGGCTTTAAAACATGATTACTGTGAATTAATTTTGTTTTGTTTATGCTTTGCAATGAATATAATTAATGAAACACATAAATGATTGAGATATTTATATATAAATATATATATATGTATATACACACACACACACACATATATATATATATTCACTGAAAAAACCATAGGTTATAGACCATATATAGTTAGGAATTCGCATTTACAAAACCTTATTTTACTCACACAAAACCATTGAAATTCCATATATAGTTAGTTGCACTAACTATATATCGCGCACCCGCAATCCACTGCTGATGATGTCACATATTACATCATTCATGACATGGTCAGTGACATCACTGATGACATCACTGATGACATCTCAAATGACATCACTGATGACATCTCAAATGACATCACTGATGACATCACTGATGACATCTCATTTGACATTACTGATCACATCACTGATGATATCATTCATGTGATAATACGATGAACCTCTTCAGACTCTAATATAACCTTAGATACAATCAGTGTAAACAGACACTCACAGACTGTCACTCATCCATGGAGTTACTCACACACCTAGTCAGTCATGCAAAGAATCAATCACACCTCCATTTCCTCAACTATACAGTTATACAAACTTTACTTATTCAAACATATACTAACACATATTTACTCTCTTATACAATCCCTGATACAAGTTCACAATGATCCATACAGCCAGGCACACATTCACTGGCTCTTATGCACAGTTATTTATATATGTCAACTCTCACATGTACTGTGTTTTACATATGCACTTACTTTGACATGTAGCACTGAGATATCCATTCACTCACCAATACACTCATGCACACAGTCAACCGCCCATACAGCTGTTTCCACATGCACTTTTGAAACCATACATCTAGTGAATCAACTGCTCACACATCTATGCACAGAGTCATACACCTCCCAGCCACCCACACACACACTCAGTCTCCCATACAAATACTTGGGCAACCAATCAATAACCCATATAGTTACTCATATAGCTACTTATCAACACATGCAACAGTTTACAGAACAACAGACATAATGATGCACAAATTAAGACAGTTTAGTCACTAACCCATGCACTCAGTGAGACACATTTAATCACTCACTCATACAGTCAGTCATGCACCTACTAAATCCTTCATCCAGACACTTATACATCCACTCATTCTTCAATATGTAAGACATATTTTAACTTTACAGAAACATACAGTCACTGGATGTTGTCATCAGTGATGTCATCAGTGATGTCATTTGAGATGTCATCAGTGATGTCATCAGTGATGTCACTGACCATGTCATGAATGATGTAATATGTGACATCATCAGCAGTGGATTGCGGGTGCGCGATATATAGTTAGTGCAACTAACTATATATGGAATTTCAATGGTTTTGTGTGAGTAAAATAAGGTTTTGTAAATGCGAATTCCTAACTATATATGGTCTATAACCTATGGTTTTTTCAGTGAATTTTCAAGGTTTTGTAAATGCTAATTCCTAACTATATATGGTCTATAGCCTATGGTTTTTTCAGTGAATATATATATATACATACATATATAAACATATATCATCTGTATATCTATATAAATACAAACATAAATGCATGCATACATATACTTATATGCATTTTAGGGTTGTTAGGGCGTTTTCGTGTGTATTATGTTGCTTTTTTAGGGCTTTTGGGTCAATTAAGTAGGGTTCCCGGAGCCTAGGGCTGAGGGGCCGGTTCAGTTTCGTGCGTATTGGTGTTGGCAAGGTTTTGAGGGATTTTGGCGGTTTTTGGTCGAGATTTGGCCGTTTTATGGCTTTTTTTTGTGTTTGCGGGGGGCGCGTATTCGGGTTGAAATTCGTCCCCGTTCCAGTGGATAGATCGGGCTGATTTTTGGTGAGATGTTAGGGAATCGCTGGAACTAGTTTCCAGCCAAGTTTGAAGCGGATCGGAGCAGTGGAAGTGCTTTAAAGAGCAATTTTTGTGCGGAGTAGCGAATTGCCATGTTATTCAATGGGAGTTTTTGGTGCGCATGGAGAAGGTGAATTTGGGGTGTTCCAGTTGCGCTAGAGGGACGGGGCTTGGGTGAGCTGTAGGGAGAGTGGATCGGCAGGTGTGCCGAATTTTTGGGATTTGTTGGCCGAAGGGAAGGGTGTGCTTGGGCAAAGTCGATTTGGTGAAAACGGTGCGTTATTTACATGAAAGTTGAAAAAACACTAATAAAAGCAAGGCTAAAAAGCCACCTCATTACAAACAGAATGGCTTTAACTTAAACGAGGGCGAGATCTATTGCATTTTCAATGCTTGTTTACTTTGGTTCCATCAAGAAGGCATTCAGATGTGTCACACATTTGCCATAAATTCTGAATGTTAGCACTCTAGTTGCACATTAGATCACTGTAGTAAAGCTACTGCTCACCAGGGACGTCTGCTGCTGGTATTCAAAGTGCATGTTTCAGTCTGCATGTCAGAATTCTTTTAATGAAATAGAAGAGGATTTGAGAAGTCAATCAAAATGATCCCTAATTTTTCTTTCTGAAGCACTAATCATACTTTCTATGGCAAAATTAACCCCCTCATGTTGTTCCTTTTTAAATTGAGTGTTTTCAGACTTACCACTTCATTCCAATCAAGATGGCTTCTGGTGTGCCATACTTTTGTCATAAGTAAGACTGTTAGCGCTCTAGTTGTTCTTTAGAACACTCTGGGACATTCTGTCATTGGGCTATACTTGGGGTACATCTGGGTGATATTTGTGCTACATTTAGGCTCTTTTGTCTCTGGTGGCCATCTTGGGAGACTATGTCAGAATTTTTTAATGAAATTGAAGAGGGTTTGAGAAGTCACTCAAAATGTGCCCTAATTTTTCTTTCTGCAGCACTAATCATAATTCATATGGCAAAATATACCCCCTCATTTTATGTTTTAAGAGTTACCACTTTATTCCAATCAAGATGGCTTCAGGTGTGCCATACCTTTGTAATAAGTAGGACTGTTAGCGCTCTAGTTGTTCTTTAGAACACTCTGGGACATTCTGTCATTGGGCTATACTTGGGCTACATCTGGGTGATATTTGGGCTACATTTGGGCTCTTTTGTCTCTGGTGGCCATTTTGGGAGACTGCATGTCAGAATTTTTTAATGAAATAGAAGAGGATTTGAAAAGTCACTCAAAATGTGCCCTAATTTTTCTTTCTGCAGCACTAATAATACCTTCTATTGCATAATATACCCCCTCATTTTGTTCCTTTTTAAATTAAATGTCTTAAGAGTTACCACTTTATTCCCATCACGATGGCTCCAGGTGTGCTATACCTTTGTAATAAGTAGGACTGTTAGCGCTCTAGTTGTTCTTTAGAACACTCTGGGACATTCTGTCATTGGGCTATACTTGGGCTACATCTGGGTGATATTTGGGCTACATTTGGGCTCTTTTGTCTCTGGTGGCCATTTTGGGAGACTGCATGTCAGAATGTTTTAATGAAATAGAAAAGGATTTGAGAAGTCACTCAAAATGTGCCCTAATTTTTCATTCTGCAGCACTAATCATACTTTCTATGGCAAAATATACCCCCTCATGTTGTTTCTTTTTAAATTAAATGTTTTAAGAGTTACCACTTTATTCCAATCAAGATGGCTTCAGGTGTGCCATACCTTTGTAATAAGTAGGACTGTTAGCGCTCTAGTTGTTCTTTAGAACACTCTGGGACATTCTGTCATTGGGCTATACTTGGGCTACATCTGGGTGATATTTGGGCTACATTTGGGCTCTTTTGTCTCTGGTGGCCATTTTGGGAGACTGCATGTCAGAATGTTTTAATGAAATAGAAAAGGATTTGAGAAGTCACTCAAAATGTGCCCTAATTTTTCATTCTGCAGCACTAATCATACTTTCTATGGCAAAATATACCCCCTCATGTTGTTTCTTTTTAAATTAAATGTTTTAAGAGTTACCACTTTATTCCAATCAAGATGGCTTCAGGTGTGCCATACCTTTGTAATAAGTAGGACTGTTAGCGCTCTAGTTGTTCTTTAGAACACTCTAGGAGGCTGCAGTAGAACACAAAGGAATCAACTGACAGTCTCTGTCCTTGTTGGATGTACATGTTTTACTGAGAATGTCAGACTTCATTTTCACATGACTGAGAAAGATAATGTGAATTTACAGAAAATATGCTTTCAGTTTAGCTTATAGATCCCCTTCCAAACCACTGTGGGAAAATCATGAGATATTAGTTTTCTTTCAAACAATATTCATGGTATCACAGCAGAAGGTTTTTTCACATGGTAAAATCACCTTAGAACCCACCACAATTCCTAAAACGAGTATGGTACCATCAACAAATGATTTATAATGTAACTAAAGTCCTAAAACCCTCTATTAACAACAATGCTTTTTAATGAGGTGCTATCATGTATATTGGTCCCAAGATGGCTGCCAACACTTCTTGGATGAAGTGCTGACAGCCAATCAGATCAGATGTGTGGTTAGGCTCCGCCCAGATATATATCTTGTTTTGAACCTAAATTACTCAATATCCACTGGAGCACATATATTGAGACCTAGCAAAGGCACATCGGGCTAACAGTCCCTACAATTTTGCCAAGTTTCGTGCAAATCCATTCAGCCGTTCGAGCTAAAAGTGAGGCCAACCGCCCTATGGAAATTAACATGGGAAAAACACGTTTTGGGACCCCCCTTTTTTCTCGGCCCCCCCTTGATGAAACCCCCCCAAATTGTCAGGGGCTGCTCAGAAACAAAATGTTCCATTTTCCTGAAAATGTCAGCCAATTCCGTCCAAAAAAGCCAAAGTTATTAGACATAGAATTTTCAAAAATCCCATAGAGAAAAAATCCTAACTATATATACCTACTGGCGACCGCCAGTAGGTAATATATATATATATATATATATATATATATATATATATATATATATATATATATATATATATATATATATATATATATATATATATATATATATATATATATATATATATATATATATATATATATATATATATATACAGGGCAGATCACAACATTTGAAGCGGCAATCAGGTCTGATTTGTACATCAATGAAACAGCATGCACACCTTTCAAACCCAAATCTGTGTTCACACCACTCATGCCAAAAGATGGCATAGATATATTTGCAGACAGAGTCATCAAAGATTTCAAAGAATTGGCTAAAACCAGCAGTAATGATTTAATTAAATCCAAGCATAACCAAAGGACTTAGTACTCAAAAATCATGTAAAAACTCAAAGAGCGGACGGACATTGTGGTTCCGTGGTCGGATAAGGGGTGCAATGTGGTTTTCTGACCCCTAGAAATGTACAACAGAGAAGCAATGACCCAACTGCAAGATAAAGAATGCTACAATCGAACCAGTGCTACTAACATCATCAGTGTCAAAGAGGAATTCCATAGATTCTTCTATGATTGGAGGGGTGCTGGCCTCATCTCAAGACAGGAGTTTGAGTTCATGAAGAATGACTATCCAGTGATGCCGCAACTTTACCTGATCCCTAAGATCCACAAAGACGCAGAGTGCCCACCAGGAAGACCAATCATATCTGCAATTGGGGGCCTTTTTGAGAATACAAGTAGATTCATTGACTTTTTTTCTCCAGCCTTTTGTCCACAAACTACCAGCTTACATAAGAGACACTGGCGATTTTCTATCTAAAATGTATGACTGTACTTGGGAGAATGACTATGTTTTTATGAAATTAGATGTGCAAAATCTGTATACCAACATTAAACACAGGGATGGACTCAACGCACCTAATCACTACCTAGGCACAAGAGTCATAGGGCTGGACCAACATACACTCATGCTAGTGCAAATGGCGGAGTGGTGTTTGGAGAATAAAATCTTCATTTTTGAAAGGCTCCTTTATAAACAAATACAAGGCACAGCTATGGGTACTTGCTTCTCCCCCAGCTATGCTAATTTTCATATGGGCTGGTGGGAGGAGCAAGTACTCATGGAAACATACCACACACAAATGTCGGAAAATGTGAAACTGTATACACGATATATAGATATCTTCATTTTGTGGCAAGGCTCAGAACAGAGTGCGATAGAATTCGCGACTGAGATTAACAACAACCCACTCAATTTGAAATTCACATGCACTACCAGTAAAGAATCAAGAGTATTCCTAGATCTAGAACTGTATGTCCAAAATAACAAAGTACACTCCAGGACTTTTAGGAAGCAGACAGCTGGAAATGATTTGTTCAATGCCAAGAGTTTTCATCCCACTAACCTAATAGAGAGCGTCCCTTACGCAGAATGCTTAAGGATGGAATCTAACTGTAGTACACCAGAAAGTCTTAAGAACTCAACTGAAGGTCTATTCACAAGACTGAAAAACAGAGGGTACAAAACCAAAACTCTCACACAAGCAGAACTAAAATGTGGAGCTACCAAGAGGGAGGACCATATTTTCAAAAAAGGTAGAAATACAGAACAAGCACCACAGCAGTCACTAGACACAACAACTCCCAGACTTATCGCAGGGTACAACACCTACCAGTCGAACCTACGAAAAATCTTGTACAGACACTGGCCATTAGTGTGCAGCGACCCCAGTATTGGTCCTCTCTGCAACAAGCTTCCCAAAATAACATTTAGGAGAGCCAAGTCTATGAGAAAAGAACTAGTCTGTAACGCACCAGTACAACCAAAAGGCGTGAGTTGGCTCAATTCACAGAGGGGTTTTCGCAATTGTGTAAAATGTAAAGCCTGCAAGCAGGGTAATCAATCAGTCAATGAATCCACCTCACCCTCAGAAAAACCCCCTTCGAAATCCAGGGTAGCTACACCTGCAAGACTGATTTAGCAGTTTATGTTCTGCGGTGTACTTGCAATAAAATGTATGTCGGGAGCACCATCCACCGCGCACATGTTAGGATACTGAAACATAGTTCAGTTTTTAACTGTGTTTCTTTCAATGAATTTCTTGGATGTTGTTTTTATTATTCAGTTTATTTCCAATCCGCTGTGGACAGCCAACCCATGCTAAGCATGGCCAAAGGCCATGTGCAGTGGGAATTGGGCTCAGGGCCACACTTGTAGCCAGGCCAGCTCTCAACCCACTCAGGAAATGATCCACAGCTGTGCAGGCCTTTAGCTATATGCTGTGTTGATTGACATCTCAAGCTTGCCTACAGCCAGGCCATCCACCTAACCAGCCGTGGACATTCATCCCATGCTACTCACAGCCCTCGCCCACTAACTTTTCCTCTCTGCATCTCTTTTAAATTTTTTGTTGGGATTTCTTTTTCTCTCTGACTCTGTTTCTCATATTGCCCGGTTCCTTTAATTTTTTATCCTTTGTGAAAGTCATGAATCACACCACATGGACACTTTTTTCATAAAAAGGTATGTGAATCCATTACTCAAAATGGCACATATTTACAATGAGGTTTTGAATCACAAATCACATGCTATTTTCTGTGCCCTACTTGTGTGGTACTTAGGATTTCCAAGCATCTGGCTCACTCCCAGCACTCCTCTGTTGTTGATCACTTCTCATTGTGCCTCCGTTGCTGTGGAAATTTGTTTCCTAAGTGCAAAATTCACAGATCAGAGACAGTGTGCGAACAAGATCTCAGAAAAAACATTCTAACGCATAAACATTTAACACATCTGCTAAGAGGGCTTTAATGGGTTAACACATTTTCATTCCTCTACCATTTGGGATTCACAAATTCCTCGCAAAGCCTGAATAAATAAAAAAAAGGAATCAGATTGAATAAGAAATCCTTTTCTCCTTTCGGCCCTATCTGATCAGTAGTTCCAAAGATGGAACTGGGAATTTGAGTGCTCTGATTTGCTGGCTGTAAGAGAAACATTTCTCTTGTGGCGCCTTTTCAGGATTCAAGGCATAACCTACCCATCCTGAAGAAAATATTAAAGACCATATAAGGGGGCAGTGTGGACACACCCTTATCCCAAGGTCGCTAAGGATGGACCCTCATAGTGGGCCCCTTGGAGTAAAATAATTTAATGACTTGCAGGCTCCATGATCCTTTTTGGGATTTGTGGAACCCTAGGACATCAAATTGGAGCTGGGGTCCGCAATATCCATAATGGTACCATAGACGCTAGGTACAATTGTAGATGAGTACTGTGACTCCTGAAAAGAATCTACAAACAGGTCAACCTTCATGCCCTAGTACCGGGAACCCAGGACAAACTTCAGCAGCCCATATATCACAATTTTTTGTTATAGATTTGGAACTGCGAATCTTAGAATGGAGGGACATTCTTCAGTGAAGCTTGCTTTGGGTTCATGGTAACTGGGCCTGAGGCTTACCTTGGATTCAGGGTACCAAAGTAGGACCCCCAAATCCAAAAGAAAACAAATACAGAATAAGACCATGCAAAAATCCAAGCTCTATGTGCTTTGCCTCCTGTGCAGCTGAAGTTGTCACAGATGGTGGAACCTAAAAAAAAGATGAAAGGCCTGGTCGAAGCCCAGGCTCTCTAGCCAACCCTGCTGCGCATAGCCATCATCCACATGCCAAGGGCTCTGCACAGGCAAGGCTGGACTGGCTGTACCGGGCATCGGGCATTGCCTCGGAAGGCTAGCAGGGTGGAGGAGCAACTTTTGTTATTGGGAGCCCTGTTTTGTGGCAGTTCAGCAGTTGTAAAAGCACTGCAGAGTTCCTTGTATGTCTATTAATTTTCAGGCAACAATCAAAGTGCCACGATAACTCTAATGATTAATGTACCTGTTGGAGAGAGATTACAGTTTTGCCTTGCCGCAGTTTTGACTCATCTAAGGTAGCACAGAAGGTCATGATGCCTGCTACAATGAGTGGGTACCATGCAGATCACAGTTAGTTTTTATGTGAATAGTTCAGTTGTTTACCACTTTTGTCACAGAGATCCTTTTCTTGCTGTGTAGTTCATAAGTTACAATCATAATCTAAGTTAAAAAGTAATGTTTTTTCCTAGTCTTTCACATCCTAATTTTCATAAAAAGGGTTTGTTTGGATAGAAATTAATTCTTAATAGTAAAGTCAATTCTAACCACTGTTTTGCGTTATGAATCCAGACTTTTTGCTTCCCTAGACCAAGCACACTTAAAATGGGCCTTACAGCATAGATGGTATGTGAATCTTACACCTTGTGGTCCCCTTTGTCTTATGTAACATTTTCCATACACTGATTTACACACTTATGAATCATTTTCTCTGTACATGTGTGGGATGTAAAAGGTTTCAACACCGTACACTAGTAGGAGAGGTGCTAAAAAGCATATGACATACATGTGAGAGAGGGCTATTGTGAGATGAGAGGCACTGTTGGAGTGTGCTAGTGAGGGAATCATTAAAGAGCCTCAATCAAGATTGTGGTATCCTGTTGCACACTAAGGCCATCATTTACTATGCATTAAAAACTAAAACCATTGAATATATTATGAAAAATTTGCTGTTGAAGGCACCACTTTGCCATTTTTTCCCAAATGATCTTGGAGGAGAACCTCCCGAGACCCTCTTGTAGTGGTCAGGCTCGCTCACTATGCACCCTATGAGGGCCTGCCAAAATTTGCCAGGGCTGCTTTGGGTTCCCAGTCCGGCCCTGTGCACAGGGGGTGGGCAGAAACTAAGTACATCATTGTAGAAGATTGGGTTTCTGTTTCTGGTGGGGGGGCAGGGTGAAATCCTACTCAAGCAGGAACCACAATTCTTGTCAAGGTGGAGCACAAGCAAATCCGAAATTAACCTGTGCTCAACCCTCGGATAGCTTGGCACAGACTAGTCAGGCTTACCTCAGAGGCATTGTAGAAAGTATTTATGGAGCACTTCAAACAGTAATAAAGTGAAAACATAACACAAAAAATCCCACACCGACTTAGAACAATAGAGCACATTTGAATAAATAAAACAAAACCAAAATGACTAACATCCGCACAGTAGAACTGGAGATATGGAAGTTTAAAGATGTCAGTGAAAATAGCGCCAAAACGCACACAGTTTCAGCTTTGGATGTCTGGTAGTGACATACCCGGACAAAGTCACAAGTTCAGGCTGACTGCGATGAAGCTTGGGCCAGCTACAAGGACCCAGTTAGGCACTTTGAACAGAATTACCTGAAATCCTGACTACGAAGCATTGCAAGGTCCCCGTCAAGTATACATTGCGCAACTAAAGCAAAGCGAGGTTCGGGGCGGAGATGCATCAAACAGTGACAGTTCCAGAGAGCTGCAAGGCTGCGATGTGAGGTCCGGCATCGCTGGCATGGAGTCCGTTGAAAAGGAGGGGCTTGCAATGAGAAGTCCTGCATCGAGGATGCGTTACACACTGATTGATTCTGAAAAAGCTGTAGGGCTTGCAATGTGGAGTCCTATATCGTCATCAAGGATGCTGTCAGTGAGGGACATGCACTATGAGGGCCTACATCAAGGATGCGTTGCACATTGGATGTGGCATATGAAATTACAAATATCAGTTGAGATCACAATAACTTTAGCACTATGAAAGAGGCAACTATGAATGTAGTATAATGTAGGGGTTTAAGCATGTGTTTTATTTAAATACGTTTTGATTTTACATTTTGCCACTCACCACAAATAACATACATTTTAATATTAATATCAAGATTGTGAAGTCATAAGCATTACATTTGTAGTACATGTTTTAGTTTGCGTGGCTCTTGTGTGAATCCAGGGCCATGGACCATCAACTGACACAAATGTTAAAAATAAACAAGCCTGAGGACACCACGCTCCCTGACTGGCTGGCTGTAGCAGAGAACGTTTTGTGGTGGCTGCCATTACAGGATGTGGGGTTTGGTCACTGTGTCCTGAAAACAAAAAATGAAGGAGCTGTAAAAGGGCAAGAGAATACTCTGACTCAGTGACTACCACTGGATTTGGTGTGTCAGTAGCATTGTAGATGTGCCCCATATAATGCTTACAAAGACACATATATGTATATATTACACAATAGTTGCCACATAGTGAGGTCAGAGTTTCCATAGGAAGAGCTTTTTACAAATAATTTTGATGCCGTTTGATAAATCTTCACGGAACATTCCCAAAAACAATTCATTAACTAATTAGAAAGTTTTGGCATGATTCTAAAAGGGAGATCTCACATGTTAATTTTTATGGAAAACCTTGCTCTCTGATTGAGAAAAAAACAGCTGAATGGAATGACATCAAATTTGGCAAGAACCTTAAACAGATAGTGTGCGTTTTGTGATTTGGTGTAACTGGGCTCATGGCTCATGGGAATCTCCATTTGTTCTGGTTAGTGTGTTGCTCTGGGATTGATTTGCCAATCTATGACTATAGTTTCCTTTTTCTGGGCTACCTAATCTGCATGGTTGCGCTTTTTGTACGATGTTCTTGCTACTGCTGTAAGCTATTTGTTGGTGAGCCTTATGATCACGTAGGAAAACGCCAGCTGCTCAATAGTCTTCTGAAGGTCACATGGTTTTCAATAACCATATCTTTGCTGGTAACAAGTTCCACAGTTTGGCTACTTGTACAGAGAAAGACGTTTTTCCTTGCACAATGGTATTGTGAGACAGGGTGCCAGTTTAGAGCCTAGGATCCTGAGTTGGATGTAGTTTTTTTTTTTCTTCCAGATGATTGCTTAGCATTTACCATTAATTGCTTATTGGCTCATTGAAAGCAGTTTGAAAGTGGATCTTCTGGCAACCTGTAACAAGTGTATGACCTTCGATGCATGATACACATGCACTGGTTTCTTCATGGTAGTAAAGTTCTGAATTCGCTGTAATCTTACGATTGATAGAGGGTGTGCAATGGTATAGATACCTTCCCAGGTACGAGCCATGCTATTCAAATTGAATTAATAATAATTAATAATAAAAATGCATCACAGTACGTTCATGGTATGAAAGGCTGATCAGGCTACTGTGTCTACTTGGGCATTTATGGGCAATCTTGAGTCCATTGTGAATGGAGGGTTATGTACCTCCTTTGATATTGTTGGAGGTGGTCATAGTCAATCTGGCCAGGTGTGCAGATGATCATAGGTTTTCCAATTGCTTTGGGTAAGTATCTCAGTTAGTTATGGAGGCTCTTAATTTGAGGTGGACATATGTTATCTACTATTCTTTGGTCAAGAGGAATGTACACAATTTTGAGTTTTGAATGTCCTTGGGTATGCCAGTTTGTGACCTATTTGTGTAATGTTGGCATGGTTATAGCAAGTGAAGTCAAAACTGTTGATTAGTTCAGGTAAGCATTTCATGTAGACGTTAAAAGGAGAGGTGAGATAACAGAGCCTTGAATGACTCCAGCTTTTATAGTGCAGTATTTTGAGGCAAAAAGAGATGTATGGGTCACATTTGTCATATTACGTAGGAAGGATGAGATCCAAATAAGAGTAGTACCCTCCATCCCAACTTCTTTGAACTTTAGAATAAATGTGTCATGGTCAACGGTGTTGAATGCAGTCAGAAAGTCCAAGAATGGTAGTTCAGTTGCCCCATTTTAGTCTACCATGTTTTTAAGGTCATCCCACTCGGCAATTAGGGCTGATTCAATAGTTGTTCAAACTTCAAACTTCAACTGGGGCAACCCACGTCATCACAATCCCAAAGAATTTTGGAACATACCCATGTCAAATTTTTACCAACCGTTATCGGGATTGGATGACAATGAATGACTTCATCAATCAATTATTGGAGAGAAATTTTCGGACGGCCTTTGTTCTAGCCACCACATCCTCATCCACCCCGCGCCATCTAGCCCTCTAAAGAGCATTAGTGGCAGAACAGAAGTGGGTACGGACACATCAAACGAACTATGGTCACTTGATCACCCACAGTCACAACAGGGTGTGGGAAACAGTGTAACTCCCAATTCTTTGAATTCTTCACACACTTCTATCACCAGAAGACAACAACTTGACCTACCTTGTGTGAATCGGGGCCGTCCTTCTGTAGTCACTTGTGAGGTTACTGCCACTAGTTCACTTATCTCATGGAACGTGGCAGGCCTAGCCAGCAAGGCCCTCAATAAAGCCTGGCTGAACCTTATCCATAGGTATGATATCCTGTGTTTCCAAGAGACTTGGTGCTGTAAGGAAGTGCACTTACTGGGGTACCAAACTTTCTATTCTCCTGCCATACCATCAGCCCAGGGTCACAATAAGGGGGGACTCTGTGTCTATGTATCAACAGCAACAAAGGCTAAGATCCATAAATTTATCTCTAATACCCACTTTCAAATTTTACTTCTCAGGTGGGGCACATTAGAGAATATAGTATTGCTGAACTTTTATAATAATATGACTGACACTGAACTGGAGACCACCATGTCAAATATATCTCGCCTGTTGTCACACATTGTGGATAACCTTGAGGGGGCTACAATAATGTGGGTTGGGGATTTCAATTGTACCATCTGTCCACAGTCCGAATCCCCCCTGTGTGGTATTTCGGACCCTGGCGAGGAATATCCAACTCATTTTGTGCATACAAAGAGAGGGATGTTGTTAAACACTTTTGTCCTTAAATTTAATCTCTGTTTTGCCAACTTGCGCTGTCCCTCACCTGTGCAGTTTGAGCCAACGTTCTTTGGTAGAGATTGCAATTCAACCATTGATTTTATATTAATTTCCACTGCTAATTCTGGAATTTTAACCTCGTGTGTGGTTGGGAAGGATGTATTTAGCGACCATTACCCCCTTTCTGTCAGTGTTAAAACAAAGGAACGTAATCTTAAGAACCCAACCCTTTGTAGGTACCCCTATGGTGTTGATCTAGCCAAAATTAACGGCTACACTGTGAAATGGGAGAGGATTGTTCCCGCTGCCTTTTTGAAAAAACTACTTTTAGACTCTGTAAATGATGTTAACCTCTGTCTAGAGGAACAAGCGGACTCTTCTTCTGTTATGACTGCCTTTGGTAACATCCAACAGCGAATAAAAAACTTGCTGACCAGGGCAGCGAACACTAACCATGTACAAAGAGAAGGGTGGTTTGATCGGAATTGCACAAAAGCATTAAAATCTCTTAAAAGAGCTTTAGCCCTCAAACCTAGAGACCCCGACACAATTCGTAGTGCTAGGAAAACATATAAAAGTACATTAAAAGAAAGAACTCTGGCCTTAAAAAAGCAAGCGTGGGATTCACTAAAAGAAGCCTCTGCCCAGAAAAACTCCACCAAGTTCTGGAGGCTTGTTAAATCCTCGTACCAGCCAATTAACAATGGTAATAAAATTGATTTGGCAATAACAGGAGACATATGGTTGACACACTTTAAAAAGCTGTATACGGACACACAGCCAGCTGCAACTACCACTTTAATAGGACATGTTCCAACTGTCCCACAAATCATAGACAGTAGGAGAAAGACCGATCCCCACGTTTCTGCATTCCCTATTGATATCACATTCACGGTGGGGGAGATGTGTGATGCAATTAGGGATAGTGCATCAGGTAAAGCTCCTGGGCCAGACTGTACCCCTGTGGATGTGTACAAGGCTGAACCAGACTTTTGGGCCCCCTTGCTCACAAATGTGTTGAACAAGGGCAACCAACAGGGGTTCATAGATAGCTGGTCGGACGCAATAGTGGTCCCAATTTTTAAAAAGGGCAGGCGTGATGATCCAACCTGCTATAGGCCGATATCTTTATTAGATGGCCTTATGAAACTAGCAGGGAGGATTATCTTAAAGAGACTCCAAGAATGGGAGGAGAAACACAATGTAGTTTCGCACCTCCAATATGGTTTCAGGAAGGGTATAGGGACTGCTGAGCAGTGTCTAAACTTGGCCCTTCTTTGTGCCAAATACACGCAGGCTAGAGGTGGATCACTTTTTATTACTTTTGTCGAATTGAGTTCGGCTTTTGATTGTGTGGACCACCTTTTGTTATGGTCAATATTGACCGAAATGGGCATCGATGCATGTATAATCACCTTTATTAGAGAATTATACCATAACTGCGGGGCAAGAGTGAGATTTGGTAAGCAAGGCGAATGCACTGACAAATTCGCCTTGTCAAGAGGAGTCAGGCAAGGGTGTATCTTAGCCCCTAGGCTATTTACTTATTATATCAACTCAGTGGGCCACTACCTTTCTCTCTTTCAAAATGACTACCCTACTGTGAAAGGCTTACCGGTTCCGATCCTTCTGTACGCAGACGATGCGGCAATAATGTCCCGAACACAAGTGGGACTGCAGAGGGCAGTGTCTAAATTTGCAGGTTTTATGCAGGATAGAGGGTTAAAAGTAAATATCCAGAAGACTTTTACCATGCCATGTAGTAACAAGCTCACTAAGATCCCTTGCAAAGTACTCCTGAACAATCAGAATATAGCCACCGTAGACAAGTTCTGTTACCTTGGCATAATGTTTGAAAGGAAATGTCGCTGGAAACAGGCGATCGAAGCCAGAAAGCTGGCCTTCATCCATACTATAGGTGCCTTACGCGCCTTTTCTAATAGAGTGGGTGGTAAACCAGCTAAAGAACTGGTTCAAATATACCAGGCGAAGTGTGTGTCCACGGCCACCTACGGGGCGGGTCTTTGGGGCATCGAGAAGGACCAATCCTTGCAGAGTTGTGAGAATCAGTTCATCAACTACCTTCTGGGTGTCCCAAAGACTACATCCTCATTCATGACACATATAGAGGCGGGAGTTAAACATCTGGGGGACATAATTAAGATAGCCCCAATTCTCTTATGGCACAAGGTATGGACTACCAGAGAGGCCAGCTTTAACAGGGATCTTCTGGAGGACTGTTTGGCCCTAGATGGGGTCGCAAACTTCCGGTGGTTGTCATACGTAAGATCTGTACTCAATGACATAGGCCTTCTGGATTACTATGTAAACCCCAGGAGCATGGAGGGTGTGAGTAGAGCAGTTCTTAAGAAAACACTGACCACCCATCTGGAAATCTTGAGATGGAACACTGAAAAAAGTAAGCAAACCATCCTAAATTTCCAAGAAATCACCCCTATTGAAGGCATGCAAAAGTATTTAAAAGTGGACCCCAGCCCTTATTATAGAATGCTTTTGACTCGTTTACGTCTCGGTACTTTCTTTCGTATTGTTTCTGTACCAGAGATGAATAACTGGTCTACATCGACTTTGATTTGTCCGTGTGATAGCATCGCACTCCAATCTAACCTGCATTTAATGCTCCTTTGTCCCTTTTATTCCGTCCCCAGAAAGTTTTATTTGAAACCTTTGTTAAAACGATGGGGAGTAAGAAATTGTAAGCCTGCATTCATACGATTGTTAAAACTGGAAGATGAGCATGTGATTTTTGTGGTATCTCGGTTTTTAAGATCGGTCATGTTGCTGCGGAAAACCATGCTGTGAAATATTTTTGCCTGGGTCTTTTCATGTATTTTGTGCTGGTTATCACTATTTGGAATTCTAACTGTATTGGATGTTTTTTAAGATTTGCTTATGACCGTAGCTCTTCTTAAATGCTAAATTTAACATGCAAGCTTTTATTAAGTGTGATGTTTTTATATGCATTTGTTGTGCTTTTATGATTTTATGTAAATCGAATAAAGCTTATTTCTACTACTACTACAGTAGTTGTTCCTGGGCAGAATCCTGTTTATCTCAGAGAGGAGGGAGTTATCTTGAATGAATTTGCCACCAAATGGCACATTTGTTATTGGTCTGTAAGTGTTGGGGTCTTGAAGGAATGAATGAAATAGTTTTTTATAGCGCGTTGCTACCCTGAGACCTCGTAGCGCTTCAAGGTCCAAGTTGGTTTTCTTTAGCAGTGTGCATATGTATACCTTTTTAGAACTCTTCTGGGAAAACCCCTGTTGAAAAGGAGTTTTTGATCAGTTTTCTGACTGGTATGGCTTCTGGTATTGATAGGAGGATATTCTCGAAGATTTGTCGGGAGAAAGGGTCCGGAGGGCAGGCAGCTGTCTGCTAATTTTCACAAGATACTGGAATTCGGCCATTTACTGTTCTTGGAAAGATAACAAGGATGGTGTTACCCTTTCATTGGAGCTTTGTTACAAGTTGGGTGAGTCTGTTAGTATTCTTGTGTATGAAGTATGATTATGTAATAAGTTACCAGTTCATTACAAAAGTATTGATTCCTAGGTTCTGTCTATAAGAAAACATCTTTTGTCATTTGAGTTTTTTTGAAACAGCAGTAATGATTAATTTCACCTACACGTTGAGTGTCATGGCTTCCTGCGAAAGTGACATTCCAGGTTTTGAGTTAGTAGGGTTGCAAAGTCAGCAGTTACAGATGTCATTAGTAACATTACTAGGATCCTGAACCATGGGTTGGTAGTTTTGCTGAACATCTTTGACCTAACGGTCTGCTATCAGTCTATGTTTCCCCAACAGAGCCATTTCAGCCTCTGCTACTGTAAATCTAGGACTTCCCCCACCTCTAAATGGGGTGTGGAGCGAGTTTAACAGATGGGAATTTTACCCCTTTTTAGTAGAAGCCCACATGAGTCAAACATCAAATAATTCCTTTGTTCAAGGTGAAACCGATTAGAGAAGGTGAGGAATGTTTATTTTACCTGAGATGGTTGACTCATTGGATGCTCTAAAACATTGTTTACTCTCACTCCTTACCTCACTCACTTTCCAAAAGTAAAATCATGGAACAAACACCCATAGGAAATAAGCTCAGTGTTGATGCTACTAACAAGGGGAGTGAATGCTTATTTATTTGAATGGTTCCCATTTTCTCCTTCTTAGTGCTATTGTCTTGATGCTGGTGCCTTCTACGCCTTAGACCCTCTACAAATTACCAGGAATTGAATTTGGGTTTGTGGCAAGAAAATATGACAAATTCCGGAAATGTATGCAAACATAAAGAATGTTTTAAAACATATAAGGAATTACAGAGGCAAAATAAATTAAAAGATCTTTACAAGGCACATGAAACAGAGAAACGTAACAGAGGTTTTGTTGAACTCCTTTATTATTCAGTCAAGAATACATAAAATACTTACTAGATTGACAAAGGAAAACAAATATAAACTATGCTTCTTAGGCTCTTGATTTTGCTGGGACTTTAATTTCAGCTCTAAATATTCAATGTCCCTTGCTTACATAGTATCCCAACACTGAACTCGTGAACTAATTACTCTGAGCTCTAGAAAATGGATGAGGTACATTTCCACTCAGGTCTGGACTGGGAACCGGAAGCAGCCCTGGTTTGCCGGTCCAGCTCGTCCCTCCCCCCACTGAGGGGTGGGGGTAAAATTGTGAAGCACTGCTGCTTTTGTTAAAGGGGCCGATATTGCTGCACCGCTACCAAACTGACCCCCAATGACAAAACCGGCCCCCACCGCTGAAAAAACACAGCCCCCATCATCCCAGCCTCCCGGAGAAATTCCCGATGCTCACTACGGCCAGTCCTGTCCTGTTTCCACTAACACAATGCAGTATTTTGACTAAGTTCTGCCTTCCACATTATGATTTGTTGCTGTTTTCTGACTGAAAATCCAGACGGCGCCTACCTTGCCCCCGCATCTCTGGTGCATACGTTCATTGACACTCTTGTGACAATGAGAGCTAATGGCCAACAGCAGATTTTAGGAAAGGTGAACGAACACCTTGCCTCTTGCATTTGCAGCAAGGTGACCTCTTTATGATTCAGCTTCAGTCATTATACATACAATTTAGCAGTTGTCAGCTTTACTCGCGTTGCTTAAGGATTCCACAATTGAGGCTGTGATTTTGGAAATTTAGATGGTTGCTGATGTGACTAAGAAGTGGTGAAATGTAATACTATTTGGGTAAAAGTTATATGAGTATTGACTTAGCATCACTCACTCGAAGTACAGCTGTGACACTTCAAACTTGACAGGGGATGTCAAAAAGAGAAGCCCTTTGTGCAAATACTTTCCTTATGCAAGCACAAAGTGAAGCTGTTTACCATCAGCTGCTGTATCAGGAGGCACTTGCGGGGAATGAGATTTTGATATCAATTTATGATTATGATAAATTTAATAAAGAATCCCATTCATCTGTTTTGGACCGCTCGTATCTGTCATTGAGGAAAGGACCACCCCCGCCTTGGTTAGACAAACCCCATTAATTGACGCCACTCTGAAGAACCACTTACAACTAATAAAGTTTTAAGAGTTTATATAAAGTTAATTTGAATGCGATACAATCCACTCAGGATAAAATCTCAAAGTATACAAAATACAAAATCAGTTACAATATCAGATTCTTAAGCTTCGATGTGAAGTGGTTCCTTCTGCGTCATCTGCAGTAAGATAAAAATAATCAAGTTAAAACTGTCCCTACTCTATGCTATGTGACATCCCTACTTCGCAAGTTTCTTCCCTAAAAAGGTGTCAGCAGTTTGACTTCCAAAGAAGTTCAAACTCTCTTTAGCCTCTAAAGGAAATCTTAAGTTTCAGAAACAGTACCCTATCTGCCTACCCATCCACTCTTCTAAGGGTCCTCGGCCTACTGCTCCCTTGCGCTTCTGATGTCTCAGCGCATCTGCTCAAGGCATCTACCCTTGCCTTTGCTCTGAGCAATTCGCCCTTCTCTGATTGCCTTCTCTTGATTGCCAATTGCTCATTGCTGATGGTTCTGCCCTAATTGCTCTCTCCTCCCCGGGGTGCTGTCCCTAAAATACACAATCGCAGTGTGGGTGGAACGCCCCTTGACGCCCACCACGGACTTTCCCCGATGATGTCAACTTCCTGCTTCTTCCTTTGGTCCACTCCTTGCGTCGTTCGTTAAGTTGACCCTTCTCCTTTGGATGTCATCTTCATCATCTCATCGTCGACTTTTACTGACTCTTTTCAGATCGAGTAACATATGAATATAGACAAGGCTTTAACTCTATGTCTCTTAACTTGACCCTGCTAGGTCCTGTGAATGATCTTGTCAAAACATAGTCCACCTCAAAAGTGTCTCTCCTCACGTTCGAGCAATAAGCTCCGTCCGGCATTGTCACCTTAAATCTAACAAGTGCTAGACTTCTCGGCTCTCACGTCCACATCAAGCTATTTACGACTTTCACAAGCCCTCTAAATTACATACATTTGACTGTGCTCCTGCGAGCTCTTGACCAGTTAGGTTACAAACACAAATGACCTAAACTCTTCCAGCATTCCTACAAAAAGCCCTCTACACAGTATAACCTTTGGCATACATTTATATTCGTACTTCAGCAAAAGCCCTAGTTATACTTAGATACATTCTACATCAAACATGTGTAATACATAGAATACGACTGCATAGGATATAACTTATGCATTTTCCTTGGTTACGTCGTCATATAAGTTCCTTATACATTTATCCACGTTTCTCCGTTTAAAGTTACACACGTACACGAATTCTACTGTGCACGTTCTACATTTCCCAAGCATTTCTACATTACCCATCATGTATACGGGCCTTCTAAATCTAATGCATTTTAACATGTAAATACATTTACATTTCCTATATCATGTTATCACATTCGTTGGCTTTTATGCTATAATCGCCAACTTAATATTACAATATGCGTTTCATTCCTACGTTTATAACATATACGTCTAGATATGGCTACGATATATTTTACATTCAAATTGCGCTCTCTCAGTTCCCCCCTTTGATGACTTTTAGGAGTCATCACTAAAAGCAATTTGAATACATCTCTTATACCGAACTAGTTACATCAGTTCCTCTTTTTATCGATTCAAGTGTTCTCAGACTTTTATACTGTTGATCTTGTAGAACAGCTAGTCTCCTTTCTTGGTCTCTCATCGATCTTTGTAACTGGTTCGACCTATACCATTTATACAATTTTATTAATCCCAATAATGTAATTATACAAATTAATACTATTAATACAGGCTTTAAAATATACCAAACTATACTTTTGCCTATATTAGCAAACCAACTTCCAACCTTTCCCACTCCATTTCCTACTTTTTCCCAAACATTTATTTTTGATAAATCTTTGATTTCTTGATGAATCTGTGTAATGTTCTGTATGACTTTCTCAAGTGGTTTTGAATTATCAGGAATATAAGTACAACATTCCTGAACCTTCAAAGCTTTACAAACTCCGCCTTCTTTTGCTAATATCACATCTAAAGCAAGTCTGTTCTGTAAAACCATTGCTCTAATCGACTGCATCTCACCCTCAACTAACATTAATGATCTTGCAGTGCTGGCAGACAATCTATCCACGACTGTCGCTAACCTTCTAATCTTAACATCGTTAAGAATCAAACCTAACAATGGAAACATCGCTCCAAATACATCTCCTACTACTTCTGCATCTCCTACTTCCCTTTTCGTTCTCCCCGAAGCCTTTCCTTCTATAATCGCTAAATCCTTTGCATGATATATTTTGGGGAAGACAATTGCCAAGTAACACGAACCATACCAATTGTCTGGAAGTTTTACATAGGCATTTCTCCCACATACAAAATACACATTCGGAATAGCTTGCATCCCTTTCATAAAATCTTTCGTGTAGTACTCTAGTCTAAAAGAGTGCTCGCAACTAACTTCACCTACAAATTCACTCTCATAATACGTTTTGCTTCGAGTTAAACATAACTTTCCTTTCTGCGTTCTATCCAATGCTATTGGACCATTGCTACCTTTCCTTTTATGTGCCTTCTCTTCTTCCGTCCAATCTGTTTTCCATTGTCCTGACATTTTTAAAATCTTCTGCCGTCTGCATCGATCATCTACTTGTGCTATAAACCTTTTCTCTACCTCTGAAACTTTACAAGTCAGATTATTTCTACGTGCATATGATGTATCTAATGTATCCCAAGGAAGAAAGAACTTAGCCAGTCTATCTTCCTTTTTGTAGTAGTCCCACTTATTCATTTGCTTATAATTCGGAACTTCAGGCAGTACCGAATCATAATTTGAAAAGTAGTACTCAAACCCTTCTCTACCATAAAATATACTAAGCAGTAAACTACAGGTTATCCCATAAGTCAATGGGAGATGGTGATATCTAATGCCTTCGTCTACAGAAGCCGGCAATTGCATACAAACGTAGCAATCTTTGGCCTCCATGGCATCGATATATTCGTACAATAATTTAGCATATGCATTTGACCTAAAGTTTCCCTGTGACTCGTCTATATGTAATCTACGAGCTTCATCTGCAAGTAACGCCTTTTCACGTATAACAGTGCTCTCCTCCTTCTTTCCCACAAGCGCAGGTTTCAAGGTCGTTACAATTTTTTACATTTGCTATTCTTTTATCATTCTCATGTCCTGTCATGTAAGATATCGTCACTACTATGATTATGAGGAATATCACTGTTGCTATAAGTGTACCTACTATACATCTAGCTTTTCTGTTTGGGTTGCCGTTCTCCATGTCATCAAAACAGCGTACCTCGTTCTCTAGCAAAAGTTCTCTTTCCAGTCTTTCGTTGCTTGTTTGCTTTCTTAGTCTTTAAAGTGCCTTTTTATCAACAGGTATCTTTTTCACCACAATGTCTTTTTCTCTTCTTAGCAGCAGACAACCCTAGCCCTTCTCCGTCCTCTAAGTGTAATCCCTAATTTTTATTCTTCTTTCCACTCGGCGCTAGGTTATCTTCTTCTTTATAACATAAGTACAAAAGTCTTTTATGCATCAACAATTATTTTCGGACCTGCAGCTTTCACAACAATAATCAATAGTTCAAAGCGAATAACCTTTTCTTCTTCTTCTGACATTTGCTGACCAACCGTTGGAAATTGTAATCTTTTTAGCACTAAATCTTGGATTTTACTCAAACGTGGGGGTATGGGAAGTGTGAAAGTCAGTAACCCCTCAGTCTCGAGTCCAGGCGCCAACATCCATATCTCCACTGCCACAAATGGATCGAGATCGATTACTTTCACACTCTTCACTCTCCCAGATTTCTGTCCCCAATACATCTGCTAGATAAGTCCACTCTGGGGTGGCGTACCTCCTGCAGGGCACACGTACCCTTCTCGATCTTCGTGGACTCTCAGTTCCTGAATCTGTCGTCTCTTCCTCCTGATCCGAATCTTCAGCGATCGGAGCAAGAGTTCTTTTTTTTCTTCCTTCCGAACTTGGCTTTTTCCTTCTTTCCGGCCAACTGGCTTCGTCACTCCTTGTCCTTCCGCTCCTTGTTCTAGGACCTGTCTCTTGGTCACTCTCAGTTTGCTCGATATCTGTGTCAGACTCCCAATTACTTTCTTCTCCTGAGACGACTTCGGTCTCACTAGTGTCCTGACCTTCGTTGTCCTGTTCCAACGCAGTTTCAGTTTCTTCGATCACCTCCGCAGCTTGGCTTTCCCCCTCTATGGCTTCTCCGCTTCCCGCCGGATTCTCATCCGAGAGAGGAGCTGTGTCTTCTGGAGGTGTTGGCACTCTTCGGGTGTGTGAGGCATGTATCCAGTTTGGCAGACCTCCACACTTCACTGCGGTATTCGTGACAAGTATGACTTGAAACGGTCCTCGCCAACGCACGTCTAAGCAGTTCTTCCTGACATGCTTCTTCACCAGGACCCAGTCTCCTGGACTCAGGTCATGGCACAAGTCTTGTACTGATGGAACCTCTGCAGCCTGGACCTGGAGGGACACAGAATTAACGGCATCAGATAGTCCCTTGCAGTAGTCCAAGATCAAATCGTCTGTGATGTTCACTAGCGCTGCAGTCGGAACCGATGGCAATCTCATAGCTCTCCCCATTAGCACTTCGTGTGGAGAGAGGCCTGTTCTTCTATCAGGTGTGCTACGTATGCTCATAAGAACTACTGGAAGTGCGTCTGGCCAACTCAGGGATGTCGATGAACAAACTTTAGCCAGTCTGGACTTGATAGTACTGTTAATTTGCTCTACGATCCCTGAAGCTTCTGGTCGATAGCTGCAGTGTAACTTCTGATCGATATTCAAAGCTGAACACAGCATCTTCACCACTTCGCTATTGAAATGAGTTCCTCTGTCCGATTCCAAAGAGGATGGCACCCCAAACCTCGGTATCAACTCTCTAAGTAACAATTTTGCTACTGTAAGTGTATCGCACCTACGTGTAGGGTAAGCCTCAACCCATCTAGAAAATATACAGACAATCACTAAAACGTATCTGAGTCTGTTGCATGGAGGCATTTCTATGAAGTCAATCTGCATCCTATTGAAAGGCCCCCCAGACCTTCCTATGTGACTCAAGGTAACTGGTGTTCTCTTTCCCACATTTAGTTGCTGACAGATCGTACATCGCTGACACACTGCTTCTGCCGCTATTCTAAACTTAGGATTGAACCACGTTTGTCTGAATACTCTCACCATAGCATCTCTTCCTATGTGTGCTGATCCATGCAATTTCCTTGCCATTGGACTAATGAGTTCATTTGGTAAAACTGCCCTTCCGTCGGCAGAAACCCAGAAATTCATCTCACTTTTTTCACACCCTGCTGTTTCCCAGCTCTTTTTCTCATCATTTGGTGCATTTTCCTGTACAGCTCTCAATTCATCCCACGTATCCACTGTGTCTAACAACATGGTCAATACAGTTCTTTCCTGGATTCCCCCCACTTTTACATCAGTGTGAGAATATCCCTGCTCTGCGCAATAACGCGCTACTTCATCTGCGTATCTATTTCCTAGTGATACAAAATCAACATTTTTTGTATGAGCTACACATTTGACCACAGCTATGGCCATAGGTTTTTGCAAAGCCTCTAACAGTAGTTTCACGAATTCTCCATTCCTAATAGGAGAACCCGAGGAGGTCATGTAACCTCTTTGAGACCATAACTGCCCGTAATCATGAACTACGCCGAAACCATACTGGCTATCGGTGTATATAGTGACTCGAAGTCTGTCGCCTGCTAGGCAAGCACGAGTCAAAGCCACAATTTCAGCTACCTGTGCGGAGTGTACTCCTTCCAGGCAAGCGGCTTCTATAACTCTGGTAATCGTGCATACTGCATAAGCTGCTCTCAGCTGACCGACATCGTTTCTTACGCATGAACCATCAACGAAGAAAATTTCGTCTGGGTCTGTCAATGGCTCATCTACGATATCAGGTCTCGGTTTGGTACATAGTTCAGTCACATCGAGGCAGTCATGCTCTGTACAATTTTCGTCGTCCACTTCATTCGGAAGTGGCATCAAGGTTGCAGGATTCAAGACAGAGCATCTCTTTAGGGTCACATTCTCGGCAGCCAGTATGACTTGCTCGTAGCGTGTGAGCCTGCTATTTGTCAGATGCTGAGTCTTAGTCCTGGTCATTAACAATTCTACAGAATGTGGTACATACACTTCTAACTGATGACCCATAACTACGCTTTCAGATCGTTCAATGCTGACACCCGTTGCAGCTACGGATTTGAGACATCCGGGCAACGCTGCGGCTACTGGATCTAATGTAGCCGAAAAGTACGCCACTGGCCTGCGCGCATCTCCATGGACCTGTGCTAATACCGCTAAAGCGCATCCCTCTCTCTCGCAGCAGTAAAGCAAAAAAGGTTTAGTGTAATCTGGCATTCCTAAAGCCGGGGCACGACATAAGTCCTCCCTCAGCTGCAAAAACGCCATCAAACAATCTTTGTCCCATGGTACCGGATCACTTACTCCTTTGTGCGTCAGTTGTAATAACGGTTTAGCCTTCAGTGAAAAGTTTGCTATCCACTGTCGACAATAACCGACCATGCCTAGAAACATCCTGACTTCTCTTTGTGTCGTAGGCGCGTTCATTTTCATAATCGCCTCTATTCTGTCTGGAGACACCTTCCGCTTTCCCTTTTCAATCCTATGGCCCAAGTATTGCACTTCAGTCTTACAATATTGCAATTTACTTGGAGACACCTTGTGTCCGTTCTCGGCCAAGTGATTTAACAAGGTGATGGTGTCTTCTCTGCAAGCTTCCTCAGTTTCTGACGCAACTAGGAGGTCATCTATGTACTGGACCAGAACTGAATTCTTGGGCAGTACTAGACTCTCAAGATTTCGTTTCAACAGCTGGTTAAAGATCGATGGGCTCTCTGTATACCCCTGAGGGATACGACACCATGTTAAAACGCGATCTTCCAGCTTGAAAGCGAAAAGATACTGGCTCTCTTCGTCTAACGGTATCGAAAAGAAAGCCTGGCACAAATCTATCACGGTAAACCATTCAGCTTGGAACGGTATCTGAAATAATATCACTGATGGATTCGGTACCACTGGACAACATGAGACAACAATGTTATTAATCTTTCGAAGATCCTGTACTATCCTGTATTTTCCACTAGGTTTCTGCAAACCCATGATCGGGGAGTTACATGGACTTCCCACGATCTCCTTCAGTATTCCCTGCTTAATCATGGATTCGATCACAGGCTTGATCCCTGCAATCGTCTCTGGCGTTAGCTTATACTGTGGTGTTCTTGGATACTCAGCATGGGGTCTTACCAAGATTTTTACCGGTTCCACTCCTTTGATCAATCCTATTTCTTCCCCAGTAAAATCCCATACCTCAGCTGAGACTTTCTCTCTCAAGTCTTGTGGAAGCTCCTCCACTGTTAAGGTAGGATAAAGTTCCACACACTCTTTTGAGTTTACGACTTTGAAATCAGCGTCCTCATCATTGGTCTGCACTTCTACTCCTTCAGGTGTGCAATGTATCGTGCAATTCAGTTTGCACAGCAAATCTCTCCCTAATAAGCACACAGGACTAGAATCACAGATCACAAACTGATGTTCGTCACTGTAATTCCCTATTCTTACTGACACTGGTTCGGTCAAGGGATTCGTCATCCTTTTGTTCGCAACTCCTACCACCTGAACCGTTTCTCCTGATATTGGCAGACCTGGGACTACCGCAGATCTCAACGTGGATCGGGTGGCCCCTGTATCCACCAAAAAGGTTGTAGGACATCCCGCTATTTCAGCCTCTACGTATGGTCCTCTCTGATCTACCTCCAAAGCGGCTCCTAGAGTACAATCTTCCTCCCTATTCGCCCGCTGCCCTGTAAGAGGATCAACGTAGTAGCATTCCTCTCCTCCTACAAACAATGGCATCTGTCTGTAGGTTTTTCCTCCGTTTGAGATGCGAGGTGGTTGAGGAAACGGGGCTCGAGGAGTCTGAGTCCCCCCTTTGACAAACCTGCCCTTCGGGACTGTGGCTCCCTTAACCACGTTGTTCTGAACCTCTTCCTCCTCTTGTTCTAATTCCCCTGTCTCAACATTGTAAGGACACTCGCGTCGCCAGTGTCCCACCTCATTACACTGATGGCATCTCGTCGTCTTTTTCAGTGTCGCGATATCCATTCTCGGTCTCGGTCTTTCTTCCTCGTCTCTGCTCTGACTATTCTGTTTCTTTGCCTGCATTCCTGTTCCCTGCTGCCGTGGTTTATCCTTTCCAGCAGCTTGCATTTGCACTAGCATTAACTTTTCTTTAAGCTTCTTTGCCTTAGAGTCTATCTCGTCACTACAGTATCTTGCATACCTCAGAATTTCATCTAAAGGCTTGTTCTGCCAACAGATCAGATGCTGCTGGATCATTAGACATATTTCTGGTCTTAATCCAAGGACAAACTTCGAAACAAACTGTCCTATGTCCTTGGGATCCATCACATCTAACCCGCTGTACTGCTTGAATGCTTTCAGCAATCGCTCATAGAACTCATGAACTGTCTCTTTCGGCTCTTGGGTAGTCCGATCTATCTTTACCCAGTCTATGTCCTGCACTGGCACTTTCTCTTTAAGCCATGTTATTACCCTCTCGTACTTTTCCATGACTCTAACTGATGGACCATTTGTCCGAATATTTCTCGGTGGCTCGCAAGTAGGCCATTCGACACTAAGCTTGCACGCCGTCCACAAATCTCCGGGTACTACGATATCGAACAGTGTGTTCAAATCGATCCACAGTACCTTCGAGATCTTCACGAATCTTTCTACCTGTTTGTACCACTCGACGGGATTATCCCTAAGCTTTGGGAAGGAATTGGTAAATGCCGCCAAATCCCCCCTACTCCAGGGCACATGAACGTAGTTTCCATTCGCGATTTCTCGCAAAGGGAAGGCTTCCATTCGCATCAAGCCTGCGTCCTGGGACTCCTCAAGCACACTCCGTCTGACGGAGCCCTTTCTGGACCATCTTTCCTCCCATCTATCCAGATCTCTCCATATTCTGATACTTACGATCAATTCCCTTATGTGTACTTTCAGCGCGATCGTTCTGCGATCATCCAAATCCTGATCCGTGCAAGTTAGCCTATGGTTACTCTGCAAAGCCTTAGTTCGTGACAGGTCTACCATGTACCTGTTTGCCAAATTAGATAAGTTCTCATGAGCTGACCTCGCCCTCCGAGTAATATCTTTGGATAGGAACAGTATCTCATCTGGTGTATACGAGGCTAATCTCTCTAATGGCACTGTACCATCAATCAATTCATCCAAATCTGCCTTCAAACTCATCACGTCAAGCCGTTTTGCTTTTATTTCAGCTTTCAGCATTTCAGTTCTATGTTCTTCTCTCATATCCCTCTCACCTCCACTATGCGCCCTACGCCTGAGCACAGGTGAGTTATGAGGAGTCTTCCTTCCATCTCTTCGTTCCCACCCTTCTAGATCCCAAGCCTTTCCATCTCCACGTGGGGTATGGTGGAATAATGCTCCGTCCCCCAACCCTAGGTTCCGATTTTTAGGCTCGGTTTCTCCAGATGTGAGATAGGATCCACCGTTCTGCTCTAACCCATTATAACTTGCTTGTTGTCTGGTATCGCTTAATAAAATGAAAGGCCCTCGCCGGTCTTCCGTGTTCCCGTGATCTCTTCCGTGATCACCGGATGCATGGCGAGACGTTTCGCGACTCCCTAAGTTCTCATGACTCCTTCCACTATCCCCGGATGCATGTCGAGACGCTTCGCGACTCTCCATGTTTCCGTGACTCCAATGTCTCACATTCTCACCTGGGGCATGGTGTGTGCACCTAAAGGTATTCTGGTACTCCTGTGTCCTGCGTTCCCCTTCACTGAAGGTGACGTGAGGCACTTCGCCACACCCTGCACTTCTGTCTTCGCACATTAGCCTATTGCTGTTATCAGTAGGATAAGTATCTCTTCTGCTCTCTTCGCTTCCTCTCTCCCACTCGGGGCTGCTTTCGCCAGCTCCACAATGAGAGAGAATCCGGTTATCCTGCTCTCTCCACTCGGATCCCGTTTCTAAACTTTTATTCCGAGCCTCTTCGGCAGCGTCCCATTCTCTCAGGTATTCCCTTAATTCCTTATGGGTTTTCGGTTTAGGACCCCTCAAATCCATTGGTCCTCTTCGACCTCCCTGTTCTACCCTGGGACCCGTTGCGGAATCTAATGGGGTACTCCGACTTATTGGTGCTCGTATTTGCCTGTGGGGATTCATTGTGGCATTCCTATTCTCCTCTTCTGCTCTTTCATTGTCCCATCGTGCCTGTTCCTCCTGCTGGACCCCTTCTGGGTTATAGATTGACACAATAGGGCCTATGGTGACCGGGACCTGCAAAGCGTCCGGCATTTGGTATGACCTAGCGCATTGCGTCTCCGGCACCTTCTGGACCACAAATCTTCCCACTACTCTCTGTTCAGAACTAGTTTGGGGTATTTCCTCAGTCTTATTAGCGTCCCACTCTGTTACTGGGATCGACTTATTTTCCCCCCACCTAGCTCCGTCTGTTTGCGGTAATATGGGACTCGCAAGTTCACCACTGTATGGAGGTGGTCTGTCTGTCAATAGCCTCTCTATCAGATCCTCCTCTGACTCGCTTTCCTCATCTTCTTGTTCTAGAGGTTTCCTTTCTCCCGTAACTTCCAACATCGGGTACAGTTTATCTGCTTCTATCTTCTGCACCCTCCATTTCTTGGCTTCATCGTCCCATTTAGCATCCTGCACTGCTTTTACCGATCTTCTCACTCTTTCTTGGCGCCTCTTTACGCCCCTTTCGTGTGCTGTTCTAAACCACACACCAAGAGCTTCAAATTGTGTTGGCCTCGGTAAAGGTCTCATTGAAAGCATCGTCGCCTTCAGTTGGTTCAACACTTCTAATTTAAACGTTCCAAATCTTGGAAACGCTAGTTCTTTTTGCCCTTCAGTTAACCTGTGCCACTCGGAAATCCATAATATCGAGTGTAAGCCTACATTTACTGCCATATGATATGCTGGTGTGCCTTCTGGTGGAGCTTCTTCTCCGGCATATAAATTTCTCCTTTTCTTTTTAAAGATTTTTCCTAAACCCTTAAAACACTTCATTTTGATCACGTATGATATTTCTTACTTATTTGCGTCTTGATAACAACCACCAATCCCTGTACGACTCTCGCTAATCAGCCTATCCCAGCACAGTTCTATGCTAACTGACCAATCTCAGCGCGGCTCTACGCTGACGTCACTTCTCTCTTCAGCAGCTTCTCTCGTACCTCAACTCGTCTCACGATCTCACATGCGTTTTCATTCATACATCGAAAAATGACTACTTCCGTCCAAGCGATCACTTTTCTCTCTGACTGTACGGCCACAGTCTAACTGTAATTGCTACCTCAACTGGCACAGCGTCTTTCCTCTTACGGTCGGACACTTGCCTCAACTGATAGGTTACTTACACACAGTAAACGTACGACCAGCGTCCGCTACTCATTCACTCACACATATGCTCCCCCTATCATCGGTCTGTCGGGAAATCAATGGTACCTCATGACCCCCTTTCAATGGTAGACAAATTACTCTGGGTGTTCGATACACCCGAACCACTTAAGTCCTCTGGACATAAGATTTCATCCGGTTGCGCGCGCTCACAACCTTCCCCCAATCACACTACAGGCATTCAACTCCGCTTGACATTACAACACAGGAACAACATAAAACACCGCAATCTTACAACGCATGACCCTTATACTCACTCTCGACCGACTCTGCTGCTTTTCTCTCGACACACCGTCAGCACCGTCTTCGGCTGCAATTCTTCTTCTGGTCGACGATGACTAGGGACCTTGGGGTAAACTAACCTGGCCTAGGTCGTCTTCCTCAAGAAGATAACCATCATACTCTGCTACCAACTGCGGGGAATGAGATTTTGATATCAATTTATGATTATGATAAATTTAATAAAGAATCCCATTCATCTGTTTTGGACCGCTCGTATCTGTCATTGAGGAAAGGACCACCCCCGCCTTGGTTAGACAAACCCCATTAATTGACGCCACTCTGAAGAACCACTTACAACTAATAAAGTTTTAAGAGTTTATATAAAGTTAATTTGAATGCGATACAATCCACTCAGGATAAAATCTCAAAGTATACAAAATACAAAATCAGTTACAATATCAGATTCTTAAGCTTCGATGTGAAGTGGTTCCTTCTGCGTCATCTGCAGTAAGATAAAAATAATCAAGTTAAAACTGTCCCTACTCTATGCTATGTGACATCCCTACTTCGCAAGTTTCTTCCCTAAAAAGGTGTCAGCAGTTTGACTTCCAAAGAAGTTCAAACTCTCTTTAGCCTCTAAAGGAAATCTTAAGTTTCAGAAACAGTACCCTATCTGCCTACCCATCCACTCTTCTAAGGGTCCTCGGCCTACTGCTCCCTTGCGCTTCTGATGTCTCAGCGCATCTGCTCAAGGCATCTACCCTT
Organism: Lissotriton vulgaris; assembly: GCF_964263255.1. NCBI lineage: Eukaryota > Metazoa > Chordata > Amphibia > Caudata > Salamandridae > Lissotriton > Lissotriton vulgaris. Next base: position 479,110,393 of record NC_141694.1, read on the forward strand.
GCCTTTGCTCTGAGCAATTCGCCCTTCTCTGATTGCCCTCTCTTGATTGCCAATTGCTCATTGCTGATGGTTCTGCCCTAATTGCTCTCTCCTCCCCGGGGTGCTGTCCCTAAAATACACAATCGCAGTGTGGGTGGAACGCCCCTTGACGCCCACCACGGACTTTCCCCGATGATGTCAACTTCCTGCTTCTTCCTTTGGTCCACTCCTTGCGTCGTTCGTTAAGTTGACCCTTCTCCTTTGGATGTCATCTTCATCATCTCATCGTCGACTTTTACTGACTCTTTTCAGATCGAGTAACATATGAATATAGACAAGGCTTTAACTCTATGTCTCTTAACTTGACCCTGCTAGGTCCTGTGAATGATCTTGTCAAAACATAGTCCACCTCAAAAGTGTCTCTCCTCACGTTCGAGCAATAAGCTCCGTCCGGCATTGTCACCTTAAATCTAACAAGTGCTAGACTTCTCGGCTCTCACGTCCACATCAAGCTATTTACGACTTTCACAAGCCCTCTAAATTACATACATTTGACTGTGCTCCTGCGAGCTCTTGACCAGTTAGGTTACAAACACAAATGACCTAAACTCTTCCAGCATTCCTACAAAAAGCCCTCTACACAGTATAACCTTTGGCATACATTTATATTCGTACTTCAGCAAAAGCCCTAGTTATACTTAGATACATTCTACATCAAACATGTGTAATACATAGAATACGACTGCATAGGATATAACTTATGCATTTTCCTTGGTTACATCGTCATATAAGTTCCTTATACATTTATCCACGTTTCTCCGTTTAAAGTTACACACGTACACGAATTCTACTGTGCACGTTCTACATTTCCCAAGCATTTCTACATTACCCATCATGTATACGGGCCTTCTAAATCTAATGCATTTTAACATGTAAATACATTTACATTTCCTATATCATGTTATCACATTCGTTGGCTTTTATGCTATAATCGCCAACTTAATATTACAATATGCGTTTCATTCCTACGTTTATAACATATACGTCTAGATATGGCTACGATATATTTTACATTCAAATTGCGCTCTCTCACACTAATTCCAGACCCCTTAATCATGCTGCCACTTTAGCCCGTTCTAACAGAGGCTGTCTGCTATATATCAGCTTACAGTCATCAGTTCCGTTTGTCATGCTATCAATGTCCCAGGCTCTGACACTTGAAGAAATGCAAATCAAAGCACTTCTCAGGTGTACTAATGTTTCCTCTCAAAGAATCAAAAATAAGTACAACCGCCAACTAAAGTCACAAGGCGAGTAAGACAACTCAACTGGTTATTTTTTTCTTTAACCGTTTGTATTTTCCAATTTATTGCTCATTATATTTGCTGGTTATTGGTAAAATACAAGTTGTGCGCATCTAGATGCATTAGGGACCTGAATATGAAGGTCTATAAAGCAGCATCTTCACTATATTACCTATATCACTAGCTATAGATTGTAGTGGAGAATCGTCACACCTAAAATATGACTGCCGTACTATAGCATCAAGTAGGACATACTCAAAGACTTCGGTGTTCAGTTAACAGAGTTGAACTGCGCCGTACCTGCTCCTTCTGCGGGATCCTCTTTTTAAGCAGTAAATGCCACTGCATTGGAACCGCTTTCTCCCCCTTTCGTGGACTGATCAGATGAAAGTGACACTTGCTGTTGACACATGCGCTAAATGTCCAAGAGAAGATGGCTCTCTGGTGAAGGAACCTAAAAGATTATGGAAAGATTTTGACATAAGAAGCCGGCCACCTCCCAAACTAATATTAGAGTGATTTATACCTGGTCAATACTTTGAAAAGTGCAATACAATCTGAAACATTTTCTTTTTTTAAATGCTCATCTTTTCGGACAAAGAGTTGTCCTTAAGAAAGTCAAAAAGCCAACTAGAAAATAATGATGAATACATGTACTCTGTGGTGGTTAGACTGGAAGTAAACACTTTCTCTAGCAGTAAAAATAAATCATTATTTTAGCTGAAAAAGATCATTACATCCCTGGAATACGTGAAGGTCCCAGCCTAAACAAGCATTTGCAATGCAACAGGTCTTGCATTAGTTAGTGTTACAGAATTTGGCATTGTTTATATTTAGCTGGATATGTTTGCTGGTTTGTGTACTGTGTGTGTTAGGGAATGGCAGGTTTGTATGTATCTGTGGAGTAAGTATGTGTATTATAGCGTTCCCATGCCATGTTTACATTGCCAGTAAGGCTAACAGTAGACATATACACAGAGACAAACATACAGAGAGACACATGCACCGATACACACATAGAGACAAACACACACAAACGCACACAGAGACAGACACGCACATAGAAACATACACACAGTGACGCACACACAGTCACGCACACATAGAGACTGACATGTATAGAGACGCACACACAGACAGAGACACACATAGAAACAAAGATGCACACACAGAGAAGAGACGTACTTACAGAGACAAAGGCACATATAGAGACAAGTGGTATTTAGAGTGTATGTGGCATTGAGTGCTGTGTAATTATGTGCCGTGTAATTATGTGGCACTGAGTGGGATTTGGAGTGTATGTTGCATTGAGTGCAGTGTAATTATGTGGCGTGCAATTATGTGGCACTGAGTGGTATTTGGAGTGTATATTGCATTGAGTGCAGTGTAATTATGTGGCGTGTACTTATGTGGCACTGAGTGGTATCTGGAGTGTATGTGGCATTGAGTGCAGTTTAATTATGTGGCATGTAATTATGTGGCACTGAGTGGTATTTGGAGTGTATGTGGAATAGAGTGCTGTGTAATTATGTGGTGTGTAATTATGTGGAACTGAGTGGTATTTGGAGTGTATGTGGCATTGAGTGCAGTGTAATTATGTGGCACTGAGTGGGATTTGGAGTGTATGTTGCATTGAGTGCAGTGTAATTATATAGCGTGTAATTATGTGGCACTGAGTGGTATTTGGAGGTTATGTTGCATTGAGTGCTGTGTAATTATGTGGCGTGTAATTATGTGGCACTGAGTGATATTTGGAGTGTATGTTGTGTTGAGCGCAGTGTAATTATGTAGCATATAATTATGTGGCACTGAGTGGTATTGTGTGGAGTATATGTTGTATTCAGTAGAGTGTAATTGTGTGGCGTGTAATTATGTGGCACTGAGTGGTTTGTTTGGAGTGTATGTTGCATTGAGTGCAGTGTAATTATGTAGCATATAATTATGTGGCACTGAGTGGTATTGTGTGGAGTGTGTGTTGCATTCAGTAGAGTGTAAATATGTGATGTGTAATTATGTGGCAGTGAGTGGTATTTGGAATGTATGTTGCATTGAGTGCAGTGTAATTAGGTTGCATATAACTATGTGGCACTGAGTGGTATTTGGAGTGTATGTTGCATTGAGTGCTGTGTAATTATGTGGCGTGTAATTATGTGGCACTGAGTGGGATTTGGAGTATTTGTTGCATTGAGTGCAGTGTAATTATGTGGTGTGTAATTATGTGGCACTGAGTGGTATTTGGAGTGTATGTGGCCTTGAGTGCAGTGTAATTATGTGGTGTGTAATTATGTGGCACTGAGTGGTATTTGGAGTGTATGTTGCATTGAGTGCTGTGTAATTATGTGGCATGTAATTATGTGGCACTGAGTGGTATTTGGAGTGTATGTTGCATTGAGTGGAGTGTGTGAGGGTGCAGTGTGTGTGAGGGTGCAGTGTGTGTGAGGGTGCAGTGTGTGTGAGGGTGCAGTGTGTGAGGGTGTAGTGTGTGTGAGGATGCAGAGTGTGTGAGGGTGCAGCATGTGTGAGGGTGCAGAGTGTGTGAGGGTGCAGAGTGTGTGAGGCTGCTGTGTGTGTGGGTGCAGTGTGTGAGGGTGCAGTGTGTGTGAGGGTGCAGTGTGTGTGAGGGTGCAGTGTGTGTAAGGGTGCAGTGTGTGTGAGGGTGCAAAGTGTGTGAGGGTGCAGAGTGTGAGGGTGCAGAGTGTGAGGGTGCATAGTGTGTGGGTGCGGTGTGTGTGGGTGCGGTGTGTGAGGGTGCAGTGTGTGTGAGGGTGCAGTGTGTGTGAGGGTGCGGTGTGTGAGGGTGCAGTGTGTGAGGGTGCGGTGTGTGAGAGTGCAGTGTGTGTGAGGGTTCAGTGTGTGTGAGGGTGCAGAGTGTGTGAGGGTGAGTCTCCTGGGAACATAAACTATGTGAAAATGAATATTGGGAAACATTACATACGTGCGGGAGTTTGCCTGGCAATATGTAATGGCATTATACAACATAAAGAAACACAGAGGTAAATACCAGCTATAAAAATCAATTAAGTTGCGAGAGACGCAAAGCAGCTGTGATTTCATGTAAATAAAATAAAACAAGTCACTGTGAACATGCTGTGTAGCCAATAAATTAGATGTTTGCCCCTAAGTCAACCAAGCTTCCCTTCAAGTCCACATAAAACAAGCTCTCGGCATGGCTGTGGCGGGGGCTGGGGAGTGCATTCCTTTGAAGTCTGATGCCAAAGATCACAGGCTGCCAAATAGTGTGCTATGTGCACGCGCCCGGCTCACATGACCTGTAGGCAATCCACCTTTGGGTGCACTTTTGAAAGCCCTTACTTTAATCTCGCCAAAGCATCCCTAACGGGATGGCTTCAGCGAGACCTAAAAACAGGGCAAGAGCTGGGTGGCCCTTATGCGTGTAGAGAAACCTTTGATTTGTAACTCTATTGTCGTTCATTTTGCTCCCCCAAAATGACAAAGGGAAGGAGGAGAAAGGGTAATAGCAGCGGTCAGCTGGCAGCCTTCTTTCAGAGACAAGTGGGGTGTAAGAATAAAGTGTGCATCACTCCCTGTACACACCCACCCCTGTGAACTCCACTTCCTCTTTTCGTCATCAAAATTCATTCCACCAATTGTCGAAAGTCAGCTTTTTCTATTGGTTGTAAGATGGTGTATTCATTGCCCACAGCACCCTTTGTCCCACCTCTCCAGGACATCTTCATGTAACTTTTTGCTGCTGTTGAAGTTTTGTGTAGTGCGACCGGAAGAGTCAGAGCGCTTACATGGGCACCATTAACAGCTCTAGCTGTTAGGCCACATCCTGTCAATGCACCTTCTCCTCACGTTCTTTCTTTTGTAGGTTTGTTTGAAATACACACTACATGCAGAAGTCTGGCCTATGTACTGCCTCTGAAGTTTCAGATGCTGCTATGGACATGCAAATATCCTATCTGCCGCCGGGCTCCGCAGCTCTTCACACTTTTAAACACCTCAAGTAGAATGAATACAACTTTGAGGTCACACATATGCACACACACACACAAGCGCTTTAACCCACAGGACTATATCATTGCCATTGCAATGACGGTAATGGTTCACACCCCAGAATCTAACAGACTGAGCGCCCCCTGGCCGCGGCGTCCATATTTCCAGTTTTCCGAGTGCTTTCCCTGACTTCCGGCGCAGCTCCCAGATGCGGCCCACTTTTCACGAAGCGCTGCTGCCTCTCATTAGCGCTCGTGTCTGTAGGCAGTGCTGTCCCCCGGCATCTTGTCGTGTTTTGCGCCGCTTCTCCGCTCGCCGTTTTATGGGCCTAAACAGACACCATTTCAATATTAGTTTGACGCCGAGCCAGGCCCATCGCTCTTGCGTCTGACAGCATTATTGTTCGGTATTTGTAAAGATTACCTTCTGTCGCGTGCCACGGATTCCAGGAGCGCGGCGGTGACTCTCCAGGTGGAGCAAGGCCTTTCTTTGTCTCCGATGGCACAAACCTCTTCCTTAGAAGATGCGAGAGCGGTGTCTGCTGGTGGGCTCTGCCAATGGGTGCTCGCAGGGGCTGCGAAATGTGGTCTGCAGCATGCCCGAGGGCCGCAGGAGTGGGCTTTGTGAAGAGAGGGGTTCAGGTGGGCGGCATGACCAGCTTGAGAGATTCAAGTGTAACAAGTTGGTTCGCCGTGAAATGGATAAAAAAAAAATAAGCATATGTCTTCAATTATCGCGGACGTGTCTGGCCGCGATAATTGAAGACATATGGGCTTAGGTGCGCGTAACAGACACCAATAGGCCATAGGCGGAGCTACACGACCACCTATGGCCTATTGCGCGTTCTGTTAAAAAGACAGTAGGCACGCAAAGCCCAATCAAAATGGACCTTGAAATGCACATGCACGAGCTGTGTGGAATTTCAAAGTCCATTTTTGAAACCTCACTAAAAGGACTTTTCGCTTGTGAGCCCTAAAAAGGGATTGATTTAAACTTTGAATGATTTTCATAATTCCACATATTTACCTGCTGCAACAACTCAAATGGAATTTTCAGAAAATTCATTTTTTTCCGCTCAAAATATAGAAAGCTTTATCGTGATATTTATAAAGGTGCTCTGTTTGGTCAGTAAGACTGGGGGTGTGAGCTTCAGATTTTCCAACAATCACGCTGGCATATACTCTTAAAATACATTACACAACAAGTAGGGGGCATGAAAGTGGCTAAAAGGGCAGTGGAAATGAAGACGAATGTGGATTGGCAGGGGAACTAAGTGACAGAAAACAGTATTTTGTAAAATAACCAAACTTACCACATGTCATGTCTAAAATACCGAACCAGCTTTTGGGGAATATGTGACGTTAGAACGCCATATATTACATTGCGGTAGGCAACAACGCGGACGTTACATCGTCCGCGTTGTTACCACGCATGGCATTACAACGCAAGTCGTTTTTACGACTTGCACTAGATTGCGCACTGGACTTAGGAATAGTATAAATTACTATTCCTACTCCAGTTAGCGCAACAGCAGGGAATGTGTTGGACTTAAAATCCAACACATTCCCTGGTGTTGCACGCCATCTAGCTCAAGTCGGTGAAACAACTTTCTATGTAATGCCATGCGTGGAAACAATGCGGATGAAGTAACGTCTGCATTGTTACAAACACGCGTCGTACTCTCAGCGATGTAAACGCTGTCTCCCGCTTCTGGGTGCATGCCTCTATCAAGACGACAGGGGTGTCTATTATGCACCATGGTACTGAAGAAGGTAGGAGATTATGTTATAATGTTTACGTTGATGTCATAAGGTTCCAGAAGGGCATCGTGACATTACAGGTGGAGTCAGGACAGAGTGTGCATTGGGTGAAGAGGAGTTCCTGTAGCTCCAGGTTTACTGAAATAAATGTTTTAAAGTGCTACTGTTTTGAGTACTTTGTACCAGTGGCAAAGAGTTGCCTGGACTTGAATCCACCATGAAGTTGTTCCCTCAAAGCCAGAGGACATACTGCTGTTCTGTGTACGGAGAGTAATTTGGGAAGAATTACTTAAAAACTTAGCAAGATACTGCCCTGAAGGACCACCAGAACTCAAGTCTCCTCTTCACTCTACACAATTACGGTAGATATGATAATTGTAAATTAGTCACATTTACATCTACCTTTAGCTGCAGTTTGACATTGCTCACTATCTTTCAAATTGTGCTCGAGACGTTGCACATACATAGATCCGCATCGTTCCTGAGCGCACAGCATGGCGCTACGCTGATTCTGTGTGTTGAGAAGTGAAGTCATTACATCGCTTGTTTCGGAGGCCATCTTTGTTGGGGTTTCGACTCCACTTGTAAATTTCTTTGGAGTCAACACGCTTTTCTCCTAGGTCTGCGCTGCCTTCGCAGACGAGCACAGACTGCCAATCTCAGTTTACAAAAAGCACACGCTGATGTGCACAACTCGTACTGGGGTTAGTTGTTGAATGAGGTGCGCAGCCTTCGCTGATGCGCACAGCCTACTGCCTACTTGTTTCAATATATAAAGGTATATTAACGCACTTTTTTGCAGCATTAGCTAATGTATACAATTCAAGTGGAACTTTGCCTATCAGGAATAGCGTGCTGACTACGCTGAGGCACACATCTTTCAAAAATAAATAGGTGGTTCATTTTCTTCATTTACAAATATTGCCTTAGTGTTTGTACTAACTTTATACAGATGCATATTGAGTATTGCAGTCATTACCAACTTAAGAATTGATTGAGGAAGTTTGGTTTGCCTGCCCTCGAATTCTACTAGAATCTGAAATCCTCATTCATATTGTTAAAGGAATTATAATGAGCACAGCAGAGGCTAATAGTTCTAATGTGACTGTAGATAATTAAAACATTACAATCAGTCCACCAGCACCTTTCTGGATATTGGGTAGTGAATCACTTTTCAAATGGTTGGAATGGAAGAATTATTTTTTAAACTATGTAGCAGCAATAGACAGTAAGAATACCATGTCTGCTGAACAAACAACGAGAATACTTCTTCACTCTTTACGGCCATTGGGTCTGAAAGTGCATTCTCAAATTGTCAAAAAAGTGGTGGTAGATTATGTAAATGTATTTGATAGTGCTATTTTGGACCTAGACAATTACTATGTACCTAAAGTCTGTATTGGCATTACCTGGTACAAGTTATTTTAGAGTAAGCAAGTCAAGAAAGAAACAGTGGATGACTATGTGTTCAAGCTGAAGAAAATAGTGTTAGACTGTAAACTTTGAATCTTACACAATGATTTTATAAGAGATCAGGTTGTAATGCATGCCAATAATGCCAGCATACAAGAGAGTTTATGGATAAACAGAGATTCTGAATTGAATGACGGTTTAGCTATTGTTCGTAAAGTTGAGTTATCTAGTAGGTGTGCTGGAGCATTAACAATTGATGCGGTGAGTATGATATCATCAGAAAAATTGCATGCAAACAAAAAAACAACCAGATTCATGAGTAAGGATTCGAGACTCAAAGAAATGGCAAGATGTTCTAGATGTGGCTGCAAAGAACGTTAAGCTTACAGCAAGAATTGTCCTGCCTTTAAACAGTGTTGTGGTAATTACGTTATAGTAGGACACTTTGCTAAAGTTTGCAGAAGGAAAAAGAAATAGGTTAAGTGTGTAAATTAATCTGATTGTTAAGAACTTCATGACAGTCAGATGATGGTGATAATGTTTCAAACAAAGTTGCTTATATTAGTAGTAAATTTGTGTTGAACATATGTGTAAATCTGTTATGACCAAACCGGAATGCTGGATGACCATTGGAGAGGGTTTCTTTAAACATCTATGCTAATTCCAGATCCCCTTAAACTAATAATAATAAGGATCTCTGGAATTACTAATTTGTATATAAAGTTGGAGCCAAACTGTTGGAGCCTGGTGTTAGTCCTGTAGGTTATAGTGGTGAACGTATAGACATTGTTGGGTTTCGTTGGTTCAATTTTGTGTTTAAAAATAGACAATCCAGAGGCAAACTGTATGTTGAGAATAACGGACCTCCTGTGGTAGGTTGGTTTGACCAAGGTAATCTTCACAATGTCTTAGATCCTAACAGCCCTGAAAAAGGTTTTAGTTATTGATAAAGGTTCTCGTATGGAAGAATCTTTAACTAAACAATTTTCCAGAGTTTTGAATGGTAAGTTAGGAAAACTAAATGGATTTGAACATAAAATAGTGCTAAAGGAGGGTGCTCTTCCTAAAATCCACAAAGTACAAAACATTCCTTTTTCCGTGAGAGAGGACGTTTCCCAAGAATTTTACAAATTGGTTGCCAGTGGAGCCATAGAACCCATAGAGGCGTCAGATTGGATTTCTCCCTTGGTCATTGCAAGATGAGCTAATGGAAAGATTCGGTTGTGTGTTGACTTACGACACCTCAACAACAACATACTAGTAGACCAATTTCCCTTACCTAAAATAAATGAAATGGTAACAGATCTCAGTGGGACAAAATGGTTTTCAACCATTGATTTGTCTTCTGCATTCCATCAAGTAGCGATTGTTAAAGATTCAAAGAAACTCACAACATTCATTACTCTTTTTATGTGTTTTCAATTTAAACGTATGCCATTTGGCCTCGCTTCAGCTGCTGTGGTTTTCCAGAGATTGATGTTTAAGTTGTTTGGGAAGGAGTGTGGCGTAAAACTCTTCCAAGATGACATTTTAGTTTTTGGATGCACCAGAGGGAGACATGATGAGAGGTTGAGGAGAATTATGGATGTCCTTGATTCCAAGGGTCTGTCTGTTGAGTTATCAAAATGTAAGCTCTCCGTAAACAATGTTTCTTATCTGGGGACAGGATTAGTGCACATCCGAAAGCCTCACTAATTAGTGCTAATGTTGATGCACCTGCGCCCATGAATGAAGATGATGTGAGATCATTTCTAAGAATGGCTGAAACCTGTGACAAGTATGTCCCAATGTTTGCTGAGAAAACATTCCATTTAAGACAATTACTTAAAAATAGGAACACATTTGTTTGGTCCACACAATGTGAAGAAGATTTTCAGAACATTAAGTTGAGCATTGCTAATACTCCACTTTTAAATGCTTTTATCCCAGTTCTAACTGTGTTATTACCACTAATGCTAGCAGTAAGGTTCTTGGGGTCGTTTTGAGGCAAATTGACAAAAATAACAAAGAATGTGTAATAGCTTATGCCTCCAGGTCGCTCTCTCCAACTGAGGAAAAGTAACCCATTGTTGAAAGAGAGGCACTAGTGTGGGCATGGGCTTTGAACCATATTAGAGCTTTTATCTGGGACAGAGCGTGTGCACTACATTGTGATCATAAACCTCTTGCTAAGATAACTGAAGGATTGGTAAATGCTTCTGCTAGACTTGCCCGGCTATCAATGCATATGAAAGATTTTCAATTCAAATTAGTTTATGTCTCGGGAAACAATTATGTAGTTGCAGATTTTCTTTCCAGAATGGCCATTTATATGATAGAATGTGAGGAAGAGAAATGGCATGAATTCCAGGTGGCGTTGGTACATGACAGTGGTAATCCAGCAATTAAAAGTGAAGAGTGATTTAATAAGTATGGAAAGGAAAACATTTTGAAATTCGTCAAGTCCTATGTGAGCATAGGTTGGCCCGAAAAAAAGTATATTACCACAGGCTATCAGATTTTTTGGGGAGGTCAGATTGGAATTATCCATTGAATGTGACACACTATTTAGAGACCTGTGTGTAATTACACCTGAGGCGTTATATGATAATTGACACTGTTCATGAGGGACATTTTGGTATTACCAGAACGAAGTTATTGGTCAAAAAAATTATTTGTGGCAGCTAATTCTCAAGACATACAGAAGCATGTGGCAGTGTGCGACAGCTTACAAACTTATGACATTTACGCAACCACCTCTGACGTATGTTGGCAATACAGCACAGCCCCTGGGGACTTTCATCAAATACGGTGGTCATGCTCTCTTATCACTATTTACTGGAAGGAAGTCCTTAGCCATATCAAAGGCACAATGGGTTTCCCCCTTCCCGAGTCCTACGATACAGTTATACTGGGAGTCTGTCCTATCGAACTGGAAGCAATGACTGGCACCTTATAAGTCACATGATGAAGACTGCCAAACAACTCATAGTGCTTCATTGGAAGAAACCTTCTGCTCCTCCTATTCCCAAATGGTTATACGTCTCTGGCATGTCATGGCCATTGAACTCCTGTCCCATTAGATAGTGCACACAGAAATTAAGTTTGCCCACATCTGGCAACCCTTGATTGACTACTTTGTCTGTCTGGAATATCCCTGCTTTACACAGCCCAGGCTCGGAGGACACCAAATCTTTGATTAGGGATTCTACAGATATAGCAATGCAGCCTTGGTGGCAATGGCCCACTTGCCCCCTATACTATGCCCATTTCCCCCTCCCCCATTTTATGTTCTTTCTCCCCCCCATAAGGCCTCAAGGTATCCTGAAGTTTTGCTGATCATGAGATGTATTCTTTAGACCCTTAATGTTCAATTGTTCCCTATACCTTTACTTACCAGGAGGCACATGAACAGTTAATACATCTGACATGCTCCCTCACTGAGCAGTCCATGCTTGCGCAGTTCAACCTGCCATATACTGACTACGTAAATTTGCAAATACTACTGTGATACTGCAATGTAAGGCAATGTGGTGGATGCGTTTATGTGCTACCAGTGTCCTGTGTTATATGTTACTTTGATTTTTGAAAATCTTCAATAAAAAGAATTCTAGTAAAAAAAAGAAAAAAGGAAAATAAGCAACATTTTTAAGACTTTCAAAACAGAGAGGGAGAGGGAGAGTATGTTTGTGCTTTTATGTCTGAGTTGCAGGAGAAATCCAACAGACACCTCACTAAACCCGACTGAAAGCACCTATACCCAACTATTAACCAGAAAAAAAATTATTAGGAGGTTGTAACATCCCAAACACCCCACTGAAGCTACGCCCCTGGTGATATACCATCTGTGCAACCATGAACACAACCTGGATCAGCAGCATTAATGAGAAATGGCTCACAGTTAATTACAGTTACAGTTAATTACAGGAACTCAATAGTTACATATCCCCTACGCCTGTACAGTGGTGAGTGAAGCCATAAAGTTTAAGATTTTGTGTACCACTCATCATGCCATGCAACATTAGAAAGCGTCTATTCATTTGCAGAAGCTGAAAACCTAATAGTTAGGATGCCTCTTGCCCTCTGTATTTGCCTATCTTTTACATGCTTTTTGGTTTCAAAAGTATGAGTAAGGGGCAATGCCTTTTTGGCTGTGGCCTCCATGTCCGTGGAATAATATTTAGACAGAAGAAAGTGCTACCCTTGAGCTATCACTTTTGAGCTCTTTAAAATTACTCATAGTTCGCTCCTTCCACAGGTTAGCAGAATATCCAAGACATTCAACTTTACCGGATTGACTGAAAGTATAAATAATTCTGCAAAATCAACAATGTCCCCCATATTGTAGGGATTACTGTCTCTCCTACGGTCCAGCGCGGGTTCTTGAGCCTGTCGGATGTGTGGCGGAGGGTCTCTCTGCCAGATGCCTCCGCTCGCCACATCCTAATACGGCGGGCAGACCTGCAGGGGCCGATGGCGGTGGAAACGCTATCCATCACGTGACGGTGGCGGTCCCACCACCATCGCAATCAGCCCAGATTCTCTAGGTAGTACTGAACCTTTCTTCCTACTTTATTTTTCCCTTGCACTTTTTACCTATGCTTTCGTCATGTATCTCTGTTTCTTTGTGTCCTGATTTGGCAGTCTCTATTATTCCAGAAAGCTATTCAGGTTCATATTGAGTTCAACCTTCTGTTGCTTGCTTCTTTCTTGTGTCTGTCTTCCTGTACTGTACTGCATCTTACTACAGCGGATTTTGCATCAACTCTGCTTTTCAGTCCCTCTTCTGCTAGGGCTCAAGGTTTGGGCATTCACACACTGTAGCAGTGTGGCTACTGAATGTATTCTCTGTGTTTCCACTTGAATAACCATTTCTGCCTGCCTTTGTACCAAATCTTGTCTACAACCTTCCCCTTAGCCTGTGCCCCTCGTTAGACCTTTCCTATCACAATCCTTAATCTTTCATACCAACCCCTTCTCTATTTCACTTCTCGTTTTAAAAAGTTGGCAATTCATTTTGGTATTGTATTTTCTGAGAACTACAAGCATCTGATATGTGAGTCAAATACAACACATATTAACAATGCCACTTATAGACTGAAGTAAAACCTTCCACTACATGCACTTCCATCTTATGATTTATCAACTGAAAATACACTTTTATTAAACTACAACTTTAGCACCTTCACTCTAGATTTCACTTCAATGAGAAAACAATTCCCAAATCACCCCTTTAATTTCACTGCAGTTATTGTTCATCAGAAATCCACATGTATGCCTTATCTAGATTCATCTTCAATTTCTCCTTATCCTGCATCATTAAGATTGGTTCCTTTATACATTCATCACACAGTTTTCCTTCTTTATTATTATAGATAACTTCCCTCAGCACATTTTTCAGAAATTGTTTACTAGTTGATTGGGTAAGTATCCACCTCAAGTAATAATCCTAAGCCTTGTTAAGGTAAATGTATAAAATCTCGAAATTAATCTGAGCTCCCCCATATCGATGACACAAAGCAGGCAGGCTTGTCTTCGAGGCAATGTGTAGAGTATTTATGAAGTAATGAAGTCAAAAGACAACATAAGAAAGATCCCAAACCAATTTAATAAATTAAATTACAAAAATCCAATAGGGGGATCTGGAGATAATACATTTTAAGTTTAAGTAGAAATATGGCAAAGAAGTGCCAACAATAATGAATGGTCGCAGTAGAACAGGACCTAGGTGCAATTTGACAAAGACCATGATGGAATGCGGGTCAAGTCAAGTCAATAACTTTATTCGGTTATTATGTGGAAAAAATAACCATAAAAGTACAAGTAATAAATCACAATTTAAAAAGAGATAAAAACAATCATGGTACATTAAAAGTAAACTGGTTGAATTTCATACATAAATTGATTTTCTTGATCTAAAAATATTTATTTTAAATGCAGAGACAGATGGAACAGTAAATATATTGTCCAGTTTCTGGATGGCTAAAAAAGCAGGGCGACATTGCCTGAGTTCCATACTCTTCAATATTGGTACGATCCATCTTGTCCTTGGAATAGAGTAACATTTACAGAATAACAAGAAATGCATATCTGATTGGTTGGACAAGTCGTCACATGGACATTAACTAAGTTTTCTTGTCCATTCATTCATCTAGGGGAAACTTAAAAATCTAAATAGAATGTTTAGCCTAAGTTGTGTCAATAGAAACCTTTCAAAATCACTCATGTGCAGCTTAACATAAGGTTGGATACTGATAGTGGTCATTGTTAGGTGGTGAGCCACCACTGAAATCTTTGTCATTTTGGTGTTGGTTCTATGATCTCCGAAATGCATCAAACAAAGATTTTTAATTCCTTTCCTTGAGACCTGGCACATCGATAAGGGATCACTATAGTATTCTCGGTGGCCTATTTCTGTGAGAAATGTCTTTACGTAGTATAACCATCTTATCTTACTAACATTATCAAGGCTCATCACATCCTTCAGAATAAAACGGTTAAAGACACACTCCTCAGTGGTCCATACCCTGTGCCACAGAAGAACCGGTTGTACCTTAATGACATCTTCTTGATATGGTTGTCCAAGTTCAGCGTGGCAAATAAACGTGGAGACACTATCTGGGACTGCTATAAGGTATCTCATAAAACAATTTTCTGCCAAAGGTAATGATTTCACACTTATATAGCCCTATATTCCTGCACCGTAGATCACAGTTGCTACACAAGTTGCTCTATAAACACATAAAAGTTCCCCAATCGGTCTTCTGCCCATTTTTCTACTAAAATTTGTCAAAGCCATTAAAGATTTACAAAACAATAATCTTCTTGTTTTTTATCGCGATATTCCTTGAGCCGGATTGATCAAACAATATTCCTAAATAGGGAAAAGTGGGGGTAAAATCCAGTGGTTTCGAATTATTATACATTACTTTTTTCTTTTTATCTGCCCCAGAGCTGCAATTCATACAATTAATTCTCAGATCCAAATTAGTCATGGATTGGGAGAAAGATGTAACCATCCTTTGCATGGCCAAGCGCGTCCGGGCCGTCAAAACTGCGTCATCCGCGTATAGTAGTGCTGGGACAGATCTGTTAGCTATCATAGGCATGTCCTTGCACTCCCGCAACAATGTTCTTTCTAGGTCATTGATATAAATTGTAAATAAGAAGGGGGCGAGAACGCATCCTTGCCGCACTCCTCTTGCAATACTAAAATGCCTAGTGCACTCTCCATTCTTACCATATCTAACTTTGGCCAGTGCCCCTGAATAAAGCTCCCTAGGAAAAATAATTATATTTTCATCCACCCCTAATTTTTCCAAATTCAAACATAGCTTACTGTGGGTGTCGCAATCAAAGGCTGATGTTAAGTCAACGAAGGTTAAAAATATGCGACATCCCTTGGCTTGGTATATTTTCCTAAAAGAATATGTAGGTTAAGGCCCTGGTCAATAGTGCCAAGGTCCTTCAGGAATCCATATTGAAGATCACTAATTATCGAGTGTTCGTCAGCCCATAATTGTAATCTCTTTAAAATCACGCGGCCGCTAATCTAAATAGTTGAGTTTAATAATGATATCGGGCGGTAGCACGAGCAACTTGTTCTATACCCCTTTTTGAATATGGGTACAACTATAGACTCATACCATGACGGTAACAATCCGATCGAACAGCATGCGTTAAACAGTTGCATGAGGAGTGGACCCCATAAAGCCACATTATTTTTATACAAATCAACCGGCACCCCATCCGGGCACGGGGCCTTTCCTCCATTACTGGCTTTTATGCCCAAATTAACTTCGTTCAGGGTGATGCCCACATCCACTCTCTTTGTAATATGTGAGGACTCTACACTACATTTACGATTGGTACCTGCTCCAATGCGGTCGAAGCACTATATAAGTCTGCATAATGTGATACCCATTCACTCTCTGATATGGCTATCTCTACTCTTGCTTTTGCTTTATCATTTAAAAAAGGGGCATTAACCACTTACCAGAAGGCTACAGTATATGTTCTCAAAAAAGCCTCACACAAAGAATCTCATGCTGCCTTATTCAATGCATCCTTTGTCTTTTTAAGGGTCTTCTTATAAATATTTCTCAAATCCCTAATTAAAATCTGATCTTTATCAGGGGAATTTAGGGCACGCTTAAGATTAGAATAAGCCTTGGTGCAAGCTGTATTGAACCAGCTCACTGTATCTTCTTTAGGGTTATTCGTTTCTACCCACTGACTTTTTTTAATATGTGAGGCAATTACTGTAAAAATTGTAATAATTAAAGAATTGTCAGAATTTTCATCCAGGCAGGCATAGATACTGGATTCACATTTCTTTACTAAAATATAGAGAAATTCCTCTGGAATCACTTTTATCCATTTTAGGGAGTACCTATTTTGTCTATTCAGGACAATATTACTTATGAGCTGCCTTGATGTACTATTTCTGTCATATTCATTGTGAGGTGTTATAATTTCAACACTTTGGGGAAAATGATCCCTTAAAGCGATGTCCAAAGTGTTAAAATTCTTAACTTGTCCTCTGTATCTAGCGGATATCAATATAAATCAATTATTGAAAAGACACCTCTGCCATTGAATGTGGGACAAAAAGGGACCTCTGATTCACAAATTCTACTGGCAAAGCCCATGTCACAGGAAAACATAATTTCATTCATGAGGTCCCCGCATACAGTGTGTTCAAAATGCGTCAGACTGGCCTCTTTGTCCAGCATTATACCACATGTACCTAGCTCTCCTCTTTTAGATAGCGAACAATTAAAATACCCTCCCCAGATAACAAAAACCATCCTAGCAAACTTTTAACATCTATCCTCAGTGCTTTCAGCATATCTTCCATTGCCTCAGCGGGAGCATTATTATAAACATTTACAATGATCAAACAGAGCACTTTAACAATATGTATCCTGACTTTGTGGTAATATCTATTGTTATGGGGCATCTCTATTTTCTCACATTTAAAAAGATTCGATATATAAGTACACAGCCCCCCTTTAGCCCTACCATGTGTTAAGCCTATTGCTGGTGTAAATAATGTTTTAAAACCACATAGATGATGGGCCTCCTTGACCCAGGTTTCCTGTAGACTCAGTATGTCATACTCATTTACAAGATCAATCCAAATTTGATTAGATACCTTGGCTTTTAGGCCTGCCACGTTCCAGAACATAATCGACCATTTGCCCTTTTTAGTTGTACTATCTGCCCGGCCCATACAACCAAAATTATCATTAGTATTTGTGTCATTTTCAATTGTGGTGTTCGCTGCTATACCATTTTCCTCCATTACACCAATCTCTTCAGTATTAGTTACTCCAAGTCTTACACAAGGATCTAATTGAAAACAATGTACTCCCTCTAGGGGATCACCATTGAAGTGTTTTACGTTTGGTAGATAAGACGTCGATTTTACAGTAGGGTTCCCAGATCTCAGTCAGTCTACTCCTTGAAGCCCATAAAGCATTTCAAAGTGATTAAACGTCGGGATGTTAAATAGATTTGTATGCACATTTTTACGTCCATCACCAGCCCCTTTTGTACCGCTCTGTTCGCCATAAGTTGGCAGGGTATGCTCAGACATGAGTCCCTTGCTCACTTTGCCACTGGATTCAAACAAGCCTGGCTGAAGACGGCTGTAATGCCAGAAACCGGTCCTAGGAAGCTTGAATCCGGTCCAGGGAAGGCATGGCTTGGCAGTTCGGGCTGGACTGTTCCCATGAGGCACAGGGTCAGACTGATTTGCATATGCCATGTCTGAACAGGTGTGGCAGAGTGGGCTAAAGAACGGTGATGGATTAAACCCAGATCTGTTGACTGGGTGTGAGTGTTTGATTGGTTCAGATGCTCCGTCCATCACCACCCCCTTTTGTACCGCATTACAAACAGAGGGCACTTATCTTAGAGGCACGTGTGAACCTTCCACATGCTATTATCACAAATATAGCTCTAAATTTGAAGTAATTCAGCAAAACATTTTTTTATGTGCGTGCAGGTGCAGGGCTAATATTAGGACCCCAAGCTGTTATTTACACACTCTCCTCATGTCATTTTAAGAATGTACCCAGGGCCTGGAGCTGATACAGTGATCAAAACTCTCAAAGAATGCTGTGCTCCAAAATGTCGGCTGTCTAAAATATTACTGTGAGGGCATTGTCAAGGCTGCTAATTAGGGAAGGCGTCTAATTGCAAATTACAGAAGGGAAGAGGACGTTAAAAATTTGAAGCATGCATCGTGAAGATTTTACAGCATAAATATCATAAAATCTACCATAGCGCTGTCCGGAACTCTGCCCCAGCCATGGCTGGCTTTGAATTCATGCAAGGCAGCGGAAACCTACAGAATCTCACAGAGTTTATGTGTAACTTTGTGAGTTCCATCCACTCCTAGTATAAGTGTTTGCTCTCAAAAGAACTGCATTTTAAAATCTTCTTCAATGGTAAAGTTGGATTTTTAGTCACAATTCTGAAAATTCCACTTTAGAAAGATGCCTTTTTCTTGTCATAACCATTTGGTGCCTGCAGCCTGTATTTTGAGTCACATGACTGTGAATAGAGTGGCAGTTAGCATTTTTGTGTTTCTCTAAAATAGTGAGACAAAGGGGTACTAGGTGTTAACAGGATGGACCATCCTGCCTGGATGGGAGGGGTGGAGCAATTCCCTGCCCCACTTACAAAGGGGCTGCCTCATCACACTCACAGTGAACTTGACACCAGTAATTTTTAACACTAAATCTCTTGGAACCAGAGCAGGGTCAGGAAGTAAATTGCAGTACCATATGAGGGGAGAAGTCTAGCTGTTTCTCCCACTTGAAAGGCTGGCACCAGGTATAAATATTGGACCCTCAGACCAACTCTTTATTCCACTTCCAGATCTAAGGAGGACCCAGAGAAGGACTGCCTTGTACTTCAGAGGACAGCCCTGCTGCCAAAGACTGGCTTTGTTCTTAAGAGGACTGCCCTGCTGCTACCAGAGGACCGCCCTGCTGTTTGAGGCCTGCCTTGTTGCTTGATACCAAGATTGCCCGAGTGTCTCCAAGCGCTAGTTGACTGGTCTCCTGTTCAGAGGCTGCAGGGAAAGCTCCAACTATTTGAATCACTGCACTTGGACCCTGCCCGGAGTGAGTCCTACCCTTCACGTGTTAATCACTCAGTGCTGGACCACTAGAAGTGTGCTAAAGGTGCCCAATCAGACAAAAACAGAAACCTAGGACTAAAAGTGGACCGAGAACAGTTAGCAGACCTGAACCTACCTGCTCACCGATCCGCCCAAGGTGCATTACCAGTCAGCCTGACCTTGCAGTAGCTTCCACCAAGTTCTTCTCCACATCAGCAAATCCTGTTCAGTGGATCCTCTTCAGGGGGTATCTGGTCTTGTGGAGCCCCTCATTGGATACAGCCTGCAGCTTTGTCCCACTGTAGAATTTTTACTTCCAAAACATTTACTAAATATGAACGTAGAAATCTTCACAACAACTTTGTCCATCGGTTCCCCAAGGATAGCGCCTCCTCCTTGGACAACGCCGGCCGCCTTTCCCCACTGAACTTTACTTTTTCCTTTGAACTTTCTTCTAAGTCTGAAGTTAAGCTGAGACTGGTCCCAATCCATTCCTTTTATCTGAACCTTGCTCCATCTTGGCGTCCGTAACATTTACCTTTGCCCGATCTAATGGAGCTAGGTGTCCAAGGTGGGCGCTTTGATCTTCTAGGTGCTAGTTTTCAACAAAAAAATAAAAATAAATAATAACTCATATACCACAGATTAGATTTAATTCATTTTGTTGTCATTTTATTTATTAAAATGTTCTCAATATTTCTAAATTTGGGTGTGATTTTTCTTGTGTGGGGCTTTCACTTATTACTGTTTGAGTGTTGCATAAATACTTAACTTAATGTCTCTAAGTTAAGTCTGACTGCTTTTGTGGCAAGCTACCAGAGGGTTAAACACAGGTTAGTTTAGTGACTGTTTGTGGTTCACCATGACAGAGATTATGGTTGTTGCTTGAGAAGGGCCTTAACATGTGCATTTGTAAAGCACATGATCACCCAGGGGTAGCTTGGCACGAATTAACAGATGTTTATTGTTACCCAACTCAATGGGCCTTCCACCCCTAACAAAAAAACTATTTCCTATATTTGTGCTCAGTGGAAGGATCCAATACTTGTGTTTGTGCAGCAAAATTCAGTGAATTGTGTAACACTAAAAACCCAAAATTAATCTGACATCAAATTCAACTTCTTTAAATTCTCCTTGATTTGCCTCTTTTGATTTTTCCAAAATTCACTTCCACTCTACCTGACTGTCTGAGCCAATAACTCTGCCTGCAGGCATGACGTTTGAGCTCAATAACCTATAGAGCTAGGCTGTGGTTTAGATTAAAGTAATATGCAAGAAAATGGAACGTGGAGAAGGTCAGCTAGTTACAAGCCACAGCACAGGAGCAAAAGAGGATAAGAAGGATATGGAGGAGCTGGAGATCGGGGGGGAGGATGCAAACCCCTGGTTAAGGCTCCAGAGAAAAGAATTGGGCCCAGAGGAGTGAGGTCCCCTGTCCGATCTAAAGCCATTAGCAGCATCTCTTGCCACAGTCTGGTCCTAGAGGAGCGGTAGAACATGAAAGCATATAGAGAATTCTGGATTCAGTCGGCTAGGCTCAAGGGGGAAGCAGCCAAGGAGTAACCTGATGCAAAGAGAACCCTGGAGAAGAATAGGATAGAAAACCGTCTGCCCAAGGAGAAAGCTGAGGCTCAGAGGACTTTGTCTGAAAATAAGTTGATCCTGGCTCATGAGGTGATCCTGATGTAGCTGGAACTGAATCTAAGCAAGCAGCAGAGCCCAGCAGCAATAGTGTCAGCAATATAGTCTCTCATGGAAAGGTTAGGAACCGCATACCCCAAGACATGGTGCCTAGCTAAGAGGAAGATATAGAGAAATGGTTTTCTGCTTGTGAGGTAGCACTGAGGATGCACAGGGTGTGAGAGGAGGTTTGGGGGCCAGCCTGTGGCCCCCAAACCTCCCAGCCACAGTGGGACGGGACACACTTCTTATACGTGGGGAGAATGATCGCATGAATTAAGCTCCCATAAAGGCCATAATTTTGCTCACAAAGTTTTCTCTCACGCTAGAGGAATACTGCATAAGGTTCGTGGATATCCAGAAGTTGTCAAACCAGTCTTAGGTGGATTTTCTATACTACTCCAGCAAGGCACTTATTGGAGCAGTAAAGTAAATGATAGCAATGGGCTGTATGTTCTAATTATGGGAGAGCACATGCTCAGTACTTGCTTTACAGAGATGCACCAACATCTGATTGACAGCAAACAAACAGACCCTAGGGTACCTGCAAAGGAGGCAGACCTCTGGATCAGCACTAGTCTCCAAGATGGCATGTGGGGGATCTCCAAAAGGGTGGTCATGGTTCCCAACAGAAGAAGAAGGGTAGAGACAGAAATAAAGGTAAGGAGTTCTCCAAAGGCCCCCAAACAGTTCACAGGGGTGGGACACCCAGCCCCAACATGACCAGAAAAAGAATAGCTTTAAAGGCAAGAATACTCCAAAATAGGGGGTCACTGTTCCTGGAGAGGAAAGAGGGGGGGAGTGGAAACTAATAGAGGCTAAGAAGGAAATCCCCTTTCTGGACCTCCTTATTTTGTCTGGATCAAGGCCAACTCAAATCCACGACCTTCAGGAAAAATACTGACTGCAACAGGTTACTTCTTTTCAACAGTCACCACCCTAAGGCCCTGCGTGAGAATCTGCCTTACGGTCAATTCTTACTACTATGAAGGAATTGCAGCAAGTTAATGGATTACGACATATAAGCTGACACCCTAAGTAGGAATTAGTCAGAAAGGAAATATCTTAATAGGATCATCGAACAAGCAAAAAGAAGAGCACAAAATAATCATCCTGCAGCTCTGCTAGACACCAACCCAAAACCAGAAGAGGACATGATGACAAGTGTGACCACCTTTACCCCCATTCCAACAAAATCAAGAACTTTGTCTTGAAACACTGGAAAATTAAAAATACAGACAATCTGGACCTAATGTGTCCCCGATTTGCATTTCTAAGGACCCAGAACATTAGAGATATTGTGGTTCACACCAGACCACACATGACAATACAACAAGTGACATTATGGAATCTGTCCGCAGTGGTGGATGCAACACATGTGCCTCTACTCGGAATACCAAAACTTTGAATATAGGCATCTTCAAATGGACCCAAAAACAGCATATCAATTGCAACACAAAGAGTTGGATATATCCAATAATGTGCCCATGCAACCTACATTATGTAGGCATGATCACCAGACACAGCAAGATCAGGATCAGTGAACACAAAGCATAATTCCTGCGGACGCAGCACCACCAAGATGTGCAATCACTTTATTGAATACAAACACTTAGCAGATGACATTACCTGAACTGTCCTGGAAACAAATCCATCATGGAACACTACCACTTTCTTGAATAGAGACAACAATGGATTTTACGCCTCCCCACACAAGTTCATGGTTTAAATGACGATATCCCATGGGTAGAACTAGACTGCTATTCTTCTATACTACACCTGCGATTTTTAAGAAACCTGAATGACCAAAAGCACAGAGGCCCTCTTGCCTCTGTGTGGATCACCTCTGAGTTAGTGACAATTGGAATATACATCACACCTTAATGAGGCTTTCAGATTTTTATCTGAACATCATCACCCAGCAATATCTTCTACACCATGGCCAGGTTTCAACATCCTCCTGTTAATGATACTCCTATCTAGATCAGGGATTACCACATTGGAACATTTGCACCCACTGCCCTTTTGCCTTAGCCCCTAGGTGATAGTACATTACTACCCATAACCTACACACTATATTAATGTACACTATAGATTAACACTACTTAGCTTATGGTGATCGATACTATTGAGTACATGGTCCCCTTTAAGACACCTTTCAACTCCACTAAAGGCATATGCAACTATTCATATGACATTCCTTTTCATTTATATATTTCCGACATTTGATATTCACTCTTGTTGGATACAGTCCTACAATATAGCAAGGTGTGATTAACTCGCTTGGGTGAGTTTTGTGCCGTCTCAAGATGACGCTGTATTTATACACACTGTAAATCAATTCTATCTAGTATTTGGTAGATCGATGCTATCTCATACATGGTCCCTCTTAGGACACCTTACCACCCCGCATGGCATATGAAACTATCCGCATATTATCTCTTTTCATTTTCATGTCACCGAATATAACCCTACAAAATACCATGGTGTGACTAACTAACACCGTGGGTGAGCTCTGTGCCGTTTCAAGATGGTGGTCGTTTCTAATCGCTACTGGTCTCTCGTCCACAAAGCAACATAACTACAACCGAACCCTCCTCATCTTAGCATGATGGGTGAGTTAATAGACTCAACAATCGAATCAGAGACTACAATATCAGAAAGCCAGAGCGAGGTCTTCCAGCTGAACAACATTTGCCCATAATGGTTTCCCTAATTTTTAGTAATTTAAAACCCACAGTTTTTAACATTTATTATTGTCATTTTTATTGTTCGGATCAGTCATGTTTTAAATTGTAAATGGTTTTGTAAACCAATCAATACAGAGTGTTTTGTTTTTTGTTTGTTACTGGTCTATTGTCCTACCCCCTCAGTCGTGAGACACTTTGCTCTACATTATCTGCGGTACACAGGAGCCTCTATTGTTTAACGCTCTATGGTAGAAATCCAGGCCTGGTGGACATGTTCCCAGATACACACCTTCCAAACACTAAACTCTGTATACAGACTCTCTACCAGTCCAAGATGGCGGCTGTGAGGACTGGCTTTGACCTTGTCCTCACCCGGAAGTAATGATCCTTGCCATGACACCGCTAGTACTTGTACAGAATTCCTCGAGCCTGGTTACATTCGGGCAGACGAAAGAATGGGTCGGTGCACCATCACAAAGCGATCGCCTAACTGTGAGTAAACACTTTGCGCTAACACGTGTGTGCTGCTGAACATGGTCACGCTGGGACAGATTTGATTTTAAAGTCCTTCCTATCTCCTGTCCTAGTTTGTGACAGCCCTGCACCCTTTCGCCACGACCCATGGGGCATTTCCCTGATATAGATGAGATAAGAGTATGTGTCCACGCATCCCTGAACAATCATTTTGTCAGTCAGCTTATGAGCACCCGGATATGACCATCATTTATGGGGTACGTGGAGTTGGTGGCACACTACCTTGTTTTCACTTTGTTTCCAGTCTCTGTATATTGTGATGTGCAACACACAATCGATTCAATGTCACTTTATGCTACTTTGGTGTACCAAAACCATCTTCTCTTTCATTTTCCATGACCTTTTCAGGATGTTCACAAAAATGGGCTGTTATCTTTACTGTGAGGTTTTGATGTGATGCAAATTCTAGTATTTTACATCTCAGTAATGAGCAATTATGATGTATCATTTGCCATACTTACCTATGATGTCTCGTGGCTCATTCAGCACCAGACAGACATAGTGGTCCACCTTTGGGACATTCTGGCCGCTAAAGAACTCCAACGCCAGAAACACAATAACATTGTTTTGCATTTTCTCCATTTTCTCCCCCGTACTCCTCTATTTTACTTTATTGTTCGTTCTAAGTTGGATTACTCAAGATAGGATCTAATAAGTGGCACCACCCTACTATAGAGAGGCCCCAATACACTTCCATCCACATATTTTTCTATTTTCTGGTCCTGAAGAAGCGCCAAGGATCTCTGCCGAGACTAATAGGGGTGCAAAACATGTTGATCAAATAAATATAACACTATTTTCACTTTATATCCACATTTGACTACCTACGGGGAGAAGTTTAAAAGTTCTCCGCTGAAGTGACCATTTGGGGGACCCTTAGGGCATTGCGGCGCTGACCCGACGAGGAGCAGCCACCCTATGATGAAGAATGACATCCCCTACAATGTGTCAGGGCATCAAGCAAGAGCCTCGCTTACTCTCCTATTTACACCCAAGACCACTCCCCCTTCCCCCCTTTCCTCTTTAGAAACAGTGACCCCCTGTTTTGGAGTATACTTTGTGTTGGAGCATGGGCACTGGAACGTTTTTCGCTCCCAG
Source organism: Lissotriton vulgaris (assembly GCF_964263255.1). Lineage (NCBI taxonomy): Eukaryota > Metazoa > Chordata > Amphibia > Caudata > Salamandridae > Lissotriton > Lissotriton vulgaris. The sequence goes on from NC_141694.1 coordinate 479,135,924, forward strand.
TACCCCATCTCTCTTGTTAGACTTTAAAGACAAGAAGACAGAAAAGTGTGTTCCCAAGTTCTATGACTATTACAGACATGGGCACATGAAGGTGGATGTCAAGGGGGTCCAGCCGCCCACTGGTGGGCAGATGCATGGGTTGGCCAGTGTAGCCCTTTGGGAGAAAATTTCTTCAGTTAGTATAGGGGAAAGAGCAGAGGTTAACTTAGGGTGCCCCAGGTGACAAAGAGATGGTGCCCAACGCCCACATGCCTACGAATAATTCCAAGTATAGGCGGTGAGTGGAGGCCCTGGGGGACACATGAGCCAGTGTGACTATTGTAAGCTGTCATCTGGTGTCCTAAGAGTAGGTAACCCCCAACACATTAAGTGTTTACCCAGTGGCTCTGGTTCCCTTCGAGTGGTAGAGGGGATCTCAGGTTTAAAGTAGCTGTGGGATCTGCCATGCTTGTTGATTGTCTACTAGGAAAGGACTTAGAGCACACTGTCTGGTACGAAGCGGAGCTCAAGTCCCACCTGGAGATTTTAGGGTTACCTGAGTGTGTGTACCTTATCACAAGGTCCATGGCAGCCCAAGGGGGGAGTCAAAGAGGCAGAGAGCATGGAAAAATAGTCCAGGCAGCTGCAAGCAAGAAAGAGGGAGGGCAAGGGGTGTGGGAAACCAGCTCCTGAAAGTCCCTGAGTCCAGGAGGAAGCTGGATTTGAGGGTGCCTCCCATAAACCTACGGGGAGGACATTGAAGCACTGAGAGACCTGCCTGAGCTTGCTGAATGGCAAGTTGAGGGTGAGCCATCAGGGAGGAATTCTGTAGAGCCCAGCTAGAGGCATTAACTGGAGATGGCTTGAGGTGGCAAGCTGAGACCCGGTAGCTAGTGAAACCTCTGGAGATCACCTTATTTATTGTGAGAATTACCTCCTATATAGTGAGCCTGAGGTTCCTGAACCTGGGGCAACTCATGTGTTGGTGGTTCCCCCAGTGCTACAGAGTCTTCCTACTGGGTCTGGCTCATGACATACCCCTGGCAGGACAACTGGGGAAGGACAAGACCGTTGCCAGGTGTAGGAAAATTACACTTTTTGACATGGTTCCCTCCACTTTTTCATCACTGGTTCTGATGTTGTTGATTGGTATTGCACTGGGTCCGTGCTAACCAGGCCCTAGTGCCAGTGCTCTTTCCCTAGAAACAAGACAAATGCTACATTGTAGCTCAATTGGCAAGAGCTTTAGCACCCATGTAAGTCTCTTGTAACTGCTCGCCTACTACCCAAGGCATGGGGTACTAAAGGGTTCCTATGGGCTGCAACATGCATTATGCCACCCAAAGCGATCCATTATATTACATGTGAGGGGACATCTGCTTGAGCAAATATGCCCCAGTGAAGTCTAGCTCCATTGCCAGAAATTGCAAGTCATCAGGAAGTCATTTTAAAGATAGGTACCGGGCACTGGTCAGTACAAGTTACCCAGCTACATATTGGCATCACTCAAAAACTGATGTTTGGAATCAAACATCTTGTCTAAGTAAATCCGTACTGATGCCAGTATTGGATTTATTAAGACATGTGCCCAGAGGGCACCTAGGAGGTGCCTACCTTTCTCCCCACTACCCTAGTGTGCTGGTCGATTTGATATTGTCCAGCCTGCCACCACATGTGAGTTTCTGACGCCCAGCAGGTGAGAGCCTGTGCTCTCAGAGGCCAGGGACAATGCCTTCCCATCTGAACGTGATCACACCTCCTCCACCAGGATGGCTAGTGAATTTAGCATATCAAGTCCAGAAGCTTCAAAGCCTCTGGTGCCTTTGTTATGTGACCCTGGCTTCCCTCCAGACTTGGGAAATGCCACCACCTGCTGTATGGCCCATCTGGTACCAGAGAAGGTGGGACATTTAATATTCCGAGGCATTTTTCACTTACAGGCTGGTCACACCTCTAAGGTGGGTTACCTGAAGTGGACATCCAGACAAGGGTTTCACCATCTTGTTTTTGGTGAAAATAGAGACATATGGGTCAGGGTGATGCCCACTACCAACAGGAAGTGGTCATATTGGGATATATTTACACTAGTTTTAGGTAGCCTATTGGCTAGTACCATATACTCTCTTAAACATCCCTAAATTCAGTATTTAGGGGTCCCCCTGTCACCAGAGAGAACAGATTAATCTACCTGGGAACAGAAGAAGGACAATGAAGAGCCATCATTTCAAGAACTGAGGACCTACACTGACCTTGGCACAATGACCTGCCTGGGTGGATTATAACAAAAATGTTATTTAGTTTCTAGCTCGAACGATTCAAAAGTTATTAAAAGCACAACAACACGTGTTGCTGCACAGTGGAAGGCCCTTAGCAAAGGTTGATTGGCCAACTTTCTGTATCTTATTGCTATACTTGGGTATTAAACTGGTACTAATGATGTGCAATAAATGCCCAAACAGAGTTAACAAGTATAGAAACGACAAATTAATGGACAAAATATGCTGCATTATGCTGCATAATTTCCCTTTTCTTGCTTTATAATTTACTCAACCCTACCGCATAATTTGGCCCTCCCCTGACGCAAAATTCCTGTGGCCCTGCTTATAAGTAAGCTAGATATGCCAATCAGGTGTATAGCAAATTCATCATGTTGGATGGAGCACAGGAACTTTATCAGTAGTTAGCAGGGGCAAAGTGCACAGAGGTCTAAAGGCAGCAAAAATTGCGTTCAGCAAAAGGCAGCATTAATCCGGGATGACTCATCATAAAAGGCTCTTTTCCAAAACTGTTCTTCCTCAGGTGGGGGCTGCGCTGAGCAGGGCACTTATCTTTAGCTTGTGGGCCCATCAATGCCGTCATCGTGTAGGCTGGGCCACCCCCCTTTTATTTTGTATTTGCCATTTTAGTGGATTTACTTCTTCTCATTATGGGCTAAGGGAAAGCTGTGAATATTTCTGTTTATATTACTAACGGGACAACTATAGATTCTATCCTGGAGCGTGCTGTGTGAGCAATAACCAAAGAAATTGCTCTGACTGAGAGAAGGTTGTTGATGGAAGGGGCTGTACTTTTGCAGATAGGATTGTTTTCATTTGACTGAGCATGAGCCCATTCAAAGGTGCTAATGAGCTGTCAGTTAGAAGGAAGGGGGTGAAACTTTATTGAGGGGCGCTGGGCACACAAAAGAGGCAAACTCGAAATGTGACACTAGAGGTTTTGGGAGAGTCTGATTTCCTGAATTATCTGTGTGTAAGGTTTGAATTCATGCTAAAAGTAACTCTTAAGCCCCTTTCAGATTGGTTACTAGTACCATCATTAAGATTTTTTTATCTTGTTTTAAGATCTTTGATAATCTTATGACCAGGTACAACCCACCTTTGTCTGAGTGTAACGTCATTATATGTGGTGGTTTTAACGCTAAATTTAATACCTATAGCAATGAGTTAGTTCCCCTTTGTTCTAATGCTTTTGTTATATACAGCTTTTCTGATCACTAGGGTGTTGAGTTAGGTCATTATGATCTGGCCTGAGAGCTTATAACCATTCATGAGGCTGACAGCAATAGCGAGCTAAAGATTCCTACCGTCAATGGCAGAGGTTGTGTATTTAGAATTAATTATATGTGTGTCACATGGAGGACAGGTGTAAGACATTGGATTTTAGGTATGAGGATCATAACCCCTTGGTAGCTACGTTAACCTTACCTTTGGGCCATGTGCACGAGGACACTGTTACTCAGCTACCCCAGCATAAAGGGCTCACATTAGCCTGGCCCACTCCCTTAGAATTTCTGGATTGATTAAAAATAATACAGATCATTTTTTGGCCTGTGTGCAAGATATTGTGCCTGGGGGGAAATTAGGACGTCGGCTTATGGCATTATGTGATATCATTAAAAAACCCTTAATAAAGCCAAACGAAGAATAGCCCAGGTCCTTCAACGTGGGTTTGATAGTTTTTGTCCTAGTGCAAACAGGGATGTGCGCCGGGCTGTGCCCTCTATACCTAGGAAACCCTTCAAAATTTCTAAGACAAGCACAGTCTATACATTGGCTCTCTTGACAAGAAAAAGTGAAATTCGTAGGGATAAAAGGGAATGTTTATCTGTGGCTCCTGCGCTTAAAACCCCTTATATGCTCTGGAAAATGGTTAGCGCTCATAAAGTACAACAGACCTAGGCATCACTCATGAGTAGTCATATCACTGGAAAACAATGGGTGAAGCCTTTTAGAACTTTTTACTGCCCGATTCTTGACGTTAGCACTACCATTGCCTTTTCTAATAGCAATGTGATAGTTAGTAGTCTGTATTGTACAGTTGACGAATTTGCTATTGTTCTTAACCAGTGTTCTCCCAGTAAAGGTCCTGGACCGGATGGGGTACCAATTGAAGTTGTTAAATGCAGGGTTGATTTTTTGCCTCATTACTTGTTCATGTATTCAACAGTCTTGATATAGCTGAACTTCCTCCTTCATGTTCAATTTTTTATTTTTTATTTCTTTATTACGTTTTTTAGACATTTAATGCAAGCAGGGAACAGCTCATGCAAAACAGAAAAATAATTACATACATCATTCATTAATAGAGAGAGAAACTTCCAAAAACCATAATAAGAGAATATCCAAAACAGTCAATGTTCAGTTACCGAGACATTACCTAAAAAGAAAGAGTAGAAAGAAACAAAGAAAAAGAAATAGAAACTACATCCTGGAACCTAAGCGGGCTGCCTCAGTTCACGGTCTCCTGAATCCAATGCTCTAGAGGCGCCCAGAGCTGTGCACCCAACATTCTTTTTTTCTGCCTTTAGTCCTATATATAGCCCTTTCCAGATTATGCATGGCTAACAAGTGTGCTCTCCAGGTAAAAAAGGAGGAAGGCTCTGGATTAATCCAATCTTGAGTAATACATGCCCTCAAAATTGCCATAGAATTAAAGAGAAACTGTCTCTGTCCTTCAAGAAGATCGAGAGACGATACACCTATTAGCACTAATTCTCCTGACAGGACAATTGTGGGGCCCAACAGTAAATTGAGAAAAGTCTGAATTTCAGACAAAAAAGAAGATAACCGAGGACACATAAAAAACATATGCAATGCATCTGCTGCAAAAAGACCACATCTACTACACGATGTGCCAACAGTAGTTCCCCATTTACTAATTTTTTAGGGTGAATAATATAAATCAAATAGGGCCATATAATGCTGTGTGCGAGCTTTGCCAGTAATTAATATAGTGTTAGCCAATACTATGGATTCTTGTAGCTTAATATCAACAGTACTCCATTTTTCACTCCACCTCCTTTGATGAAAAACAGTGTCATCTGAAAGTGAAGCCAAAAGTAATTTATAATAGTAGCCTATCGTTTTTTTCTAAACAAACTGTAAATGAGTGGAATTCTCCTTAACCCAGATCGTTCTTGTAATCGTAAAGTGCTAAAAAAACGATGTATCTGCACATATTTAAAGTAATCATTGCAAGTTAAATTATATTTATTCACTAGTATAGAAAAGGGGATTAGCTGGTCATCCTGCCAAAGATCGCCAACACAAGTAATTCCTTAGTCATTACAGAATCCTGGTAAATTGAAGGAAAGATGCTGACGGATGTAAGCGGAGTATACAGCAAGATTTTCTCGATCCCCATTTGCTGTTTAATTAACCTCCTCACTCCATACGCAGCTTTCAAAGTCTTAAACTTGTTTTGTTTTTTAAATAACTAGGCTCTATGATTTTCAGAAAGCTGCCTTGACGCTCCGTCCCCATTGCAAATTCATAAATTGACGGTGAATGACTAAGTGGAATTTGTGCTTTCCCCCCAATTATCAGCGGTGAAATGAACTGTAAGACCGAGGCAAGATAGTAATACAGAAAATGAGGGATCCCCCACCCACCTCTTGTCTTAGAAAGAATAATTTTTTTATATAACCTGCGCTGCCTCTTATCCCCCCACAGAAATCTAGCTGACAACCTTTCCAATTGTTTAAAGCAACTAGGAGGGAACTCTAATGGTATTGCCCTAAACATGTATAAGAATTTAGGGAGAATCATCATTTTTAAAACATTACATCTACCAAATAAAGATAGATGGAGATGATCAATATGTTCTAAAGATGAATTTGCTTTTTTCAACACAGGGTTCAAATTAAGTTCTGGAATAGCCGCTACAGGTGCCGTAATTTTAATGCCCAAATACGTCACCACTGGCACTATATTTATTTGTACTGGAGGATTCTGCCCTACAAACAAAATTTGAGTTTTTTGTATGTTTAGTTTGTATCCTGAAAAGGCACCAAATTGAGTTGCGAGGTCTTGAATTATCGGTATTGCCCCTTTAATGTCTGTTGTCAGCACTACTAGGCTAAAGCTCTATAGGTCATAGCAGCCACCTGAACTGCTTTCATATCCTCTGCATTGTTCAATCTGTTTAGGAAAATATCGATATATAAGGCGAAAAGGAGCGGTGAGGACGGACATCCCTGTCGAGTACCACGAGAAATACTAAAAGGAAGAGATTTCTTCCCACCAATTTTAATACAGGAAGAAGGGGCTTCATAGAGTGCTTTTAGAGCTATAATCATTTTAGAACCAAAACCCTTTAACATGAGTAAATCCCAGAGATATGGCCAAGCCACCATGTCGAATGCCTTTTCGGCATCCAACAGGGTGATTCCAAGATCTATATTTATCCCTTGAGCCCAGTCCATTAGGGCAATCACTCGTCTGACATGATCAGTGGTATCCCGATTAGGGATAAACCCATGTTGCAGATGCGAGACAACTGTAGCAATGACTCCAGAGACCCGAGAGGCTAATATTTTTTAGTAAATTTTACTGTCGGCATTTATAAGGGAGATTGGTCTATATGAGGCTGGTTGAAGAGGTGGTTTCTCCTTTTTAAGAAAGGCCATGATGATCGAATCTCACCAGGAGGGCGGGGCTGACCCTTTCTGTGCTTCCAAACATGTGAGAAGTAAGTCCTGTTTTAATACCTGCCGGAAGGTTCTATAAAACTCGAGGGGGAATCCGTCTGGTCCCATGGCCTTACCAACCGCCAGAGAAAGAATGGCCGATTCTATCTCATCCCATGTGATATCTTTATCTAATACAGCCGCCTGTGTGGATGATAACTTAAGGATGTTATTATTGGGAGTGAAGTTTAAGATAGAATCAGATGCATATGATGTCACCTCCTCTGCATATAGATTACTATAAAACAGACGGAAGACCTCCAACATTTCATCAGGTTGGCCATGGATTTGTCCCAATTCATCCTATATTTTGTTTATAGAATTAAGTGCCTCTTTTTGCCTAATTATTTTAGCCAAAATATGGCCTGATTTCTCCCCAACCTCGTACAGCTGTGATCTAAAAACTGCAACCTGTTCTGCAAGTTTAGAGGCAAAAATCTCATATAGCCTGGAATTATGTATGGCTAAAGTTGCTTTAATATTCTCGGTATCTTGAGAAGCCCTGATAGCTGCAGCTAGTTTTGCCTCGCAGTCCTGTACTTCCTTATAATAAGTTGTTAGTTTGTCCTGATACTTTCTTTGCTTGTTAATTGAAAAAGAAAGAGTCTCCCCCCTCACCCCAATATTTGAAAGCATCCCATACCATTTGAATGGAGGCCGATCCTGTATTGATCTAAAAAAAGCCCTTAATCCACTTTCCCTTGTACTCGATATAAGATGGATCTGCTAACAATTTCTGTTCAAATGTCCATACAGATACATTACCCAGAGATCCGGAGTTTATTTTAATCTCTATTACTATGGGATTATGGTCTGAAATTATTTTTTCAAAGATCTCATAATTGCAATTAGCTATCAATTATGGGGGTATGAAAAAGTAATCCAACCGGACGAATTTCTGATGAGGTGCAGAAAAGAAAGTATAACCTGGGAGAGGGGTTCTTTTGGCATAACCTACATCATGAAGCCCGAATTCAGATACCAAACCACATAATGCTTTAAACGTTTTATTTTTCAACCCTGTGTACGGCAAATCAGAGAAAATATCAAAATTTCCTTCAAGATGGATATTTAAATCGCCGCAAAAAATAAGAGGGGAAGGCCAGCCGGCTGGTTCTACACTTAATAAATTTAGCACATCAGGGTCATCTGAATTTGAACCATAGATGGAGCAGAGAGTCCAGGAAGCACCATCTATCGAAATTTCAGATATTACCCACCGACCAAACTGATCTGTTTTAGTCCATTTCAGGCTAGCCTGGGCTCTTCTACTAAGAATTGCAACCCCCTTAGTGGTGGTACCTTGACGGATAGAACCCAATACATACATGCCCAAATCACTCAACCAGCCTCTGTTGTTGCATGTAAGGTGAGTTTCCTGTATACAGAGAAAGTCTAGCCTCATACTCTGAATTATTTGTGCGCAGATTCCTCTTTTCTTCTTGTTATTAAGGCCGCAAATGTTCCAAGAACATACTCTAATTCTAGCCATCAAGACAAATTAAATGATACCTGAACAATAGCCCACATACTAACCCGTTCTTTAATTTAAATATTAAAGATACTAAACAGTGAATAAATCGAAGAAAAACTTCACATCCGCTCTCTCTCTTAGAACTGAAAAAGCTGTCCCTGCTTGCCCCAGCACCAGACCCACCCTCCCTCCCCCTCCCCTTGCCACCCCTCCCCCTCCCTCACCACCCACCCACAGAAGGCATAGGGACTGAAAAGTCCCTACAAATGATGGCCAGAGAAGCATTGTGCGTCTCACCATTCGCTTCCCATTGCATAGAATATCAGTCTAAAAAACAGTTTTGAAAATAAACAAGGTAAGCATCCCAACTCTACAGAATTTCCAGAGAAAAATATGAAAAAAACGAAGGGAAAAAAAAAGGAAAAAAAAGCAAAAGAAAATAACCTACAACATAGCCACATGAAGTTTAGCTCATTAGACCATTTCAAAAGGTTTTCGGTGTTAAGCCAGGAAAACCCATCATAATCATTACAATTATCCATTTAAGGCATGGGATTGACAATGAAGTTAAAGAGACTGTAATAAGTCCTTCGTAGCCTTCTCAGTGGTCTGGTCAAGAAATGTGTTCTTTCCTTGTGAATAACTTTGAGTTTTTGAAGGGTTGAGGAGAAAGGCCTGGGCTCCCTTAGCTTGAAAGGATGGGATTAATTGACGAAATTGCCACCCCTGTTGAACCGTACCATGGCAATAGTCCGGGGGAACAAAAAATTCCAGACCTTTCCCCTTACGTTTCCGATCTGGACGAGCCTGGTCATACAGTGCTTCTTGAGCTAAGAAGTTGTTAAGGCTTATCAAGATGGCTCTAGGCATATTCTTTAAGGCAGCTCTGGATTGCTTCTGTTGAAATTGAAACCTATGAGCTCTTTGGATCTCAATCTTCCACTGCCACTGGGAGAGATCAGGAAATGCTTCTGTAAAGAGCTCAATGACAAACTGCCTGACGTTAGACCCTTCGCTGGATTCTGGGATTCCAAGGATTCGTAAGTTATTACGCCTAGACCGATTTTCTATATCAATCAGCTTCCAGTTGACATCATCCTTTAATGTGTCCAGAGTAGCGAGTTGGGATTTTTGTTCGACTATAGTGTCTTCAATTGCCGAAATTCTGCCTTCAGCTTCCAGAACTCTAGCTGAGGTTTCATTGCAGGTTTTCACCACACGGCTGAGGTTATTTTGAAGTCAACGGACTGCCCCTTGTGTACGTAAATTCTCCATTTTAGTTTCCTCGATGTTGGAGCATGACCTGATACAACATGCTTAGAGTAACCTCTGGTAGTTGATATTGATCCTACAACGTTGCCACTGTAGAGGGTACTGTCAGTATTGGGGATGCTGAGGAGGCATTCCTTCCTATAGCTAATGAAGCCTTCCACACTGTGTTTTCTTCTGCCCCCCACTCCATTCTAGCCGACAAAGATATTTAATTGTCACCCTCATCTTCAGTTACTGAGTCCTGACCTTCTTGCAGCGAGGGAGGTAAACTTAAGTCATCCCTCCATTCCTCCTCTGCATCCAAACTCCCCAGTTCCAATGTATTGGAGAGGTCAGACATCGAGTAGTGTGAGTAGAACTTTATGTATAAACTTCATGTCTATTTTTTGTTTGTATGTCCTGACGAAAGCTCCATAGACCGCCTGGCCCAAGGAGCTGAAACATGTCGACAAACTTTTTGCAATACTATCTGGCCCAGTAACTTGGCCCCTACATAGTATACCAATCATTTTAATCAATGGAGATTTGCCCCAAAATAAAACTATAAGGTACTTTTTCCATTTTTTAAAGAACTTTTCATTCTTTTCATTTTTTTCACCCCTCTCTGAGGGAAATCCTTTTTGTCTCTGGACACTGCACTCGAGACTGGAGGTGCCTCTGGATGAGGCAAGCAGTTCACACAAATAGGAATAACCCTATGATAACTGCCGGAATTTCAATGTGGGGCGGATGAAACATATATACCGCAACTCCATCTAACATTGATTTTTTTGAGGGTTTCCTTATTTACACTGAACCAAAGGTCAAGTAGTGTTCAAGTGTCCATTTTCTTGTTGATTAAAGTATAGTAATAATTTTTTCCTCTTGTGTAGGCAACATTGTTTTGGAGACATAACCCTCGGTCTCTTGGCCTAGGTAGGACAATTAACAATGTCTAGTTAAGAATCTAACGTCCGCTTATCCGCTTATGTAAAAACTAGGACTGATGTTGTACTTTCAATGTTCATGTTATTTCACACAATTGTCTAAGTTTGTTTCACTTGTCATTTTTGTCTTTGAATTCTTTTGTTTTTTTAGTGGAATATAACATTGTGTACAAATGTGTTTCTGTAAATGTGGTGTTCTGTAAATGGAAGGTTTCTTTTCTAAGACATGAAAAAATATTTATTTGCTTCGATAATCCAAATAATTCAAAATAAGCTAAATAAGGCAATAAAAACCCTAGAATTAATGGTCTAGGGTATTCTCTTTAAAGTATGCAAACTAGTCCTTCTGGGCACACTCTTTTCTCTTGTTCCCATCCAATGATGGGAAGCGCCTCCTCCACATCTGCCATTGTCCTTGTTTTCAAAGAAGAGGGATTTTAGTTTTAGCAAGAAGATAAGATCTGGGGGGGACAGCCTAGCATTGGCACAAGGAAGGCTTTGGATCAGTGGCAATTGGTTAGTTATTTTGGAGGGAATGAGGTATGAAAAGTTTTAATTACCTAGAGCTATTCGGAGTTTAACTGGTGAGAAGGGATTAAAGCCCACCAGTATGGACTAGTCTCTTTACAGACATTAAATGTGATGACTGATTCAAGTTATGTTAGCAATGTAGTGTTGGAGACTGTGTGCTAGGACTGTTGCGGCTCTGGGAGTACTTAACATGGGAATTATGTAACTTGCTGGAAGGTGTTAAGGTGTTATTAATGGTTATGATGTAAGGATTGTGCAGTGTGTGATTGTATGCTGAGGAATAAAGACGTCTGTTACAGAGCTCCGTATGTGGCATATTCATTTTGCATGCACTTGGATTGGGGAGAACCCTACATCCAGCGATGAGTAGAGGATACGTGCACCGAAGAAATTAGACTGCTCTTCCTGAGAGTTTGCAATGGTTCAGCAAACTGCTTGTGCTTGCCATGTGTGCTATAAGTCGATGCAAGCAGTCTGCAGTTGGCATATGTGGAGCCTAATCTCTGCTCCAGCCCAGATATGGCCATTGAAGAGGTTGAAGGCCCTACCGAAGAGCGCATTCGCGAAGCCCCCCAGAATCTGCTGGTAAGGCTAAAAGAAGAAGTATTGCATTGTGCCATAACACAGAGCCCTCATCCACACAATGTAAACACTAAAAGCAGTGATAACTAGGTATGAAAGTACAAGCGTACTTACCAGCACAAATGAGGAAAGTTCCACAGGACCTCAAATCAAGGCTAAGGACACTGGTCCAGGTGAGAGGCCAATCTGTGCTCAAAGACAAGTGGCACTCATGGCAATGAAGGCCATCAGAATAGTGACATTTTTAACGGCTGCAGAAGGGAGAGTGAAGTATGATGCAGCCGAGTTCCTAAAACCACCACCACCAGTCGACACCGCCAAGAAGCAGAATATTGGTGCCAGGTGGACTACATGGATTGAGACATTTGATAACTTCATAGAGCTATAGAAGAAGTAGAGTAGTAAAGAATCATGCCAATGAAGTGTTGAAGAAAATCTTGCAGTCTGATACAATATCACACCATCAGAGAAAAGAAGCATTGGAAACCAATTTCAATCCAATGCCTACTGTTGAATATGAAAGGTACATTTTCAATCAAGCGAGACAGCAAGTTGGTGAAAAGATCGATACATTTGTCGAGAGGCTTGACATGCTTATCAGACACCACAAGTTCAGTGAATTCAATGTTTAAGAAGCAATGTGCCTTAGAGTCACTGATGGTTGTCTTTCAGAGTCACTCAGAAGACGTATGTTGATATAGACGCTCACTTTAGACCGCAAGGGCAGAGGAAAGTGCAGATTGACAGGCCGCTGCTATGGAAGCTGGAATATTGTAAGGTGAATCAGTGTTGATCATGAAAAGCAGGCACAAGCACAAAGTAGATGTATGTAAGTCAACATCCATAGAGAATAAAAATTGTGTTTCCAATGTGGGCTTCTACTTCCCCATGAAGGTAAATGTCCGGCCATGGAACAAACATGCAAAGACTGCTGGAAAGAAAACCACTTTGTAACGGTCTGCAAAGTGAAAGAGAAGCAAAATGCGTCACAGCAAGAAGACAAAATGGGTGACGGAGGGTTCCAGAAGCATTTTCTGCATTTTCCAAGGCCAGAAACCAAGATCAGTTACCACAAGTAGAAATCAGACAAGATCAATCGTCGTTAAGTTCATCCTGCAAAGGCTCTTCAACTTCATTATGAAGCGCCAGTAAAGAAGATGGATGATGATCAATCGTCGTTAAGTTCATCCTGCAAAGGCTCTTCAACTTCATTATGAAGCGCCAGTAAAGAAGATGGATGATCGATGATGATATTGGCCAAGGAACAACAGACACATGTAGGTTTGGCTGCTTACAAGGAAGAACAAAAGACAAAGACAATCTACCCCCCAAAAAAATTATTTATTTGGACACTGCTCTAAAATGACAATAACATTCAAAATTACCCTACAACCATTATTAAAGACATTAGTGAGTTGATTAATGTCATGCCATGAGAAGTTCAATAGATTACCGCTTGTGCCACGCCTCAACCTGTCAAATGTGAAGGTATACATGTGGTCTGCTTCTAAACTGTTGCAGAATCAAGGGTTATTTACAGCAACAAATCAACATAAAGCAGTATCAGTGCAAGTGCCAATCCACATCCTTCAAGGAACTTCATCCAGCACATACCTACTCAGTTTTGCTATGGCTTCTGACAAAAGACTGATTTCTTTCAATTACAACCTTCCCACTCAATCTGAAATTCTGAGTCAGTTCCCGAAGTTGTTCCATGGTCTAGGAAGGCTCAAGACAATTAAAGTGCAACTTCATATTAATGAGGACATTCGCCCTGTTGCCCAGTGGCACCACAGAGTCACTTTCCACTAGCAAGAAGCTGTTGTGAAAGAACTAGAAATGTTGTTTAAGCATGACATTATTTTGTGATCCACTGGTCCCATGCTATGGGTCTCATCCACAGTGGTGGTGCCAAAAAAGGAGAGTGGAGGTGCGGTGCTCATCTGTGTTGATATGGGCCAAGCCAATAAAGCAATCGAGGGAGAAAGATATCCTGGTCCACACATAGCCGACATGGTCATGCAACTGATTGGTGCCAATGTTTTCTCCCGTCTTGACCTAAATAAAGGATATCATCAACTTGAGTTATAAGAGGATTGCATGTACATCACTACTTTTTCAACTCATGTTGGTTTTTTCAGATACCAAAGGTTGAGTTTTGAAGTTGAGTATCGTCAGCTGCAGAAATGTTTCAGGATGTCATACGACAAATAATTCAACCATGCTTTTAATTGCAGTGATAACATTTTGGTATTTGGGGCAACACAAAAGGAGCATGATAAGGCTCTTACACAAGTATGGTAGTTACTTGCTGATGCGGGTCTCACTCTGAACGCAGCAAAGGGGGAGTTTCAGAAGGCCAAACTCAAGTTATTTAGGCACATATTCGCTGATGAAAGAATGACTCCTGGCAAAGATAAAGTGCAAGCACTGTCACCTACTTGCTCCCCACCAGATGTTACCATGCTGTGCTCTGCAGCCGTGACCAGGTATTGCTCAAGTTACATTCCAACGTTGCTACTGTGAGCGCCCCATTAGGAGCCTTGACAAAAGGAAACGTCCCTTTACAATGGTATGCTGAATTTGATCAATGCTTTTAAAGAATAAAACATGTGATTGAGAATGCAACCAAGATGGCCTATTCTGACCCCAAACTGTATACTGAGATCACAGCAGATGCTAGCCCTGTTGAGCTGGGGGCAATCCTTGCTCATCATTGTGGTAATCTGAATGCTCAGCGACACATTGTGGCCTATGCTAGTTCGAGCCTATTTGACACAGAATGTGCCTATTCTCAGACAGAGAAGAAGAGTCTGGCTATGGTGTGGACTTGCAAAAGTTTGCATGTGTTTCTATACAGAAAAAAGTTTCACTATCATTACAGACCATCAAGTGCTAATCACCATTTTTGGAAACCAAAATCCAAGATGCCCCCTTGCACTGAGAGGTGGGGTTGGGACTACAAAAGCATGACTATAAAATTGTACACAAGCTGGGAAAAGATCAGAACCCTGCTGATTACTTTTCGTGAGCACCGTTACATCGTTACAGCTCGACATCTAAAACACCTGAGGAGTACATTGACCTCATTGTTCGGTCCAGCGCGCCAGAAGCCCTATCCATTGAACATATTATTGCTGATACTAATGCCGATAAGAACATGCTTATCCTCAAAGACCTTATTTTAACTCAGTTGTGGAAGACGAATGTTCGACTTTTTGCTGACGATGTTGAATGTCAAAAATTCTAAAATGTACAGGGTGAACTGTCCATTAACAAAGAAAGTGTTGTATTGAGAAGCTCGAGAATTTTTATGCCTGAGAGCCTAAGACAGCAAGACATTGAACTAGCCCATGAAGGAAATTTTGGCGTGGTAGCCACCAAAAGATTTCTAAAAGACCTAGTATGGTTCCCGTGCCTAGATGAGTGAGTGGATTGTGAACTAAAAGAGTGCCATCGTTGCAACTGCCTTTTCGCCAAGTGACATAGCATTCACTGATAGGGTAAGGGTTTCCTGCACATGCTTGGGAAAGAGTTGCAGTTGATTTCTTTGGGCCTTTAGGAAACGGACATCATCTCATTGTAGTCACTAGTATTATGCTTTCCTTTAGTAGAGGAGTTATCATCAATGATCCAAGAAAAGGTCATCGAGTGGCTAGATGACATCTGTGCAGTGTGGAGATATCCCCCATTCTTAAATCTCACAATGGTCCTCCGTTCAATATCAAAGAATTCAAGGAGTGTCTAGTTAGACTAAATGTCAAGTATCAAAGGAACACACCTCTGTGGCCCCAAGCTAATTGTGTTGTGGAATGCTTTATGAGATCTCTCAAAAGGGTAATTCAATGAGCATCGATGGAGGGAATCAAGTTAAACCAAGCGGTGTGTGAAGCCCTACATGCATATTGTTGAACTCCTTGTTCCACAACTGGTGAGAGTCCTGCCACGTTGTTATTTGGTAGAGCCATCAGAACCAAACTGCCACAGTGGACAGTAGATAGATCCATGAGTGTTGATAAGTTTTGTGTCAAAGAAACTTCTCAAAAGTGCAAGATGAAAACATGCCGCATCGGCGTTGACGAGCTCAGGAAACTGTCTTCATTGAAAGTGGCTGGGTCCTGGTCAAACAGAAACGAAAGCCGGAAACAGACACTCCTTTTGTTGTTGATCCTATGAAGGTTGTGACATGCAAGGACACATGCTGACCCCACATTGTCCCGGAAAGTCCATCACACTGAACTCATCACACTTTAAGCACCTATCTTGATGTTCATCACCTCTGGCAATCATGAATGAGGCAACCCTGCCTAATAGTCTGGATCAAGCACCAGACCCTTCGCAGTTGGTGCACAATGACAGTGTGTCTTCACTGTCTCCTACTACTCTATCTGACCGACATGTGCGAGTTCCTCAACGACTTATTAAGGAAATGTAAATTGACTTGTTTGTACTTTTTATTCAACAAAGGGGGAAATGTAGTGTCATGACACTCTGCGCTACGGCCCTTGCGGTCCTGGGCAGAGTCAACAGATGAATTACACTACATTGCTGGGATGTATTAAGGTGTGGTTAATAATGGTTATGACATAGGGTGTGTGCAATCTGTGATCATATGTTGAGGAATAAAGATGTCTGTTACAGAGCTCCGTGTGTGGTTTATTCATTTTGCATGCTCCCGGGCTGGGGAGGACACTGCAAGCAGCACATACAATAAAAATCTTTGGAAAGTAATGCTTTTGACTTGCCAACTATATGCAGTGACAATCCAGTGAGAATGACGTTTGTATCACTTTCATAATAGAACAAAGAGAAATAGTTTTTTAACAAACTGCAAGTCTTTAACAGTTTGTAGCTGCTCACTAGGACCATAGCACTTCTTTCCTTTTAAACTTTAGTATATGCACAACTTACAATTCTTATTTAATCACAATGCAGCTGTGCCTAACTTTTCATTGCACCAATATAGTTGTCTCACACAGTGTTAAATCTAGCATTGTAAATGTAAAAACGGTTTGAGCTTTAATCCATTTCATCAAGGTCATGCCCTGAGTGCTACGTTTTGCAGGGTGTGCTCACGTTGTGGGAGGAAATATTTTTCCTGCAGGCACACATTTGAATTTGACATTTTAACAGCATGCCACATTTGCATGCACTTTACAGCTGACTTACAAAAATGTAAAATATCCTAATTCAATTGAGATAATGATTTCTATTTATACATAATGACACATTCATGCTGTGACCTATATAGCAGGTGCAAACTGGCCAGAGATAAAAAAAAAAAAAGGCTAGCTATCGAGAGGAAAAAAGATATATATTTGAGCGGTAACGTGGCAGAAAGATTTCCTACTTCTAGCTTCTGGTAAGGGGTTAGTTTAAAATGTATTAATCTTGAATATCACTTTTATCGGAGGTTGGAAGAATGACGTAATCACTTCCTCAAAAATATTAGTCACCTACATATTTACTGAGAACTTGTTTATGATTCCTGACAAAAAATGTGTGCCTCTGAAAATTCTGTCTCGTTTTCTAATATCATTAAATTTGTGACTTCAAATAACTTTCAAGCATGCATGTTTAGTTTGTCCCTCTTCTCTTTTTAGGCACTCAGGTGCTCCTAGGTCTGGCCTTTGTGTTGTATTTTGTCAGATGTCATTTTGTATTTCATGTTTTAAACTAACAACCACAAATATGTCCAAGGAGCCCCTGGAACAAATATCAGGAGGAACATATGTTTGCCTTTCCCAGTCAATCACTGTCAAAATAAAGCACTTTAGATTTTTGAAAAATTCTCAAACATTTAACAGATACCACTTCATTTCCTTAGCACAAATAGAAATTGTTCATCAACACTTAGGGCCGTATTACAGAATGTGTATGTGCCTTGGGGGCTCAAACAAGCTTTTCACCTGCCCGGGGCTCGTTGGTATTACAGAAGAGGCAGCCTACACTTGTGTGGCCCCTACTGTAATATTGAAAACGCTGGTGCACACGTAGTGCTGGCATTTTCTCAAGATGGCATTCCATTTGCATAGGGGTGTGCCTCATGCAAATAAGGAAATCCCTTTGCCTCTGCAACCACGCCATATTATAGACGTGGGTGCAGAGGGAAAGTAGCTGTCGGGAGGCGTCCTTTAAGTGTGCCCCCTGATCGCTGCCCTCAGGAGGGGGGAAAGGAGGTCCTATGGACCCCGCAAAATTCCCCTTGCAGACAGGTGCAGTCTCTTATTGCACTCGCCTGCAAGGAGCTCTCAAATCTCTTTTTAAAGTGCAGGAGGGTTGCCGTCTGCACAAAGAAACACAGAGCAGCTTTTAAACAGCTGCTCCTTATTGCTCTTGAATGAGCTGCCTCCAGGGCAGCGTGAGGTTGCAGCTGCCCGAGGGCAGTGCATTCCACATGATAGGGCGCACTTTTCCTGATTATACCTGGCACCACCTGGTAAACAGTGCACCGTGGCACAGGTAAAGGGCACCCTATCTATAATAGGGCCCCGTACGTCCACTAGGTTCCAAGCTGCCTTTTATTTTCCACCTATAGATCCAATGGTGCAGGCTATTTCACAGCTTCAGATCAGATACACTATCCTTACTCTTCCCTTTAGGGTCCCCACATGGCACAATATTAACAACTGCAATCCTTAAGAGATGGGCCCTAAGTATGCCAGTTCAATGAATGATACTGTGGTTTTACAATAACCGGAACAGTATTTTACCATTATTTATGATACCTGTACATTTAAGCGCAATGTGTACATAAAACAACCCAAATAGGTGGCTTCTGATTACCCTCCTCAAGTGGCACATTATCTTCCAAGTAACGTGATACTGGCAGGGTAAAATAGGGCTCAACCCAACCTATATCACTACAGTTGATAAACTTATACACACAAGTACTCTAGAGAAGAACCTTCTTTATTTCCACCTACAGAGAAGAAACCATTGCATCCTACCTAGCCTGGTGTTGACAGCACTTCTTCAAATCACTTCATCCCTCTCTCACATTCCATGAACAATTTTTGACCAACATGTACTTCTGGGGAAAGAATATGAGAGTCACAAATTCTCTACAAAATATCCTCATGAATGCTAAGGCCATGAATCATATTGAGCAGTTGACAAAAGCCTCTGTATCCAAGAGCTAAATAAAAAAAGAATGGCCTAGAGTAGCAGAAGCCATTTTTAGCCATGATGTGAATGAGGGTTCGGCTATGATAGGTTAGAGGTTAAGAAGCTATTTACTCTAGCCACTGGGCAAGAACCCAGAAGGAATGTAATATCAGACTAGCCACCATAGAAGATCAAGCTTCAGACGAATTTGCCACTCTTTGGGTATCTGGTTCACTATTAAATCTTAAGCATTACATGCATTGGTGACCTCCTCTGATCTGATGTAAATTTTAGTACAATATATTTGGAGAATGCGCCTTTAGCTTTTGACAAATTACTGATTTTCCAAAGGCATTGTAAGCATCTCTACCCTGAACCACCTTCCAGATGGTCTTCTCCTTGTTAGTAACAGCTTCAAAAATGTAAATCTCCTGGGTCATTAATCTCAGTTCCCTCAATTTCTGATCTCATCAACATTTATGGACTCTTCCACCTTCAGATCAGTGCACTTTAACATAGAACTGACACCTTACTAATAAAAATAGAATAGCAGTGGTCGTTCCACTGAGCCTTAGATCAGTAACCCTACTCAGGAGAGTAATCCAGCTTGAAATATTCTACTAATTTATTCTTCTATAATAAGCAAACAGCTGTAGACATAAATAATTTTCAGAAAGATATACCCACTTTCAGTAGCTCTTTGACAAGCCATTTGAGCACCATCAGCAATATTTATTTATACAAAATATGCTTTTATGTAGTTTATGCGTTGCAAATGTTCCTGTTTTTTCATTACTGTGTGAGCTCCCACAGTTTGATTCCCCTGATCTCCCTAGCCATCTTCTTCCTAGGCCTGCTTTACAAGTCCCAGAATTAAGCTCATCACCTGGCAACCCCTCGCTCCACTTTATGAGTTTAGTGGAAGCAATTGTGTTACTGGCCAGTGTTGACATGTCTGAACCGTGGGGTAGCTGGTGACATTCTGGATGTGTCTAAAACAACGAGGAAACACTTTCCATAGAGCAAGCCCTTTTGAAAGGAATCCCTGCATCTCTGTATGCTCTCACAGAATTGCACAAAAAACACTTGCAACAAGCAATTTGCACTACATAGTGACCAACTCTAATGGCTGGAGGCCACTGCAGAATCTAGAACTTTTTGCAACATTCAAAGCAATGACAGCATTACTACTTTGTTGATTTTCCTCCTGTTGGAAGCCGAATGCCCCGTCCGGCACTACTGTCACCAAATGTGAGACCCGGGACTCCTCACTCAACGTTAGGCCAAGTAAGGACACCGTTTGAGATAGCCCTGCTCACCCCCTTAGTAGCTTGGCACGAGCAGCCAGGCCTATCTCCAAGGCACAAGTGTACAGTATGTGTAACCACTGCCACAGCAACCCCCTGGTGACACCACAAATGGACTCCACACAAGTTTGATAAAAACAAGTATAAACATTATATAAAAAGATATATGATCAGGCCACACAATACAAAAGCCAACATATAATAAAGGGTAATATTCGTTCCGACAGGATGGTAGGTTCAAATCCCAACCACTGCTTTCAAAATGCTATGCTCTTGTAATGCTAGAATCACACATGTTGCAATGGACAAACAATAGCGCACTGCGTAACAATGCACTACTGTGCTGGGCAAAGGAAAAATAATACAATGCGTAATGATACACCCTGGTACCTTGCAATGGGAGACTAATGCAAAGCGTACCCCTACAGTCATGTACTGCGCAATGAAGAAATAATGCAATGCGTCACACCCCAATCACTAACTTTGCAATGAAGAAATAATGCAATGCGGGCCGCTACAATCATTTACTTTGCAATTAAGGAATAATGCAAGGCGTAACCGCAATCTTACTTTTCAATGAAGAAATAATGCAATGCAAGCCGCTACAATCATTTACTTTGCAATGGAGAAATAATGCAATGCGTAGCGCTACAATCGTATACTTCATTATGCAGAAATAATGTCAGGCGTCATAAGACAGTCTGGCTGTTCGTTAGCAGCAATATCGGCAATGTGCATTACGACAATCAGACTCTTCGATAACAGTTGCCCCCCACACGTTTCAACGATGACAGAAATTCCAGCTTCTTACTCAGGCCCAGGACTGCCACTCCTTTTGTCAGTACGGGCCCCAATGTGAGCCGAAGCAAAGGCTCACATCGTCAGAAGGACTGAGAGGCCAAGAGAGTGTCCCTCCAAGCCCGCACCTCGCCCAGGTAGTGATCCATGGTACCTTGGGACGTGACCCGACTCTCCTCTCCTCGTTCAGTGAAGTGGGCCTTCCATGCAGAACTTTCTTAATGGGCCTCAGCGGCTCCTCCGGGGCTGCCGCTCCCGGCTACGACTGTTAGGAATGTCTCAGGCGGCCTACGGCACTTTACCCCGGGTGCACGTTCACCACTGCATCCTCCGGGCCTCCTTTGGCATGAAGCCACACACACCACGCTGATGAGACTCCACGTTGATTCCAAGTGCACGCTCACCAGGCACTCCTTCCTGCAAGTGGCACCAAGACATGCACACCACGCTGCAGAGACTC
This sequence comes from Lissotriton vulgaris, assembly GCF_964263255.1. Classification (NCBI taxonomy): domain Eukaryota; kingdom Metazoa; phylum Chordata; class Amphibia; order Caudata; family Salamandridae; genus Lissotriton; species Lissotriton vulgaris. The sequence goes on from NC_141694.1 coordinate 479,157,327, forward strand.
ACTTTCTTCCAGTGCACTAAATCATCCGGCGATCCCCTCCACAGTCACAGATTGCACCAAAGCACGCACACTGCTTTACAAAGACTAACTCCTACTCTGGTGCCCCGATATCCTGGCGCTCTTCATCAACGCCTTCGGCCGCACCACAACACTCTCACTGTGTCCGAGCCTCACTTCTACTCCGGTACCCTCGATGTCCAGGCACTCTTCACTAACGCCTCCAGTGTACCCCGACAAGCACCCTCCACGTCCGAGACTCACTCCACCTCCAATGCACACGCCAACCAGACGCTCTTCACCCTCGCCTCCTGTTCAACACGACACGCACCTAGCACGTCTCGCTTCTCCTCCGTGTGTCCAAGATCACAGGGCACACCTTCTGAGGGTCTCAAGCTGCCACAACAAGCGTACACTGCGTTGCTTGAAACTTCTCTTGAAACTTCTATGTTCCTGTGTTTCCAAACAGGGAGCCAGCTCACCTCGGGCCCTTTGGGTAACAAGACACAGCACAAAGCACAGTCTTCGTCAAGCAGGGGGAACCAGCGCACCAAGCACAGTCCCAACAGCCTCTTCCTTGGTTAGAACATAAAATTGCAGACCAGCCCCAGAGCACGATCGAGGGTTGGTCTTTCCCCAGCAGTCTCTTCAGTTGTTCTTTCCTTAGCAGAGGTTCCTCTTGACCACAAAATGGGTCCAAGCCTTTTCAGTCTCAATCCATTTCTGTTCCATCCAAAAGCATCTAAATTGGCAACTCTATGTCAGGAAAACGGTCTAGGGGGAAAGCAAAAAGTTTAGGGAACTTTAGCAAAAAAAGGCCTTTGGATCAAAATATGAAAAACATGTTGCTCCTTTTTAAATGTGTAATGTGAAAATATAGTAGTTCATACCACATTCATAGAAACTGGAAATATAATCAACACAAAGTGTATCTGAGTATGTTGCAGATATACCAGAGGCCTGCAAAACAAATTCAAATAACTACTTTAAATTAATTGTAAAACATGACTTACTGGAACATAGGTTTCACAATCATATGCTGAACTGCCAGATGCCTAGGCATCATTTTGTAACTTATTATTTAACTGTAAACTGAGTGGAGTATAAAAGCCTACATGTTCAAGTACCATCATTCCACACAAACCTAAGACCTATTTGTAAGTGCGTAAAGGCAATTATTTATTCATTGATTTTAGAATTTGTATCGAGGACCGGTTTGCTGTCTCATCACCACAACAGAGCACTGGCTGGTGGAGGCGTCCCTAGGCACGTGCCACATCCATCTGACATCTCAAGGCAGCTCCAAAGGGAGCCAGTTTCTCGTTACTGTAGATGAATTTACACCATTGTAGATCCCTATAAAAAGACTAATGATATGTAAAGGTCGTAAACAAGAAAAAAACACACAAATGGAAGATAAGATATGCGATAATAACTTTTACCACAAGAGCACTATTCTATCCAGTCAAAAAAACATGCTAAAATGCCTAATTGGCAGAGTAAGAAATATCTTTGGCAGATGAACAGATAATGCATTTAAACTCATGCCAGGCGTGGGTACTACACCGACTTTCTTATCCATGCAGTACTATGTTGCATTGTTATTTAGCTGGTCGGCAAAAAAGACTGTAACATCATTGGTCTCATAATTTGAAAATCACAGCTAGTCATACTTTACAACAATGTAATTTAAATCCAATGGTTAGAAATGAGAAATTGATTCGCATTTTTGTTGTAATCACAATAGCATCTAATATTCAATACATAAAAAATACTTAGACTCATAGCTTCTTAAAGTAGTAAAGGGTTTGTGTTTTTATATACATTTTTTATTTCAAGAATTTTTGCTGAAGTATTTTGAATTCAATTACTGAAGGCAAATATTTATTTGGTAACTTTTTTTGTAGGAGTTTTATATAGAGCAAGCTCCACCAGATGGTATCGGAGCTCCTTTCATGAGCACCAGTTGCATTACAAAGGGACATATTCATATTGTTAGGCATGGGGAGATTAATTGATTCACCCAAAATCACAGGATGTTGAGCGCCCCTGCCGAGTCTCGAACTCGGTTCCCCAACTTTGAGGTCGACCGCTCTAGCCCTTAGGCCACATGCTGTCCCCTAAGATTACAATTATATCACAGCATAATGTAAGCACACAAAATAATTTTCCAGTGACCTGGTTGTTGATACACAGCAATTCAAAGAAAGGTCAGCTTGACATCAAAAAAGATATTATTCGAACAAGCAAACCATGCTTATAATGTACAATAATATTGGGGCAAAAAAGTGTAACACAATAAGTTCTACATTTTGTACAATAAGACAAAAATAAAGCCCTCGTGACCTTAGACAAGGGGATCTATTTGGGACACTATTTAGTACAGCAAACATAAAATAGCTTGCAAACAGCCAAGATCACAGTTCCTAGGTAAAGTGAAATCAACTAGGACAAAGGGAAGAACTATCATCAAAGGGAGAGAATACATGGGCAGGTGGCAACAAGGCCTAGGTAGGATTCACTTTTTGCAAGCAAGTATTCAGTTTATTTCACAAAGGTGTTTTACTATCAGTCAAGTCAGTGGTGAAGGTTGCTATTGTCCATACTATGTAAATATCTTTATTATGTTCACCCTGTATGGGTGGAGATATTCTCGTTCTTTTTTTCAGCCACATAATACAGCTTTGAAACACATAAGTAATAGTAAGTCCATAAGCAGTAAATCCACCAGTTTATATTGTGGTAATGGTTCAGTAGTATGTGTCCCTAGACAAGCTCCCAAGAGGTCTAATGGTATGATGCACTTGAATATCCTTTTTATATATTTTTGAATTTGTTTCTAAAATGATGAATCTTCTGACATCGAAATATCACGAGGGTGAGATCACTCACCAGTGAGTGACAATGCAAACATACATATGTCACGGTCTATGATTCAGGTTGAAAAATCTGGAGGCTGCACAGAATTATATGTGTATTGTTAACAATATAGTCTGTGCTATTATGGGAGAGATTGTTTCCACATTAGGGGATTTCCATAAGGATAAGGAAGTCACGCACAAGCTTATCGGGAGTTTTTGTCAGCAGTGTTCTTGTTTCCTTCTTATCTCTTTTCTAGAGCCCTTGCGTTGGTTGAACATATCTTTGCAAAGGACAAAAAAATTCCTTGAGATTTTCTTGTTTGTCCTTTTATCTTTCCCCAAGCTCCATTTGAACAGGAACAGTGAGGGGCGGAACTAATAGCATCTTAAAAAAGGCAAAAAAAGCAGCTGTGCACAGTAGATGTAGGCTCTATGGAATATCTGCTGAATTTCCTAATATATATTTGTTGTAAAACTTTCTCTTACCTCTGTATACTATTTGATAAGAGGGGGACTTGGACCCAGGCCATTAGGACTAGGAGGCGACTGTTTTCTAAAGCGGTACCCACACTTTTTAACTTTAGTAAGAAGTTGGGGAAACGGGCGCCAGAGGTCCTATTACAGATATATAAGGTGAAATGCATTTCAATAGCTACCTATGGGGCAGGTATTTGGGGTCACGAGAGTGTTAATTCACTCCAATGTATTGAGAATAGGTTTTTAAGATTTTTATTGATTGGCCCGGACAGCAACTCTACATATATCTGCCACACTGAATTGGGCCTGTCATACATAACGGACATATGTCAAATTCAACGAGTACTCCTGTGGCATAGAATATGGACTTCTGATTCACTGGAACTTAATAGACAGTTACTTACAGTCTGTGGCAAAGTGGATGGGGCACAGAAGATTAACTGGTTAGAATACATTAAACATTTTGTTGGTTACCTTGGCCACCCTGAATACTTTTTGGACCCCTTTAGTCTGCTAAATGTAAATAGGAAAGAATTAAAATTTGATTGCCTATCCTATTTGGACAGTAAGAGAAGAGCAATAGAATCCCAAAAAGTTTCTGTTCAGGCACATCAGCTAATTATGATTACCGATATACTGCAGCCCTACCTAAGCAGGTTTACAAGAGAGCACAATAGATTTTCTTGACCCGTTTGAGACTGAATATTTTCCACAGGCTTGTCTCTTTTCCCACTGAAAACAACTGGTCGAAGGAGCTATGTAAATGCCCATGTGATGACGTGTCTTTTCAATCGACTATTCATGTTCTATTCTTTTGTAAATATTATTCTTATATTAGACATAGGTGTGCTTTACCAATTTTAAAAAAATAAGGGCCTAGGACAATGTCGTCCTGCTTTTCTGTTTCTACAATCATTAGGAGAAGAACAATTTTCTGTATTAATTTTAATATTTTTAAAACTAGTTTTAAAATGTAGAAATTCAATCATGACGTAATTAATTTTCTTAATCTTCTTTGGAATTGTCTTATGAAGTGATAAGTGAATACTTGCATTGTTTACGTCCATAATTGTAGTGTGCTTTTATGATTAATCGAATAAAGCTGATTGAATTGATTACTAACTAGGACAAAGGGAAGAACTATCATCAAAGGGAGAGAATACATGGGCAGGTGACAACAAGGCCTAGGTAGGATTCACTTTTTACAAGCAAGTATTCAGTTTATTTCACAAAGGTGTTTTACTATCAGTCAAGTCAGTGGTGAAGGTTGCTATTGTCCATACTATGTAAATATCTTTATGTTCACCCTGTATGGGTGGAGATATTCTCGTTATTTTTTTCAGCCACATAATACAGCTTTGAAACACATAAGTAATAGTAAGTCCATAAGCAGTAAATCCACCAGTTTATATTGTGGTAATGGTTCAGTAGTATGTGTCCCTAGACAAGCTCCTAAGTGGTCTAATGGTATGATGCACTTGAATATCCTTTTTATATAATGTTGAATTTGTGTCTAAAATGAGTGAATCTTCTGACATCGAAATATCATGAGGGCGATATCACTCACCAGTGAGTGACAATGCAAACATACATATGTCACGGTCTATGATTCAGGTTGAAAAATCTAGAGGCTGCCCAGAATTATATGTGTATTGTTAACAATATAGTCTGTGCTACTATGGGAGAGAGTGTTTCCACAGTAGGGGATTTCCATGTCAGGGATAAGGGAGTCACGCCCAAGCTTATCGAGAGTTTTTGTCAGCAGTGTTCTTCTTTCCTTCTTATGTCTTTTCTAGAGCCCTTGCGTTGGTTGAACATATCTTTGCAAAGGACAAAGAAATTACTTGAGGTTTTATTGTTTGTCCTTTTATCTTTCCCCAAGCTCCATTTGAACATGAACAGCAAGGGGCGGAACAAATAGCATCTAAAAAAAAGGCAATAAAGGCACCTATGCACAGTAGATGTGGGCACTATGGAATATCTGCTGAATTTCCTAATATATATTTCGGTAGCAAAAGCAATATTATGAAAATATTTTACACTTCTGAAGTTCATCTTTACAATTTAAATATCATAGAAATATTATTGTTGCAATAATCAAAGGTGAATATTCTTTGAATTCACAAATAGATTACAGTTATTTGGCATGTTCAGTCATCCCCTAATCATAATTGATTTCGATTTTACAGAGGCATGAAAGAGTACCTGCAGTCTACCTGTTGTAATTTAAGTTGAAAGAAGCAAACCTATATCTTCGAGAAATGGCAGATTATCAGTTCATTACATTAAGGTTATTTGATGACACACACATATAAACCTGCACATTCACACACATGCGCCCTACACACATGTTGGTGAACTACCCTCCAGACAATACTGTAGCACAGCAAACTTGCTTTTGTGTATAATTTGTAAAAACGTTAACACAACTGTTCTCAAATATGTTCACAAAAAGTAATAACTGGTACATTGGAACACAGTACGTACAGGTTCAGCAGCTAGTAAAAGGTTCGGAAAATGTTGCTCTATCATTCTGGTATTAAGGCAATACCCTGCCAGGGCAGGAAAAATCACTCTGAATGTCTTTCATCCAGCTGTGGAGTCAAGGCCGTAAACCTTTCCCAACATATTGTGTCACTATAGCAAAATTGAAAATGTGGTCTGTACCTATGAGGATCACGTCTGTTTCTTTTTTTCGGGGTGGACCAATGTCAACAGAACGACAGAAAGCAGCTTTGATTCTGACTTGACTATCACATACATAATCTTGGTGGGTGATAGCAGGAATCCCCCATTTAAGTTTTGCCTTAAGAGGTTCAATAGAGACTTTATCCAAAGTCAGCCCTAAAGAAAGACAAGTTTGGTTGTAGCACCTGTTAATTTAAAAGTACTAATCTGTTTCCTGGTACTGTTGTTAAGAGTGTAAAGATGGATTTTTCGAGGATCGATTCATGGCAGAAGTAACTGAGGTCCTTGTTGCACTGAAAGAGGAATCCTCTTTATGAAAGCTAATCATATTGGGGCTACTTGAAAGGTCATTTTATTAAACATGCTATGGATAATTGGTGTACAAAACTTCTCTGTTTCCTGGCATTCCAGATTGCTAGCAAACACATGTAAAGACTGAGTTTAGAATGCCACAGAAACATGTTTTTGTTGACTCAGGGTTGTCAGTCTTGTTTCCATGAGTAATCATTGTGTACAGTTACTCTTCATCATTTCCAGCCTCTAGTAGCAAAGGGAGAATAATGTGAATCAGAATCTATGAAGGCGTGTCTCACATCTGAAAGGATCTGGGTGATGCAAGTCACATGGGGGGGTATAGGAGTGCCCAAGAGCCCAATGCTGCTCTACATTCAGCAACTGCCTACATTAGTCTTGGGAGAAACAGGTGACAGAAGTGTCATAAACCTGGGTTGCTACTTCACTCATTGCCTAACTCTGTTCAGAGATGGAAATGAGGGCACGAACTGCAGCACAAGCTGAGATTACTTTTGGTACCTGTGTACCTATTATGAACAGTGCACCTGGAGTGCAATGAATGCACCTCAGGCACGTTGGCATTACAGAAGGGGGCATAGGTGCTATTATGGCTGCAGTATAATGTATTGTTATTGATGTGGCATTATGATATATGTTATTTACATTTAAAGCCAACCTCGTCCCTAATGAATGGTGGTTTAGGATTCCAGCAGCAATAGGCAGTTACTGCGTGGATCCAAGCCAGCCGGTCACAGCACATCGTGGGTGATGCATCTTTGAGCATAAAGCTCTTGCTCACTTACCTGAGGCCTGGAAAGCGATTTATCACATTTAATGACAGAACACTGCCTATTTTAGTCGCCCACCAATATCTTAGCATATTTTTTAAACTATTAGAACTTTGTTGAAAGTACATGGGACCGCCGACCACCCCGACGGCCACATTTCTAATGACTACCACTTCATGGCCGCAATTGTGTGGATGTTTGCTGGCCCCATCCTTGGCCATTGTTTAATCTGCTATGTTGCCTAAGTTGTTTAAAATAATTTTAAAGTGCAGCTTGTGTGTGCACCTCACTCTGAGTAGGCTGCATCTCGAGCTGACTGCGAGCAATGTGACTATGTCACCAGAAAGCCACTCCTCCATGCACGCAATGCGTACAGTGACGTGACGTATGAATGATGGCCATCTTAAATTGTGAAAAACACATCGGAGGATTTTAAAAGCCTCCTAACCACACAGCTTCTTTCAAGCAGTTGGCAGAAAAGCTGCATAGACCAATTATCGGAAGGGATCCATAGCGAGCTGCTTATCAATTGGTTTATATTCTTGTTCAAACAGGTCGTTTTTTTGCATATATGCATAGCAACTGTGACATTGGATGCAAGGTATTTTGAGTTGTGGTATCATTTTATTTATATTTTATTTAGATTATAATACATTTGGTCATGGTAGTACCCCAACAAATTACACAACCACTTCCAATCTTGGCACACCCACGTAAACCAACAGTGAAATTTTCTCAATGGTTAACCCCTCCCTTGCTGATGACGGAAGCGCTCCGTCATCAGCGGCGGTCGTCCTGTGCTGATGACAGAGCGGTTCCGTCATGGCCGGCCGCCGCGCCTGCACGGCGCTGATTTCGCGCCTGCGCGGCACGTTCTATTGAGTGGGCGGGGCCAAGACGGAACCGCTCCGTCATGAGCACAGCGCAAACAACGCTGGTGACAGAGGGTTTCCGTCACCAGCATGCGACCGCCGCTCGGCCGCCCTCCCCCCTTAGCACTGCGGCGGAATAGCCGCCGCAGTGAAGGGGTTAAGACTTTTGAAAACCATAACATTGCAATTGCTGCTGGCAACTATAGCCCTTAACTCAAGTTTGTGCTTTTGTTTGGCAGTCTAAGCCAGAGTGCTCAGCAAATCTTGGAAAACTTACCACCAATTTCCATCTGGACATGTCCGTTGGAATGTGTATCTGTAACCTGTGGTGAGATTATGAACAATTTTCAGACAAACTCAGCATTATGCTGGAGAGACATAACTTTTTTTAATGCAACCAATCCATTGAGGAAGGTGTAGAGGAGTATATATTTTCCCTCAGTATTTTGGCTGCAAAATGCAAATTTGGTCCAAACTTAGACACATATATTAGGGACTAATTTGGATTTAGTTGCTCATTCAGGACAATTCAGGAAAGATTTTGAGTTGCAGAACACTACACTAATGAAGGTTATTAATTTAGCAAAGAGCATAGAGAGGTCTTTAATTTATTTGATGGTACTGAATGATAAAGCCTCCGTCAACAATATGTCTACTTATGTGGATTAGCAAACAGAGTCATTGTGTGAAGTAAACACAAAAGGAAAAGCATTCGAGAATAGTAACACAAGACCTTCAAGTGCATGCTGTCGGTGTGGGTCTAAAAACCACCATAGCAATTTTACAGGGTGCCCTTCTATTGACAAACACTGCTTTTATGCAAGAAAATAAATTATTTTCAAACAGCATGCTGGAGTGGTAAAAACCCTGTAAGAAAAGTAAATGTAGGCGTCGGAGTTAATTCATGTGCGGAGTCTCTTAACAATGTGCTTCTTACTATAGAATGCAATTCAATTTGTACCAATAACAAAGGTCCAACCTGTGAAGCATTCATTGACAATATTCCTTCACAGGTTATGGCTAAGTCAGGGTCTCTCATCACCATTCTGAGAGATACTACGTTTTATGACATGTGGAGCCCACTGAAACCTACTGATGTCAATCCTAAAGCATCACTGGACAAAGAGGTCGAGATGTTAGAATATTCCACATCTAAGGTGGCCTGCTTTGGTAGAGAAACATACACAAATGTTTTTGTAGCCATAAAAAGGAAAGACATCATCGGATGGCATGAATGTGCGAAAATGGATTGGCATGTAGTACTAAGGTCAGACAACCCAAGAGCACTGGGAGAGTCATGTATATATTATGTTTGTAGTCGGAATAAACCCATCAGAGAAATATTGGCTGAGTTTAGTGATCTGTTTCGCGAACAGGTCAGAGTTGTCAAGGGATTTGAACATCGTATAAGAATACAATCCCAAGCACAACCTGTCACACACAAAGCTTGTTCAGTCCTTTTAAGTGTCAGAGAGGAATTGAAACTAACACTGAAGAATCTGTGCTCAAAAGGTATCGTGGAACCTAGTTATTATTCATTGTGGGTTGTTCAGTTCAGAGTAGCTTTAAAAAAGTCAGGAGAATTCAGACTATGCACTGATTTAAGAATTCTCAATACTAATATTCTGGTAGATTGCCAGCCACAAGACAAGATTCATGAGCTGTTGAACAATTGGGTGGGGCTAAGTGATTCTCTATCATAGATTTATAATCAGCCTACCACCAGGTTGCTTTAACTAAGGATTCCCAAGAGTTGACAACTTTTGTTATGTCGTTTGGTACTTAAAAGTACCTTAAATTACCATATGGCCTAGAATCAGCCCCTAGCGTATTCCATAAGCTAATGGAAGTGCAAGCATATGACGGCATTTTAGTCTTTTCTAATAGGAGAAGCATAACCATATACTAAGAAAAGTACTTACAGTCTTGTTACACCGGGAATGACCATCAGGCATGAGAAGTATAAGTTTTCCATTAATGCATTTGAATATCTAGGTCACACTATATCCAAATCCAGGATAAAACCAAATGTTTCCCTGATTAAAGCCTTCAAGGAAGCTAATGCCCCCATCAACAGAGATGCCCTGCACTCCTTCCTAGCTGTAGCAGAATACAACGCACATTTCGTGCTGGGTTATGCTCCTGCAGTCAAGCCATTGAGAACTTTACTAAGAAAGGAGAGGAAGTTCCTGGGGTTCAGAGCGATAAATAAAGTTACAATGCTGATAGAGAAGGCATCAGCTTTGAGCTCCTTTCATGAAGGATGCACTTCCATTATATTAGTAGATGCCAGTCTGCGGAGTTAAGGGGCTGTCCTAAGTCAATATGTAGGAGGTAAAGAACAGACTGTATATTGAAAGTCAGTGCAGCACTATTGAGTGGAAAGCTCTAGTGTGCATGTGGGCAGTGCAGAAATTCAAGATGTATGTATGGGGCTGTAAGTTTGAACAGCTCCCCGATCACAAGCCTTTGGTTCACATTTTCACTGGTGCCACAACCAACTATATTAACCAGGTTAGTTTCGAAAGAATAAATACAATTTCGTGATAAAACATTTGGTTGGCAGCAAAAATGTACGCATTGACTTTTGCGAATGCCAGTAAAGGTACTGATGAAGAGAGTGGAACTGATGAGGACATTGAGGCACAACCTTAAACATGTGTACCAGGCACAAACCAGAGAAGTGTTCAAAAGCCCTGTTCCCAGTGCAGGTGCAAACATTTGCTTTCCTGGGTTGGCAGCAAGTTAGTGCAAGGCAAACTGGATGTTTAAAGTCACAGGTCTGCTTTTAAAGCAGACTGAGTTTCAGGTTTTAGTGACCCCTTGCTGCAATCCCCTGCATTCACTCACTACACCCAACAGGGGGTTCCAATTGCCAGGAGCCTTGGAATTCCCCTTTCCACAGCAAGGAATGACCTACAAACTCAAGCAACAATGGGGTATCCCTGAGTGCACAAAGACCACGACCAGAAAAGCAAAGGTTCTAGGAAGACTATCCTATGGAGAGTGGAGGAGAAATGACTTTAGTAAACGAGTTTCTGTTGGCCCAGGCACATACGATACGTGAGGTTGTAAAGTCGAAAAGCCTCTAGATTACTGTGGTGTTCAACCACAAAGAAGATACAGCAGCACTCTGGTGGGGAAGTTTCAGGAACTTTATTATGTCGCAAGGAAGACAGCACACAACGTCCATCTGAAAGCATCCCAGATATCACAAAACACACAAGATGATGGACGGAATGTTGCACAATAGCAAAACATTCACCACCAGTCACAGATCTGGGTTTAATCCATCGTTATTTTGCTCACCAAGCCACCCCAGTTCAGACATGGCCATATGCAAATCAGTCTTGACCCTGTGCCTCATGGGAACATTCTAGTCCGAACTGCCAAGCCATGTCTTCCCTGGACCGGAATCAAGCATCCTCGGACCGGTTTCTGGCTATCAGCTGTCTTCAGCAAGGATAACTTGACTCCAGTGGCTTAGTAAGCACGGGACCCACGTCTGGGCATACACTTCCCACTTAGAGTGAACAGCAAAACACACAAGATGATGGACGGAATGTTGCACAGATATCACCATAATGAACATGTCTGGAACCCTAGGAAAGGAGCGTCCAGCAACCATACAACATTGCAAATCCAGCCCACAACAATTACATGGAGTAGTGTTCTCGCTAAAACGTGTTTCTGCTCTATTGCCTTTTTCACTAAGTATGATAGACATGATTATTAGATGGGATAATATACCTCCAACTGCACATTATAAAGGCAAGCCACTTAAGAGGACTATGACCGTACAAATACGCAGCTTATGGTCTTATGCCTCTGTCGAATCACAGACCTTCTCAGTGACTTGCTATATCCTTACAATGTGCATCATTAGAATACATTATTCCATTATCCCATATAATGAATTCTCTTTTATGACAACACTTTAAAAAAATGTATCAATAGGTTAAAAGCCTAACATAAGAAGACCATCTTTTTCTCCCTTTCAGTGAAAACAACTGACTCAAACTTACTCTTGACTTTTTTGTCGGGTTTGCTCAACCAGGACTACATCACGGGCACACACTCAATCTGTTGAAGATGTATGCGGCTTCCATTTCTTCACCCATCTGGAAATGATCCATGATAAATTGCCTCCCGCAAATAAGAAGTCTATTTCAGGAACTGGTGCTTGGATTCCGTTGATCATTTAACGGAGTATTTATAGCGAAGAAAGGTAGTAGTAACTAAGGTTTCAGTAATTAATTCAAGTTGTTTGACATCCTCATAGTAACAAGCTTTGAGATATTTTCGACCTTTTTGTCCCTTTAGTTTTTAAATAACTTGTTGTGACACGAATGTTATATTATCTTGTCTGTGTGTGTGTGCTCTTTAGAGCACGCCTCACGTTTAAGGACAGGTATGACATACTTCACAATTTAAACTTTGCTTTTTAATTGTTTTTCCCTTTTTGTTTAATAGATTGAACTTGGAAGGATGACAGTGTACTGTAACCCGAAACTTGCTGCTCAAGAAACCTGTTGCGAGCTCGCTGATGGACTGGTAAGTGGTTCTCTCATGTGCAAACTATATGTTTTAGTACAGACAGAAAAATATTGTATCAGATTTGCCTTGGAAATCTGTTAAGTTTCCCTGAACACATACCTCTTGCGCCAATCTTTCTATGCACTATTTCTCCAAATAAGCGTGCAAACCAATTTTTAGAATACAGAACATTTTAAAAATGATTAAGGTGTTTGTTTCCAAGAGGCACATAAACAATGAAATCATGTTGATCAGGTGTTCATGTCAAATCTCTTTCAATCTAGCTCAGTGTTTTTAAAGTGCCCCATTCCTAGTTACATCATAGAGCAAAGCTGGCCTTCGGTTCTACTTACATATATTCACAAACCCTAAACTCTACTGCAAGCCATATGATATAACTGTGTAAATGGAGGACGTGTGTTTATGGCAATCCAGAAGTCAGAGCCCCAATTCCAAAGCTGGTACCATCACTTACCAACACTAGGGGCTCCATTACGATGTCGGGCGTTTCGCCACCGCCATGGTGGCAGTGGTGATCCGCCCGACAGATATGCCTGCCCGCCACCCTTTTCCCCCCGCCACATTACAATGGCGGGGGGACCGCAATGGAGGGAAACACCGCCCGCCACTTTTCCGCCCCGGTCGCATTGCGGCCGGAAAATGATTAATATAGTGGCGGTGTCTATGAGACACCCCCAGCCATAATACAATGGCAAGAGTGCAATGCCTTTCTGCGGCGGCAATGCCGCCACGGAAAGGCTGGCGGTGTTCACTCTGGGGGCCCCCTGTGGGCCCCCGGAGTGAAGGCCAAAGGGGGGTGGCACACGGGGGGGTACCTGTGGCCCCCCCTGCATTTGCATAATCAAAGCCGCTTTGATTATGTAAATGATGCAAAGCATTTTTAGTATTGTGGCGGGCGGAGCACAGAGCTCCGCCTGCCACAATACTATAGATACAGGATGTGCCCGCCACTGTGGCGGGCACATCCTAATGGTGCGTGCGGGACGCCCGCCCTTAGGGCGGGCGGTCCCGATTTCCTATATGGGGCCCTAGGAGTCTACAGTGGCAAACAACGATTCGTACAGATGCCTTTGTAATAAACCTGGTAGTAGAATACATTGTATTACAGACCTATGGTTTGCACACATGTACCCATCCCGCCCCCCCCCACCCAAGGACCCAGAGGGAAAGGAACACCAGCCAAGAAGTGCATCATGGCAATAGTGGAACATCTCTGAGAAATTGAAGCTTTGTGATCCTGAGCCAAATTCGACCAGATGCGCCCCTTTACCACTCTGATCATGACCTTTCCTGCACTCTTACAGCAGCCATGTGGTCATCTATGCATTCTTGACCTCCAATTTTTGAGACGAAAAAAGGGAGGGAGGATACTTCATGATCTACGTGGAATAATTCTCATATATGGCGAACATTTACTAATGAAATAAATTATAAGAAACCAGAAGTGTCACAGAGTTGCTCAGTGCTCCAGGAATCATGCAGTGTGGACAATAATAACCTATAAGGGTGTAACAAAATAATCAAGAATCAAGCAATAGACAATGGATGAATGATTAAATCCCAACAAGTCCAATTGTTGCATCGTCAACAACGTTTTGATGTCTTATTATTGTTGGATCATAATCAGGACCGAGAATATTCGAGCCAAAGCAGTGATTTGTGAATAGGAAAATTAGGAAAATTGAAACGATCTGGCAAAGGAAAGAACCATGTCACCAAGTAACGGATGAATACATTACTTACTGATAAATAAAAAGGGTCAATTACTTTATTGGAATAGAATGAAGTACAACACCGAGCGAAATTAGGAGAAAGAAATACTCAAAGAGAAAAAAAAAATCTGGCAAATGGCCCATCCATAACAAGATGCTGAGTAAGGAAAAAAGAATCAGAATAGCCTGAAACAAAATTCCAGGAAGAACACTGTGAGTGCAAAAAGTTTATGTAATTGTTACCTTAATTGCAAGAAACGATTAAAAAAACAACCTCATGGCAACAGGAATGCTGAATATGCGAAATCCAGGAGAATCACTACAAGAAGTAGCCAACCACAATCTAATCTATATGCGAGGTCAAAAGTGACCATTATACCATTATATTGATAATCTGTTTCTGTACAGGTATACATTCTTTGTCCACTGCTTGCTTGATTGTTATGTTTCATACACTTGCATGTAATGTTTGTCGCTTTGTGATCATCCGAAATATGCTGTTCAAGGCTGACACATTTCTCACTTCTGGTTTCTTACTAGTCATTTCATTATTAAATGTTGGCCGTATAAAAATTGATCGCCATTGCAAACAAAGGATCTTGACTATTTGACATTGATTGGATTTTTTAATTTACACTATTTTACCTGGAACGATTGTTTCTCATACTGCAGCTTGCCCTGGGATCCGAGTGGCTTTCAACGGGCAGGTTGTGTTTCCCACAAAAGGCTTCACGGAATCTAGACAGGAGGAATGTAAATGAATGGACAGAAATGTTGTCTGCAAATCAAGATCCCAACTTTACTTTCTCTGGCAGATGTAGCAGAAACTACAATTACTGCTTTCATCAAAAGATTAAAAAACAATGGCCCTGCAGAGCTCCGATGGTGAAAGTAGATGCCATGGAAGAGACATTTCAGTTCATTCAGACTTCTTTAGCAAGCTTGGTAACTGAGTGGGGGTGTCTCCACCCCAGTGGTTGAGGTCCACCCACCATATTATGCGATACCTGCTTGCCTGGCTGGTACAGCACTGCATTACCCCCAGGTCCCTCCTGTCCTCGTCCCATTCCTTACCACCAAACCAAAAACAGTAGGAAGGCATCGCAAAGCGAATCGTAGCACAGCTTCATATACACAAACTTGATGAGTCACATTACACAAGGATGTCCATATCAACTCCTGGAATCACAGGGTATGGAGCGAATGCCAGGCCAAAACCTGCCGCCACAGGCTCGAAAGTCGCCAGCACCAGCCATATTCCACAACCTTGCTTACAGAGAAGAAAAGTGGCCAGAGGAGACGCAGACGAGGGCAAAAGAAGGGAAGCAGCCCAGTGGCAGAGCGCCAGCTCTGCAAGTATGGGGCAAGGGCACAAACCCCGGCAACTCCAGGAGCCACTGCCGCCCACCCGGGCATCGCCCAGATGACCAGTCAGCCAAAAAAAAACTAAATAGGAAGGAGACAAAAGCGGACCGCTATGCGGTACTTACCAAGGGGGCAGGAAGGGCGCACCACAAGCCCACTGCCCCCTGATAGCCAGCCAGGGGGCACACTAGGCAGGGGTCTCCAGGAGCAGCAACGAGCATGTGTGTGAAGAAGCTGTAAACCAGCCGCAGGCAACAGGTCACCCCCTGCACCTCTTGCACGGGGGTCCGGGCACTATCACCAGGAGTCACAGCCCCCAGCCAGGCAGCACCCAAAAGGAGAGTCAGCCAACAGATCCCCAAACAGCAAGGAAAAAAAGGGACCACTATGCGGTACTCACCAACGATGCAGGAAGGGCGCACCACAAGCCCCCTGCCCCCAACAGCCAGCCCAGGCGCGCACCGGGAATCCAGCGCCGGGCGGAGAAGCCTGCCGAATTGGCCTCAGAGGACACAGCATGGTCCGCTCCTGCACCGACCCAACCAAACAGCGGGGCCGTAGGACGAAGAGAAGGCCCACAGGACATCAAACGCCAGGTTGGAGGCCCAGGAGCAGTGCCCAGCAGAGCCCCAGGACCCCCCAAACAGCAGCAGCAGCGCGTCCCCCAGACCGGCCAAGCCACAGGGAGATGCGCACTGTAACCTGGAAGAGACCGGGAAGGACGGCGCCCCAGCCGCAAAGGGCCGGGCAGCAACAACGCTGCTCCAGGCAAGCCCAGCAGGCCAGGAGAACGCGGAAGAGGTCGGCGAGGACAGCTCAGCAACCCAGATGAGACGTCCATTGAAGAAACCATCAGGTAAATCCAACACGATCCAAATCTGTCGGAAGACAGAAAGAAAGAACAGGCTGCATGCTGGGCTGGTACTGCTTATTTACTCCCAGTGGGAGGGAGTGGGTAGAGTTTCCCAGCATTCTCCTTTTCTGTTTTTTCTGTCGTTGAGATGGTCATCTCCAATTCGTAAGGAATGGGACAATGACAACGGGACCAGGAGTAATGAAGACTACCGGTAAGTAATAGGACATTTTGTGAATACATAATTGTAATTGTAAATTGTATTTATATAGCGCATACTACTCCTGACCTGACAAGGCATTGAAGTCCTTTCTGGCTAGTTGCACGTTATTCTACAACCCAAGGTTAGAGATGAATAAGTAATAGGGTTCCTTTTCCTAGTATGATTAGTTGTGTTAAGGTTGTTAAGTTTGTTAAGTTTGTGCTCTTGATATCTCATGCATTCACTATTGTGTTTTGAATAGGAATAGATTAATTGAAGTTGATTAATAAAGGGAAGGTGTCAAAACTATGTATTCCTGCTCTTTCGAGAAACTTAATCTTAAAGGGGCGGAATGTGGCTACTTTAATATTTCTATTAATGCACATTTTACTTTTTCAGGGTTACTTATTTATAGGCCCCCTGGCCCCATGGGTGGCTTTAATACGTCCCTTTTGGAGATTGTGGAAGCCTGCGCTATGAGATCTGCCAATTTTAACATAGTGGGTGACCTCAACCTCCATTTTGAGTTGGAAAATGAACCAATGATCCGCACCCTGCTGGCGGACCTGGCGGCCTTTCAGCTTACTCAACTAGTGATAGGCCCCACGCACGTTGGTGGCCATACGCTAGACCCTATTTTTACTAATATTGACTCGCCCCACTGCCCTGCTCCAATGCCTATTGCCTGGTCGGACCACCTAATGGTTACACTATCTCTCTCCATATCTACCTCCAATAACCATAAACCCCAGACAGTCATACGCAAGAGACCATGGCGCAAACTTCGCCTCTCAGAATTTCACTCCCTTCTAGAAAGTGATTCTTTTAACGCCTTTTCTGATGCTAATTCGGGATATGACTCGTTTTGTTCCTGGCTTACCCAGGCCCTTGACAAGCTCATTCCAGAAACTTTGTGTACAAAACGAACTCAGGACGCCAATCCCTGGTATGACGCTAATTTGGCAGGCCTTAAAAAGACCTGTAAACGTCATGAACGTAATTGGAGGAAAGCATACTGCCCTGAAAAAAAAGCTGAATATCTCATACAGCTTAAAATCTATCACAAAGCTATCTGTAGAACTCGAGCAGCATACTATGCCACTGAGATAAAAACTAACCCCAATCCTGCTAAAGTGATTTTTAGAATTTTAAAAGAACTTAGTACAAAGAAATCCTCTGGCAACACAATTACCTCAGCAGTCCAATGTGAGAAAATTGCCTCCTTCTTTGTGGAAAAAATCCAGACCATTTATTCAGCCTTTAATCCTTCGGGACTCCCTTGACCGTGGTCAAACAGCGGCACTCATCCTATTAGACCTGAGTGCCGCGTTTGACACTGTGTCCCATCAGATCCTGCTTCGCCGGCTTGAAGAAGCTGGGGTTACTGATATGGCCCTTGCCTGGTTTCGTTCCTTTTTAACCGGCAGGTCTTTTCGAGTGTCAACTCCACCTTTCCTTTCAAAGGCGCACTCTATTGGACAGGGGGTTCCACAGGGCTCTGCCCTGAGCCCCACCCTGTTCAATCTTTATGTTCAGCCGCTGGCCGCTGTCGCCAAAGCGTGGGGCCTTAACATCGTGTCCTACGCTGACGATACGCAGCTAGCCGTTGCCTTATCGGATGGAAACGAAAGGGACCCTCTCAAATTCAGCTCTGGCCTGGCGGCTGTAGCAGAATGGCTCACGGCCAACTGTCTACAGCTCAATGCCTCTAAGACGGAGGTACTACTGGTGGGGAAAAATCCAGAACGATGGGGAGATCATTGGTGGCCCTCCAACTTGGGAGTGACTCCTAAACCGAAACTTGAAGTTAAAAACCTGGGAGTCTGGATAGACCCTTCCCTTAGTTTTATTACCCAAACTAAAAAGGTGGCCGCCGTATGTTTCGGTATTCTACGGAGCTTAAGAACCATTCTGAAATTTTTTGACTCTGATACCAGACAACTTATCTTTCAGTCAATGATATTGTCTAGATTGGACTATGCGTCCTCTTTGCTCCTTGGGACTAATAAAGCAGAAACGGCTCGCCTCCAACGCGTCCAGAACGCAGCTGCAAGAGCTGTAGTAGGCCTGCCCCGCTTTAGTTCTACCTCCAACACTATTCGTAAGCTACACTGGCTCCCAGTAGCCCAACGAATACAATTTAAAGCGCTATGCATCTCCTTTAAAATCTTAAAACATCCTAATCCTAGAATGATAAAACCCCTCCTAAGGATGTATGTGCCTACGTGAGCCCTTCGCTCAGCCAACCAGAATCTGGTTGAAATCCCCCGTTTCAATCGTGCTAGAGCTGGGGGACGCTCTTTCCGTTATCTGGCAGCCAAGCTTTGGAATGCCCTCCCTTCCAACTTGCGAGAAATTAATGATCTGTACCAATTTAGGAAGGCCATCAAAACTTTTCTGTTTCCTTAAAAATTCCGATTTTCTGTGTCTGTTGTGTTTTGTTTAGGATCAGCGCCGGGACGCCCCTTTGCTGGAGCAGCTGCGCGCTCTATAAAACCCATAACATAACATAACATTGTTATTGGTGGAAATATGTTGCAGTTAGTCCGATAAATTGTATCGAAAAGAGAGCAAGAGGTAAGAGTCTGGATGGCATGGCTGGAAGTTCACAGTAGACAAAAAGGTTTGGGATAAGTCGGAGAGTGGAAAGAAATAATAATATTTATGTATTTTTTTTAACAGCAGCATAAACCCATGTACATACCCTCAGATATATATAAAATCTCATCTACATAGCCGAGCAGAAGTATTTTGTCATGTTAGAATATAATTGATTGTTTCTTAATATCTAAATATATTGTTATACCCTTATAGAAAGCATGAGACAAATATACATAGATAGGGGGACCTACCCTTATTGACATAATCTGACTTGTATGTATTATCATATAGAGATGCATAAAAGCCATATTCAGTGACTCAGATACATAATTCAAAGTATACACTTACATTTATTGTTGTATACATAATTTTGTTTATTTTTAATGTGCGTGTAAATCTACTTTCCATAAACAATTACAACATCGCAGTCACGTCATCCAGGCTTGTAATAATAGATAGTTTGTAAGTCTGAAGTTGACCGATATTGTTAGCTACATCTTAAAAATGAATAATCATGTTAGATTTTAAAAAGTTAAAAGTGACTACAGGTAGGCTCAGTACCATAGAATATCATGAACTAATTATTGCCTGACAAAATATTGTTTTCTAAATATTGTTTACTAAAATAATGTTCTTTTGGAGTTGAGTTAATATTAGAAAATCTACATCCAAGGGGAAACTATTAAATAAAAGACTTTTAGGAGATATTTATGTCAGACAGTGTTTTTGTCAACAATAATGTTACATACAACGATTCAATCTATGTAATTCCTAAGATCCACAAACATTCAATTACCCCCCCTGACATCGGGCTTTGACAGCGAGGGCAGCCTAAAAGAGCACATATCATGTTTCATTAATGTCTTCAAATGGGATCCTGCTACAACATTTCATAGTAAAGGTACACTGACCAGATTGCATTGTATTCCATTGAGGAGAACCATTGTTTGCTTACGTTGTACCGGCCTTCTTTGTAGCAAGTGATTTCAAGCTTTGTCTTAACTGTACGTCATAAGTGATTGCCACTTTGCCTCCTGGATCTTGTCTACATGATCTGTGAGATGGAGGATTTTAATATTACCCCACAATTAATCACAATGAAAAAATGGGTAAATGACATTACATTATTGAGCTTTAGAGAAAGGTAGGTATAAAAATAGTGATGCATTAATTAGTAGCTCCTCTAAAATGAAGGATGAAAATAGGAGCAAACAAATTGAATGTTCGCTAATCGTGTCAGCACCATGAACATTCGTGGAAAATAGCAAATGTTCCAAAAATATTTAAAGTATCTTTGTGGGTCTTTTTACTATGGGTAAGACAGTAGGTTACAACTGCTTATAACACTCGAGATTTGTTTGATTTTGGACCACTTGCTGTTTGGTTCTCTTCTGTCAGTAAATCTCACTCATCGATTCTCACTTAATGTATGGTTTTGTAATGGCTGCACATGCGCCTGAACACAAATGTATATACACATATGTGTAGGCTGAGCAAGTAGGACTACTATCTAATGTAGCCTGATATTAGCGCACAGGTAGCCTGTTATAGATGGGACTTTGAATAATCTGGTCATGGATTGTCCACGCCTTTAACATCATGACTCAAGAGGGTAGTGGTTGGATTCAGACGAGCATCTCAGACCTCCACAAGAGATATAAACCAAGGACACAGTGTAAGCAATCCTGGAACTGCACACATAGGAATGAGATGGGACAGGAAGGAGACAAGATGCACGAGCTGTAAGATGGAATTCAGTGGGACAGAGAGTCTCACTGGCAATGTCTCGGCTCAATGGAAAGGATCACATCAATAGTAAAATCATGGTAAATGTAGCACCCAGCAAAGGTAGGAACTGTGATAAAACAGATATATACATTACGTATATATGAACCCCCTATAATGAGGTATGCATACTCTCGTAAAGTTCAGAAGTCCTACTTGCTATTCCAGTATATCAGCATGGATAAGCATTAGCGCATCCAGGAAATACAGATTCAAGGGAGAAGTGGATACAGCCTGCTGGCGAGAAAACCTAAGTTAGAACATAACCCGAACAGAGGAGTAGGACAGAACCCTAACACAAGGGAAACTGTGAAGGGAAAAAAAAAACTTGGAGAACACTAAAGGCATAGTGCTCACTATATGAACCATGAAGCTTACAATACGGAGTGGCTTGATGATGTGACTTCCTTCTAACTCTGCTTACATAGCCCTGGAGGGGCATCCCTGACTTTGCTGAGGACCTGAGCTCCACCTGCCAGTTTGGCAGAGGGCTGGTGTCTCCAGTCTGCATTGGAGCCCACTGTAATTTAGCCTGTCCTTCCTCTTTGGAGTAATTTGCATTGTGTACGAGCTTTTTAGGAGATTCTGCTGTTATCATGTAATTGGGAAACGAAAAAGAAATATCCCGACTTATTTAATTATTTTTATTTTGTTTAAGTAGTTTTTATTGAGTTTTTTTTCAAATACATAAGACAAAAGAGAAAATGGAAACTATAAAATAAAAAAGAGGGAAAGCAATAATAAAATATACATAGCATAACTAACATATATATTAGGCAAATAACATATTGATATAATAGTAATATTACATTTGAAGAAAGAAAGGAAATAAAAGAAGGAAAAAAAAGAAAGAAAAAGAAAAGAAAGACAAAGAAAAAGAAGGGGAGGGAAAAACCAAAATTGCTTAGGAAATAGTATAAAGAAAGAAAGACAAGAACTAGTGTATGGGAGAATGAGTAGAGAGATATGTAGTAAAAGGTAGCCAAAGAATATCAGATTTACTTTTTTGAGAAAGAGAAATAGAGGAAACAGTAGCAATCCTGTGTTCATCACAAATAAAATTCCACCAAGTTACTAAAGATATTTTAGAGTTGTCTTTCCAGGATACAAGTATAACTTTAAAGGCTAATGCTGCATTGATTAGTAGCTCCTCTAAAATGAAGGATGAAAATAGGAGCAAACAAATTGAATGTTCGCTGATCGTGTCAGCACCATGAACATTCGTGGAAAATAGCAAATGTTCCAAAAATATTTAAACTATCTTTGTGGGTCTTTTTACTATGGGTAAGACAGTAGGTTACAACTGCTTATAACGCTCGAGATTTGTTTGATTTTGGACCACTTGCTGTTTGGTTCTCTTCAGTCAGTAAATCTCACTCATCGATTCTCACTTAATGTATGGTTTTGTAATGGCTGCACATGCGCCTGAACACAAATGTATATACACATATGTGTAGGCTGAGCAAGTAGGACTACTATCTAATGTAGCCTGATATTAGCGCACAGGTAGCCTGTTATAGATGGGACTTTGAATAACCTGGTCATGGATTGTCCACGCCTTTAACATCATGACTCAAGAGGGTAGTGGTTGGATTCAGACGAGCATCTCAGACCTCCACAAGAGTATAAACCAAGGACACAGTGTAAGCAATCCTGGAACTGCACACATAGGAATGAGATGGGACAGGAAGGAGACAAGATGCACGAGCTGTAAGATGGAATTCAGTGGGACAGAGAGTCTCACTGGCAATGTCTCGGCTCAATGGAAAGGATCACATCAATAGAAAAATCATGGAAAATGTAGCACCCAGCAAAGGTATGAACTGTGATAAAGCAGATATATGCATTACGTATATATGAACCCCCTATAATGAGGTATGCATACTCTCGTAAAGTTCAGAAGTCCTACTTTCTATTCCAGTATATCAGCATGGATAAGCATTAGCGCTTCCAGGAAATACAGATTCAAGGGAGAAGTGGATACAGCCTGCTGGCGAGAAAACCTAAGTTAGAACATAACCCGAACAGAGGAGTAGGACAGAACCCTAACACAAGGGAAACTGTGAAGGGAAAAAAAAACTTGGAGAACACCAAAGGCATAGTGCTCACTATATGAACCATGAAGCTTACAATATGGAGTGGCTTGGTGATGTGACTTCCTTCTAACTCTGCTTACATAGCCCTGGAGGGGCATCCCTGACTTTGCTGAGGACCTGACCTCCACCTGCCAGTTTGGCAGAGGGCTGGTGTCTCCAATCTTCATTGGAGCCCACTGTAATTTAGCCTGTCCTTCCTCTTTGGAGTAATTTGCATTGTGTACGAGCTTTTTAGGAGATTCTGCTGTTATCATGTAATTGGGAAACAAAAAAGAAATATCCCCACTTACTTAATTATTTTTATTTTGTTTAACACCTTGGCTGCTAGAGCAATTTTCCTCCGGTGCTGAATTATTGGAAAGCCCCTTGAGCATGACGAGCTCAGCTCGTCATCAGCACAGCTCCACTGTGCCTCATGACGAGCTGAGCTCGTCATGAGCATCGAAGGGGTTAAGAAGTTTTTATTGAGTTTTTTTTCAAATACATAAGACAAAAGAGAAAATGGAAACAATAAAATAAAAAAGAGGGAAAGCAATAATAAAATATACATAGCATAACTAACATATATATTAGGCAAATAACATATTGATATAATAGTAATATTACATTTGAAGAAAGAAAGGAAACAAAAGAAGGAAAAAAGAAGAAAGAAAAAGAAAAGAAAGAAAAAGAAGGGGAGGGAAAAACCAAAATTGCTTAGGAAATAGTATAAAGAAAGAAAGAAAAGAACTAGAGTATGGGAGAATGAGTAGAGAGATACGTAGTAAAAGGTAGCCAAAGAATATCAGATTTAATTTTTTGAGAAAGAGAACTAGAGGAAACAGTAGCAATCCTGTGTTCATCACAAATAAAATTCCACCAAGTTACTAAAGATATTTTAGAGTTGTCTTTCCAGGATGAAAGTATAACTTTAAAGGCTAATGCACTAAAAAGGTCACATAAGATGGAAACAGGAGATGAATCAGCAACCTCAGATGATAAAGATCCTAGAAAAACATTTTGTAATGATAAAATAACATTGCATTCAATAATTGACATGCAAATATTCCAAAGAGATTTCCAAAAGGATAAAACATTAGAACACCCATAAAGTTGGTGTTTCAACATGCCCATATCATTCGAACAAGACCAACATAGTGGAGAGGAAGACAGTGAAAATGTAGAATTAGAAACAGGAGTAATAATAGCTGTATGATAAATAAAATACAGAGATTGGGTTATACGAGCAGCAGCAGAAGCTTTAAATAACTTAGACCATAATTTATCCCAGGTTGTAATAGGAAGAGAAAGGGACAAATCAGTTTCCCATGCAGTTTCAATATGGTATTTGGGTCTATCAATAACATTCAATAACAATAACTTATATACAAGAGCAGCTTTAGGCCTGTGAGTTGAAAATAAGGGGTATAGAGGAGTGGGAGGGGATAAGGATGGTGTGTGAGTTGGAAGGGGAAAAGTAGGTAGGTGAGATTGTAAGGCATTAAAAATGGCTTTGATTCTTTGTCAGAGTTTCCTTGGAAAAATTGATAATTAAGTTCACTTGCTAAGCGTTAATTGCGCAAAATTTGGGTTCTTTTTGTGCCGCCACCCCTCCTGGTTTGACGTTGGGGCCCGGGGCTCTTTCTAAAAAAGGCACCTCCGATGTGGTTGTCGCCTCTGATGCAATGGCTATTACTTTGTGCACAATAGACGTGTGTTCACTCTATACCTCGATCCCACAAAAAAGGGGCATTAAAGCGATAGAATCTTTTCTCATCAACCACAACATCAATGAAGGCTTAAAAGTATTTTTGTTGGAACTTCTACAATATACTTTGCATCACAGTTATTTTTCATGAGATGATCAATTTTTTCAGCAATTGGCAGGTACATTAATGGGTAATTGCGCAGCTCCCAGCTACGCAAACCTGTTCATGCACCGGTTGGAACTAGATCACATTTTGAGTAACCCCAGATGGCAGAGTAACATCCACAAACTATGGTGGTACATTTACGACATATTTCTAATATGGAAAGGATCGTCAGGAGAGCTTGAAGACATTATGTTGTTCATCAATAACATCGACAATCACATACAGTTCACCGATACAATCAGCATCCAATATTTGGACGTTTTGGTATCTTTGGTTGACAACAAATTCCATACTGACGTCTCTACCAAAAGCACAGACAGGAATAATTCTTTATTGTTTGACAGTTGTCACCCAATGCCCCTGAAACGACACTTACCGCACTCACAGTTTTTGAGGATAAAACGGATATCATCTAATGCTGAAACCTACACTAAGAATGAATTCAAGATGTTGGAAAAGTTTCAGCAGAGAAAGTATCCTGTTGCTGTATTGAGAGAGGCCATAAATAGAACACGCGCAATTGACAGATAAGAATTATTGAAAACATGTGTGCCAGAATCCAAACAAAACAGACCAACCTCTGTGTCTAAATTTTCCACCAGGAGTCAGAAAATTAAAATGATCATATTAAAGAAATGGCAGATGATTGAGAGTGAACCAGATTTCAAAGGAATCTTTTCCAAACCACTTTTTGCCTATCAAAGGGCGAGTAATCTAAAAGACATGCTTGAATCCAAACCAAGGGATGTTAACATGAAGTATACGGGCACAACCCCTTGTTTGAACTGTGGGCATTGCAATAACATTATACGTGGAAACACACTAAACCATCCAACCACAGGCAAACTCATTAAGCTATGCACCAGCGCCACCTGTGACACAAAGAACGTGATCTACCTGCTTAAATGTCCTTGCGGACTCCCATATGTGAGAAAAACTGAAAGGAAAATAAAAATCCGCTTAATGGAACATAAAAGCACTATCAGAAATAAATCAGCAAAAGCACCGGTTGCTGCACACTTCGCCGCCAACAATCACAATGTGAGCCAAATCAGATACATGATTCTGGAGGTTGTTTCTGCAAAACCAGGCATTGATAACAGAAAGAGACTTTTGCAACGTGAAATGCATTGGATTAAGAAATTGTGTTCATTTAACCCGAAAGGGTTACATGACCGGATGGAATACAATTGCTTCTTATGATTCAATTCCACCTTGAGATCGTACTGCATACAGATTTGAAATTTACATATGTTTGTTTATGAGTTGTTGATGTTGGATCACCAGTTTTTACACTTTGTTTTTTTCACACTTTGACATTATACACTGATTCACCCACATTCGTCATACTGTTTCTCTATTTGTTCTGCACACAGATTGTTTATGAGTTGTTGATACTGTATCACTTAGTTTTTACACTTTGTTTTTTACACTTTGTCGTTATACACTGATTCACCCACATCTGTCACACTGTTTTTCGATTGTAGTTTCCGTATACAGCCTTGAAAGCTTCTATACCTGTGCAGCCCTCTTCAAAATGGCCGCGGCCATCACTCAACACTTGGTTTTTTGGATTATTATCTGTCTTACAACACACGAGGAAAAACCGACTTGTTTTCTTCTGTTTGGTTCTAGTTATTGGAATATGTTTCCACTTGATGTGTGATATCTATCTTGGAACTTGATAGACACAGTAACACCCGGGATTCGTCCCTTTCGGTTAGCCATTTTCTCTTTCTATATATGAGATAGCCACACGCATGCGTGGCGTTCCTACCCCGTTTTCAAATACTGACTATGACGGATTTGAGAGTACCGAACAATTTCTACCGGTAAGATACTCACTAAGATTCTGCTTTGGAGGCCGTTTTCATTGGGGGAATCGTTATAGTCGGACTTTGGGTCACTCGAGTAAACTTTGACTGCCCACATATATATCACACGTCTGTTTTTTCGTGCACCATGCAATGGGACTGTTTTTTAAGAGATGCACACTGATTTTAAGATTTAAGGATTTTTGTTTTTTAGCTCCAAACACTCTTTTCTCACTTCTCATTTCTTCACGAATGCGTGTTTATATAGGATCGGCTCTCACACACAGTGTGATTCCACTTAGAAATTTACTTCGAGCATTATTTCAGTTCGAGCAGTATTTTCACGTTGTTTAACTTCCAATGAGCTTGTGTTATGCTCGGTTTATCCACATTCACCAGCCTACACTTGTGTTTAGTACACAATATTCACCAGGTGTTCATGAGAGGATTTTACCATTATGTGTGTCTACTTCCGTATCATTTATACTCTTCTCAATGATGTTTATGTTTATAGATTCATCATATATCCCCTGATGAAGTGTACCAGCATGAAATGCATTGGGAGTAGAAAGGAATTGGCATTAAAATAAAATGAGATGAAAAGTTTTGGATTGTATACACAACGACAGGAATGTTAATATTGGAAGTCTGACTGTGATGTAACAGTTAAAATAATTGAAGTTCATAACGATAAGGATTAAAAATAATTGAAATCACTTTGGATTATATCGATTCATTAAGAAAACGTAGGATAAATATATTGAAGACTTTTTGTCTCACAAAGGAGTGCGACGGGCCACATTGTCACATTTTGCCAATGTCATTCACTTTACTATTTGAGCACAACTTCCCAAGGTCAGAGGAAGCCACCCGGCAGCACCCAAATTTAGTTTACATCTGAAGGATATATTTAGTTAAGTGCCACACACACCCATTGGACTTTGTATTATATTATTTGAGATAGGAATCAGGTAAATGATACTGAACTTGTAAAGCATGGAAGAAATAATAGAATTATGTTGTAGTAACTGGTGTACAAAAATAATACCCTTCTCCTTCCAATCTTTGTAGTAGAATGATTTACCTTTATATTTGAGAAATGTATTTTACCATATAGTGGAGGACAAAAAACATTAAAAAGGAGTAAAATCCTTAGAAAATGTGTTGTATAATAAAGTTTGGGAGTATTTTAAGATAGGGTTAATAGATAAAAAGGTGCAATTTGACATAAAAATTACATGCTGAAAAGAAAAGTCTTTTAATAAGGAACGTTCAAAAAGGATCCATCTGGGAACAGGAATATCAACAAAATCATAGGGTAGAGCAAAGAACTGTTTAATCAAAAAAGCCGAATGATAGGCTTTGAAGTTTGGGAAGCGCACGCCACCCTCATCCTTGGGACGAACACGTTTATTTAGAGCAATTCGTGGATGTTTGTTGTTCCACAAAAATTTGATACAAGTGGAGTTAATTTGGGAAAAATAAACATTGGGAATCCGAATAGGTAGCATGGACAGTGTATATAAAACATGGGGAACAATCATCATTTTAATGGTATCTAACCTGCCCCACCAGGAAAGGTACAGGGGGGGACCAAGTGAGGAGGAGTGATTTGATTTTAGCGAGCAATGCATGAGATGTGAATTTAATTGTGGCAGCTAGAGATGAAGAAAACCAAATACCAAGGTATTTATTTTTGAAGGACATCAGGCAAAATTAGTATCATTAAACATAAATTGATAGCATGTGGAATGTAAAGGCAAGACTCTGTCTTAGAAAGGTTATGTTTATAACCGGAAATACTGGAGTATAATCGAACTTCATCCATAAAATATGGGATAGAATCAACAGGATTAGACATATAAATTAGTATATCGTCTGCATAAGCAGAAATTTTAGTTTCTACAGAATTATATTTGAAGCCAGTGATCTGTGAGTTAACACGAATACGCTCTAGGAATGGTTCAAGGCATAGGATGAATAGTAAGGGAGAACGAGGACATCCTTGCCTTGTACCTCTGGACAAAGAAAATAAATTGGAAAAATGATTATTAACAAAAATACTGGCTCGAGGACAAGAATGCAGAATCTTAATAAAAGAAATAAAGGAGGGCCCAAAACCAAACTATTGGAAAGTTTGAAACATTAATTGCCAATTGATACAGTCAAATTCCTTTTCAGCGTCAAAGACAGGGCTGCTACGGGAGATTTGTGTTTTCTGCCATATGAAATAATATTGTCAAACATCCGAGCATTATCAGATGCCAATCTATCCTTTACAAACCCAACTTGATCAGTTTTAACCAATAGGGAAATGATAGTTTCAAGTTGGGGAGCAAGAATTTTGGCAATTTTAGCAATCATAATTTATTAACGATATAGGACGATATTTTTACAGTAAGAGTGATCTTTATCAGGTTTAGGGATTATAACGATTAAAGCATCCATGAACGATCCAGACGCTTTGGCATCTGCAATGAAAGAATTAAAAAGAGCCAAAAGTTGGGGACAAAAATGGAAGCAAAGGTGGTATAAAATTCAACAGATAGACCATCAGGTCCTGGGGCTTTTGACTTTTTTAAAGATTTGATAGCATTAGTAGCCTCTTGAAGAGTAATGTCTCTCTCTAATGCATTAAATTCGTCAGGTAGAGATGGTGGAGAAGAGAGACCTGAGAAGAAGGTATTTAAATTTTCATTAGTGGGAAAGGTGTCGTCAGAGTAAAGAGATTTATAGCAGTCATGAAAGACCTCGGCAATTTCCTCATCTGATGAGACGAGTTTTTTAGTGGATTCATTAAGGATAGGACCAATATTTTTACGCTCAGATAAAATTTCCAAATAATTAGCTAACATCTCACCCACTTTATTTTGACCTCCATGATATTTAGATTTGATTTTAAGCAGAATATTACATGCTTCAGTTGTTGCCAATTTGTTAAGATCAGCTTTTGCTTTAATCAAATCATGAAGGGCAGAAGATGAGAGGGAAGTAAAATATGTATGTTCTAGGTCTTTAAGTTTTTGTAATTGATCCTCATATTTTTTCCTTGGGATTTTCTTTTTTTTCGAGACATAAGAAATGGTAAAGGCACGAAAATAAGCTTTAAAGGTGTCCCAATTGGTAGGAACAGAAGTGTCAAATGGGTTATTAAAACTGTAAAACTCGTTAATAATGGAGGTAGCTTCTTTAAGAAAAACAATATGTGATAATAAAACATTATTAAGTTTCCAACTACTAAAATGAGAAGAGGTAAGCAAAAGGTCCAGGACAGCGTGAACGAGAGCATGATCAGATATAAAAATAGAACCAATTTCAGAATTTTGAATAGAAGGAAGCAGGGATTTACTAACCAGAATATAATCAATTCTAGAGCGAGTATGATGCACATTAGAAAAAAAAGTATGTTCAAGCACATCAGGATAACAAGTCTTCCAAACATCTTATAATGAACGAGAGGCAATGGCCGATTGAAAAGCTTTATGTGATTTATCAGAATGAAATTTACATTTGGACAATCTATCGGAAAAGGGATCCAATCATTGGGTAAAATCACCAGCGACAATAATATTGGGACATTCCGCTGAAGAAAGTAAAATTTTAATGTCAGACCAGAGTTTAGGATCTGGTTTAACAGGGCCATAAATATTTAGTAAAACTAAAGTTTTATTTTGCACCACAATCTTTGCCATTATCCATTGTCCATTATCATCATTCTGTGTAGATACAATTTGTACTGATAATGATTTATGAAACAATATAGCAATTCCCCCCTTTTTATTGGATGCAGGAGAAAAAACAACTTGACCCACCCATTGCCTTCTCAATTTAGGAGCCTCTGCTTCAGTACAATGGGTTTCCTGAAGAAAAGAAATCTGAGAATTGAGCTTGGATAAATGAGACAGTACCTTTTGGCCGGATTCCCAAGACCACAGACGTTCCACGTAACAAACTTACACATAATGGAGGGATAGGAGGGTAAAACACGGATGGAGTGGATACACTGCAAGACTACAACTACAAGAGAAAACGCACCACTTAAGAGAGTTACATATGAAAACTACTACAAAATGACCCACAGAACCAACATATATTTGCAATAAGTCAATGACAAATACCATTGTTGAACAAGTAAAGGTAATTGTAGAAAAAACATGTAGTAAAAGTTAGGACGAAAGGTGAGATATGATGGAAAGAAGAGAAGAAGGGAGAAGAAGAGAGGAGAAAGGAAGTAGAAAAAAGAGACAGGTGAATAGATCAAGGCAGAGCAGCCAGCTCTGAAAAGAAAAAAGAAGGAGACACACTAGGAGCATAGCGATGCCAGAGGACACGGACCTCGGTAACAGGTAAAAAGGAAGAGAAGAAGAAGGAAACCTCATGAAGCAAGGGAAAAACAAATAACATAAGATCATGTTTTAGAACATACTAAGCTGGTAAAAGAGAACATTCCTGAACAATAAAGATAGAAAAATCAATTATTAGTGTCCATTCCATTACAAGAAACATTCTGTAGGTACAGTCTAAGTTTTTCCAGATCATCAAAGGAGCGTGAACGACCATTATGCGTAATCTTGCAGAGACATGGATGGAGGATGCCATATTGGATGTTAAGATGACTCAGTTGAGGTCCTAGAGCTACAAATTATTTACGCCGTGCATTAGAGGCATTAGAGATATCCTGAGAGATGAAAATATTATGGCCAGACCATATAAGACGACGTTTAAGTCTTACAGCTTTCAGAACATGCATCAATTTGGTAAATTCAAGGAAAAGCATTATGATACCACATGGTTTGGTAGCATTAGAATTGAGACAACCCAAGTGATGAGCTCTTTATATATTGAGGGCAGTGGCCGACGATTGAAGCCCTAAAAGGTCTGGAAGGAATTTCTGTAGAAAAGAAACCATATCAGGACCTTCAACATTTTCCGGAAGCCCATAAAGGCGTAGGTTATTTCTGCAATTTTGATTTTCAAGGTCCTCGGTGTGGATGTTAAGCTTATGTATTTCCTGTTCTAACAGCGGGACCTTTGAAGAAATATCTTGAAGATCACTAACGCGCTGTTCCAGATCCAAAACTTTCCCCTCCATAACAATCCATCGCTCCTCAATCTGCTTTAGTTTTTCGTTGGTCGCAGACATGAAAGGTTGAAGACCATGAACTTCATCCAATATAGAATCTAAGACAGGATTCTGAGAGGAATGAATGAGAGAAGGTGGATCATTTTCATGTCTTTTTGGTTTTGTACCAGTTATGGATGATCTGGCATTATGAATGTCGTTAGCCATTGTAGGTTGCAACAGAGGTCACCTGCCTTATCAAAAATGAAGATCTGTAGGAAAATCAAACTAGGATATTATATAGTTGTTATTTTGTTGAAGATGTAAACATATTGGAACGATCCTCCAAACTGTGGAAAAAGCGCTAGACCACAAGTAAAGCTCCTCAAAATGCTAAATGTTGAACAGAGTAGCTGCACGAAGACCTCATAGAATTGGCATGAGCATGAAAAATATTGTTGATTAATGAGGAAAAAGAAAAGCGGCTGACCATTAACAGGGTGGTAATACACGAGTGTAGTGACCCAAAAAGGCAGCCGCTCGTGTCGCTCACAGGATAAGTGTGTCGTGAATAAGGAGCAGTTCCGTAAAGGTGGAGGCAGGTTAAAAGAAAAACATCACCACCAGAAGAAAAACCATCTCATTTAACTTAACCCATTAAATATGCAGGGGAAAATAATGAAGAGCAAGAAACATTGGAAATTGTAAGGAAAAATGCACAAGGCATAGAAGACCATGCTCCTCCATCCAGTGCCAATATCCGGGTGTATTAAAACATTGATGGCAGAAAGCAGTAGCTGATAAAAAGGAAAACAGAGCATATAAAATAGTAGGATCCTTCCTGGAAATGGAAAAAAGAAGTCAGGACTCCAAACACAGGCTCAGCGACCTAAAATGTCGGCCGCCCGTGCTTCTAGCAGGGTAGAAATGCTGTGGAAGAGGGATCGCTTAGTTAAGGGGAAGGCATCTCAGAAAAGAAACAGCGTTACCAATGAATAGTGTAACAGTGCTTCCTCTAACTATTAAATAAACAACTGCAAAAACCGAAGAGTGAGAGACATTGTGGTTTATAATGGAATGTACACAAGGTAAAGTTCATAGTTCATCAGGAAAATAATGAGAGTCAGTTAGTTGGACCTCAAAGGCACAAAAGAGCACCATTCCAGCAGGAAAAAGGTGGTGTGCATTCAAAAAGGTAATTTCCACCTTGAAAACGGCATAAACTCGCAGCGACCAAAAATGGCGGCCGCTCGCGTCTCTGACATGGAGAAACTGCCGCATGAAGAAAGCGGCTCAATAACGAAGCACGGGAGTCCGAAAGTCGGTCACAAGACTCACCGCATCGTCAGAGGAATGAGACTGTCCGTCAGCGCTCGTTAAAACAAGGCAAGAGGTACCAAAATGTAGATAAAGTCCCGCGTAGCAGCAGAGCTAACACAAGGTCCGCCATGTTCCCTCGGCGTGCAGACCACGCCCCATCCCCGCTTATTTTTGACTCGAGGGTGGATCTGTAGTAATTCAATGTATATATGTAATATATTACTGTATTCACATCTGGGACAAAATCTGCACCAAAACATTAACTTTGCATTGGCTCAACAAAGAGAAATGATTAAAGCCACTTTTCTACGTTTGAAAAGATCCTGAAACAAATACTATACTACATTGGACATGATGACACTTCTTCATATTATTTGTACTTTACAGGCTTTGAACTGTAATGCTAGGCCACATTAGACCAGCATCTACATTGAAGCCTCCTCCGGATAATAGTCTCATGTGGACAAGTTTACGACTTTGCCAGGTAGACCGGGCCGGACTGCGAATGCAAGCCGGCCCTGGCAATCGAGTCGGACTGGCTGCAGGAGGGAGGTGGGGTTGTGGGGCGGTGCGTGTGGAAAACATTGCAGCTGCTTTTATTACAGGGGCCGATATTGCAGCTATGCTGCAAAACTGCCCGGTAACAAAAACGCCCCCCACATGGGTTTAAAGCCAGTCCCCACTCTGGCGGCCAACTGTGGAAACACCCAGTGCCAACTACAGCCAGTCCAGCCCTGTTGGTAGGGGAAGTTGGGGTGGGAAATCTGCATAGGTTGATTAACTGCCATCCTCACTGACAAGCTTTGGCATGTCTTTCTCACAAGGACGAAGGGGACAGTCAGACCTCTGACCAGCAGAGGCTCCCTTTTGAAGTCTTGGAGGGAAAAACAGTTTACAGAGTCTTTAGGGGTGGGGCTAAGCTCTGCAGAGAGTTTTTTCAAACCAAGAATTGCTTCTGCCAGCTTTAAAAGCACTACAAAAGGGGTGGTGATGGACGGAGCATCTGAATCAATCAAGCACTCACACCCAGTCAAAAGATCTGGGTTTAATCCATCACCGTTCTTTAGCCCACTCTGCCACCCCAGTTCAGACATGGCTATATGCAAATCAGTCTGACCCTGTGCCTCATGGGAACAGTCCAGCCCGAACTGCCAAGCCATGTCTTCCCTGGACCGGAAACAAGCTTCCGAGCACCGGTTTCTGGCATTCCAGCCGTCTTCAGCCCGGCTCGCTTGAATCCAAGTACTTAAAATTAATTACCAATTAATTAAAATTAATTACCAATTAATTAAAATTAATTTATAATTCTTACTAATTAATAATTAATTCAATATAATTAAATTACTTCCCACCCTATTCCCCTATAACCCACAACCCGCTACAGAACATATTTATCAATTATTCAATTAATTAAAATTAATTAAAAAAATTATTTTTGGGGAAAAACCTAAAAAGCTGTTAAAGCTATTCCAGTATTAAAGCTCTGATTCTAAAGCCAGGTCAGAACCTAGAGTATATATAAATACATTTGGGTGTGGCGGGGGGGCAGGGAGGCGCTACTCTTTCCACTGGCATGTGAACTAATAGGTCAAGAACCTCCATGCCTGAAAAGGTAGGACTGGAGCGATTACTGACTGAAACTACTTTTACCCAAGTAGGAATGTATACAGGTGGCCAGGTTGGGAGGCAACCTTTAGTACAACTACTTAATCGAGATACAGAAGTAACCCAGTATTTCGAGAAAGAAGTGGTGGTGGCTAAAGCAGACACAAGGCCCATGCTGGATAAATAAATAAAATCATTAACTACTTTAAATGAGAGATTACAGAAATATTATGTGGGATCAGACGAGGGATGAAGGCACTGGAGAAGAGGTCGATACTGCATCTGTATCTGCGCAAAATACAGGACATGGTGTAGGATAAGAGAGATTATGTACACTAGCTTGCAGGAAACAGATAATCCCGCAGATCATGAGACTGTCTGCTTGTTGAAATTCGTGAGGAACACACTAATCTTCCACCTTTTCTCCCATCCCTGTGGAGGGGCCGCTTAAGGCAGCCGAAAAGCCTTAAGCATAAAAAGTAAAAAAAAGGGAAAAAGGCACCAGTATGACTCACATTGAAAATATGAACAGTGTTCAGACGGATCTTTGCGAGGGTCCAACATCCAAGAGGCAACGATGCCGGACAATGTTGAGTGACTGGTTTGTTTGTAGTAAGCAAACTCCATACGCTTATAAAAAGGGTCACAATAGAAAAAAATCACATACTTCATGAAAATGCATAATAATACAACATCTACAGAGCTAGTAATACAGATTAATTCTGCCTTTTCCTCAGGCAAAAGGCACAGACACTCCTCAGATGTAGCCTTTGTAGACTGAAGAGCTTAGTAACGATGCACTTGAAGGTAAGCAACAACCATCAAATTCCTGTGTTATTTTGAACCCGGATTCTACCCATACCTCTGGCTAATCACAGACAGTGGAGTCATTTACTAGCCCATAAACAAGCAGAGTCAACAAAGGGAAAAGTAATGAAGAAGGAAGATCCACTGCCCAGTAAGGAAAATATGTCCCATTTTTATAATAAATGGTTTAAGCAAAAACTGGCAGAGCATTTCGGGTGCTTTCTCAATATTTTCAGCGACAGAATTCGAGACTGCTTGGTCTGAGGATTCAAGGTGTTATGGAAATGATCTGATTCCTGTTAACAGTTGAGACACGATGATGCATAACCCAGCTGTTGTATGTATGCCTCTATGCCTTCTTGGAGCCCACTATATTCTAAACACTTTGAAGTTGCTGCAGGCACTGCCACGCCTTCCGCATTTAGCCACAGAGGATATCCTCAGTGAAGTGTTTGGAAAAATCTATAGGAGAGTAGGAAAAGTTATCTCAGATTGCAAATGCCTCCCTGGCAATTGTCAAACTAGTGCATCCTGTGTGGATGCTTTCCATAAACTGGGAATAAATATGACATTTCCATACAAAGAATTACATCTAGCAATTCTACCAGTATGGAACAAGCTACACGAGCTTATGACTAAAGGCCCAATTTCATAGTCAAAACAGGGAACTTGCAAGTTAACCTCAACCTTAAAGAAGATGTTATTAGTGGAATATTTAGAAAAAATGCTATTTACTGGCCAGGAAGAATGGAGATGAGTGGCAGCTACCCTCACAGAAGTCTCTCACCCCATCATCCTTGTCCTGTAGCAGTCACTGCAAGACCACAGTTGAGGAGTGGGGCTGGGAGTCAAGGTAATGACAACAGTGTATCTCCATTTTCCTCCACATTATCCCTCGTCAGTGTTATCGTTTCCAATGTAATATGATTGGATCACAAAATTAAAGATGAGGTTTGCCTGTGATTCTCTGTGCAATAATATACGTTGGCTCAAGGAAACCTGGCCAATTGAAAAACTAGCATTTGATTGATATAGTACATACTTTGTGCCTGCTGAAGCTAAGATGGGGAGAACAATGTGAGGACTTGTTATATGCAATTCTACTGCTCTTTGAATTATTAGTAAGCATTCTCCCACTGTTTGTAGATATTTCCAGCACCTTAGGCTTGGACTAAAAATAGGAAACAACTGTTACGGTGATCCTACTGTACTAGTGTACTACTGTACTAGTGGGCAGGGATTTTAATGCCAGCTGTGTGCTCAGAATGATTGGTGAAAATCTCTTTATGGAAAAGAGTGCTTGGGTTATTTCTGGTGCCGATATGAGCTGGAGGAAAAATAATCTAATTAGAGCAAGAACCAATTTATAAATATTGAAAAGGCGGGATTTTCGATCTTACATTTGATTACTCTAGATCTAAATCCCCACTTAGGTCGACTGAACCTTTGTTGCCTGTCATAGAGTAAAAAGCAATCCACTACTAGTTTATGCAAATCAATAATTTGGCAAGACTCTGAAGAACCACTTACCACAAATCAGTTTTAAAGTTTTATTATAAAGCCAAAGTTAACTGGAGATACAAACATCTCAATAAAAGGTTCATCAGGTATACTGGCACCAAAACAAACATAAATTCTCTGAATGATCTTAGGCGACAGAAAAATATCACCAAAACCAGCTCGAAAATCAACTGGTTTACAAGAATAGACACAAGTTGTAATGTAAGCGTCATTTACAATAGAGAAAGAATCAGGTTAGACTGTCCCTACCCTAGACTAAGTGACATCCCTACTTAACAGAATCTTGAGCTAAAAAGGTGTCAGCCGTGGTGACTTCCAAAGAAGTTCACTCACTTTCCCTTAGTCTCTGATGTAATTCTGTGCATTGCATTCATGCCCTCTCTGCCTACCCATCCACTCTCTAAGGGTCCTCAGGCCATCTGCTCTAACTCCACCCCAGGGTGCTATCCCTAATACAAAATCACAAGTACAGTTGAAACGCCCCTCAGAGACGCCCCTCACGTACACCTCTCACGTGGTTTCGATTCTGGCTTTTTCCATACTGATACTCCTCTGGGCCTCTTGTTAGCGTTGACCTTGCTTCCCAGGATTCTTCTCCGTTCGCCGGTACCCCCCATTAAATTCCTGGATCCTCCTCCAGGCCTGTGCCTGTCTCCCCGGACAGAGCTCTATTCATCACTCTCTTGATTGGAACCCCCTCGCACCTGCAAACAGACACCCATGAATTGGGCCCCAAATTCCGACCTCCAGTTATCTATTCAGGTCGTAAAACTTCGAACATGGTTGGCAATTTATGCTTAACGAGACTCGATTTTAGCTAAAACGTGCAGATCAAAGAAGCAACTTTATCTTTCCAGGCCTACTACATTACCTTGCAAGAGGCCTGCACTCTGTGAACCTTTATTTCTTAAAACTAAAACAAGTTCTACTTAATACACTCTGAACACTTCTACAAAACATGATTTCTAACGCAAAATCAATAACATTCTATATAATAGCAGTAATAAGATAATCCATCTCATGTGATCTGCAAAGGCACGTTTTCGTTCTTCATGCATTGGCAGGAGGCCTGCACATTTCTACGTTTAACAGCATTACATTTTCTTCTGCAACAGTCACATAACATGGAGTCTTAACAGCACTCTAACATTTCTAAACATTACTACATTAGCTTCACACTCTATAATATGCATTCTACATTGATTAAACACTCATAAGTATATGTATTTCTATATATTTTCGACACTTCTAAATGCGTTAACTATATTCGTGCATCTAGCTTGTAAATATGGTGCACTTATACATTTTTCTCAAATTGCGCTCTCTCAGTTCCCCCCTTTGATGACCTCTAGGTGTCATCACCATCACAACACCATCATTGGATTGAATCAGACAGAACTCGTTGCAATGCTCCCTTGCTTTATCATCTCCAGAGCCCTCAGACTCCTGTATTGATTGTCCTGCATTGCAGCTAGTCTCTGCTCCTGTTCTCTCATGGATCTTTGCAAACTATTTGCTCTATACCATTGGTACAGTCTCACTAATCCCCACAATATGATTACACAAATCACTATTATGATGATAGGCTTTAAAATGTACCATATAAAGCTTTTTCCTAGATTGGCGAACCAACCTCCAACTTTACCCATTCCATGACCCACTTTTTCCCACACATTTACTCTTGACAAATCTTCTATTTCTTGGTGTATCTCAGTGATATTTCGTATGTATTTCTCAAGAGGTTTTGAATTGTCTGGAATGTAAGTGCAACATTCTTGGACCTTCAAAGCCTTACAGACTCCGTCCTCTTTAGCTAACAGAACGTCTAGAGCAAGTCGGTTTTGAAGAACCATTGCCCTTATCGATTGCATCTCTCTTTCCACCAGCATTAAAGATCTAGCAGTACTGGCAGATAATCTATCTACAACTGTTGCCAATCTCCTGATCTTGACATCATTCAGTATTAATCCTAAAAGAGGGAACATAGCGCCGAATACATCTCCAACTACCTCAGCATCGCCTACATCACCTCTCCCCCTTACTGGAGTTCTTCCCTCTATGATTTCTAAATCTTTAGCGTGATATATTTTGGGGAAGACAATTGCCAAATAGCATGATCCATACCAATTGTCAGGTAGTTTCACGTAGGCATTTCTTCCACATACAAAATATACATTCGGAATCACTTGCATTCCCTTTAAGAAGTCTTTCGAGTAATATTCTAATTGGAAGGCATGTTCACAACTCACTTCTCCCACAAACACGTTTTCATAGTAGGTGTTACCCCTATATATACATAGTTTCCCTTTTTGTGTTCGATCGAAAGCTATTGGACCGTTACTACCCTTTCTTTTGTGTGACTTTTCCTCCTCCGTCCAATCTGTTTTCCATTGGCCAGAAGCCTTTAGAATTTTCTGTCTTCTGTATCGATCATCCACCTGCCCAATAAACTTTTTCTCAATTTCTGATACTTTGCAAGTCAGATTATTTCTTCGGGCATGTGAAGTATCTAAAGTTCTCCAAAGAATGAAAAATTTCCCTAACCTGTCCTCACTCTTATAATAGTCCCACTTATTTAAGTGCTTATAGTTCGGGACTTCAGGCAATACTGCATAACAATTTGAAAAGTAGTATTCAAAGCTATCTCGTCCATAAAATATGCTAAGCAACAAACTACATGTAATCCCATACGTCAATGGGAGATGATGATACCTAATACCTTCATCTACGGAAGCTGGTAACTGCATACAGACGTAGCAGTCTTTCGCCTCCATAACGTCAATGTATTCATACAACAGTTTGGCATAAGCATTTGACTTAAAGTTTCCCTGTGACTCATCTACATGTAACCTACGAGCTTCTGCTGCTAGTAAAGCCTTCTCCTGTATTGCATTGTCCTCCTTTTTACTAGCAGTAGTAGGTTTTGATGTTACCACAACCTTTGCTTCTGTAGCTTTCGTTTCGTTTTCATGTCCCACTATGTATGACACAGTAACTACTAAAACTATAAGAAGAATAACTCCCGCTAAAAGTGTACCTATTATACATTTCGCTTTGCGGTTCGAGTTGCCGGCCTCCATGTTCTTCAGACAGTGTAGTTTTTATTCTTCTTTCCAATGCAAAGTCCTTTCTTTTTATCTCTTCACCAACCTCTTTTTGTCCATTCAGTCTTTCTTGAATTACACCTCGGGAAGCTGGCAATCTTTTCTTTTTGAAATCAGTCTTTTGAACCACAACAACAGACAACCCTAGCCCTTCTCCGTCAACTAAATGGAAAGGTCCCTAAATTTTCTCTTCTTCCACTTGGCACTAGGTTATCTTCTCAATCTTGGTTATTTACAAAGTCTTTAGGTGTCTATGATTGTGCGTGTTCCAGCGGCTCTAATAGCGTATTCTAATATTTCTAAGCGAAGAATGGTCTCCTCGAGTACCAAAAGTCGGAAATTCTACTCTGTTTAAAACCAGTTCTCGTATTCTGCTCAGGTAGGGAGGATTGGGGATGGTGAGTGTTAGTAACCCTTCAGCTTCAACTCCAGGCACCAACAACGCCACTTCTAGCTTTATGATGGGATCAGTGCTGATCACTGTCACTTCCCTCACCCTCCCGGATCTCTGTGCACACGACATCTGATGCTAGGTAGGTCCACTCAGGAGTGGCGTATCTTCTGCAGGGCACACGCACCCTCCTTGATCTCCTTGGACCCTCCGCTTCTGGATTCTGTGCACCTTCGTCCAGGTCTGAGTCTTCAGATATTGGAGCAAGGGTTCTCTCTGGAGTTGACTTTAGGCTTGGCCTCTTTCTTCTTTCAGGCCAACTGGTCTCTCCACGCCTTGTTCTCCTGCTTCTTGTCCTCACACCCGACTCTTGATCACTTGCAGCTTGATCAGTGTCTGTTTCGTACTCACAGCTGCTTTCTCCTTCAGTGGCAACGTCAGTTTCACTGTCGTCCTGTCCTCCTTCCACTGGATCTGACACGCTCCCAGCTTCCTCCGACACCCCCACAGCTTGGCTGGTCCCCTCTGTCGATTCTTCGTCCTCAGCTGGATTTTCATCCGAGAGAGGAGCTGTTTCTTCCAGGGGTGCTGGAACTCTCCGCGTATGGGAGGCGTGTATCCAATTGGGTAGCCCTCCGACCTTCACAGCAGTATTCGATGTTAAGATGATCTGGTAGGGTCCT
The DNA here is from genome assembly GCF_964263255.1 of Lissotriton vulgaris. Classification (NCBI taxonomy): domain Eukaryota; kingdom Metazoa; phylum Chordata; class Amphibia; order Caudata; family Salamandridae; genus Lissotriton; species Lissotriton vulgaris. The sequence goes on from NC_141694.1 coordinate 479,198,635, forward strand.
CGCCAACGCACATCTAAGCAATTCTTTCTGACGTGCTTCTTCACCACGACCCAATCACCAGGGCACAGGTCGTGGCACAAGTCTTGGGACGATGGGATTTCAGCAGCCTGCACCTGAAAAGACACAGAATGAATGGCATCAGAAAGTCCCTTGCAATAATCCAGGATCAGATCATCTGTGATATTCAACAAAGCTGCAGTAGGAACTGATGGCAGTCTCATTGCCCTCCCCATTAATACTTCATGTGGAGAGAGACCTGTTCTCCTGTCTGGTGTGCTACGTATGCTCATAAGTACTAATGGCAGTGCATCAGGCCAGCTCAGAGATGTCGATGAACACACTTTGGCAATTCGGGACTTTATCGTCCCATTGATCTGCTCCACAATTCCTGAAGCTTCTGGTCGATAGCTACAGTGCAGCTTCTGATCAATATTCAATGCTGAGCAGAGCATCTTCACAATTTCGCTGTTGAAATGTGTTCCCCTATCTGATTCAAAAGAGGCCGGCACCCCGAAACGCGGTATTAACTCCCTAAGCAATAACTTTGCTACTGTGAGTGTGTCACACCTGCGTGTAGGGTAAGCCTCGACCCATCTAGAAAATATACAAACAACCACCAGAACGTATCTGAGGCGATTACATTTTGCCATTTCAATGAAGTCTAGGTGCATCCGATTAAACGGACCCCCAGACCTCCCTATGTGATTCAACGTGACTGGTGTTCTCTTTCCTACGTTCAGCTGTTGGCATGTCACACATCGCTGACACACTGCTTCCGCGGCTACTCTAAACTTGGGATTATACCATGTTTGTCTAAATACCCGAAGCATAGCATCTCTGCCTAGATGTACCGGTCCATGAATCTGTCTCGCCATTGGACTCACTAACTCATTTGGCAACACTGCCCTTCCATCTGCTGAAACCCAAAAGTCCATTTCACTTTTTACACAACCTGCGGTTTCCCATGTCTTTTTCTCAAAGTCTGTTGCATTCTCTTGTATGCCCTTTAAATCATCCCAGGTGTCTACAGTTTCCAACATCATAGTTAACTCTGTCTTTTCCTGTGTCCCTCCTACGTCTACCTCTGTAAAAGAGTATCCCTGCTCTGCACAATAACGTGCGACCTCGTCTGCGTATCTGTTTCCCTGGGACACAAAATCAGTACCTTTGGTATGGGCTGCACATTTAACAACGGCAATAGCTGCCGGACCTTGCAATGCTTCTAACAATAGTCGTACAAATTCCCCATTTCGAATAGGTGAACCTGAAGAAGTCATGTAACCTCTTTGAGACCACAATTGTCCATAGTCATGAACTACCCCGAAACCATATTGGCTGTCGATGTAAATGGTGACTCGAATTTTGCTGCCTGATATACAGGCGCGGGTCAATGCAATGATTTCAGCTACCTGAGCGGAGTGTACTCCTTCCAGGCAAGCGGCTTCCACAACTCCAGTAATGGTGCAAACAGCATAAGCTGCTCTCAACTGACCAATATTGTCTCTTACACATGAGCCATCGAAAAAGAGAATTTCATCAGGGTCAGTCAACGGCTCATCTACAATATCTGGTCTCGGTTTGGTGCATAGTTCAGTCACATCAAGGCAATCGTGATCTTCACATTCTCCATCTTCTATATCATTTGGAAGTGGCATCAAAGTAGCAGGATTCAAAACAGAGCATCTCTTAAGGGTCACGTTCTCCGCAGCAAGAATAACTTGCTCGTAGCGCGTGAGCCGGTTATTTGTCAAATGCTGTGTCTTGGTCCTGGTCATTAACAGCTCCACAGAATGAGGTACATACACCACTAACTGGTGTCCCATGACTATGCTCTCACACCTTTCAATGCTGACACCCGTTGCAGCAACGGATTTGAGACATCCGGGCAACGCTGCGGCTACTGGATCTAACGTAGCCGAGAAGTATGCAACTGGTCTACAGGCATTTCCATGAATTTGGGCTAGAACCGACAAAGCACAACCTTCTATTTCACAGCAGTAAAGTAAGAATGGTTTTTCGTAATCCGGCATTCCCAGAGCAGGAGCACGACACAAGTCCTCTCTCAGCTGCAAGAATGCCATCAAACAGTCCTTGTCCCATGGTACCGGATCACTCACCTCCTTGTGCGTCAGTTTTTGTAAGGGTTTTGCTTTCAAGGAAAAGTTAGCTATCCACTGTCGGCAATACCCAACCATTCCTAGAAACATCCTGACCTCTCTTTGTGTCCTTGGCGAATTCATTTTCATGATCGCCTCTATCCTGTCTGGTGACACCTTCCGTTTCCCTTTTTCAATTCTGTGACCCAAGTACTGTACTTCCGTCAGACAGTACTGTAATTTGCTCGGAGACACCTTGTGTCCGTTCTCAGCTAAATGGTTCAGCAAGGTGATGGTGTCTACCTTACAAGCTTCCTCTGTTTCTGACGCAACAAGTAGGTCGTCTATGTACTGGACTCGAACCGAGTTCTGCGGCAGTACTAGACTTTCAAGATTTTTCTTCAGCAGCTGGTTAAAAATCGATGGGCTTTCTGTATACCCCTGTGGGATACGACACAATGTTAATACGCGATTTTCCAGCTTAAAAGCGAAAAGAAAATGGCTCTCCTCATCTAGGGGGATTGAAAAGAAGGCCTGGCAAAGGTCTATCACTGTGAACCACTCAGCTTGGAATGGTATCTGAAACAATATCACTGATGGATTCGGTACCACTGGACAACATGAAACAACTATGTTATTAACCTTCCGGAGATCCTGCACTATTCTGAATTTCCCACTAGGTTTCAGTAAACCCATAATCGGGGAGTTACATGGACTTCCCACAATTTCCTTCAGTATTCTCTGCTTAATCATGGAGTCGATCACAGGCTTTATTCCTGCAATCGTCTCTGGAGTCAATTTGTATTGTGGCGTTCTTGGATATTCGACATTTGGTTTTACCATGATTTTCACTGGCTCCACTCCTTTGATCAGTCCTATCTCTTCCCCAGTGAAATCCCATACTTCAGATGACACCGTATCTCTTAAGTCCCAAGGGAGCTCTTCCACCGTCAAGGTAGGATACAGCTCTACGCATACCTTTGAGTTTGCAACTCTAAAGTCGGCATCGTCGTCGTTAGTCTGTACTTCCACTCCCTGAAGTGTGCAGTATATCGTACAATTTAGTTTGCACAATAAATCTCTTCCCAACAGACACACAGGGCTAGAGTCACAGACCACAAACTGATGCTCATCGCTGAATTTCCCTATTTTCACTAATACTGGTTCTGTCAGAGGGTTAGTCATTCTCTTATTTGCGACTCCTACCACTTGTATTGTTTCTCCCGACATTGGCAGACCTGGAACCACTGCTGATCTCAGAGTGGATCGAGTGGCCCCGTGTCCACCAAAAAGGTCGTAGGACACCCTGCCACTTCGGCCTCCACGTACGGTCCCCTTTGGTCCACCTCTAGAACTGCCCCGAGGGTACAGTCTTCCTCGCTATTCACACGCTGTCCAGTTAATGGATCAACATAGTAGCACTCTTCTCCTCCAACAAACAGTGGCATCTGTCTATAGGTCTTCCCCCCTGACGCTATTCTGGGTGGCTGAGGGAAATGGGCTCGAGGAGCTGACGTCCCCCCTTTGACCACCTTTCCCTTGGGTATTGTTGTCCCTTTCACTGTGCTACTCTGGGCTTCCTCCTCCTCTATTTCTAATTCTCCATTGTCAGGGTTGTAGGGACACTCGCGTTTCCAATGTCCCACCTGGTGACACTGGTGAAACTTTGTCGTCTTTTTCAAGGTAGCCAGGTCTACTCTAGGCCTAGGATTTTCCTCATTTTCCCTGCTCTGATTATTCGACCTCCTTCCCATGGTCCCTGTTCCATGTGGCTGCTGTCCACCCTTTCCAGCCGACTGCATCTGAACCAACATTAGCTTTTCCTTAAGTTTTTTTGCTTTAGAATCAATTTTGTCACTACAATACCTTGCATATCTCAAAATCTCATCCAACGGTTTATTTTGCCAACAAATTAAATGTTGCTGTATCATCAAGCAAATATCAGGTCTCAATCCCAAAACAAATTTTGACACAAACTGTCCTATGTCTTTGGGATCCATTACATCCAGTCCACTGTACTGTTTGAATGTTTTCAATAGTCTCTCATAATATTCATGGACTGTGTCTTTGGGTTCCTGCCTAGTTCGATCTATTTTCACCCAATCTATGTCCTGTGGTGGTACCTTATCTTTCAGCCATGTCATCACCCTTTCGTATTTCTCCATGACTCTTTCAGACGGTCCATTGGTCTGAGCATCTCTCTCTGGTTCAGATGTGTGCCATTCTACACTAACCTTGCATGCAGTCCATAAATCTCCTGGAACTACGATATCAAATAGGGTGTTCAAATCAATCCACAGTACTTTAGAGATTTTTACAAACCTCTCTACCTGCTTATACCACTCCACGGGGTTTTCTCTCAATTTAGGAAAGGAATTGGTAAATGCAGCTAAATCTCCCCTATTCCATGGCACATGCACATAGCTTCCATTCGCTATTTCTCGCAAAGGGTAAGCTTCCATCCTCTGTAGCCCTCCCTCTGGTGACATCACAATTGTGCTCCGCCTGACGGTTCCTTTCATGGACCACCTTTCTTCCCACTTATCCAGATCTCTCCATGTCCTTATTCCTGTGATCAGTTCTCTAATGTGTGTTTTCAATCCAATTGTTCTCCTCTCTTCGAGGTCCTGATCTGAATAATGCAACCTATGGTTACCCTGTAATGCCTTTGTCCTCGACAAGTCTACCATGTACTTGTCTGCTAATTCAGATAATTTCTCATGTACTGCTCTCGCTTTCCGAGTGATATCCTTTGCTATGAACAGTACCTCATCTTGCTCGTATATGTCAATCCTCTCTAAAGGTAACGTACCATCTATGATCTCATCCAAGTCGGTTTTTAAACTGGTCACATCTAGCCTTCTGGCTTTTATCTCGGCTCTCAGTGTGTCATTCTTAGAGGGTCCATTGACATCTCTCCCATCCCAGCCCCGGGCCCTACGCCTAGGTTCAGGCGAGTTATGGGGAGTCCTCCCATGTTCCCATCTTCCTAGATCCCATGCAGTTCCATCCCCTCTTGGCATGTGGTGAAATGATACTCTATTTCCCACAGTCTCACTCTGTCTATTCTGCTCGTTCCCCCTAAATGCATGATAAGGCTCTCCATTGTTTCCCCTGCTTTCGCAGTTCCCTTGCTGTCTAGTATCACTCAGCACATGGTAAGACTCTTCGCAACTCCCTGTGTTCCCGCGATCCCAGTGTTGTCTATTATCTCCAGGTGCATGGTGAGTGCACTTAAAACTGTCTCTGTACTCTTGTGTCCTTCGGTCTCCCTCGCTGTGAATGAGACGAGACACCCTTCCACACTCTGCACTCCTATCCTCTCGCTCCTGTCCATTTCCATTAAGGATATGACGTGTAGCTCCTCTATTCTCCTGACTTTTGCTATTGCACTCCTGGCCGCTTTCACTAGCCCCGCAGTGAGACAATGTTCCATCACCTCGACTTCCCCACTCAGCTTCCGCTCCTGACCTATTACTCTGGGTTCGCATGTTAGCATCCCACTCTCTCAAGTCAGCCCTCAACTCCTTAAAGGACTTCGGCCGTGGTCCCCTCAGGTCCATCGGTCCCCTCGGACCCCCCTGATCTATTATGGGATCCCCTGCTTGATTTAATGGGGTGCTCCAATCTCTTGGTCCTGGCAACTGCCTTTGAGAATGAATCATATTGTTCCTGTTCTCCATTTCTGCTCTCTCCCTGTCTAGCCGTACCTGTTCCTCCTCTCGTGCTTTCTCTGGGTCATAAATCGATACTATAGGACCTATAGTAACAGGTACTTGGAGAGCGTCTGGCAATTGATAGGACTTGTCACGCTCCATTTCTGGCACCTTTTGTACCACGAACCTTCCGACTACCCTCTGTACTGGACTAGGCTGAGGTGTTTCCTCACCTTTGGCGTATTCTCTACCTGCTATAGGAGGTGGTCTATACTCTCCTGTACCAACCCCATCTCCCCTTTGGAGCTCGGCACCTTCCATCCCTCTATTGTACGGAGGCGGTCTGTCTATCAACAACCTATTTATCAGGCTGTCCTCTGTCTCGCTCTCATCATCCTCCTCTGGTGGTCTCTTGTCCCCTGCAACTTCTATCACTGGGTACAATTTATCTACTTCAATCGTCTGTACTCTCCACTTTTTAGCTTCTTCATCCCATTTGGCATCCTGCACTGCTCTTACCGATCGTCTCACTCTTTCTTGACGCCTGTTCTTGTTTCTGTTGTGCGCCGCCCTAATCCACGCATTAAGGGCTTCAAACTGTGTTGGTCTGGGCAGAGGTCTCGTTGAGGTCATAACTGCTTTTAACTGGTGCAATGCTTCTAATCTAAACGTTCCGTATTTCGGAAATGTCAGTTCCTCGTTCCCCTCTGTAATCTTACTCCACTCAGAAATCCACAGTATAGTATGCAACCCAACATTCGTGGCCATATAATGAGCTGGTGTACCCTCCGGCGGGGCCTCTTCCCCGTCAACCGATCTCTCTTTTCTCTCTTAAAGATCGCTCTCAAGCGCTTAAAAGACTTCATGATCAAATCTACAATTTTCCTTGATTCCCTGCGTTTGTTTTACTTCCCGATCACAATCCACCAATCCCAGCGCGGTTCTTGCTAACTGGCCTATCACAGCGCGGTCTGTGTCAACCGACCTATCCCAGCGCGGCTTCACACCAACCTGACCTATCACAGCGCGGCTCTCGCTGACGTCACTCGTCCCCTTTGCAGCAGTTCCCCTCCTTTCTCAGCTCGTGTCCCGGTCATGCATGCGTCCCATTCATACTCTGAAAAATGATTACTTCCGACCAAGCAATCACTTTTCTTGACTGTACGTCCACAGTCTAACTGTAATTGTCACCTCAACTGACGAAATGTCTTTCCGTAGACGTCCAGACAATCGCCTTAACTGATAGGTTACTTACACACAGTAACTTCCGACCAGCGTCCGTTACTCATACACTCACTCTTGCATTCCCCCTATCACGGTCCTGCGGGCGATCAATGGTACCTCATGACCCCCTTCACAATGGTTGACAATTACTCTGGATGTCCGATACACCCGAACCACTTAAGCTCTTCTCTGAACTTAAGATTTTCACCAGGTTGCACGCGCTCACAACCCTGCCTCAATCACACTACAGGCATTCAACTCCGCATGACATTACAACACAAATACAACACAAAACACCGCAATCTGACAACGCATGACCCTTTATACTCACTCTCGACCGACTCTGCTGCTTTTTCTCTCCCGCACCGTCAGCACCTTCTTCGGCAGCTGATTCTTCTTCTGGTCATCTCTCGATCTCTAGGGGCCTCGGGGTACTCTTAACCTAGTCTAGATCACCTTCCTCTAGAAGGCAACCATCCTACACTGCTACCAACTGAAAAGGCGGTATTTTCGATCTTACATTTGATTACTCTAGATCTAAATCCCCACTTAGGTCGACTGAACCTTTGTTGCCTGTCATAGAGTAAAAAGCAATCCACTACTAGTTTAAGCAAATCAATAATTTGGCAAGACTCTAAAGAACCACTTACCACGAATCAGTTTTAAAGTTTTATTATAAAGCCAAAGTTAACTGGAGATACAAACATCTCAATAAAAGGTTCATCAGGTATACTGGCACCAAAACAAACATAAATTCACTGAATGATCTTAGGCGACAGAAAAATATCACCAAAACCAGCTCGAAAATCAACAGGTTTACAAGAATAGACACAAGTTGTAATTTAAGTGTCATTTACAATAGAGAAAGAATCAGGTTAGACTGTCCCTACCCTAGACTAAGAGACATCCCTACTTAACAGAATCTTGAGCTAAAAAGGTGTCAGCCGTGGTGACTTCCAAAGAAGTTCACTCACTTTCCCTTAGTCTCTGATGTAATTCTGTGCATTGCATTCATGCCCTCTCTGCCTACCCATCCACTCTCTAAGGGTCCTCAGGCCATCTGCTCTAACTCCACCCCAGGGTGCTATCCCTAATACAAAATCACAAGTACAGTTAAAAAGCCCCTCAGAGACGCCCCTCACGTACATCTCTCACGTGGTTTCGATTCTGGCTTTTTCCATACTGATACTCCTCTGGGCCTCTTGTTAGCGTTGACCTTGCTTCCCAGGCTTCTTCTCCACTCACCGGTAACCCCCATTAAATTCCTGGATCCTCCTCCAGGCCTGTGCCTGTCTCCCCGGACAGAGCTCTATTCATCACTCTCTTGATTGGAACCCCCTCGCACCTGCAAACAGACACCCATGAATTGGGCCCCAAATTCCGACCTCCAGTTATCTATTCAGGTCGTAAAACTTCGAACATGGTTGGCAATTTATGCTGAACGAGACTCGATTTTAACTAACAAGTGCAGATCAAAGAAGCAACTTTATCTTTCCAGGCCTACTAAATTACCTTGCAAGAGGCCTGCACTCTGTGAACCTTTATTTCTTAAAACTAAAACAAGTTCTACTTAATACACTCTGAACACTTCTACAAAACATGATTTCTAACGCAAAATCAATAACATTCTATATAATAGCAGTAATAAGATAATCCATCTCATGTGATCTGCAAAGGCACGTTTTCGTTCTTTATACATTGCCATGAGGCCTGCACATTTCTACGTTTAACAGCATTACATGTTCTTCTGCAACAGTCACATAACATGGAGTCTTAACAGCACTCTAACATTTCTAAACATTACTACATTAGCTTCACACTCTATATTATGCATTCTACATTGATTAAACACTCATAAGTATATGTATTTCTATATATTTTCGACACTCCTAAATGCTTTAACTATATTCGTGCATCTAGCTTGTAAATATGGTGCACTTATACATTTTTCTCAAATTGCGCTCTCTCAATATGATAGCTTGCACTAAGCAGATATTAAACTCAGGGGAAGGGGTCTTTTCTAACGTTGTTTTTTAATGTCATTTCATATAGCTAAAAGGTCCCTGACCTTTGCAAATCAGCAATTATTGTTCACCTGCATAAATAAAGGTAATATTTCTGATGTTGCACCAATATCGTTGTTGGACAGATCAGGCAAAATATATGGCAGAGTAATTCTAAATCTCCTAAAAGAATGGGTGGAATATAATAATACTCTCTGTTACATACAAGCTGGCTTTAGGAAGGGAATGGGCACCACTGAGCAGGTACTAAGGTTATACCTATCTTGTACCAAGTGCCATCGGCTAAAAAATGGCTTGTGTTTTTTGACTCTTAATTTGCTTCTCCTTTGGTATGTGTTAGTTAGATCGTTTGGGTATGCTGTAAGGTTTGCTTGCACGAGTACAGCATTTAAACAAAGACATAACTACTAGGGTGAGATATGGAAGGTCTTATAAATGCCCTTCTAGGGTTTCGTCAAAGATGTGGCCTATCAACATTATTGTTTAGCCTATTCATGAACAATGTTTGGAAGCATCTTGAGAAACTAAATCAGGACACAACTAGGTTGTGTGGCAATACTCTTTTTTTCAGGCAATGCAGTGCCATAGTCGGTAAAGGAGTTAGGTAAGCACCGTCTTTAGGTGGGTTTTGAAGCCTACTGCTGAAATGAATAATTAATATAGCAAAACGAAGTTTATGGTTATGAACGTGAGACGCCAGCTGAAGCGAACTATTAGTATTAAGAGGGTGGGCTGAGAGAGAGCTTCCTCCTTTGTTTACCTAGCTATCAGGATAGACTGCAAGACTGGCGGCACCAGCAAAGGTAAGAGTACTCTGTGCAGATGATGAGCACCATTTTAAGATGCAGGAATAAGCTTGGTAGCAACATGCTGAATATAGTGCTTCAAGTATATAGAGCCAAGGTTACAATGTCAATGCTGTATCTCCAGGGTTATGCAGGGCTATGACAAGGTACCTCACTGCCACTGCTAAGGCCCGAGCTAGGCATGAACTCTATTTCTCATACAGCTGCCTTGTGTCCTTTTTTGCTATGGCCTATGCTCCATGCTTAAGTAAATGCAAAATTGTTACATAATGTATTGAATACAGAGAACTATAGGAACTGTAACTTGGTACTATATGTTGAAATTATTCTAGAGGATTGTGCATGTGGACTCAGGGAACATCCCTGCTATAAATAATGTGGAATGATCCCCAAGATTTGGTCTGACTTACAAGAGATAATATGAAGAAGCACTGAATGTGGCTATCTGGCAACAAGGCTTTTACCGCCCAAGGAAAAGAACGGGGTTGAGTAATACCAGGAATGATACTGCACCACCTCTATGGCACACATAGGGGCTAATTACAGTGCCGTAGTAAACAGCTTCAACCCTCGGTTGGAGCCATTCCTACAACATCGTAATCAGCTAATAGGATTCATTTCTGACCAACCCATTTAGATGGAGTTGGTCGGAAAGGAATCCAAACTGGATTTCCGAATGGGTTCCGACAGGCTCGCAGAGCCCATCTGCCATTCTGAAAGCCTCCAATAATCCCAAGGGAGGCTCTTTCTGCCCAAGGAATTACAATGTCAGATTCTGACATCCTTTCTGGGCCAGCCTTTCTGACACAGAAAGGCTGTTGAAAGTTGAGTTTGGGGGACCCCAGCAGGGCCCCTATGGGCGCAAGGCCTCCAGTTGGTGCCCCCCTGTTGATCCCTGCACCATGTGGCAGGGACCTTGAGGTGTCTGCCACGGGGTGCTGGTATGAACTGCACCTCTTCTCTTTACAATGAGAGCATGCATTCGGATAGGAATGCGTGCTCCAATTGTAAAGCATAGGAGTGCGACCGGACAGTGTTCATTCGCATCCTCATTACTGGGTTGTAACTACCGACCGGAGGTCGGTCAGTCCCAGAACCGAATCGATGTCAGACAGACTCAGGTCCTCCCAACATCGAAATCGGGCCCATAGTATTTAAAATTTCGATTGGGCACACTACTAATGCGAGGGTATACTGAAAATCAGAGGAGAACAACCACAGGAGCTGTGGTTAGAAGATGGGGGGGATGCATTTTGTTTTATTCTCTACAAAAACAAGTGGGTTACTTAGACGAAGGCTAGTGCCCTTATTTAACGCATATGTTATTCTGAATCATAGAAATGCTATGCTATTGTGCCTCAGGTCCTATAAAAGCTATATGCTATAGCTGCTATATATCGACCACTATGTCCTGTATTGTGACTGGTAACACGTGAGGAGATGAAAGGTACTCTTGTAGTGGCAGATATTTTGTGCTTTAAAGAGCACTTTTACATTATAATACTATTGTATTATTGTAAAACATTAATGTTATAATGTGCGCTTCTAACTGCTTTTTTAATGGACTTTTTTTGTATAGCTCACAGCCAAAACTATATATCTAGATGTTGAAAAACTTTGAAAATGAAGAAAATAATGTGACTCTGCAAGTCACTCTAGGAAACTGAAGTCGGATTTGTGGTCTTCTGATTGAAGAGGCGTTCTATCCCTATTTCCCTAGTGTTTATTTGGTGGGATTTCAGTGGGTCACGCTGTAGGATTGCTGCAGTGGGATCCAACTAAATCAGGTTTGACTTGGTCTACCATGTTTGACTGATTGCTCTTATGGTAGTTTTTCTTGTTTGTAATTTTTTATGGGATTATACAATGGGATCCACAGCTCTTACAGTCAGCAGCTGAGTAGTAGTATGAGAGACTCTTTTGGTGGTCTCCTCCACATAACTTTCAGGCTGATGTGGTAAATTAATTTCTCTCTATTCCAGATTCAATTCATGAAGCATTTCATTTTTGGGCTTCTAGGTACTTAGTTCACAGCAGCCAGCTTGTTTTCTTAGATTCAGTAATAAAAGTATATGATCTCAATAATTTGCAGAATAGGGAGCAGGCAGTCTAACCTTGTAAGGGATGCTTAATTCTGTAGGAACTCAAGCATGAATGAACTTTTAATCCCCCAAGGAAGATTAACCCCTTCCATGCTGGCAGGTTTCCGCCCCTGTGCGGTAAACAAACGAACAGGGGCGGGCCATGACGAACCCCAGCCGTCATCAGCACACGAGCACTTTAGTGCATGACGGCTGGGGTTCGTTACCAGCATGGAAGGGGTTAAATCGAATAGCTTTCCAAAATAAATATTCTAAATTCCCTATGTCAGAGCCCGCATCACTTTCATGATTTAAATATTAGATTTACATTTCATCTATTTTGTGTCTTTAAATTTCGCGTTGTATTTTCAGCCTCTGGCCAACGGTATGTGAAGGGAATGTTTCTTAGAGACTATTGAATTCTGCCATATGTTTGCCAGTGTCGAGCAAAACCTCCTTCCAAGATGACGTCAGTCTCTATTGTGTCCAGGGGAAGCCAGCTCATTAATTTTTTCGCTGTGCAGACAAATTCTGGCCTCTGTCAGAATTTCAAAAGAGAAGCAATGTGCCCATGGCTATTTTTACCATACAGCTGTAGTACGCAAGACATTTTAATTGGGAAAGGGCAGCACCTTTAACTCATCACACTTCTTTTAGGGTGCGTGCCTATAAAAATATTCTAAGTTCTAGATGGGAAACGGGATTCATATGCAAATTAAAATAATGAAGATGTTTCTATTGAAATGGCCTTTATAAAAATGTATTGTAACAGTGAAAACCGAAAACAACTTTAAATTTTAAATTTTAAAGACAATATAATTTTTTAAATATGTTTTGTTACAATTATAGTGTTAATACATATTTTTTATACATAGTCCATTAAGAAATGCTAGCCTTGTATAAATATTTATTAGGTTTTAAACGTTAAAAGTCTCTTACCTTATTAGTTCAAATGTATTAAACTATGTTCAAATTCCTAGCTTTCTATATATGTAGTTGATTGAATGCATTTACTACTGTAAATTCTGTTGTACAATAGTTTAAATTAACTACATAATTTTGATGATATACTCATTAAATATTCTACCTCCAAAAGCAACAAACCTTAATATAGCACAATGGGTTCTATTCACAAAGGCAAATGTACACCTGAGTAAATCTACATGTATACAATTAGTCTTGCACTTTGTAGTAAATGTACTACTTTTGGCTATTCACCATTATTACAAAGTGTAAATTTGCCATAAAGTGGACTTACATGTCTCGACCCTCTTAAACAGGGAGTGATGCCAAATTTGAATGTAAAGTTACTACTAGTAATGTTTCCCATAGGCAGAGGTTTAGGTCACTGTGGAGTAGCTCTCCCTATGTTAAAGTATAGGGAAACTTTTATTAAACTTTAAACACAATTAGTAGAAAAATGTTCAAGTTATATATTAATGTATTTTATTTATTTTAAAAGTCAAACAAAATAGAAAAGCGACAACACTACCAAGTTTATTTTGAAATAAATAATTAATTAATCTAAATATATGAAATTAAATTATATTATTATTGTAAGATTTATTAAAAACAAAAATCCCACCTAAAGGAAAATGTTTAATGTATTTATTATGTCTTAAGGTTACTAAATATTATGTAGAGAATCAATTTAAATTTGAGTAATTATTTTCTAAATTACATTCTAAATACATTTATTTTTAAATATGGACAGTTATTGACTAATATTTTTTTATTTTTTATTGATACCTTTTTTCCACATTAAATACATGTATATATGTTTTAAAAAGTCAACATAAATGATTATTTTAACATTATTTCCTATGAGAATCTATTATAAGGTCCTACCTCAATTATTTTCCAATGGAAGGCGTTTCCGTACCAGTTGCTGACTATGTGGACTTACTCTTTTGTGAATGGGTGTTTGCCCCTCCCTAAACCCATCATTACTCCTCCCTAAACCGCTCCCTCTTACTATTAAGTGGTCTTCGTTTGCAGCCTCTCCTCTAGGTTCCGCCCACATTTTCTACTAAAACATAGGCTCACATGTGTGGCAATCTCCACAATTGGGGTGGAGATCTCTGCAAAGAAAGGATAGGAGAGGTGAAGATCTTCGCATCTAGGCTTTTGAATAGCATTTTGTTTTGATCTGTGCAGTACATTTGGAGTACTACTAATTAGACTACATTGTGCAGTCTGTGAATAGGCCCTATATATTGATTTTACTGGACTCCATCTCTTACAAATACATAGGTAACAGTATAAATTTGAGGGAATCCTTATTTAATATTCTAAATTCAAAGTGTACAAGCATTGGGCAAGACAATAAATTGGGGGGAGTGCAAATATACTGTTCTAACTGCAATGCATAGAAATATTGAGACAACACAATACATCAGGGGTAGTGCAGAGTTGCTATTCTGATTTAAAGATCTAAACACATTGGGATTAAGCAATACATTCTGTGGAGAGAAGAGTTACTATTCTAGCTACAAAACCTACAAACATATGTAAATAAAATATACGTGGGATAGGGCAGCTTTATTGGTCTAACTGCAAGCCATAGAATCACTGGGGAAAAAGTGGGGAAGTTCATATTTACTATTTGGAATCCAAGGCCAACAGACTTTGGGATAACACAACTTAATTGGAGAAAAACATATTAACTATTTTAGCTCATAACACTGGGGTAACATTTGCATTAGACCTGACCCTTTCTGCAGGGCCAGTCAGATTTCCTCCTTCCTTTGCTGAACCTTTTTTTGGCTTTTAGGACTTGCACACTTTTTCCCTGCTAACCACTGGTAAAGTGAACATGCTCCCTCCTTAACACATTGTAATAATTGGCCTACACCTGATTGATTATTTTAATTAACTTGTAAGTCCCCACTAAATGGTACCACATGCCCCCAGGGTATAGGGAATTAAATGCAGCTAGTAGACAATAACACACATTGTGCCACCCACTAAAGTAGCACTGTAAAACATGCCTACAGGCATGCTACTGCAACCTGTGTGCACAGGTTTAAACCACCATTCGACCAGCCAAAATAAAAAAAATTGCCAGGCCTAATTCTTCCCTTCTAATACCTATAAGTCATTTCTAATGAAGGCCCTATAGGCTCATAAGGCAGGGTACATTTTATTAAAAAAGGAGGGCATGTAGGTCTAGGTTTTTCATATCCTGGCAGTGAAAACTCCTAAAGCTGTTTTCACTGTTGTAGGGCTACCTCTCTCACAGGCTAACACTGGGTTGCTTTATTACATTTAATAAGTGCTAACTGTGGATTGGGAGCAGATACAGATATGTTTTTACAATCAAATGCATTGCTATTTAAAGTCCTCATTAGTGGTAAAGACATATTTTAAGTTATTATTCTCAAGTGATAGATTAAACCAAGACCTGTGATCGAGGGTGAACGTTTGATTTGTTCAGCATTCTGTCATTCATTTGTTCCTTTTGCTTTTGTGGCCGTAAGTGGGCAGAGTATGCCCAGATGTGGATCCCATGTTTACTTTGCCACTGGATTCAAGCTGGCCTGGCTAATGAGGGGTGATACTCTGAAACCGATCCTAGGATGGTTGTTTCTGATCCAGGGATGACCTTGCCTGGCAGTTCGGGCTGTACTATTTCCTTCAGGAGCAGGGCACTATTTCCAGCTGTGGATTTGCTGTGTAAGGTGGTGAGAACCTAGTTCCCCTCAACCTGTAGTTTGACATCCAGGTACTCGATCTCAGTTTTAGACAAGTTGCACTAAGCACAATATTCAATTGATTGTCAATGAGCTTGGCAATGAAACTCAATGCATCTGTCTTAGATCCCTTGATGGGTGAAACCCAGATCTGTGATTGGGGGTGAATGTTTGATTGGTTCAGCATTCTGTCCATCATTTGTTCTTTTTACTTTGAGAAAGTTTGCATTTATCTGCCTAAACCAAATGTGCCTTTCTGCCAGTGTCCAGAGTCACATGACTGTGAATGACTCTCTTGTGGGGTTTTGTGTATTCCTCCCAGACACAAAAGGACTTTGGGTGTGGGCAGTATTGCTTCCCCGAGCAGGATGCACTGTGGGCTAGGCACTCAACCATCCAAAGCTTTAAAGGGATAGCTCAAGGCTTCACCACCCTCTTCCTGACTTCTAAGTACTACCCTGCCGCTGACAATACAGTTGACACCTAGGCCTGCCTGTCTTTTGCTGAACTAGCCAGTTTCAAGTCCCTCATGTTTTCCGTTGTTGGGCTGGAAAGGACATTTTGTCAGTTGGAAACAAAGATCTTCCTAATTTGGATGTTTGAATTGGATGACTCAGTTGGGACTGACAGTCTCTCATTTTTGGCCAATTTTAACAAAAAGAACGAATGAAACTCTACTATGAACTGTTCTGAGCTGTGATTAAAAACAGAGGTAATTATCTGAACGGTATAACAATATTGCCTAAACCACTGATGAAACGCTTTGACTGGGCTAAATGATGTTACGCTCTAGGAGAAATAAAAGAAAGATATACTGAATACATGACTCCTAATTCATATTACTATCTGATTTTTCATGTACTCCATTTGTATGGCATATGAAAACATAACAGTAATAGTTTTTTCTTGAAATAGCCATATAGTAGGACCGATCATTTTGCAATAATAAGCGTCCCTCCACTCACTGGCTGCCACTAGTGAGAAAAGTGGCGCTCTCAAAACCACTCTTCAGAATGCTCCTGAACCTGTGAAAGAATCAAACCAGTGTTTACCATTCTGTCAGAAGAACTGTCTTGCTTCTTGGAGAAGGAGGATTGCACCTGCTTGCCTTGCTCCCTGGCTTCCCAGAGTGAATGTAAGGATCAATGGGCGCACCTGCTGTGTGAGCTACAGGGGCACACCAAGCTTCCAGAGGCATTCCTGCAACTTGCCAGATGACCAGCTGCAAATCGACCTGCCTGGACCTATCTGAGCCCTGCTGCTGGCGCTTTTGCAGTGAATGATCCCTAAGAGCTCCTTCTAGGTACTGGTCACTTGGCTTGCATCAATTGGAGCTCCTCCTACAAGAAAAGGTGAAAATCTAGAAGTGTAGGCTCCTTGTGACCGAGCCTGTTTATGCCGAAACTCTGCCGCCTGTGACAACCACCAAAACGAAACTCCGGTGAGACATGCCCTTTTCGCCACCAATATTGCCCACAATGACCTCTAGCACTTGACCTGCATTTTGCGCTAGATCAAAGACAGCCAGCAACAACCGCCAACGCAAAGTTCAAATTATGACCAGCTCTTAATGCTACAGCACTGACATGTCTGTGATGCAGCCTCCACCACTCTAAGGGAACTATTCATGGCATGACTTAAGAAGGTAGCTTTTCAAACTGAATAACCTCGTCCCTGTATCTGGCTTGCACTTCATTGCCATCATTGCCATCGGCCTCAACTTGTGACTTTTCCCACAGTCCAGTGCGAAGAGATAACCTCGTCTCCTGCTTCTTTCCACTATTTTTCACTTAAAGCTTTAACATTCAATATCTCCAGTACTACTGATTGGATTTTTGTTGTTCTGGTGTCATTTTATTTATTAAAATATACTCTAATTTTCTATATTGGCTTGGGATTTTTCTTGTGTAATATTTTCACTTTGTTACTGTTAGAATGCTGCATCAATACTTTACACATTGCATCTAAGTCAAACCTGACTGCTTTTGTGTGAAGCTGCCAGTGAGTTAAGCAGAGGTTAATTTAGTGCCTTTTGTGGCTCTCCATGACAATGGTTGCAGTGGCTCACACTCTCTCAACTAACGACCCAATTTCTAACGGTTGGGTTAGCACAATAAATTATTACTCCTCACTTTAAATATTGATTCAAAACAAATGTAATACAATATATTTAATCTCTAATATATGTATTGTTAAAATATAAATAAAATATGTAACCAATGTGTAATGTTATGACTAACAATATGCTATTAATAATATATATTTTTTAATATTATGGTTATAAAATTAAAATGTAAAATAAAAAAATTGTGAACCCAAAATCATTTTACAAAGTTTAAAATAATGTTTACATTTATTGTAAAATTAATTAATGAATATTTAAATGTGTAACAAAAATATTTGAATGTACTTTTGTTTTCATTACACCACCCACCCTATTACCCTATGAGAACTGTAACCCTATTAAATAACATAAATCATGTTAAGAAATGTACATTATTATAAATCAAAAAATTAAAAAAAACATGTTTTCTTGAAAAAATACTCACCCAAAATCCCAATGAGTCCCAATGAACTATTTAAACCTTTTTATAAGTATTGCTATACATATAAAAATGAATTGTAGACATGTAACTAATGCAAAACCTCTGCTGCTAGTGTTTGTGCATCTCTGTGCCAGAGCTTTGTTAAAAGCAAATTGGCACAAGTTTGTTCAACCACATGTATCTCTTTGGCCTCTTTGTGCACCCTCACAAAGCTTCCGAAACATTGAGGGCTATCTACTGGTGCAAAGCCCACAGCAATATCTCATTGCAGCCTAAAGATACAATTATTAAATATGAAGATATTTTTTTAAAGAAATGTGATCATTGTTTTCTTTAATTTCTCTTTAATTTCGGGAATAACTATACATGCATTCCAAAATTATAACCAAGGAAATGTTTCCCTGAATGCCTAGAGTCCAGCATCGCCAAATGTTAGTGCATATTTTTAGGGATTGCAGCCTGCATGATCAATTATGTAATATTAGCGCAGATCACAAAGTATTAGCAGTATTACTGCTTACGGTAGGTTCATTGTTCTTTGTATGACAGACAAACTTAAAACTACATTGAAAGTATCGAATATATACATATTTTCTATTTCTGTATGAACACAGGAATCTATTAGTGAAATCAAGATGTCCATTGCCCTGACTGGCTGGCCAGTAGAACAATCTGGACATGATGCTTATCACATTTTTAGCATTTGTTTTTCCAAAACAAAGTAGTTTTCTCCAGTCTCCCTTATGTAGGAATATGTCCCTGTCAAGCCTTGCCCACCATATGTGCTCCTCTTGGTCTTCGACATCAGACACATATGGGGTCAGGGCACCCACAGACAGTAAACTTGGTTTTCATGCATTTTTGAAATTTGGAAAGCAGCTGCAAATAAATCCCAGTTTAAGGTGTCCTTCTTTTCGTCACATATATTAACTATGTACTGTAGGAAAACATGCTATTTTAAACATCTACACTGTCTAAAGTTTATATCGCAGGGTTCCAGACCTCTCTCACCCTGACATAGATGACATGACATTTGTCGGATTTTTAAAATAAAATCCCAAGACATGATACACTTCTTCAGTCTCCATTGTGCAGGGACATAGCCCTTCTAAAGATTGATCCCAGGGGCCTCATTTATGAAAAGTGACGCATCGCTGCGTGAAAACAGCGATGCGTCACTTTTCACTGCGCACTCCTTGCGACACCAATGATGCGTCATATTTAATGTATGACGCATCATGTCGCAAGGACTTACAGATACGTCAGTATTTCTGACGCATCTGTAAGCGCAAAAGTGACGCATTGCTGGAGTGTGTCACAAAAGTGACGCATCTCCAGCAATGCGTCCTTTCACATGGGGAAAGCCCCATGTGAAAGGGCTTGCCTCAGTCTTACGCCTGCTGTGAGGCAGGCGCAAGATTTTGACGCAACCGCATCCTAAAAGTGACGCAGTGAAATCTCATAGATTTCACTGCGTCACTATTACGAGGCTTTTTGCGGGGGAACGCCCCCTCTGCATACATTATACCTGACGCAGGTATAATGTGGCGCAGGGGTTTAAAAAGTGACGCATCTACCTAGATGCGTCACTTTTTAAAAATGGCGCAACAAGGCGCATGTTTTACGCCGCAGATGCGTCACAAAAAGTGACGCATCCGCAGCGCAAAACTGACGCAAGGCCTCATAAATGAGGCCCCAGGTCTTTTCAGTGTGGGCTTGGTAAACATGAGTGATTCTCCCATGGGTTTGAGCATGGATCTACACCTCAGACAACAGGCAATGTGTTTGAAGGGGGAGATTTCAGGTTGAAATCATCGACATTTTTTAGGTGTTGATCCACACGGTTTTATGTTTCCTCCCTCCTGATTACCTTTCCCCCACTGCCTTCCACTCCCCATAATGACATGTGTCTTGGATATGCTATGCCTAATATCTTAATTTATTGTATAAGCTCACGTTTTTCTCCTAAGCATGTACTGGTAATTGTAACTGTAACTGATGTAACTATGTAACAATGTACTGAAACAATGTCCTATCTCATGTAAAGCGCTCTGATTCCTCTGGATCTAACCAGCGCTATATAAAACCTTTCAAATAAATACATAAATCAAGGAAAAACTACCAAATGCAGAAAAAGAAGTTGACGTAATGAAGATAAAGAAACCTTCGTTCACTTTAGCTCGAGTGAAAACAACGTCATCCATTTTTTGCATGGAGTGAAGAAGGGCTTTCATGGATTGAATATAGTCAAACCAGAGCCCCTGTGTTAAAATGTTTACTGCTTCTCATCTTCACATCCAACCAGACCCTCTTGACCAGGTGCATTTCTGAATGTGTGAGTACAGTAAAAGCTGCAGAACCTGATTATACATCATTCATAGTGGAATCTCTCACTGGAAATCATTGATACGATTTTGAATGTTTCCATGGTCAGTGAATCTTGATTACTTAAATCTTTGCACAAACTGGTAGGCAGGTTAAAGTGTGGAAACTAGTGGTGCTAGGAGAATAGTAGTTGTTATAGAGTTGAGAAGAGTGTAGGTGCTGAAGAAAAATGAAAAGTTATCTCAGATTACAAATGCCTCACTGGCAATTGCCAAACTAGTGCATCCTACGTGGATGCTTTCCATAAACTGGGAATCAATATGACATTTCCACACAAAGAAATATATGTAACAAATCTACCAGTAAGGAACAAGCAACACGAGCTAACAACTAAAGGCCTGAGTACTATAGGCTTGAAAAATAGTGAGGTCTGAGATCTCATTTCATAGTCAAAACAGGGAACTTGCAAGTTAACATCAAAAATTTTATTAGTGAATATTTAGGGGGGGGGAGCTGTTTACTGGCCAGGAAGAATTGAGAGGAATGGCAGCTATTCTCATAGAAGTTTCTCACCCCGTCATCCTTGTCCTGTAGCTGTCACTGCCAGACCACAGCTGAGAAGTGGGACTGGTGGGCAAGGTAATGACACCAGAGTATCTCCATTTTTCTCCATCTTGTCCCTCTTCAGTGTTATCCTTTCCAATGTAATAGGATTGGATCAACAAAAATAAAGATGAGGTTTGGCTGTGATTCTCTGTGCAAATAATATACTTTGGCTCAAGGAAACCTGGCCAATTGAAAAGCCAGCATGTGATTGGTATAGTATATACTTTGTGAATGATGTATTAATATTGAGATTACACAACACATATAAAGAACTGACACCACCCTTCATTTGCTTCACTTCAACCAGGAACAGAGCAGTTAAATATAAGATAGAAATATCAGAGAGTGATTTTTTTTCTCTGATTGTGTCCATTCGATTTAGGGATTTTATTTGTGTCCCAATGACTGACAGTGGTAAACCTATGTATTATCTACCTAGAGAAGGCATGCATTCCCTGGAAAAAGGGCAGCCCCTTTCAAAAAGTGCTCATATGTGTCATATGCAACAGGGATGTGTAAGGGTGTGGACACCAGGGAACATAATCCTTGGTATTACCAATGTGGCCTGAGGGGCTGGATTGATGACAGTTAGACCAGAGCTCAAGAAATCCCCTGGTATCCCCCGGCTCTACTGAGAATGTGTGGTAGGCCCGTTGGCAGAGCCCACAGCTTTTCACAGTCCCCTGAGAGGAAATGGGGAGCTAGTGCTGAGTGTGAGCTTGGGGATCCCACCTCATGGCATTATCATACTTCCAGAATAGTAATTCATATCAAAATCAGGTGGTGAATGCTGCCACCTGCTCTTCATATGGAAGAGACTTGGCAGGCTGTTGCTGGCATGGAGGTAGGAATAGAACCACCTCCTTGGTATTTTTTCTATTTTCACTGTGCCTTGCTAGCCAAGAGGTGGTTGGAGGTAGCTTGGTGGAGAAAGCTATCTGTTTCCCTCTGTCAAAAGTTAAAGTCAGGATCTTGATGTTTTGGCATTAGAGAATTTACATGGTCCAAAGGGAAATTGATGTTTATTCCCACAATAAATAGGGAAGACTTCATAAGCATGAAGATAAAGATATGCCTGAGTAGGTGAAAATAATTTTGGGATGTGCTGAGTATAAATCTTACCTTAGTGTTGTAGCCATTTTAACACCGGAGTCAACATCTGAGCTTGGATCCTTAGCATTGTGGGTGGAAGAGAGGTATTTGTATGGATGGGGTATTTAGAGGTGTGTATCACTACGCTATGAGTTGGTAGAGGGAGCAATGAGCACAACTTATCTTTGCTAGTGGGTGGAGCAGGAAATTGGAAAGCACTGTTGACCAGTGGTGGGCTGAGCTCGCAAAGTTACATAAAAACTCTGTGACATTCCACAGAGTTCAGCCATCGTGCAGAGAATATGCACACTGCATTGCTCACTCTTCAATTTAGCACTGGTAGTGTGAGCAATGCTAAAAAATAATCACGAAGAGCACCGTACGAAGCGTGCAGTCATACGAGTTGATTTTGCTTGCTCATGCTCTTGCTGGTGTTGTAATCAGCACTTTCTGGTTGGCTGAATGGGTTCCATTAGTCACGCAAAACCTACTGCACCCATCAAGGGCAGGTGATTACACTTACCATATAACTTGTGATCACTCTTGAGTAGCTTAGCACTGATCAGGCATGCTTCTTTAAAAGGCAATGTGTAAGGCAAAGGCATCAAAAGAGTGTGGAGGCAGCACCAGGAATGAAGTCGCAAAACAGCCAATGTATTCTTTATCAAAATTCTTTATTCTTCTTTGTATAGGGAAATAGGACAACAGCCAACGTGTTTCGTTCCATGGAATTTCTCTGCAACACTGCATAGATGCACTTTAGAAATTGGACTTTACTTGCTTTCGTCTGGTTTCACTCAGTATCATCTGGAATCACCAAATCGAATTTGGTTCATTCAATATTTTACTCGCCCTGATTAAGTTCCGATAACTGGAACGAAACGCAAAGTTTTGTCTATGGATATCCAGTGAGACCCAACCACAGCAGGTCTCGGAGGCGATTGGCACAGGACTTGATAATTATGGGACTTTAAGATTGAGATGCTCAATATCTAGTTAATTGTGGGATCGATAGCTTTGTGTAAGGCAAAGTCATAGTGATAAATACACTGAGCATCACAAAAGTGACCACACAGGATGTATGTTAATAACGTTTGTCTTCAACACGCATATTCAATCATTTTAACATGAACATCATATAATTTTAGGCATCAAACACATTTTTTTTAATTATTTTTTTAATTATTATTGCATTTACATTTGCATCCATATGAACAGTAAACATCTCCGTCAGAAGTTAGGTTGTACATATCACCTATTACGGCATACACAACAGACGTATCACAGCTTAGAAATTTTATAATACAGCAATTAACATTACTCTCATATCTCCCCTCCCACCGCCAACTTCCTTTAGTCATATCCACAATCCATCCCATGCGGCCCTTACTATATTTACGGGCTTGCTTCGGGGGGCATCAAACACATTTGAAAATGGTACTAGCAGTACTAGATCCACTCATATCATTATGGTAAATAGTATGCACACTGTCGACAATTCCTAACCTAATCCCCCCAATAGAGAGAGAGCAACCTTATGCGGAGTGACATGCTATCCACCCTAGCCCCACAGCAATCCTGGTAATACAGTCCTGCACAGTTATAGGAGACACCTCGTGTAGCAACAATATCAAAGATATGCACATATATGAGACAAGAACACTTTTTACTTGCACCACAGGTCATAGCCACATGGCTAAACCCAATGTGAAATGTATTGGGCTTTTGGCATGAAATCAATGTATACAGAGGCACCTCTGGCCAGTGTGTGAATTACAGATGGTCTTCTGACTATCTCTCCCACTTGCATACTCACCTTGCTTTGCTGCAAGATGCGACGGATACCAGTCCGTATGGAACACTCTCACACATGTACGCACTCAGCACCGTAATGCAGTGCTACTAGTACCCAGCAGGTCAATGGATAACACCATGCAGACACTGTGGCCCCAGCCTCCCTCCTACTTCTAGGTCCCCTCGATTGTCCTATACCCCCCAATGGAAGACAACCAGCCCCTGCCTCCCGGATACCAGGCAGTACGTGGCCAAGTTCACACTTAGTCTTGGTCCTCGGGAAGCGGTGGGGTTATGTACCAACTTTTAATTAGGAGGTAGACATAAATATGGGAAGGCTAGCAGCCAGTCAGGAACTTTACCCACAGGTCTCAAAGTACAATAGAGTATGCAGTCTCTTATCCATTTTCGGACTGTCTCAGAAGCGTTCCTTCAACCCAGTCAATCTTTGTCTCGCTACTACCTGGTGCCAACATGTATTTGGAAGGGACCAGATGTGTAGCGGGCAGTTGGTCCACCAAAAGGAGGGTCAAAAAGGGAAGACCTGATGAATGGGGAGTAACTTATAGAGGGCCTCTCGGTAGGAGGAGGCACCCCAAGCGATACATGATGCTCAGGGTTGTGCCATGTGGATTTTTGCACTTCTACTGAATTGGTATGGAGAAAATGCCAGCCCGCCACTGGTCATTTGAGACAAACGGTATACATAGTCTAAATTGTCACTTTATTATTAACCCAGCATAAATTCCCTTGTTTTTTCTAGTCCATTCTTCAAAAAGTTAAGATGTCACAATAATTGCACTAGAAATCACTTGCGATTGGTCAACTAGAATCTAAAATTATGTTACACTCCAACTTAAAAGTATGGATTTAAGTATTTCCAATGAAAACCTGCCCCACCAAACCATCATAGTTTATTCACGGTTGCTTCCAGTAACAATAACAATTAGACACATTCATAGCCAAGGGCTCTGACCATAATTGAGCGGGGGGCCAAAACTCATCCTTGAACATATTTGTTTTACAGGGTATTGTCACAGGCCTAGTTTTTGTGCCTTCTGCAGCACCCACAGAGCAGCACTTGCTGGCGATACTTAACAACATGACACTTTTTAAATAAGATATTTGACTTTCGCCAAATTATTCCAGGACTGGAGTGACAATAGTAAACATGTCTCATTCTTTATTTTGGGAACATTCTAAGACTAAAGTTAGAATTAGGGGTGAGCGCAAAATCCGTTCCGCTCGCGGATTTTGCGAATTTTCGGTAAATTCGCAATCCGCGAACTCCCGCGAATTTACCGCGAATTCGCAAATCCACGAGCGGCGGATTCCAGGGGCAAAAGTTGAAGCCTGGCTGACCTGTTGTAACTATTTTACGATGGCGCCGGCAAGCTGCCAGCGCCATCCTAAAATAGTTACTAAGTTAGCTTCAACATATTAATAGATAGAATAAAGCAGGTGCTCGCACCTGTTTTATTTTATCTATTAGAGCTTCCTGTTGAAGCTAATTTAGTAAGTATTTTAGGATGGCGCTGGCAGCTTGCCGGCGCCATCGTAAAATATTTACAACATGCCCTTCCTGTGACTTCAGTGACTCATTCATCAGCCCAAAAACAATCGTGAGCATCGTCGAGGCAGGTGTGCCTTCTTCCCAAATCTACTGTGGAAAATCAGCTGTGATAGAGGCCTTTGCATCCTTGACTTTCACAAGCGCAATCCTCGTGCTGTTCCTGAGGCCAGGAGATGAAGGGACCCCTGCACCCCTCGGGGCGCCTGACTTTGGGCTTGGAAGCCCCCCCCACACACTCGCAGTGTGCACCGTCTTCCCGCCATTGACCCACTATGAAGGACAGCTCACCCAAGGGAACCCTGTGCCCCTCGGGCGATTGCATAGTAACACACACATGGCCACTGAAACTAGTTGAAGCTCAAATTAAGTGACTCATTCAGCAGGGCAAATCCGCGGACCCGCAAATCCGCCGATTTTGCGGATCTATGATCCGCAAATCCGCAAAATCCGCGGATCGTGGATCCGCAAAATCCGCCCATACCTAACCTATTTAGAATAGTAATTAGACTTACTCCCACTCAGACAATCCACTGCTGTCCTGAGCTTTGGGGAGGGACATGCCCAGTAGCCGGAAGCACAGGGAGTATAGTGAGGGAAGGGGTGGGAGCTTAGGAGTTTAAGCAAGCATCCTACTGCCTCTCCCACTGCGCATCTTTAAATGCCCCCTGGCAGGGACATCTTAAGGATTTTGGGGGCCCAGGGCAAACATATTTTGGGGGTCCCTGTTCTGAACAGCTTTGAATTTATGATTCACTTTGAACTCTCATGCCCTCTTTGACCTGGTCACAGTGCACAGGTATACTCGTCCACATTCTAAATGTATTTACATTTAATATTCAGGGATAGTGAAGTGTGGTTTCAATATTGTAACAAAGCAGTGGCTCCCTAATATTTCTAAAAATAAAGAAACTATTTTTATGGATGTTGCATGAAGCATCAGCACATTTCTCTGCAAAATGTATGTAAAAGACTACACATCACCTACAATAAAAATAAATTAAAGGAAAACGGTATTTAAAACAATCTGTTTAAGAATTATTTAAGGGTTGTATGAGCAACACTCTCTGCAGAACAGAGCTACCTCTATCAGGGTGCCCCTTGAAAGGCTGGGGCCATGGGCCAGAGCCCACTTTGCCCATGCCTTAAAACGTCTCTACGCCCCGCAACAAAAAGCTGTGTGGAGAAGTGTGGCTCAAGGGTTAGAGGCGGCAGACCCGGAAGCTGAGATCGGCCCTGGACCAGGGTTCAATTCCCTGCCCCGACGGGGGTTGGGCTCAATAATTCCACGGACTCGATAATTCTCACTCCGGTGCCTACTCGACTCACGGGTTCACACTCTGCGACTCTGGGCAATAGCTTGCTTAATCTCCACAACGGCCCCTCGCGGCGGGATGCCTGGCTTTCACCTTGTGAATACTCTGCCGGGGTATCTCACAGGGGAATACCAGGACGGGTTCCCTAAGCAAGCGCATAGATGCCTGCGATGTGGGCGATTTGCGCTATATAAATACATGTACATTTACATTTACATTTGTGAAGTCACACAAAGCAAAGAGTGTGAAAGAAAACAAGAGCATATTTGCAAGAAGATGTAGATGAAAAAATACAAAAGGCAGAGAACAAATTAAGTCGCCATTTGCAAATACATAGAAGCAATAGGCGTTGTTTGCAGATACAACTCCTTGAAAGCAGAATGTATAAGAGAAAGGTACATTGCTGCGTAAAGTAGTTTCTCAGGCGTCAATGTGTGGTTCGCTGCCTTCTAAGTTAAAATAGGCCAGTCAGTGTCTTGCTTAATAGCACGTATGTGAGTTGCGAAATTGCGCCGCAAATTGGATTTCTTTTTGCCAACTTCTAAAACATTGGGACGGCAAATCATGCAATCATTGACTGGCAGTCGTGCTCAATGTTCCTCGCGGTGCCTCTGACGCCATTTTCCGTGACAGATCCTATGATTATACTGTCAAGCAACAAGCAAGAGGCAGAGACGAAGGTATAATGCTCCGCGAGGTTCACAGTTCCTTATCTGTTTGACCTAAGAAGCCAAGGCAGTCTAATAACAAAAGAGCTCCAGCTGGCGCGAGGCAGTAAATTACTCCATGGAGCAGGCTGGCTCTCCTTAACAAAATGGATCAGCGTGTTACAAAAATAAGTCCGACCGGCTTAAAAATATCTTGGATGGCATGCCTTCTCAAATGCCCAGTGTAAAGGTCTGCTGTGGTCAGTTTGGGTGAGATTCAGGCTATTACTAAAAATACTGCCGACTGCATGAATATTCATCATATTAATAAGTTCCTCCAGCTAGCTTATTATAGGCTTCATAAATAATCTCGGGCGCCAAGGGCTGGAGCTTTCAGAATTTTGATTTGAAGTAAACATGCTAAACATAGCTGACAGGGAGCAAGAATATTCCTCTGTTTATTCTGTTCAAGTGTGGCGGCACTCTTGCTGCCTCAATGTCTACTGCTCTCTTCCCTCTCATGGGACCCGGGGAAGGTGGCAAACCCAGTTGTCGCCACCTACTATAGGGAAGTGCTAAGTACACGACTGGCATGCGCCCTGGCAGCCAGCACGAGTTTAGTTTTGCTACTGCGATAGGCAAGCCTAGGAATGCAAATGATGAAATTGTGGCAGACTGGCAGGACCCTTTTGTACCCTGCTTTCACAGTCATCTTTTATACGGGCGAGCTCTCAGTGCATGTTGCAATGATTGCATGTGACTTTGCACACATCTCCAGCTCTTATTTAAAGGAGGCTGCTTTTTACCTTGGAAAAAGGCAACCATGCTTAGCCCTAAACTACGCCCCAGTTTCTTGAATGCAACGACCAGCTTCTCTTATGTTATGATAAAGTATATTTACGAGTGCACTTTTACTCCTCTGTGATTCTTTGCTCTAAAGGGGACAAGAACAGAGAACCCAAGAGTCCTACCTTTGTGTTTACAGATGTGGACATCTAATTCGACTTGCTATGGTCCATGGCGAGTGATAAAAGGGATTGGAGGTGGGGTAAGAGATTCGAGTGGGGTAGGCCAAAGAAACACGAATCTCCACCTACTAATCCTGCTTCAATTGAAGCAAGCAACCATTAGGCCAGATTTTCAAATATGATTACGTCTGCAAATGCTAAGTCAGAAATCGAGTTGTGTTGCAATAAAAAAAATATTATACATAGTGAATAAAGACGTAGAGGCAATTTCTGGTGAACAGACAAATACATTTTTTAGGCAATGCTTTAGCATGGCTAAACGTCAGAACCATAGCTACAAGTCAGGCTGCATCGTTATCAACTCACCATGAATAGGATTACTCTGTAATCAGACACAAACCTGTAATCAAATCACAAATTTACGTAGCTGACGTTTTTTGTCATCTACCTTGTGCGGTAAGAAAGGCATTAACTTACTTACACTACATAGGAAGTAGGAGTAAACAGAAATCACTGACAAGTCTTGCAGTGACAGACTCAAAATGCGGGTTTTTGGTGGAAGGCCAGTAGGTCTCCATTGAGCGGTCTGTGCCGCTACCCACCATCATGATTTCTGTTCAGAGTTTATAGTGAGGCACTGGTTGACAACTTACTGCCTTTTCTATCAAACAAAATTGGAAGGTCTCTGCTGAAGTTCTCCAGACAACCTGAGAAGTCGCTGGATGCCTGACCCAGTTTCGAATGGATGCAGGTTACTGTTATGGGGTTTATAAGTTAAAAATTTCCAGGTCAGGTTTTACATTACAATAAATCACATGGTATTTTCTTCTTTTACTTTGTTTATGTACCAGATTTCTGGACCCTACAGGCATTAGTTATTGTATGACAAATTGGCTTTTTGATTATACTCAATAGCATGTGAGGATATGCTGCTAAATTCTTGCTATAGTTGTGGGGATTGAGTAGATTGTGCTGAGTTTCATGGATTGAGTTACATTTTACCTGCAGGTATCTGCTAGGTCTCCCTCCCACAGTCACTGCACCTTCCACGTCACGTTACTCTTGGGTTAAGTAGATCATGAGGCTCCTGAAATGTGGGTAAAGTTGGAGGATCCCGTGGTCAGCGTGGGCTTTTATTCTCACATGGGTTGTGAAGCAGGAATATGTGCACGGCACATGTAAGCTTCCAATTTATTTTCATGGTGGTGGAGTAGGTGTTGCTCTCTTTTCCTTTCAAACGAGCTATGTGAATGCTGCAGGGCACAATGAAAATTAGTCTTAGCATGTTACCAGATAGATTGAGAGGTGAATGTGTGCTTAATTCCAATCAAATCTGATCCAATTGGTCGAAGGTGGTGCAACGCAAAAGCTGCCACTCTTTACACGTCACAAGTTATGATAGATGACATGAGAAAATGCTCACAGAGAGGTGACACGAATATGCACCTTGCAGGCATTAAAGCAGTGAGTTATGAGAAAAGGTACACTTGATATTAGTGAAGAGCGCATTTATTGTAGAATTAGAGAATCGAATCACAGGAATATGTTTAGCCATCATGATTAAGATGTTTTTAATAAAGTTTGACTAATAAGAATGAAACCTTCTTTGCGCAATAGCAATGTGCTTTCACTATTGAAGAAAACTCAATTTTCTGAAACATGTCCTATATTGTCGGTTTAACTCCTAGTGACCTCATTTTAATAGACAATCAACCTTAACTGTGCAGAAACCTAGTGCATGCTAAACGATAATAGAAATGTAATGTATGCGTTAATGTTACACATATGTACTTTTAACGTAGGTCTCAGTCATACTTGCCTTCGACTGATTTGATGATTTACAGTAGGATTTATGCAATATTAATTAAAATGTTTTAATACATTTATATTTGGTTATGTTGAGTTGTGCACGCACATATAAAATGTGCTCCATTGAGTTAAATGTTTAACTTAGCTTGACTCTGAAGGCATGTATTCCTACATGCTGTATTTCATAAATTGATGTGTTCTCGTTCCTTTAACTCGACAATTCTTGCAGGCATTCAAGCGCATTGTTAGTTTGGAATAGATACATTTTGTACTAGGAATAGATACATGGCTTGAGAAATAGACTTTCATGACGAGCACATGAGAAACCAGGATACCTATGAAAAGACTATTATTTCTTAACTTGAGTGTGAGAAAGAGAGGTTGTTTCCATGTCTACTGTGGGATTATGCCTGGATGTTGCAGTATGCAACATGGAGACCTAAACATTGACAATGGGCTTTTATTGAGGATGTGACCAAAGGGATGTTGCCTATAGACTTTATGGATTATAATTTACAGACAATCCCATTGGATTCTCTTTCTCTTTTTGAATACTTGACCCTGAAATCCAGGAAGACCCTACGCTGCATGTCTTTGCTAAACCCATTTCTGCAAACTCTATGCAGAGCCTTCTTTGGACTCCGACCCAACCCTTGTTATGCTTCCCCACTGCCCCTTGAATGGACTTATAGAGGTTATACCTCTATGACCGATTGACCCCTTCCCTAAGTGTGACTTAGGCTGACACTTGTTTCCAACCTACTGAAGAACCTTGACTGAGCTTCTGAAATGCAAATGCTTGTTGGGGCTATACTCATGTGTTTTGTCCCTATCTCCCAAATGGAATTCTTTAATTTCTGAACTCTTTAAAAACTCAAACGCTTCCTTTGTCTTAGATTGTGCTTGGAAGATTTAGATTGCTAATGCATAGAAAAAGCCCATTGAGATTGTTCTCCAAGCACCAGATCCTCATGCTATTGTTTTGTATTGCAGCCAATGAGCTGGTTGTTTGTTTAATTCTTGCTCGTCTAAATTTATTCAGGATGTCTCTCTGTGGTTATTTTTATCTGTACAGCATGGTTTTAAGAGTAATTTATTTGAACCGTGATTACTAATTTGTAATGAGCACCCATGAACTTGGCAACCGATTCCTGGCCCGCATCGTGTAGTCAACCTGGTTGCCCGGTTGATTATATTTGAGTTGATCGGGTGTAGAATGCTAAATCTCTTTCCTCTCAGTGAGACAAAGAAGAGATCCATTGGAGGACCAAGATGAAAATTGAATAATCTCAGAGAAAATTAAAAAGTTGTGGGCCCAGAAACACTGGATCAAAGGTGAAAGAGAATCAACACTATTACCTTCATTGTTCAATTGGCAGTTATTTAAGGATATTGGCTATAGAATGAATCATTCCTTCCGTACTTCTGGAAGTTTTCTTGAGCCCCATAAACCTTGAATATATCTGCCTGCATATGCTAACCCCTTTTTCAGCACTGTGTTCCAGATTAATTGAATCAGATCAGTTTCTTCAGTTCCGTATACTTTCGTTCATCCTTAGATTTGTGCCGAGGGTGTTTGCAAAGGTTCTGGGCCCACTGCCGGCACACTCCCTGATGATTACTGCAATTCAACCCTGCATAGAAGACTGGTGGCTCATTTTTTATTATTGGTCTGCCTTGTGTGAAACAAGTTAATCTTGTTCCTTACATCAAGATCACGACCTCTTCCTCTCACTCTCTGATCTTCATAGGAGTCTTGCTCTGCACCAACCTCTGTTGAATCTTCTGTCCGTTGGTGAAAAAAACTATATTTTGTCAATCACAGTAATCAGGCCTACTTACATTTGAGGCCTCTGGTGTGACAAGTTCCACCAGCCTGGCTATCTTCCTTGTGACACTACAGCTTTCGGATACGTCTGTGCAAGTCTCTCCAATTGGTGGTTAGTTCTGCACAACCTGACATCACAGCGTTTCTCTAGCCCTCAATGCATTTCTTTTAGTCCTTACAGATGCAAATCATATGAGTTCAGGGCCAAACATTGTCCTTTGGCTAATCACAAAATATTGTTTACACTGGAAAACCATACATTCCTTGAATTTGAATAAAAATGTTACCCCTTAAGGAAAAAAATGTTAATGCTGGGGAGGGTTTCCATAAAAATCATAGACATTTGCGCCTGAGCATATCTTTATCTGGGGAAACAGTCTTTACAACGTGGCTTAAGCTTGCATGCCGTTTCACCGCAAGCAACCCCGCTTACCTTAACCACACATATGCGTTGTAAAGGCAGTCGATGTTCTAGCTGTTTGAGGAACCATAGGAATGGCGGCAGGAAGAAGGCCTAGGACGTAGCTTGGTAAGTTGGGCTGGGGCCAGGCGGAGGTGGTGGGAAGTTTTAGAGGTGGGGGCTGGTTTTAGGGCTCAGGGCGGGGTGCTGGGGTAGGGGTAGTTTTTAGGGGAGCAAGTCGAATTTTATTGCTCAAGGCGGGGGGAAGGGGCAATTTTTAGGGCTGGGACAGTTTTTAGGGCTCAGGGCGGTGGTCCTGGGGTCGGAGTAGTTTTCTACAATGCAGAAGGTCCGAATTTTAAGACTCAGGGCAAGGGGGCTGGGGTGGGACCTTTACCCTACATATACTTTTACCGATCATGCCTTTATACCAAAATTCATTATAAAGGCATGTGTGGTAAAGACGCAGTAGTTATAAAGACCTCGCCGTTAAGGCATGCATGGTTCAGGCATACATGTTTGTGCTATACAGCTCTTTATCTCTTGTCAATAATACCTACCTGCATCGAAGAGGGAGGGAAGGGAAGAGGCAAACTTACACCCAGATAGATCAACTGAGTTATGTGTCTCTGTTCTTCATTTCACTTTGTGTCATCCTTAATGTGCATCAACAGATATACTGGCCTCTTTGAGATGCGTATCTTTTGTTTTTTAAAGAAAAAGATGCTCCTCTGCCCTACATCTACACTCTTTCTAAAGGCTATTAGGACAAAGGTTGAGTACTCAATGTTTGGTATGCATGGCAGAAGAAGCTTCCATTTGCTTGTCTTGCAATCACAGTCCTCACAGAGGATCTCCTAAAAATGAGAATGCAAACGAGAGGCAGGTCGTTTAACATCAGACCACAGATTCATAGGACAATATGCTTATTGTGCTGACTGTGGCTGTTCAATGAAGTTTACCCCTCTCTGATATGACATGCCTCTCATCTGATAAACGTGATAAACGTGATTCTCAAATGTCACCTCTCAATCCTGATTTATTTGCTAGGCTTTCAGCATTGAAACATGTTAGGGCTATCTAGTGTTTGTAATGATCTTCCCAGCATATACTGAGATTTTTTTAGATGTTGTACTTTTAGAAATCTTCAATTAAGGGTTAATGGCCCCGGTTTTGAACCTCTTGTGTGCCAATCTGGGATTGGAGGTTTCTTTACTTTTAGTTGAAGAAGCTACCATAAGAACATTCAGGAAGTCTAGTGGACTTGCCTATTGTGAACTATTGTTTTTTAAGATTACTGCAGTGGTTCAAATGGCAAAATCCAAAATAACATTGTTTTATCCAAGCTTTAAACTTTCCCTTTGTTCTCCATTGCACTTTTGTACTTTCGAAATAAGTCAGAAACATTTTGGTCCACCAAAATGCATTTCCTACAGTCATTCAAGTTCATCTCATAGTTTGTGGGAGCTACACCCTCTCATGTTCAGGCAATAACAGTAGTTTTTGGGCCCCGTAAGATTTTGTATCACATGTCTTGCCAGCTTATGGCATGGATAACGGGGCCCAACAGGAATGGCTCTTGCATGGTTTGCAAAGGGCTTGGTACATCCATCTGCCGTAGCTGCACTCCAATTTCATGATTTAGCTGGTGATTACATCTGTAAATGAAATAGTGTTGTTAGATCTTCTAGTCTATATACAGGAATGTTCCACCATTGGAATTGCAGCCCATAAAGTGCTCCTTAATGACATTTGTAATACACGTCTTTGGCTAACGGATATTCCCTCACCCTCTGCTTCAGACTAATATGTGTGGCTGACTGAGTAATGAGTTAGGATTCAGTGCACTCAAGTCGGTGTTTACTTCATTTGATAATTTGCACATTATTCGCTGAGTAAATGTGATTTGCGTTTCATTTTTCATATTTATCTCCCATGTTATGATATTTGTGGGTTTATGTGTCAGTCGAAGCCACAAGTTTATTCCTCATTTCTTCTTTTAGTAGGGACTGGAATAAGGAAGATGAATACTGCTGTAACGTTGGTTAACTTTTAGTATTCGGCATTGCACAGAGTATGTATCTTCATTGACGCAGTGCGTGAATTTCCTTCTGCCTCTCTGAGGTGAGAAGGAATTCTGCTTCTTGGCTGTGAGTTTGGTATGCAGATTGTGTTGTCTGTGAATAAGGCTGGTTTGAGAAACAAAGTAGTGGCCATAGAGGAGATTTAACTTTCTTTCATTCCTGCAAGAAACTGGGTTATATGTGTTGTTAGCAGTTACCCACTTCAAGGAATAATAACACTAAATTGTCAGGGTGAACCTCTAAAGTCACAAAATCAACCCGAGGTCACCCCCTGGTAGCTATGGCACAGAGCAGGCAGGCTTAACTCAGGGCAATATGTAAAGTATTTATGAAGTAATAAAACAGTACTATTGTAAAACATCCAACCAATTAAAACTCCAAACTGTATTAAAATATTAATAAAAAGGATGACACTAAAACCACAAGAATCCAATAAGGGGAGTTGGTGATTTTTAAATATTTACCTGAAAATAGCTCCAAAAGCACTAAGCACCAATGATTGATTTTGAAAGTGGTAGACCATGACCTAGGCGCATTATCAGGGCCCGATTCACAAAGGTAAACTGAGATGAAAGTCTAACTTTTTGACTTTTGATATTCACAAAGGGCATTTAGGAGTAGTAAAGTTAGACTTTTGTCTCAGTTAAACTTGTGTTTTGTCTTGTTTTTAGCAAAACAGGACAGGTGAAGGTAAATGTTTTAGAGGTATCCCTGCAGAGAGGGCCAAGTCCAACACTTTGACAGGCCGGCTGAGGTTTTTCATATGGCACTTGGAGCACACTTCAGAGAGGACTCCCCTGTCACAGGCAAATGTTAGATGACACTTGCCCCACAGTGGGCCTCTTCTGACATTACAGTGTCACAGCCTGCTCAACAGGTCTGCTGGGTTTACATATAACATTTGGGATGCACTTCAAAGGAGAGATACAGAAAGCCAGAACAGATTGTATGTATCCACTGTCTAATTGCTGAAAGCTCACCTTGTCCTACAAGACTTCTATCTCTGCATTTGTTGGGGTACAGGGACTGCCGAAACCTGGATTTTGGTGTTAGATGTGGGAGGACACTGGGATTACCATAGTACTCCCTGCACACACTCCCAGCCCTCAGAGGCCAGGTTTAGTATAGCCGAAGACTTTGGCCATCTTATAAATGCCACCAATGGGTAGTGTTAACCCCAGGAACCTCTACCCCTTTGGCTATGGCATCATTAGGGGTCACTCTCCCCCACTAGGTCATGCCAGGCATGAATATGTCACCTCCAGACAGCCACTTCAGAACACTCCTGGAATTGAGGAAGATCAGAAGACTGAACCTGTGTAGATCTGACTAGAGCCTAGAAGCCTTGACCCGCTCTCCCTCTTGTACCCCAGACAAAGACGTGGACTCCAAGGGTTATAAGGCGGACCTCCTGTTAAAGATACAGAGATGCAACGAGCTACAATAGGCCCTTTCCTGCAACTGCCCACCTGACCTGTGTGAACTGCACTCAAACTGGGCCCTCCTGAAGGCTTCTGCCTGCCAGCCACCCAGGGACTCGCTAAAGTGCCCCCCTGAAGTGTACTCCTGATGCGGATTTGAACTTAAAGGACTAAAGATAGAAAGCAAAATATTTGACCAGGACAAACCTGGATAGGCAAATACAACAGGTGATGGACCGAATGTGGATCCATGTCACACACTCACCCCAGTCCAAAGATCTGGGCCCAAATCTATCGTTTTTTTGCACTCCACACCACCCTGGGTTAGACAATGGCGATATGCAAATCAGCTCTGACCCTGTGCACCATGGATCTGGATAGGGCATCCGACCCATGCTCCATCGTGGTCAGCATGAAATTGCACCTACTTCCAGGTGCTACAGCGATCTATCATTGGAACTTTGTGCTAATTGGAACGGAGAACAGTCAAAATATCAAATTTTTTAAATCGATATACCAAAATATTGAGTTTTTAATATCTAGTGGACATAATATCGACCATCAAACATATAGTGGAGCAGAATATCTACATGCAGGTAAGAAATATCATTTTTAAAAATATCAAAGTCAGTAATATTGATAG
The DNA here is from genome assembly GCF_964263255.1 of Lissotriton vulgaris. NCBI lineage: Eukaryota > Metazoa > Chordata > Amphibia > Caudata > Salamandridae > Lissotriton > Lissotriton vulgaris. The sequence continues at coordinate 479,235,263 of NC_141694.1, forward strand.
TCATAAAATCGTTCCTAGGAATATTGTTTTTTTTAACTGTTTTTAAGTGTTAGTATATGTGTTAAAAGTATATATTCTTTTTGTAATGTATGTTGGAATTTTTTTAAAGTAATGAATTTTATGTTAAATTCTTTTTGAGTATTTTAGTTCCGTAGCGGGTTGTGGGTTTTATAGGGGAGTAGGGTGGGAAGTAATTTAATTATAATATATTATTAAAAAATTATTTAGAATTAATTAATTATATGTTAATTACTTTTTGCGTAATTTAATTCTGTAGGGTTTAGAGGGGAATAGGGTGGAAAGTAATTTAATTGGAATTAATTAATTATTTTCATAATTAATAAATGAGTAGTCCACTTTAAATTGTTAAATAAGTTAATTAAATTATTATAAAATTATTATAAATTAATTATACATTTATTAATAACAATTAATAATTAATTGGTAGTTAGGGTTATTGTGTAAAAAATATAATAAGTAGTTATTAATTTGATATTAATTACTAATACTTAATTTGTTAATATGTTCATTATGTACCTTTTTTAGGAATGGATTGTGGGCTTATAGGGGAATAGGGTGGGAAGTAATTTAATTGTAATTAAGTAATTATTAAATTTTATGTATTGGCATTGATAATTATTTTACTGTTAATTATTAATTGGTAATTAATTTTTAATAATTGATTAATTGATGATGATATTAATTGTATTAATTTTAATTGAAGTACGTTGTGTGTTTATTGGGGCATAGGGTGGGAAATAATTTAATGTTATTAAATTAATTCTACATTTTTATATATTGGTATTTTTATATAGGTTATAGTTAATTTGTTAATAATCAATTATTTCATTACTAAAAATATGTATTTTTTAAGTATGTTATTTTTAACCCCTACGCTATCCAACACAGCATTCTTTGGAGTGGGAATATACATTTTTACCCCTACACTATCCAACACTTTCCTTACTGTTGCACTTTCTGGAGTGGGAATGGTAATTTTTACCCCAACGCTATCCAACACTTTCCCTACTGTTGCACTCGGTGGAGTGGGAATAGTAATTTTTACCCACTAGCTATCCAACACTTTCCCTAGTGTTGCACTCACTGGAGTGGGAATAGTAATTTTTACTCCCCCACTATCCAACACTTTCCCTACTGTTGCACTCACTGGAGTGGGAACAGTCATTTTTATATACCCGCTATCCAACACTTTCCCTACTGCTCCACTCGCTGGAGTGGGAATAGTAATTTTCATCCACCCACTATCCAACACTTTCCCTACTGTTGCACTCACTGGAGTGGCAATAGTAATTTCTATATATCCGCTATCCAACATTTTCCCTATTGTTGCATTCTTTGGAGTGGGAATAGAAATTTTTACCCCTACACTATCCAACACTTTCCTGCTTTTATTTGAGCAACGCCACGGACCTTGGACCACGGACCTCTGCCGAATCCCGCCTGCTAGCCGCTGCTGCTCGCCGGACCCGCTGCGCGGGTCCCGCTTCGCGGTTTAGCAGTGTGTGGAACTTTGCCTGGGGCTAGTTGGGACACCGGCAGGGCTGCGAGGGTAGAGCGGGTGGACTCTGAGTTCCAGGAGTCCCCGCGCGCCCGTGTCAGCTGGGCTCCTCTCCCTGCCGGCCGCGCCCCCAACCACAGCGGTATTTAATTACCTTCATCCTCCACACCAGCGGGAATCTGCTTTTATTTGTGCAACGCCACGGACCTTGGACCACGGACCTCTGCCGAATCCCGCCTGCTAGCCGCTGCTGCTCGCCGGACCCGCTGCGCGGGTCCCGCTTCGCGGTTTAGCAGTGTGTGGAACTTTGCCTGGGGCTAGTTGGGACACCGGCAGGGCTGCGAGGGTAGAGCGGGTGGACTCTGAGTTCCAGGAGTCCCCGCGCGCCCGTGTCAGCTGGGCTCCTCTCCCTGCCGGCCGCGCCCCCAAAGACAGCGGTATTTAATTACCTTCATCCTCCACACCAGCGGGAATCTGCTTTTATTTGTGCAACGCCACGGACCTTGGACCACGGACCTCTGCCGAATCCCGCCTGCTAGCCGCTGCTGCTCGCCGGACCCGCTGCGCGGGTCCCGCTTCGCGGTTTAGCAGTGTGTGGAACTTTGCCTGGGGCTAGTTGGGACACCGGCAGGGCTGCGAGGGTAGAGCGGGTGGACTCTGAGTTCCAGGAGTCCCCGCGCGCCCGTGTCAGCTGGGCTCCTCTCCCTGCCGGCCGCGCCCCCAACCACAGCGGTATTTAATTACCTTCATCCTCCACACCAGCGGGAATCTGCTTTTATTTGTGCAACGCCACGGACCTTGGACCACGGACCTCTGCCGAATCCCGCCTGCTAGCCGCTGCTGCTCGCCGGACCCGCTGCGCGGGTCCCGCTTCGCGGTTTAGCAGTGTGTGGAACTTTGCCTGGGGCTAGTTGGGACACCGGCAGGGCTGCGAGGGTAGAGCGGGTGGACTCTGAGTTCCAGGAGTCCCCGCGCGCCCGTGTCAGCTGGGCTCCTCTCCCTGCCGGCCGCGCCCCCTAGTTCATCTTAAAAGAAGCAGCCGTCCCCGCTGCGCGGGAGTGCGCGGGAGGGCGCCGGGAGAAGCCCGGGACAAGGGCGGACCGTCTGTGGCCGTCCGGGGCCGGAGGAGGCTGGGCTGGGCCCGACCTCGTTCGTTTATAGTCCGGAGGACACTGTTCATACATATGGACATGGCAACAGAAGAAGAAACCCTGGGGAAAAAATCTAGATTACGTAATGGATCCCTGGAGAATTATTTTCCCAAAAGGAGCGAGGGTGAAAAGGATTCCATCCTAGCGGAGCGTAGGGCAGAGCGGCGCCGCTCTGTTGAGAATATGAAACAAAGACCCCTCTCTGATAGCTTACTTGAATTGAACAGGGAAGGTGATTTGATCGGCCTAAGTGAGGATAACGTAAGTCAAGATGGAGTCCCCTTATTGTTTCGTGACTTTGTAGCCACTCCTTGTTTGCCTGTGGATAATATTATAATTGTTTCACCCACCCCTAGCGGTAGTCGTGTGGTCGACAAAACTAAATCTAGGAAGCAGAAAGTTAATATTTATCCTGTAGTTCAGATCCACCGCCCGCCCCCTAGTAAAAAAAGAAGGAAACAAAGGGTGGTATCAGGTAAAGCAAAAATATCGCACACTGATTTTGGTAAAGGGACAAAAACCCCGATTACAACTGTGACTCCCACAGTAGTAGAGCAGGAACACACTCCACAGGTAGTTACTTCACCGGGTCATTGCCCACCCTTAGTAACCATACAAGATGAGGTTCCTGATAACAACATTAGAGCCACCCCACCTATTACTTCACCATTTCTTCCTTCCTCAGTATCAGGGAATCTGGAATTTTTGTTAAGATCTCTCCTTCTACCCATTAATGAGTCAATTAAAAAGGTGGAAATTAGATTAACCATATTGGAAGCCGCCATAACTAGTATGTCTACCCATACCAAAAATAAAGGAAGTGTGGTGGTACACCCCACACCCCCTCCTACCACACCTCAAACCAAATCTAGAATTCCTCCCACTCCTGCTCTGGCTAAGCAAACTTGCAAGCCTCCGGGGGGAGCTGCGCCCCCAACTCAAAGTAAATCTAGAATTCCTCCCACTCCTGCTCCGGCTAAGCAAACTCGCCAGCCTCCGGGGGGAGCTGTGCCCCCAACTCATAATACACCGCCGCCGAAACAACCTAAAGCACCAGCTACTGAGTTGGGAGTGGGCCCCTCCAACCCATCCTTGATGGCCCCGACGAATAACAATCAGAGTGCTCACGGGGATGATGGAAAAAGCAGAATGCCTCACAAAAGGGTCCCACAAGTAGAGATTCCCCCAGAAGCCGTGCCTTATGTGGTGATTCTAACGGGGGTCCCGCAGCTAACTGAAAACAAGAAGGAGGGATTTGCCGACCTTAAAAATAAAATTATCCATTGATTGCGGTTGCATAGGCCGATAGCACCTAACATAGATGGGGACATAGTTCATGTTAGACGGATCAATTGGCTGGGGAGTAGAACTAAAGATATTGAGGGGGACCTAGTGGTGGTCAATTTTAGAGACCCTCGGGCAGTTGACTACATCCTAAACTGGCCACCTGGGAGTGGGGAAACTTGTGTTATCCCACGGTCCTTAACATACTTTTATCCCAGGTCAAAAGTTACCAACTCTAAATATACAAACAGACTACAATCTTATAGGCCGCCCTTTATCCCGCCCTACATTAATAATCAACCTCAGTATGGTCATCAGCTGACTAGGGTGCCTGATCTACACTCCGCCTGGTCCACGGTCCCTTATGGACATAGGCAGAACCAGGGTTCCAGTATGCACCATCTGATGCCCTTTACCCCGTTGGATACCTACAATCGGTTCTCTCAGCTGTCAGGGCTGGAAGACTGCGATTGAAGTTGGGGGCAAGGGGGGGGGGGAAACTGACAATGAACCTCCAGGGGTGGAGGATTCTCGTCCACGCGGGGGTAGCTTTGGTACTGAAGACGTTAGTCTATCTACAGACCACATGGTGACCACCATTGACATAACTGAGGATTCTAGGCCAGCTGGGCCCGTGATGAGTATGGTTGGTAACTTTGCAACCCTCACTTCACTGGCCCAGGAGGGGGGGTGCCCTTTGACTAGGGTGGTTAATGAGAGGTTGCCCGAGGTGGGTTATACTTCTATGCCTAGAGGAAGGAGGGTAATAAACCTCCTTTCCTGGAATATTGCTGGGCTAAAAAGGAAGTTGGATATCCCAGAGTGGCACACACAAATTGAGCAGTTTGATGTCTGCCTGTTTCAGGAGACATGGAGTTTTGTTCCACTACATAAATCGGGGTATACCACCCATTGTGTGCCCGCAGTAAGTAAGGGAAAGGGCAGACCATCGGGCGGTCTCATAGTCTGGATAAAAATAGATCTGAATTGGGTGGTTACAAGACATATTGTGGAGTGTAATGATATACTCCACCTCTCGGCAAAAGGAGGGGAGGATGGTGTCAGGCTTGATCTTTTTAATGTTTATGCAAGAGGGACACAGGGTGATTCCCCCTCTTTGACCCTAACATCCCTGGATTCGGCCTTAGCCAACTGCTCCTGCTCAGCTAAAATTCTGGTGGGGGGTGATTTTAATTGTACCTTTGAACCCCTTCTCGGAGACGACCCTTTAGGAATCGAAGAGGAGGATTCAAAATGGTCCATTCCAACTCTCTCCTTGCCCCCTGTTAGGAAGTGGTCGCCTAGGGCCATACAAATTAATGCACTGACAAGGGACCATAAACTAAGAGCCCTTAATGGTAGGACTATATCAGACCAGTTAGGGGCATGGACCTTCAATAGACTTTCGGGTCCGTCCCGAATCGATTACATCCTAATGGATGTTGGATTCTGGCCGGACCTGATTGATATGGAGGTCGTCCCAAGCCAGGATAGTGACCACAATCCCCTGTGTTGCAAGTTTCATTGGGGCGTTCTGAATGACAGGCGTGCGATGGTCACCCGAAAAACAACTAAAGAAGTCATCCCATTTAATAACAACCGTAGATTGAAATGGGACAAGGCTAAGCTTAATGAGGGTGATATAGGAAGCATTAAAGCAATGGTTGAGGGTTTGTCTTCCACCTTAGAAATATGGGTTGGTGAAAATCGGACCGTCAATCTCCAATACCCCTCCCTTGACTCTGCCTATAAATCCACAATAGATCAAGTTGGCCAATTTTTCATTTCGAAGGGGAAAAGTAAAAGGGCTCCTGCTATACCCTCTACTCTTAGCAAAATATGGTACAATGATCTTTGTAAAAGTAAAAGGAAAAAACTGACAGAAGCCCTGCTTTCAGGGGACCCTCCACTGGTTAGAGCGGCCAGGAAGGATTATCTGAAAGAATTATCATTGGCCAAACGGGAGTGGGAGGAACAGCATTGGCAGGATCTTTCCAACGCAGTGAGTGGCAGGAACCCAAACCTCTTTTGGGAATTGGTCAATAGAACAAGGCAGAGAAAATCGCAACCATTGTCTGATCATATAACTTGTCAGCAATGGTTTACACATTTCTCATCCCTATATGGAGACTCGGAAGAAACAACTAGTCCTGGGGTGAATAGCCTGGGTGAAGGGGTCCCCGTGGATGACACCGATCTTTTGTTTTCAACGGGAGAAGTAGTATTGGCGATTAGACACCTAACCCCAAAAAAAGCAGCTGGGCAGGATGGGATCCCTGGGGATCTATTGTTGGCGGAGCCGGAGGCCTGGGCTAAATTAATCGCGATTATAATGAATCTGATCACGAGGGGACACCAGGTTCCAGACTCCTGGAAAGGGGCTGAGGTAGTTACTGTGTATAAGAAGGGGGCTAGAGATGACCCTGCAAACTACAGACCCATCAGTCTGATAGACATAATCCAAAAAGTGGTCGGCAGGGTCATCATTTCAAGAGTAGGCGATTGGATAGAGGAGGCTAGTATCCTCTCCCATTTACAAGCGGGGTTCAGAAGGAAGGTAGGTACGATGGACCAGGTCTTTCGTCTCTTTGTCATCTATTGGAAGGCGGTTACTATCATGAAGGGCAGTTTGTATATGGCCTTCATTGATCTTAAAACCGCATTCGACCTGGTCCCTCGTACAAAACTTTGGGGAATTCTAGGAGAGATGGGTATTCCCAGTGGTCTTCTGAGCCTAATCGTAAAGCTGCACGAGGGGAACTATGCGAGGGTGAGATGGGGATCCCAGGGTCAACTGACAGATAGGATCCCTGTGCGAAGAGGAGTGCGTCAGGGATGTGTCATGGCTCCGACCCTCTTCTCCCTATTCGTAAACGGAGTGGTTGACCATCTAATGGGGGAGGAGTCGGATGCCCCATCCCTGGCGGGGGAGAGAATCCCCACACTTCTCTTCGCTGACGACACCCTATTAATTTCTAAATCCCCGGTGGGCTTGCAAAAACTCTTGAATCGGTTTAGCTCCTTCTGCACCAACCGAGGCCTAACCATAAACACATCGAAAACCAAATTGATGGCTTTTGCTCCCTCAAAAAGATTTAGAAATAATTTTGTGCTTAATAATGCCCCTCTTGAGCTGGTTGAGTCTTTTGATTACCTTGGTGTCCGAATTAACAGTCACATGACCTGGAAGGATCATTTGTCTAAAATGCTATTAAACCATCAAAGAGTATCCGGGGTGACATTGAAGGAGATCCGTGAGTCAACCAGCAAGCCGGTCTCCCCAGCTATGACCATCTATGAGGGCCAGATCCTTCCCGCAGCACTGTATGGCTCCGAACTATGGGGGTTTGAAGGGGTTTCTGACTTGATGAGAGCGGAAAACAACTTTTTTAGGAAAGTGGTAGCTCTTCCCACTTCCACCCCAATGATCCCTTTAAGATTAGATTTGGGCAGAAAAACAGTAAAGGACTTGGTGAGGCTTCGCCCGTTGTTATTCTGGTCCCGACTAAGAAGAACTGAGGAGCTTGCAAAGTATGCAGCAGGGCTGGATGAACTACTACTACTGGACACCTGTAAAAAAATAGGATGGTTAAATAAATTGAAAGATTTGGTTTGCAGCTTGGGTCTTAGAGAGGCATGGGAGTTGCAGTCACCACCACCGAAAGATGTTATAAAAAAACTATACTGGAACTGGGTGCAGAATAACGCTATGAGGTCTATGAATTTGGGCTCACTCACTGACCAATTTTTGTCTATTAAGTGCGTGCGTAAATTGGAACCCTTTCTAGACTTAATACCCAAACCATTGGACCGAGCACTGTACCTAAAATTGCGATATGGGACGCTCCCGGTGCATGAGTTTACGGTGAGATGGCTGAATACAGATGCCTGCTCGCGTGTTTGCCCGGGCTGTGCGGCCCCTAAGGAATCGGTGGCTCACTTGTTCTTTGCCTGCCCTGCTTACAAAGGAGCACGGAAATTCTGGTTGAAACCCGTCTGTAGGGAATTAGGGCTGAGGTGCCATAGCCAGGCATTACGCGTCCTTTCTACAGATTCCTCATCTACCAGTATGATCTGTGGGGTGGCTAAGTTTTTAGGAAGTGCGTGGATAACACGTTCTCGTTTACTGAAACTACAAATGGGAGGTCCCACTAGCTGAGGACGATTTTATTGCTAGTAAATTGACGAATGATGTGCCCATGCTTTTACTGTATTTTATAATCTTTTATTGGGATTGAAATGTTATGTATTTGTATTCTTTTATGGTGAAAAATTGCCGAATAAAGATATTCAAACTATATATCCGCTATCCAACATTTTCCCTATTGTTGCATTCTTTGGAGTGGGAATAGAAATTTTTACCCCTACACTATCCAACACTTTCCTTACTGTTACTCTTTCTGGAGTGAGAATGGTAATTTTTACCCCAACGCTATCCAACACTTTCCCTACTGTTGCACTCGCTGGAGTGGGAATAGTAATTTTTACCCACCCATTATCCAACACTTTCCCTAGTGTTGCGCTCACTGGAGTGGGAATAGTAATTTTTACACTCCCGCTATCCAACACTTTCCCTACTGTTGCACTCACTGGAGTGGGAACAGTCATTTTTATATACCCGTTATCCAACACTTTCCCTACTGCTCCACTCGCTGGAGTGGGAATAGTAATTTTCATCCACCCACTATCCAACACTTTCCCTACTGTTGCACTCACTGGAGTGGCAATACTAATTTCTATATATCCGCTATCCAACATTTTCCCTATTGTTGCATTCTTTGGAGTGGGAATAGAAATTTTTACCCCTACACTATCCAACACTTTCCTTACTGTTGCACTTTCTGGAGTGGGAATGGTAATTTTTACCCCAACGCTGTCCAACACTTTCCCTACTGTTGCACTCGCTGGAGTGGGAATAGTAATTTTTACCCACCCATTATCCAACTCTTTCCCTAGTGTTGCGCTCACTGGAGTGGGAATAGTAATTTTTACACTCCCGCTATCCAACACTTTCCCTACTGTTGCACTCACTGGAATGTGAATAGTAATTTTTATATACTCGCTATCCAACACTTTCCCTACTGTTCCACTCGCTGGAGTGGAAATAGTAATTTTTACCCACCCGCTATTGAACACTCTCCCTACTGTTGCACTCACTGGAGTGGTAATAGTAATTTTTATATACCCGCTATCCAACATTTTCCCTACTGTTACACTCAGGGAGTGGTAATAGTAATTTTTACCCACCCGCTAACCAACACTTACCCTACTGTTGCACTTGCTGGAGTGGGAATAGTCATTTTTACCCACCGCTATCCAACATTTTCACTACTGTTCCACTCGCTGGAGTGGGAATAGTAATTTCATGCTCTACGCTATGCAACGTTGTTAGTATTGTTATATTTAATGTAGTGTAAAATATAATTTTTTTAATATTATTTATTTTAATGTATTTTTTAATTTATATTATAGGTTTATTTTTATATATATATATATATATATATATATATATATATATATTACCTACTGGCGGTCGCCAGTAGGTATATATAGTTAGGATTTTTTCCCTATGGGATTTCTGAAAATTCTATGCCTAATAACTTTTGCGTTCGTGGACGGAATTGGCTGAAATTTTCAGGAAAATGGCACATTTTGTTTCTGAGCAGACCTTGAAAATTTGGGGGGGTTTTGTGGAGGGGGGGCCGAGAAAAAAGGGGGGTCCCAAAACGCCTTTTTCCCATGTTAATTTCCATAGGGCGGTTGGACTCACTTTTAGCCCGAACGGCTGAATGGATTTTCACGAAACTTGGCAAAATTGTAGGGACTGTTAGCCCGATGTGCCTTTGCTAGGTCTCAATATATGTGCTTCAGTGGATTTTGAGAAATTAACGTTTAAATCAAGATATATATCTGTAACAGCGCTCCGGGCAGCTATCCGGTTAGCGAACCTTTCGCGTAACGGAACTTTGCGATGAGAAGCTGATTGGCCCTCCGGTGTCTGTCAACATTCTAAACAGTCCGGAGCGGCCGCCATCTTGTCTCTCGGTAGGATCGAGAGACAAGAGGAGGCCAAAACAAAGGGGGAAATTACCATAAGGGGGCATAGTAGATCCTCGTTGACCCCCTAGGTTTTATGTGGAGGTTTTAAAAGGGCCTAGGAGGGTCCAAAAAAAAAAATTTTTTTTTGCGTGGTAAGCGCCAAGTTCGCGAACCGGATAGCTTTCTGGGCAGCGAACTTTATGGATAAAAGAATGAAAGACTTTTCTAATACTGTATGTTAATTGTTTGTTGTTTTTCTTGTTTTTTTTTGTTTTCTTTATTTATTTATTTTTTTTATTATGATTGTGTTTCATACTTTATTAAATTTTCTAACATTTCATTGTCAGAAATGTCATAATTTATTATAGGGTGTAATTGTTTTTCATTTTGAAGCAAGTTGTCTACTGCTTCAACACATTGTAGAAGTTCGTGGTCTCTACTGTCATCCATAAAGTCATCAAGTTTGTCTTGGCTGCTCTCCTTCAGTTCAATCGAAAATGAAACTTGCTGCTCGCCTTCCATTTTGCCTGAAATTTGGATTAAAAAAATATATATTAGTAGAGATAGGGCACTGTTGGGATTAATTTTAGATAGGCAGTTTTTATCAGTGAATTTATCTTTTGGCAGTGTATAGTATGAGAGTGGAAATAGGACTAAAAAAAAGTGTATGTGATTTAACCAAGACACTACTACTACAGAGGGATAGTGTATATGTAGCAGAAAAAGTCTACTATATTAAGTCATAGTGCACAATATATTAAATTATAACTTACCTTCACAAAGAAGTTGAAGTTTTTTGAAGCTTTTGAAATAGGAGGTACAACAAGAAGTAGTAGTCAAAATGGCTGTGTTTCCTTCTCTCCCTTTATATATATACAGGTATATAACCAATCAAATGTCAGGTAATAAAAGTAGAAAATGAAAGTAACATTTTCATTGGTTGTCAATTCCAACAATTCAGATGTGTTTTGTGAAGTAATTTACCTCACGGTACTTGGAGAGGTCTACAGGCTAAATGGCTAAATGGAATTTCAATGAAATTTGTGAGAATGGAAGGGATTGTTATGTAGTATGAGCTAATCTATATTTGGTGAGAGTGTTTCTAGTCGTTATTCTGTAAATTACTTTCCCGCCTTTTTTTAGGACCGCTTTCCGGGAAGCTGCCCGGTTAGCGAACCTTAAGCGTCACGGGAGTCCACCATTTTGTGTTTCGTTCGCATTAAGATACAAGATGGAGGGCAAATAATGTTTAGAATGGGTAGAAGGGGTCATGGTAGACTTATCTTGACCCCCTAGGTTTTCTGAGCGTGGCTGAGGAGGCTTATATGTGCGGAAAAAAATTTTTTTTTAAAAAAATTCCGCGAGGTTAGCTTTCGGTTAGCGAACCGGGTAGCGCTCCGGGGAGCGAATTTTGTGGAAAATTAGTGAAAAAAGTTAGAGAAAAATAATAATTGTGAGTGATCAGATGTAGGGTAGCTCTGAGAAGAGCTTTTGGGTTTATGGTACATTTAGGTACTTATAAGTAGGTACCAATGCAGAGTCTTAAATTCAGAATGAAAATTCTGTTGCCCTCATCTGAGAAGTGAACTCCATCTCCTCTGTAGATATCTTGCATGTAGTAACGCAAGTTATTGTTGTACAGAGAGCCCATTCCATGGTCTCTCATGTAAGCTGAAACAGATTTGTTTACATGCTTCCTCGCTTTCTCAATTTGTGGACAAAATTGGTTGGACCACCTCCATTTCTGTCTTTGGCATATATTGGAATATACCAAGGCAGTTTGAGGAAAAAGTGCCATTAATTGCTCCAAGGTGTCCTTTAAAAGCATTTCCAGACCTACCCCTGTCAAAGTGCCCAAATCATTACCTCCACAGTGCACTATTAACAGGTCAGGTTTTGGCAAATGCATAAAGGTTTTCACCAATGGTATCAATTGGTGACATTTTAATCCTCTTTGGCCCAACCACTTAATTTCCACATCTTGTAAATTGAGGTTGTGTAAATTTCTGCTCTCAGCATACCTTTGAGCCCAGTGGATGTAACTATGTCCAACAATCCAGACGTTAAACATGGTGGAAGAAGGTTGTTCTGCAGTCAGATGAAGTGTGGTAATGAAAGGGCAGTTGAAACAGTAGGAGTTTCTAAAGAAAAAAAACTGTGGATTTACAATGCTAATGATTCATTAGCAGTGATTGGTGCATTTCCATTTCTGAAAACAGAAAGTTAGGGTGCATGGATGTGTTCTTTGAAAGATGTAATTTGAATGGTCAAGGAAGAAACATTTAATGAAAGATTGCACTGGATACGCAGGTGCACTGAGAGTTCAGAGTTCAATTGAAACATTGTTGTGTGAATTTGCAAACATGAGAGGTCTTCCAGGAGGTGGTTGCTATGGAAACAAGGCAGACAGGGCAGAGGGGGGAAGGGTTTTGATTTGAAAAAAGTGAGGGAAGAGGTATGATTGGCTAATATGAGAGATATGTGAAAAGAATATCTGTATTTCTGTGCTTTCAATAGCTGCAGCCTTTGGAGTGCATCCTTTTTCTTCTGCTGAAGACAATTTGGTGTATTTCTGAGACTGTTTTCAAAACTCAAAAAATATTTGCTAAGGTGAGAAAAGATTTATTTAATTTAGATAGAGAATAGTATGATTTAAGGAGAAAATGATGAAGAAAGCTGTGTTTTTAAAATGTGGTTTTGTCTCTAGTGATATACTAATAGAATTAGTTTCAAAGAGAAATTATAATTGCATATTTGGTGTAACATTCTGGCATGCAGTTACACAAGATATTGTAATACATGGAGGCCA